>NC_137892.1:134980279-135580279 GCF_963455335.1 Martes martes | reverse complement strand
AGCTATAACTTAGGAAGATTAAAAGCAGGTTCCCGGGCTATTGGATGAGGTGGCCTGGGGTTACAGAGGGCATTTCTCCTCTAACTTTTCCTCTCCTCTCACCTTGCTGAGGGTCCCTCAATTGTCTGGGCTTTTTCCAATTTGCTTTTGCATGGTGTTTCCTATCCATTTGGATTTGAGTTGGGCCCTTGTTGCCCTTTCATTCTCTTTAAATTGCTTCTGCTTTGCACATCTCAGTCTGCACTGATGTGAATAGTCTCCAGTCTCTTCTCTGCATGTGCACTAGAGATTCTGTGTGGTCCGTTTACTGCCCTGTGTCTGCAGAGGGGGCACAGCATGGGGATCAAGTGTACTGTCTGGGGCATCTTCTATTTGTGTAATCATGGGTGAGTTGTTTAACGTCTCTGAGCCCCAGTTTCCTCATCTGGGGAGCAGGGCTAGTAAGATTCCTTAGCTCATAATGAACATTAACACTAGAGGTCATTATCATGGGCTTTTTGGCTCCAACTAGATGATGAAATATGGGTTTTTCCTGTAGTATTTGTATGCTGTATAGGTTCTTAATATACTGCCCCCCCACCATTTTTAAAATGTATGTGTGTGTGTGTGTGTTTGGCAGGGGGTGTCTCTACAAAGAAAAAATAGTAGGTTCTACACTCATCTCTATCTTGAGCCATTTGACCCCAGGACTCAGGGGTCTGTGAGGTTTCTGGGTCTATCCGTAGGCTTTGGGGCCACCAAGGATGTCTTTGGAATTTATGCTTGGTTTGCCAGACTCCCCTGAGAGTAGAGTAGGCCTTAGTACCCACCAGCAGCAGGATTCGAGGTAGGGTGGAAAGATCCAGTGCTCTTCTCCCTCTGTGAGGTGTCACCAGTTCTCCAGGAATAAACAAGAGCTCCAACTTCCAGGGGAATCCCATAATCCATTAAATCATTTAAAACTGAGCCCAAAATAAGCACAAAACCAGGACAACAAGCTCCCTCAGCCAATTTTCCAAGGACCAGAAGGCTAGATCTTCAATTTGAACAGGGGGGAAAAAATTCGAAGTTTGGGTGACTTGGGCATATTTGCTGTGTGACTCAAGGCAAATCAGTTGCTCTCTCTGAACCTTGGATTCCTGATCTACGAGGAGAGGAACAGATCTGTGAGGAGGCTGAGTTCATTGATCATGAAGATCTATTCCATCATGACCATTTTGTGACTCTACAAAGCAGTTCTTCATCAGCCAGGCCAGTCAGCTGTCCATCCCCATAGGCATCCATACCTATCCTGGATTTTGTAATGTAGCAATGGCTTCAAATAGTTTCTCTAATTCTCAAAGCACAATCAGAAAATATTGCCAATTCGAGAGTGGCTCCTGCACCTTGACGATAACGCTGGCTGATTTACTTAATGGGCTCAGTTGCAGCCCTCCAGGTCAGTGCCCAATAGAACGCTGTGATGCTCCTCATGCCCTCATCCCCAGCAGCCGGCCAAACCAGCTTAGGAGCAAAGTCTTTTACTTATTTAACCAGCACGTACATGGCACTATTCTAAGACTATGCAAATATCAATTCATTTAATGTCCATAACCATATCAATTGAAGATTTTTATCATTCCCCTTATACAAATGGGAAACTGAGACACACAGAGGTTAGGTGGTCCAAGTCATACAGCCAGGAAGTAGATGATCTAGTTCTTAACTCTACAGTAAGCTGCTGCTGTCACCTCCAGGCGCATGGTGGGGGGAGCGACGATAAGCATTGCTGGACACTCGGTTCTGGCTCATGGTTTGTATTTCTTCCCAACATTACTATTATCAGATTCTTTTCTTTTCTTTTTTTTTTTTTTTTTAAGATTTTATTTATTTATCTGATAGAGACAGAGCAGGAGTGCAGGGGAGGGGCAGAGGGAGAAGCAGACTCCCCACTGAGGGGGGAGCCTGATGCAGGGCTTGATCCCAGGACCCAAGAATCATGACCTGAGCTGAAGGCAGATGCCCAACTGACTGAGCCACCCAGGCGCACAGTGTCTTCAGTTTCTAAGGGCTCATCATAGCGAATCTCTTAGTAGACCTTCAGGCTTCCACCTCTAAGTGGCTATGGTATAATGGCAGATGCTCATTCTTATGGCCCAAACATGTGGGTCACATCCACAGTCTACCTTTTACTGGTTCTGTGACTTCAGTTACCCATCACCTGCCTCAATTATTTCATTTTAAAATAAGGCTATTAGTACCTGCTCAGCAATGGAGGGAAAATCAACAGACCACAAATGGTGAAGTATCTTAAAAATTATGAAAAGTGAGGGGTGCCTGGGTGGCTCAGTGGGTTGAAGCCTCTGCCTTCGGCTCAGGTCATGATCCTAGGGTCGTGGGATTGGGCCCCGCATCGGGCTCTCTGCTCAGTGGGGAACCTGCTTCCTCCTCTCTCTCTGCCTGCCTCTCCGCCTACTTCTGATCTCTGTCAAATAAATAAATAAAAATCTAAAAAAAAAATTATGAAAAGTGAAATACAACTGAAGGGATAATTGGGACCATCTTGTCCCTTGCATGTTATGGTCACTTGTTACACATTCATTGACTTGATCACAGACAAGAAGCAACACAAAAATTAGGAGGGTACACTAAGGCACGAATACATCCAGTAGGCAGTGGTAGCCTAGCTAGGTTTGCAATAGGAAAACCAAAACCATGATTTTCCTAAGCCTATGCACCTTTAAAATGATATGCTCTAAATGGACAAATTTTCCTCAAAGAAGCTCAGAACCTGGGTGCTCAGGAACCCACGTGTGTGTCCAGTGGAGCCAAGCGATGGGTCGAGCCCAAACCACAGGCCTGGGCTCTGGGGATGGATGACGGAGGAAGCTGCTGGGTGTGGTTAGGAGGGAAGCCTATGTCTACTGAGGGCAACCGTTCCTCCAAGTTGTCCTGTGAGCATGGTGACAAGAACCCAAATGGGTGTAGCCCTAGCCCAGTTGTAGCTAAACCTAAATAAAAGACTTAAAATACTTATTTTTTAAATCTCTGAAAACAGAAGCTTGAAACAGTAGCCCCTGATTCCACCCCAGTCTCAAGGTAAGGCCATCCAGCGGGTCCCAGCTAGTGACAAGCTCTCCTCCTGCCACCGCCGGCCCCTGGGTCAGCCGTGGCTCTCGGTTCAAGCGCACCTTGACTCTATTGCCTTGAAGGAATGAGTGAGCCTCTGAATGTGAGCAGTGTCCCCTTTTCAGTGAAAAATAAATTTTTTTAAATAATAAAATAAACAGGTCCTGCTGGTTTAGAGGAAACCCTGTGAGCTTCCAGGAATCAACATTCCCCAACTCCAGCGCATTTTCGGGAGCTGAGCCTGCGTGCGATCGTGGTGACTTGTTTAGAAACCATCTGGTCCGTGTGAAGTGAGCAGGAACGGGACCACGGGGGCAGCGAGGGCTACTGAGACACTGCCTGTGGCTGATGAGGGTTAAAAACACAGCCACACATACATTCAAGGAAGAGAAAGTGCGGGCTTGAGGTGAGAAATGCAGAGTCAGCATTCTTGAATCCCCAGATATTTTTATAGGGGGTTGAGAGGAAAAAAAAATTACCAAAAACTCCCTACAGGCCCAGACAAAGCCACAGTGTGTTCCCATTTACCGCCAGCCTGATAGTCACACCCTTCGTGTGTCTTTTCCACTTAAGAGTGCAGCCCAGTGAGTGGAAGGCACTTCCTATAAACAAAGGCTAGTTGAGATCTCATTGCCTTCCTCCTCCTCCCCAGGCATCCTCCTCTGCCCCCCTCTGCAGAGTCCAGAGGTCAAACAACGCTTAAACTCTTGGGTTAATTAACATTTTGGCTCCCTTTTGCAAAGGAAGAGCCAGAGATCCACAATAAATAAATCGGAACTCGTGGAGGAGAGCTTGCCAGCAGGCTGGGGCTGCCCGGTGTCCCAGCCCCCCAGCCCCACCGCAGAGTCTGTGCCCACTGAGGCAGCAGTTCTTGGAGGATGGCATTCTGGATGTGAGATGGTGGAGACTCAGATTCTCACCCACAGCCCAGCTGTGGGAAGGGAACCGCATGCCCAGTCTAGGGCCTGGCCTCCTCTCCTAGACTTTGCTCCCCAGGAGGGAGCCCTCTCACTCCTCCCTCCTTCCTGTTTATTTTCAATACCTTCCTCTTCACTCCCAAAATTTAGCTCCAGACCCCCTGGCCTTCCCCCACAGTCTCACCATCCCTGGGAGCCCCTCACGTTCTCACTGGCCTCCAGATCTGGAACTCTGAAGATGCGGCTGTGTGGGCCCTACAGACCACCTCTGGCCGTCCCCCTTTGTGATTCCCTCCTCACTCTGGGGGATAAGTTTGCCTTCCTCTTGCTTCATCCTCCTTCCCCGCTCACAACTAGAGCGGAAGGTTCATGAAGGCAGCTAGCTACCGAGTAGCACGTCTTTAATATATCACCACCCCCTATAAGATAGCAACCATTTTTTTAAGTTGCATACCTGTCCAGTTAAATGTCAGCTGACCACATTCTCCCGGTCCGTCCACGCCAGCCTCGGCGTCTGCCCATCCGGGCGTTGCCCTGTCTCCATCCACACAGCACACTGGTCTTGCACCCTGTGGTCAGCCTTTGTCTTTGCCTCTTTGTCTCATCTTTCTCACAGGCACCCCCCCCCACCCCAGGGAAAGGGTCCTCGACATCTTCTCTCTGTCCCTCCAGCAACCCGTGGGCTCCCCAGGAGTCACTGGTCACCCAGCTACTGCTTTACAGTTTGTCACTCCAGAAGGTATGGGATTGCGGTGCCATCTCCACTTTTCTGTTTTCTGTGTGTGTATAAATTTTGTGTCCTTCCGAAGACTGCAAATGAGCAGTTGTCAATCCCCAGCACGTCTAAGTATCACTTGGAGGCTCAGGTAAGCAGATGTTGGCTGCCGCCCCACTCCCCAAGAGATTTTAGGAGATCACAGGTGGAGAGTTGGGGCTGGGAACCTAGCGTGGAGGACTGCGCTGAGAGTCAGTCCCACGCTACTCACTGTAGACAGGCTCTTAAACGGCTTTTGTGTCACCCACGGGGTTAGACAGGGTTGACCCTGGACAAGGTGGCTGCTCAGAGCCACTCGCTGATTGATTAAAAGGAGGCAGAATTCCCATGCAAAACCGGTCTCCTGAGCCGGCCTGTGTTCCACTGCAGGGTTAAGAATTTTCACCTGGGCCCCTCTAAACTAAATGACCTCCACACAACATATCAGGAAAATCCCTTAAATTCCAAGCTAATTGAGAGATTCCAGGGATAGTTGGTAAATACTTCTCCCTTCTCTATTGAGAATCAGCAAGAACAATAGTTGGCCCTTGGCCCACACAGCGAATATCATTCCACCAGGGCTCTCTGCAACTGTTCAGGCTTCTCCTACAACATCGATGAAAATAGAATTTTTCTGAAATAGAATTCCAAGTCTAAAAGAGAAAGTTTTATGATACCTAGAGGCAAACCATTCAGATGTTTTGAGTTAATTTGGCATGACAGAAAGAATTTTTACATTTGTAAAAATATCAAAGGTCATTTTCTGCCTCCAAAGAGCTTTCAAACTGTCATGAATTTGGCATGAACCCTGAACTCCATTTCTCAATATGTGATTTTTGTAAAGACTGAAAAAAAAAAAATCCCCCAAAACAAAAACCAAACAAACAACAAAGAAATGGAGTGTGAACTAATATAGTAACAGATTTCAGAATCACAGAGGGCTGAAAGCAAGCCATGCTAGACATTTCCTAGTCCAGACCCAACATTTAAAGTTGAGAAAACTAAGGTTTTGTCTTAGACATCTAAGTAGTAACAAAACAACAAGAGAAACCACAGTTCTCAAAGAACTACTTTATCCCAAGATGGGGATTGAAGCGAAATATAAATGAAGTGTACATAGGATGATAGAACTTAAAATGCTCTTAGCGGGATAAGATGTTCTATGGACGCAATGTGTCTGCAGAGTGGGGGAGGGGGGCAGAAAGAATGACAGATTGACAGACAGGAGGTAAGGGTTCAGTGTCGCATCTTCAAAACCTGAGTACATCATGATTGAACTTTAATGTTTTCATCTGTAAAATGAAGGTAATAAGCAGCTTGTTTTAAGGATGAATGAAGCAGTGTAAGTGAAAGCACTCTCCAATCCTATCGTCTCCAAGATAGAACAACATGCATGGACTGTGTCTAGATGGTCTGCTTAGAGGGAAGTCTTCCCTTAGCTTAGTTTCTTCTGCCTTTCCACCAAAGTATAAGCCAATTTTTACCATGGTTCCTTCTGGCCCTTTTGTCTTCTCTGATCCCACCCTGCCCCCCAAAGAGCCCCCCTTGGCCCAGGGATGCCCATTTCCATTCTGGATCCAAAAGAACAGAAGTATAAGCCAATATCTTGCATTTCTGTCTCCCAGGACCTACACAGTTGCCGACCTACAGCAGTTCCTCAATGTTTATCAAATCCTACTAGAGGGAATAGAATCAAATGGAAAGGAATTGAATTCTGCAAAAATGAATTCTACTCCTTCCCTCTCCAAACTGGTCTGCCTTAAAGAGAAGAACTAACTAACTAAAAGATTGTTATCCGATGAAATACAGATAAAAAGCAAAACAAAACAAAAACAAAAACAAAAACAGTGAATTCTACCTATTGCCAAAAGAGCAGGAAAGATTTTTTTCTATTTATTTTTTTTTAAACTGATCTACTATCTACTTTTCCCAGGGAAAACAAAACAAAACAAAACAAAAACTTTCTTCTTTCTTCCAGGAGGAAGTATATAGGTTTAGGTGGGAGGATGGTGTTGATTTGGCCCAAGATTTCCTTTGCAAGCTCTCATTATGGGCAAAATGATCACTATTTCTCTTGGGTGGCTCTGAAGTTTTTCTAAGAGCCATCATGAGGAGACTCCTAGGAAAGGCAGACAGTAACTCAAAGTAATCATTTTTCTGGTTTGCTTTTATTGTCTAGTCTAGAAACTGTGGCTCTTGCCACACTCTTATCTGTGGGTTTGTGTTGGCTCTCCCCAAAAGGAGGTTCTCACTTGAACAGCACCTTGATACAATCCTAACTCAGCAAAACCTCCGACAGCAGGGACAAGACACTAAATAGGCCCAAGTCAAAGATATTACAAAATGTTTAAAGACCACAAGGGTTCATCAGCTTCTTAGCTTAGACTGTTTACCAAGGCAGGGGCTGGTCTCTCCTTGGAGATCTCAAGTCTTTGCCTGGGGATGACTCCTCCCACCCCTTACTGGAATACATGGAATGTTCTAGAATGTCATGGAATGCCCTGCATGCTGGCCATCCTCCTGACCTCCTTGGGATGAAGTCTTCCCCTCTGTCCCTAAGGAGAAGCCTCAACACTTGTACCTAATCTCTCCCCTTCTCCACCTGCAAGACAATAAGGCCTCATTAGGAAGACAGGACAATACCACTACCTGAAAAGCCATTAACACACATTTTTATTTTACCCAAGAGCTACTAGAAGGGAGGAGAGTGGTGTCTGAGTAGTATTGGCTACTCTGGGTCATGACCGGAGCTGTATATGTCTTCTTAATAGCGCTGGATATTTGTCCCGGATGTTAGAGTTTACAAAATCGTTTTCATGGGCATTGCCTCATTTGATCGTGGCACCCCATGACTCAGGGGATTGTGGTCCTCATTTTAGAGATGAAGAAACAGAAACTCAGAGAAGGTCTTCAGGTCCAGCGTTTTTCACCCCACCCCCACCCCCACCCCCAGGCGTCCAGCAATGACAGAGAACAGGCAGCTGGACAAAAGTCAAGTCAGCTGACCACCATGCTCAGGAACACCGTGAAAGAAGGAAACAAATCTTGAGCCCCTCTGTGTCGGGCAGGGGCTGGATATTCTATGTTTTCTCACTGAATTCCCGCAACTCAAGCTTCCTAGGTTCAAATCCCAGCTCCAACACTTCTTAGGCCAGATGATAGGCTCAGTCTGTGCCTCAGTCTCTCCACTTGCAAAATGAAGATACCAACATGCCCTCCTTAGAGTGTTATCATGAGGTTTAAATCAGGCAGTTCACTAGAACACATAGCCCCGTGGGAAGATAAGAACTCACTGCATATTACCAATTATCACCACTGTTATTTCCCCTTGTTTTAACAGGAAGGAAGAATGCTCATGAAGATTAACATTGCAGAGAGTAGAGTGAAGTTCAGCTCCAAAGACCTGATTATTTGCTGCCTTCAGGTATCTGTTGACTTCCTATGTGCTGCTCTTTTTCTTCCTCCTGGACCCTCCCCACTTGGCAGTTAGCCCAAGTTCCTTCGAAGACTTCCTGTTCCCGGGGTGCTTGCTTAATCTCATGCAAGCACGAGAACAATCTGAGACCCTCCTCTATGGACAGAATCAGAATTTCTGGAGCCAGGGGCCCAGAAATCTGCATTTCTATATAAGCAGAGCAGATGACTCTTTTGCACTCCGAGAAGGTCAAGAGCCACTGACCCAGATGGACCACTTAGGCAGCTGTCACTGCCCAGTCCTCCCCACCTCCCCCTTCACCCAGGAAGTGCTCCAAATCTGGGTTGCTGTAAACCCTCCCTCCCCTGCACAGTCCCCATCTGCTCCTTCACGATTAGCCATGATTAGCAATAAAAAGCTGATGCCAGCTCGCTCTGTTGGTGACTGGCCATTCAATCACTTTGAATAATGGCTTATTGCAGTGATGGCTTGTTTTGCCTGCAAGTTAGGCAGGTTCACGAGAGCAGGTAGGGCAGAGAGAAGGTGGGGAGAGGCAGAGGGTCAGGCAACCTCCATTTCGTGCACAAAGACCCACCACGCACAAGGATGCAACAACTACCCGCCTAGAAAATCTCCAACTGCACCGAGGTCAAGCCTACAAAAATGAGATAACACAACATGGCAGGACCGCACAAACGAGGAGAAACTAACTCGGTATTTGCATTCGAGTTTTATCTTATCTCGCAAGCACAGCAGATCCCTTCCAGAGTGGAGGCCAGGTGTCAGTAACCACGTGCTTTCCCTTGTGCTTACTTTGCAAATAATAGTCAACTGCCCCCACTCCTATCCGTGTGTCCACCAAAAAGCTCTTACCAAATGACCCATCAGAAAGCTTTTACCAAATGACCCTCTGAGGGTAAGACTGAGCCTCAAACTGCAACCCCAAGGCAAACAATATTTCTGTTTTTTTATGGTAATTTTTCCCCCAAATGTCTTCTTAACTGGACTTCATCTCTGGTTATGTAAACAGCTGAAGATATCCTAATTCCTGAGAGGATATCAAAGATCCATACTTGAGAAGGAGATGTTGAGGGTGTGGGGAAGAGTAGAAGGAAAACAAGCATTAATTATTAAACACGTGCAAGATTTTTAAAATTACATACCATTTGGCACTTTTCCTCTCCAAAGTACTCTGTCCCCATTAAAGGCAAGGAAAGGCAGGCTTCTCGCCCTGGCGAATTTGCCTAATTATGTTTTCTCTCTCCTCAAGTGGGAAGGATTCAGCTTCACTGGTTTAAAAACACCCTTCCTCTGGGTGGGATGCTCTGGATGGGAATGCAGTTGCCCCATCTGTGTTATTCTGACACAGTCTCTTATTTTACAAACCGGACTCGGAGCCACTTAACAAAAGGCACTCTGCAAATACATGTGGCAAATAATGCCAGTCAGCTGTACAGCCCAGAATCCTGGACACGTTCTTAGAACAGAACAGAAACCCTGTTCTCAGCTTTATTTCACTGGCTGGGGCTTGGGACAAGGCAACAGCTCAGGATCTGCCTTAGGAAGGCAAGGTTGGACCTAAAGAAGTTCCTGAGGTGACTTGCCCTCCACAAATGGGTAGGCTTGGGTCTACCCACCATGTTTTCCATATCATTGAATTTCTGCTGCAGGTTTCATGTTACTGTTGCAATTATTGTCACCCAGTAATTCGGATAATAGGTGTTGGGGTCTGGGGCTGGGAGGTGCAGTCACTGCCATCATGGTGGCTCTCCTCAGGGGGCACTCAGATCTCAGGTTGGAATGGCCCAGGGAAGTCATGCCCAACAGCCCCCTTAGACCCTGACCAGACACCCAAAATCAGTGGCCGAATCATCCTTAGACACCATCTAGTCCAACTCCCTCATTTTCCAGATGGGCAAATTGAGGTCCAATGGTCAGGGGTCACTGTGACACATTGAGGTGGTGGCTGCACCAAGGTAAGAATTTGGGCCCTGTGAATCTTAGTCCAGAAACCTCCATGTTGTTTTTTAAGTTCACAAAGAAGAGAGACAATATGAACACGTTTTCTGAATTCTCCATCACCTTAAGAAAGAGGGAGACAGAAGGGGTAAGGATGAAGAAGCAAGCTATGTGTAATAGTGGGGCAGGGTGGGGCAGAGCTGTTTGAGCTCGGGCTCTGAGATGGCACACAACAGGGATCAGCCACTTAGCTGATGGGTCGACCTGGAATTTACCTAATCTTGTTGAGCCTTAGCCCTCATCTTTGAAACAGAGAGAATAGTGCCTACCGCATGGGGTTGTGTTAGGATTGAAGGAGATAATACTCAGGTCCTGGCACACACAAGATACTTAATAAATGTTGGCTCTTGTTACAACCCCAGTGCAGACGTCCAAGGACTTAAATAGACTGCCAAGGCATCAGTCCTGGGGGGCCTGTCCTTAAAGCCAGACTTCCTCCTTGCCAGGTCCTCTTTCCGGGCCAGGACCCTGGCTGTCCCCACCTTCCCCTCCATCCCTCCAAACAAGACAGCCATGATGGTGTTAGTACTCACCATCATGGATCTTTCCAGAGGGGAGGCAACGTACCGACTAGAGATGAAGTTGCAGAAGGACATGGGATAAAGGATAATGGTAAGGAAATGACAGTGGGAAGGTTAGAAGAGCTCCTTATGGGGTGCCTTTCATCTGTTATCACACGCTAGGTCATGTACTAAAACCTTTATAGTATAGGGAATATGAAATATAATCAGCAGCAAACCAGTCTCCTTGGCAGTTACACCGGTAACAAAGTGAATGCCCATGACTTTTCTCTCTCCTTGCCTAAGTCATGAGACACCCCGGCTTCATGTGTAAGGTTGGTTTTCTCCCCTCCAAGACCATGAAAGCTGTCCCCCAAAAGGTGACTTACGTGGCATTCTAATCACCAGGTCTCTGCTCGGTTACTCTACAAGGATTATTAATATTTATAAAGATGACCCTGGTTCAACACAGAAAGATCAAATTAAGATTCACTCAATGTAAATAATATGCTAATACACATAATATTAATGCAATAGAGTTTTCCCAAGAACTACGTCTGGTCGTGTTCTGAGTCTCCGAAAGCCCGCTGTACATCTGTGGGGCATATGAACCACAACACCCTATCTTCTGGCTCTTTCAGAAAATACGATTCACTCTTTCTTAACTCCAGATCTGTAGTTTTCCTTTCGAGTCCCCACTTATCTTCTTGCGAAATATGTGCCCAAAAGGACAACAGGATAACATTTTCTCAAGACCGTATTTGTTTTGCTGAGCATATCCCTGCTGCTGGCCGCCGCCCAGCAGCTGGAGACCCTGGGGGCTGAGATCCTGAGGCTCCAAAGTCGCAATTCAAACCCCAAAGCACAGCGGATTTTCATTTGGGTTTCAGAGGAGTCATTATCTTCATTTTGTTTCTGGACACTGGTGCTGACCTCCCCCCTCCCCGAGATAAGAACAAACAGAATGGGTTCTGTCTTCCCGAAGATGCTATATCAGCATGAGTTTCCCACTTAAAGCTTTTAAGCATTTGACTTACACATTTATGTATACCCCCAGTGGACCGTTAGGGTTTGGTTTAATCCCCAAGAAAACTGGCATTAAAATAGACCTTTTCCCGGCAATAATAATCTCATTTACGATAAATTATTCTATTCTCAGTACCTTTGAGACACATGAGAGCTTTTATGTAATAAAGAAGCCATTTATTTCCGAATATTTTAATGCATGTTTCCATATTTTTCTCATTTTTAATGCAAGGGCCATTGACAGTCCTGTAAGGGAATGTCTTTTAAAAGCAAATTTATGGCAAATGTTCCAGCGAAATGGGCGGCAACATGCATCATTGTACCGCTATGCCACTGAGAGGAACAGGGCAGAGATGTTCTAATTCTCATTTATGTGCATAAAAGTGTAACCTCTACAGAGAAAGACAATGTTATTGGGTAAATTGATAAGAGACAGAAGACCTCTGGTCAGCTTGGGCCCCATCCTTTGCTTTGCTGTATGTACATAGGGAGTGCTCAGTCTCGTAGGCCACATCTGAAATACAGGAAGGAGGCCAAGGAACAGACGCTGGGGGAGATCGTGATGGCTCCTGAGGAAAAGAAAGTCAAGTCGGAGCCTTTACATGTCAACTGGAAAGAGAAGCTGTTTCAAGAGGGCAGAAAATCAAGGAGCAGAGAGAATGGCCTCTGCTAGAAGTTGGATTATTTTGATTTTCTAAACTTTCATGTCAGAGCAAATTATTTGGTTGCTGCCATTATGGGGGGTCTTGACTGGGAAGGTAGGTAGCAGGGTCTGGAAGCAGAGACAGTGTCAGAATCAAAATGTACATATATCTCTAGTTCTGCGAGATTCATTTATGCTAGATTCTTGGAGCGGACAAATATTTTGAGAAATCTCCTCAGATATGGCATTCTTATAGGCTTCCTGACTAAGAACCACCACACGAGTGTAGGTGTGAGACTTATTTTAACTACTATCGTAGGTACTTTTAAGAGACCAAAAAGCGGGTCCCTGACCTGAGCGGTACAGCATTTCTGGGGTAGAAAGCCAACTCTTGGGTTAGCTTCCCAGTGTTCTTCTTCTTCTTCTTTTTTTTTTTTTTAAGATTTTATTTATTTATTTGACAGACAGATCACAAGTAGGCAGAGAGAGAAGGGAGGAAGCAGGCTCCCTGCAGAGCAGAGAGCCCGATGTGGGGCTCGATCCCATGATGCTGGGATCATGACCTGAGCTGAAGGCAGCGGCTTTAACCCACTGAGCCACCCAGGTGCCCTGATTCCCAGTGTTCTTCTGATAGAAAGCTCTGTGACTTTTCGGGGCAGGAGTACCATCCATCAGTTATACGAAGACTGTGTCTTTAGTCTAGCTGGTCCGAAGGCGCCCTCCAGATAAACCACAAATGGGCTGGATAAACAACACAACAGTCTCCGGAGCAGGGTCTAGTTTGAATTCTGGCCAAAGGAGTCATGGCGGCCTTGGGGATGTCACCCAACCCTGCACTAAATATCACCTCCAGGCCTCCCAGTGCCCTTCCCAGCACCTGGGAAAGGTGAACAATGGAACAAGGTGAGAGGGAAAAGTCAGTCAGTTTGAGGATGATTTAGTGAAAGCAAAAGCTAGAAGGAAAGAGTGACCCAGGTTTCACCCTTCTCCATGTGCCAGGCTCTGTGCTATGTGCTGACTCTGCTAGGACAGAGACCTCTGGTGGGAAACATCAAATGAGCTGGGTTCCCACCACTGACGGTCTGCTACCAAAGTGCGTAGCATGCACACTGCTGAGTTCTTGACATGAGCAGTGAAATTAAGATGTGTTGTAAGTATAAACTACATAGCAGTTTTAATGATTTAGTACAAATTAAAAAAATAATAAGTTACCTCATTAATAATAATAATATAATAATAATATTTTATATATAAATATATATTATTTTATATATATAAACATATATTTTATATATATAAAATAATAAAAAAATAATAAGTTACCTCGTTAATAATCTTTAGATTAAATATATGTTGATCTGATAACACTTTGGACATTGGGTTTGATACAATGTATTGGTAAAATGAATTCACCCCTTTCTTTTTACCTTGTTTAAACAGGCAACAACTAGTTTGCCTGGGTGGCTCAATTGGTTAAGCATCTGCCTTTAGCTCAGGTCATGATCCCATGGTCCTGGGATCAAGCCCCGCATCGGGCTCCTGCTTAGCGGCAGGAATTGTCTTCTCTCTCCCTCCTGCCTGCTTGTGATCTCTTTCTCTGACTTTCTCTCTCAAATAAAGTCTTTAAAAACAAAACAGAACAAAATGCATAGACAATATAAAGAAAAGCACTAAAAAAACAAAACAAAACAAAACAGAACAAAACAAATGGGTGACCATCAGAAAATGCAAAGTTCCCTACGTGAGGCTTGACCTTGGGGCTCTCATTATATTGCTGGTGGGCGCACGGGCTCAGACTCTTAGACTCAGCGCTGAAGTCTAGGAGTGGAACCCTCTGACTGAAGGCGATAATCTGCCGTTACCCAGGACCTCGCAAAGGTTCTGATGCTCTTCATATGGAATGAACCTGTGAGTCGCTACGTGTCAGCAGAGGCACTTTGCACCCACGAGGGCTACACCAATGGCACAGGCTTTGACCAAGGGCCACTGGGAAGAGCTCTGCATCCTCTCCACATGGAGAGAGGAGCCGCATCCCTGTGCAACCAGGAAAGTGGTGACGGGAAAGCGTGCGGTGCGCCAAAGCCACGTGAAATGGCTGCATGGGGAGTGGCGCTGAAATGGGGTCAATGGGAAAAGGACCCGGAGAGACCAGGAACCTAAAGAATCTGTGTTTGCAATTTTCAACCTCGAGCTTTCAAAAGCTGAACAGGAATTCCATTGGTAATAAAGCGAATAATCAGTGCATCCTTTGGACTGCCGAGTCCCCTATGAACTACTGCCATGCACTGGCCCCTTGAAGTCTATGAAAAACCCTATTAGGCAGGCATTAGGATTATCCCATGTTACAAATGAACACTGGCTGTTCTTACAGCAGGGCGGGTTTAGGATACAGCTCTCAAGGCTGGCTAACCATCACCCTTATCGCCACCTGCCCCCCACAGGTAGGGGAGTCAGCATGTTTAGAGTCACGAGACATAGAAGTACTCAAGAGCAAGCCAGCTTTGCCCCATGGCAGAGAGAAGAGGTGCAAAAGAAAACTGCTGTAGGCTTGAGCCTTCTTCCTTGGGAGATGACAGAGTGTTGAGATGCCTGAGGACACCTCCTAGATGTTTCTCAGTGCAAGAGCTGGGGTCAGTTTGACCTCCCTTTGCCTGTAGTAAGGAAAGAGCACTTTTCCCTGAGCAGGGAAAGCATCCTTCTAGGAGAGAGGACCTCCAGTCCCCCACCAGGACAGCCCCCTGTTGGCACAGCTCCATGGGCTGGCATAGCGAGGTGGGCCAGCAGTGTGCTGGGTGGGCTGGGCCAGCACACAGGGAGAGGCAGGACTGAAGAGCCTCCTGGAGGCTTCTTAAGTAGAAACTCTTTCCACTTGTAATTCGTGTAACCCACTTCCTTATTTTTGGAAGGGATGTTTGGAAGTTAGAGATACATGAGTGTGGTTTTCCAAGACTTGGTGCATCACCGAGGAGGAGTTACTCTGGCGCTCAGGCCAAGATGACCACACAGAAGGAAATCTGATGATGGTCATTAGGAGTGTGGGGCACTTCAGAATGAGAGGCCTGGCTGTTGCATTACAGAGGGGTCAGGTGCTGCTTTACCTTGGATGGGAACAAGGGAGAAAGGGAATCTGGGGCCAGACCTTGAAGGGTGGTCTCTCCTTCCTTCCTGTTTCTCTGTTAAAGACTACACGTGGGGCGCCTGGGTGATGCAGTCAGTTCAGCCTCCCCACTTGATTTCAGCTCAGGTCATGATCACACAGTCAGGTCATGATCTCAGGGTAATGAACGTGTTGAGCTCCATGCTCAGTGAGGGATCTGCTTGAGCTGGTCTCTCCCTTTTCCTTCACCCCTCCCCCCACCAAGCTCACTCTTGCTCTCTCTCTCTCTCTCTCAAATAAATAAATAAATATTTTTTGAAAAAGAGTACATGTTACAGACAGCCTAGACTCTGAGCAGAGAAAAGCAGGGCCTTGGCTACTACTGGCAGGAATTATAACATCTCATCAAGGAAGAGATTCTCTATCACAACAGGGAGTCTCAAATTAGTCAAAGACTTGGAATGGTTTCCTGATAGATGAAATGTAATCAATTATGGTGACTTCTTTTGGGGATGTTAAATGTCTTGTTCCTTCCCCTTTGTTTTCTTTGGATTGCCACTGAGGTCAAGTGCAAAGTTGTTGATCTCATCACAATAGCCCAGAATACATGAGCACATCTGCCGCCCAGGACACAGCTCTCAAAGGACTAGATGTAAAATGTGGTGCTAAGTGAACCGAGCAGCTAAGGAGACACAATCTGGCAACAACTGTGAGCTATTAGAAAGCTATATTTATTAGAAAAAATATGTATATATCTTTTAGGTGATATTTTATTTTTTTTAAGATTTTATGTATTAATTTGACAGAGAGAGACACAGTGAGAGAGGGAACACAAGCAGGGGGAGTGGGAGACGCAGGCTTCCCACTGAGCAGAGAGCCCAGTGTGGGGCTTGATCCCAGGACCCTGGGACCATGACCTGAGCTGAAAGCAGATGCTTAACAACTGAGCCACCCAGGCGCCCCTAAGTGATATTTTAAAAAGAGATATGACAACACGAAATGTTGGAGCAACTTCAACTCTCATGCATTGCTGGTGGGAATGGAAATAAATATTACTGCTTTGGCAATATCTCCTAAGCTTAAACATGAGAATATCTACTTTCCAACAATCCCACTCCTATGAATATACCTAACAGAATTACGTACAGATGTGCATCAAGGCACATGTATACGAATGCTCACATATTCAAAAAAAGCTAATACGTGGACATCTCTTTAGCACTTTCAAAATCCATTTGACCTTACCTTTGTTGTCCCAGCTGAGTCCATGCAGCTTTTGGTGAAATCAGTAAGGCCTTGTCTAGGACATGCACTGCATACATTGGACTTCCTACCACGTAGCCTTTCTCACTTGGGATTCCCTTGGGAAACTCATGCATGCACAACCTGGAAGAACAGAAGTTATGCTGGTGGGATCATCCTTGGCCAATGGGAGGTAGGAGCCAATGGGCAGTGGATAAATGTTTCTACTTCCGTTCTCCCTGGTGAACAGTTCTGAAATGCATTTCACGTGGCCCTTCAGAAGATGCTGGCAGGACTGAGCACCAGCAGCCTGTAGTAGTGGTTAACTCAGTAACACATCCATAAACTGGGCTCCCTGCTTCCATGTCACTCTCCATGGCCTGCATACTAACTCCCAGGAAACACATTCTTGAAAGAACTGTTCACAGGTAAAACTCTGTCTTAGGCTCTCCTTTTGGGGAGAGTTAAAGTAGATCAAATTTGAAAACCCCCAATAGTAGAATGAAGGAATAAATTGTGGAATATTTATAGGAAGAACTGTGGAATCTATCCATTCCCGATAACGACAGGAACTCACAAATAGAATGTTGATCAGAGCAGCTAGATATAAAAGAATATATACACTCTAGATCCCGTTTAAATAAAGTTCAAAAGCAGGCAAAATGAAATTACAGCGTCAGAATTGGGGGAATGATTACCTTTGGGAAGGAGGAAGGGGGCTGTAAATGGGAAAGTTACGAGGGGGCCTCTGATTATACCGTCAATATTCTTTTTCTTAAATTGGATGTTGTGAAGTGAAGCTCACTTTATGATAATTCCTTGAGCTGGGCTTTTAAGTTTCGGACATTTGTGTTATACTTGAATAAGAAAGGTTATAAAGTGGCCCAAAATCAAGATTGTGATGACTGGCCTTTTCCCCTTACTCAACAATGTACAAGCTTTCTTTAGGAAGATCACCATTTATAGCCATAGTCTATTATAGGAGATGAAAATTCCAGTTCCTTCCCTAGCCAGGCGGCAACATAAATGGGTGATGATGGCCCAGTGGGACTGTGTTTTTCCAAACAGGGTGAATTCTCTTTACTTCCAGTCTGTTAAGTTATGGTGACAAACTGACACTCCAAAGAAAGGAGAAAAACAGTAAGTCAGCAAGCGAACAAGAGGAGAAAGAGAGACAGAGAGAGAAGGAAAGGTGGAGGGAGGAAATAAATAAGGAAAGAAAGAAAAAAGAAGAAGGATGGAAGGGAGGGAGGGCAGGGGAAATAGAGCTCTCACTTGTCACCTGGCCTGTGTCTGTAGTGTAAACAATCCTACTACTGCTGGCTTCAGGCTATCAAGCATTGAACGGTTGGCCCCCAGCATTTCTGAACACTCTAGAACTGCTTCTCATGGGCTGTTCTGAGCAGGCTCCAACACACCATCAGCCCGGCCAACAGTTGCCCTCTGTGAGAATGGTTCCAGTGTGCCCCCATCTTGGAATTTTTCAAAAGAAGCCAGAAATCTGGATTTGTAGGTGAAAACCCTTGCTTTTTAAAATGAAATCAGCTCGTTTAAATTTTTCAAAAACACTTCACAAACTCAGAAAAAAAAAAAAAAAGCACATCTACAAACTAGATTTAGTCCAGAAAATGCCACTGTTTGACCTCTGGCCTACAAGCTAAACCTTTTAAGGAGAGTCTCCAGGCTCCCTGATGCAGCACAGCCCTCTGGCTACATAGGATGAGGACTGCCTCCGAGGGGCTGAAGGGTGCAGGGGAGTCCTACCTGGGTTCTGGCCCCAGTTTTCACTATTGAAATAGTTTCACTGACCGGAGCCTCAGTTTCCCCATCTGTGTTAGGATGCCTTCTGGACTTCTTGCATCAGAACTTCTTCTCATATCAGAACTACTAGGATATCTTCTTGTATCAGAACTTCTAGGATAATGTAATGAGCATAAAAAATCCATAGGGCTATCCTTTGGGACTGGGCAGATTTCCCAACATGGCGGAGATAATCCAGTGGGGCCCGGTCATTGGACAGGGATTGCAGGTCCCTCATCAAAGAGAAAGTGAGGCTTTCCTCAGGCCGTCAGTAGAATGATGTCCGTTGGCCTGTTGGGAAGTCCCATCTCGGTGCTCCATAGTCCTCAGACTCCTTGATTTTTGGAAGGTGACAAGTCCACTTTCTTGAAAGGAAACAGATTATGGCAGGAAGACCTGAGCCTTGGAGTTGGTCGGACTTGGGCTTATACTTTGGCTCTGCCATTTGCTAACTAGGGACTTCAACCTCACTTTCCTCCTGAGCTCCTCCTACCCTACAGGGATAGCGACAAGAAGCATCAGCTGTATAAAGTGTCTAATTCTGTTTCTGGAACAGTGTCAAATAAACGTTAATCATCATTATCATCATTACGATTTATCAAGGCATTGATGTAGAGGGGCTGGATAGCCAACGGCCTTGATAGTCATGAAAATTTAATCTTATGTTTCCCTTTGTTTCCTTCTGTCTTCTTTATTCTGTTATTTTAGAGATCCAGCCAGAACTAATATTTCTGCAGATCCAGACAGGTCTGGACACAGATATTCTGATCTAATCCAAATTTTATGGGCTCCGGAATGCTCACAGGGAGATGCTGCTATGTATTCTGTTGGAGAAAATTCACATACCAGGAGGGAAAGATTCAAACTTGGAATATCTGAGAAGACAATTATGTCGCTTCATTTGGATTGTTAACTTCTTTTAAAATAATATATACAGGTTCCCTAAAGATAGGATCTGTAATTATATCAGAACTTGAGACAAAGGGAAAATCATTCATATCAATCTTGTTCTTATTCAAAAGTTTGATATTTGTTCATCATGGCTTTTTTCATTAATTTTTATTTTTAAAATATCCTATTAAAGTATTATCTCGATCACTGCATTGTTTGGTGCCCATTACATTTGTACTTCCTCACCTTTGTCCCAGTCCTACTCACTGTCCTCGGAGTACCCTAAGCCAACAGCTACTGGGAAGGATATTTACGTTTTTAAGAATTTCCAGTTGAATTCAATCAAGAATAAGATTCAAGTCTCCTTGCATAGTGAGGCAGGTTTTTGTGGAGAGAGCCTTGCACCAGGAGTCAGAAAGCCTGGTTCTAGTTTTAATCTGGGCATACTAAATCACTTGAGTACCTTGCTAGACTTTTCTGAAAAGTCTGTTTCTTTGATTCTAAAATAAGGATAAGTGCATGCATATTTTCTTTGCAAGGCTGGAATACCCACACATTTACTAAAAGAGTACATGAAAATATTCATTTTGACTGCTGAGTTTTTGGTATGCCCCCTATGGGCAAGGAGAGTTAGTAAGATGCTTGCAAACATCTCCCCGTGGCTGCTTCCGGGGCATTCATTGCACTCCCCTGGTTAATCCACAGGCTATCTGGGAAAGCTGGATAATTACGCTTGGCCGCTGCTTAGCTAGGACCAACACTCTAATTGTCCCAGGAGAAACTGCTAGTAACAATGCTGCAGGGGACCGGCTGTTAGGACCATCAAGATCCTGTGCCTCTGCAGAACCAGTTTCTCTGTCACCCCCGTGGAAAGGCTTCCACTCAGCACTCTTGATGCTGCAAATTCTCCTCCTAAATCAAAGTCTTGCCTGGGTGCATCTAAGGAGGCCAGGCCTGTGCTTCTATCCAGTTGCAAAGGAATTTGGGAAAAGAAGTCTCTGGCTCCTTCCTGGGGAAATGGAATTATAAATCTGGAAATTTTCAAACCGACAAGGGGTCCTGGGAAAGTGCTGAGCTGTTAGATGTCACGATGGATGTCCACAAAGGGGGACATCCACCCACAAACAGGGCAAGGGAGGGGCTTCTGCAGGCCCCAACAGCATTCAGGCATACGTCCAAACACAGAGGCAAGGGACCCAATGTACACTTGGAAAATCACCTCCCTCTCCCCTAGAGCCCCACAGGCTTGAAGCGGCCCATTCTCCCTGCCTGTCCTGGAAACAAAAGTGTTTATGGGATCCTAGGCTGATAACTCCTGGTGTCCCATCATTCACTTCAACCCTTAGATCCCCCTATTTCCTGGTAATCTGATAATAACGTGACAGTCTTGCCCCACGGGAGGCTCTCTGGACTCATTCGTCTGAAAATCCTTGGGAAATGCATCTTCTGGGGCCTATAGCCAACTGTCATCATGGTCAGCTTCCAGACAGGCAGCAAAATATTTTCAAGTTCTAAAATCCTGGCTCTAGCCCATCACTTTACCTAGCCTGGCTAAATTCTGGAGGACACACACAACTCAAAATGACTGCCTTGTCTCTTTTATATAGATTACCAGGGGTTCAGGGCACCAGCCCAAGAAGGTGTGTGTGAAATGAAATGGTGAAGTCCCCAGCAGCGTGTCCTTCTCTGAAGCTTCTCCTCTTTGTGGCTATGTGTGTGTGTGTGTGTGTGTGTGTGTGTGTGTGTGTGTGTGTGTGGTTGCTTTGCTCCTTCTTTCATATTGTGAATTGATTGATACTAAGGACTAAAACTCACCTCTGCCTCCCCCCCACCCAACAATATCTCAAAAAAGAAAAAGACAGTTAATTTTTTAAAAGATTTTATTTATTTATTTGACAGACAGATAGAACACAAGTAGGCAGAGAGGCAGGCAGAGGGAGAGGAAGAAGCAGGCTCTCCGCTGAGCAGGAAGCCTGACCTGGGGCTTGATCCCCAGACCCTGGGATCATGACCTGAGCTGAAGGCAGATGCTTAACCGACTGAGCCACCCAGGTGCCCCATAGTTAATTTTGTTTGAAATAACTTCTATTTTGATGCAATATTAATCTTCCTTTTGCTCCTTCTTTTCATCACAAATGTGTTGTTTTTTCCATAGAAAGAATGTAATAAGTGGTGATTATACCCTAAGGGGAACATCGCAAAGGCCTATTGAGTCAGTAGTATTGCTGACAATTGTTTATTGTAGAGGAAAGAAATAAGAAAACTCTTTTTTTTTTTTCCCTAAACCACTACTTAAATGAGACATAAAAGCAATACTCCTACGTAAATTATTTCAGGAAGAATCTATAACTTGAAGGAGCCTGGAAGTCAAAGATTGGGTCTCTTCAGAGGCAAAGGAGCACCTGTGGGTTCCTTAAAAGGCTCTATAGATGGGGGGAAGGGAGGGCGCCTGGGGGGCTCAGTAGGTTAAGCGTTCAGCATCGGACTCTTGATGTCAGCTCAGGTCATGATCTCCAGGTCCTGAGATGAGTCCCAGGCCAACTCCACACTCAGAGGGGAGCTTGCTTGAGATTCTCTCTCTCCCTACCCCTCTGCTCCTCCCCCTGCTCCTGCATGTTCTCTGGCTCTAAATAAATAAATTAAATCTTAAATTAAAAAAAAAATGTCTCAATAGATGTGAAGTTCTGGCAAACCAGAAGATGCCAACACTGGCTCTTTGTTGAATCTAATTTCATTCCAAACACCAGGGCAGTTAAACCTCTAGAACTATTCTTAGGCTTATTAGACTCCCTACAGCTTGTCTTTTGGCTCACAAATGGGACCAAGAAAGGAGAAGGAATGCTCTTCTCCAGGAAGCCTTTCCCATCTCCCGCCTCCAACTTCAGAAACAATGGGCAATTCTCTTTTTCTTATATTATTGATTACATTTTCCTGTGTCTTCTAGTTAATGGGGTATACATCACTCTTCTTCACCAAAGTACACATTTCCTAAAACATAGGAGGGCTTGCGTCTGAGTTTGTTTGGGCTGCTGTGATAAAAATATCGTCAACTGGGAGGCTTATGAACAATAGAAATGTACTTCTCATAGTTCTGGAGGCTGGGAAGCTCAAAATCATGGTCCTGGCACATTCTGTGTCTGGTGAGAGTCAGCTTTCCCCCTGATGGCTGTCTTCCCACCATGTCCTTACATGCCAGGAGGGCCAATGGAACCCTCTGGGGTGTCTGTTACAGGCGCTAATCCCATTTATGAGGTCTCTGCTCTAGCAACCCAATATCTCCCAAAGGCCCCAGTTCCTACCTCTACTACCTTGGGGGTTTGGTTTCAATACGTGAATGTGGGGGGACACAAACATTCAGCCCTCAGCAGCTTGGAAGAGGGCCGAGTCACAGAAAGTGTTCTATCATCATTGTTATTATTGTCTTGATGCATCTAATTCCTAAGTCAGGCTGTTCTGTGGACACTCGACCTGTGCTTGCTAAAACAATGAGTGGGCTCTCGAGGCTCTGTTTTTACAGTGATTCCTCCAGTGCCCCTCCCCCACTTCCCAGTACGCACACACACATCCCACATACTCTCAGAATACCATTACACCAGTCCTACCGCTCGCAGGTACGTGGGTTTTTAGAGGGAGCACTACTTTACAAAACACGGAGGACATCTGTTTTAATGAAGTAAGATGCCTCATCTTCCCTGGGGGACCAGAAAGTTATCAAACCACACTGACTGCAGGGAGTGACTCTAAGCCAGGAGGTTGAGTCCTTGAGCAGTTCCCTCCTCTGTATTTTGGGGAATATTGCCGAAGATTAATGAGGGGTTTATTGAGATCAACGCCCACTCCCAGGTCCCATACGAGACCTTGACCTGGATACCAGTATCTCTCAACTTTGTTTATGACTGAGCTGCTAAACACACTTTGCTATAGCTGAACGCTACAGAATGAACACGTTATACTCTGAAATCCCATGCCATGGAACAGATACCGTTTTCTCTTACTTCACTCATGGCTGCCCGGGACTGTCTTCCACACGGCGAGGAAGGCAGGAGCCTGCTCTGGCATTGGGTAGCGTGGCAGTGCCGGGACCTTGGCATGGCCACTCTTGCAAAACAACCAACGTGGAGTTTTGTGCATTTAAAGGGCTTCAAAGGTGTCTTTAGTGTTACAGGAGACAATAATACTACTACACTGACAGCTGAATTGGCAGGCAAAATCCAGACAATGCGATTATTAACTCTCTGAGCGAGATGTCTGATTGGCCGGTGTGTGAGTTCAGTTCCAGCTAGAGGTGGGCATCGGCCCTATGGGAGGGCTCTGGACACCTATTCCTTTAAATGTCAACCAGCAGCTCTAGATCAAAGGTGAGTCCTTGGGGAAGGGCTACTGATAAGGTAATTCTTGGAAAGACTGTCTCAAGCTGAGTGGAGAGAGAAAGCCCGTGGCCACATATGGGCAGGCAGGAGCAGGGCCTGTGGGACTCCCCTGCTGGCCAAACCACCTTCCTACTTCTCCCCTGCCCCTTGGCAGCGCCCCTCATTTGTCCTTTTGGTACAAAGCAAGTGCCTGCGAGGAAGGCAGCTGGCCTCTTCACGCCTGCTTGTCTCTGCCTGAGTTTGGAAGTTCCTCCAAGGCCTTCCTGTAGCAGACATTCAACATGTTGGCTGGAAGGCAGCATGGCTCCATGAGAGCTGGGGGGGAACCCATGCCAGGGATGCTAAGGAGTCTGCAAGATGGAAACAGAGCTCAGTCCCATGGCAACCCCCCAGGATGTCCCTGCTCCGAGCCGGCCTGTCTCGCAGAGCCCACTTCCTCACCATCGCCCTGAATTATTCATCAGCTCTTGCAGAGAAACAAAAGGCAAAGTCATTTTATTTCCTCCAGAACTGACTGTCCTCCTCACCGACCTCTGGGACTCTTAAAATTCAAGACAGAGCAGCCAGCACTCCCATGCACTCTGGGAAGGGACAGGAAAATGCCCCATCAGCTTCCCCTTCCAGACTAGCCAAGTCCAACTGAGCAAGTGTCTCTGGCTGCTTGGTCCTTTGGGCTGTGCTTTGTCCCTCTTCTCATTGATCATGAGAAGGACAGGCAGGTAACCTTGGCTTCTTGTTGAATGACCTTGACATCTTGATAGGTACAAATGCCCTCCCTCAACCCTTAGGGCCATGCTCAGCCTCCTAGACTTCTCTTTAGAGAAGCTCTATACTATCAGTGCTGGGCAGCCCTGCTTCCCATGAGACTGTCCGTGGGAGACACAAAAGGGACTCTGTCCCATCGCCACTACCAATCCCCCCCGCCCCTTTACTTCAGCCTGAGCCCTTGATTTCTAATTCACCAAGGAAATGCAATCCACCAGGCAGAAGCTTTTCCTCCCTCTACCTCTAGAATTACAGGCACACACTGTCTTCATACTATCAGTTCCTCCTTTCCAGACTCGAAGGAATCTTTCCTCTGAAAACACTATTGGCTCCAGCGATGCCTTTGGCCTGAAAGCCCCGCCCCTTCGCCAGTACCCTGCTTGCTTTTGTTCGCCTCCTCTTACAGAGTGGCAAGCTGGCATGCTAATTAGGCAGTGAGCTCTGGGGCTGTCACCTACCAGCCGTGTGACCTGGAGCAGTTTTGGGCTGCCCTCAGCAATGGCATAGTTAGGCAACTGTCAGGGTTTCTGGGAGGCAATAACAACCTCCAGTGATCAGAGGTAAAGCAGTCCTGGACAAGCCCTCAAACAGGTGCCCGTGGCCATGGATGCCAGTCTTAGATCGAATTCTGCAGCAAGTGCAAATACTTATTGGCAAGCAGGCACAAAACTGTTCCCTGACATCCGTTTGCATAAGCTTGGCTTGGCCCTGCTCCCTCCTCAAGCATGCCAATAAGCACCCTGCATGAAAGAATCACTTTTGGGGTGCCTCGGTGGTTCGGTCGGTTGAGTGTCTGACTCTTGACTTTGGCTCCAGCAGTGATCCTCAGCGTCATGGGATGGATCCCCACGTCGGGCTCTACACTCAGCACGGAGTCTGCTTGTCCCTCTCACTCTGCTCCTCCCCCACTCGCATGCATGCTCTTTTTCTCAAATAAATAAATAAATAAAATCTTAAGAAGGAAGGAAGGAGGGGCGCCTAGGTGGCTCAGTGGGTTAAGCCTCTACCTTCGGCTCGGGTCATGATCTCAGGGTTCTAGGATCGAGCTCCGGGTCAGGCTCTCTGCTCGGCGGGGAGACTGCCCACCCCCCACCACCACCTGCCTCTCTGCCTACTTGTGATCTCTGTCAAATAAATAAATAAAATCTTTTTTTTTAAAAAAAAGAAGGAAGGAAGGGAGGGAGAGAGGGAGGGAGGCAAGAGTAGAGAGGAAAGAAGGAAGGAAGGACACTTCAAGGCAGACTGAACAATACCTTGACAGCAGGAGCAGCCAGCAAGACTGGGAAGAGGAGCTGGGGGGACACTGCCACGTCTTCAAACATCACGCTGAAGCGTATGCCGAAATACCTTCCATCATCACGCACACAGTCTATCAGGGCATGACTTAAGCTCTCCAGGCCTCAGTTTCCTCACTCTGGAAGATGGCAATAATGATGCTATGTACCTTCTTGAGGTGCCGGGAGAAGGAAATGAGTCAGTCAATACCTGTACAACATGTAAGACAGAGGCTGGCCGCAATAAGCACTCACTCGATTTGTGTCATATTATCCCATCCCGTAGAACCCCCTCATTCCCGTGCACCTCCAGGACGCCTCAGTTTACACCCTTGGCGCTGCTTAACTCCTTTGAAGTCTCACCTTCATTCTCTGTCTCTGCTGAATCGACTCGACA
The DNA here is from genome assembly GCF_963455335.1 of Martes martes. Lineage (NCBI taxonomy): Eukaryota > Metazoa > Chordata > Mammalia > Carnivora > Mustelidae > Martes > Martes martes. Next base: position 135,554,082 of record NC_137892.1, on the reverse strand, counting down.
TCAGCCTTCCACGGGACTCCATATTTTCACAGAATTTCTTACTCAGTTCCTCAAACATCCATTACTCTCCTCCTCCTCCCCTGTTGGGCCTCCTGTGGCAGGGGCAGGAGGGCTTTCAAGAGGTGAGTCAAAATGGAACTCTTTAAGGAGCTTCCAAGAGTTGGAGAAAGGATGCCACATGGTACATTCCTAGAAGGCCAGTGCCTCATCTTCAAGGGCGACTTTAAAGTAGAGGGAGGACTGTCCATAAGTCACAGACGGAAATGACTCACCACCCCCAGTGGCACACGCATTGACACCTTAATATTCCTAAGAGCCGTGAGGTTCTAGAAACAGGGGTGACCGACCAGGGCGGAGTCTCTCAGTTCAAGGCTGTTTTATGTTTGGCATAAAATACTTTCATCTATCTTAAGATGCAAGAAAAGTGAAACCCAATCAAACGACCATTTTGAGGGAAAGCTGAAATTTTCTTTGAGCAGCAGAATCAGTAGCTGCCTAACATGAATGTTAAAGCCAAGCCTGGGGACGCCGCTCAGAGTGTTCTTGACAATCAGGGTAACAGGGAAGCATCGAGTCAGTATCTGGGTAATCTCCAGCAGGCTAAGAAAGTCACCCCCAATTTTCCCTGGAAGGTGACTCCCAGAATATGGCAGGATGATCTGAGCGATCCCCTAGATTCTTTTATAGGAGGAAGACATCAAATTTGGCACAGAAATGTTCAAGAGTACCAAAACTACAGTATTAATATTTTGCCTTAGGAATCTGTGCACATTTGGTATTTTAGGTATGTGAACATTTAGGATAGTGTGGCCTATTGGAGTTATAAATAGATCAGTGTTACAATTTCATCTTTCAATGTTAATTGAATAACTAATTTAGACTTTTGATTTTAAGTCAAGATCTCACTAAGTTTATATTGCATTGAAATATCCAAGAAAACTTAAGCTTCACTACCCGTGTAAGACCAGGACCTGTTAATTCCTTAAGAGAGTATTCAGGCACTCAGGATATTTTGTTAAATCAGGAAACTGAGTTACTTAAAAAGGAAATCAAATGTATTAAATTTGTATGCACAGTTTAAAATATTTCAAGAAGTTGAACTAAATTTGTAAGCGATATAACATATCCATCTAAGGCCTTGAAAAATGATTTTTCAAATTTTCTAGATTTGAAAGTACTTATCTGTAAGCAGAATTTAAAACTAAGAACTTGAGTTTTACACGTGTAGTTTAACAAATTGAACTTTAAAGAAACAAACAACAAACACAAAAACGAACCCCTTCATTTTTTTTTCTTGCACAAAAACTGCCCTTAAGTCATTAAAGCAATTAAATACTTACTTTCGATTTACCTTGTCTGTGCCCTGTAAATCTCTGTAATAACAACTCGGGCATAGTCTTATCTCTCTAACAAGCTCATTTGTGGCACAGACTGGGTTGCCTCTTTCGGCCATATCCTTCGGAGGGCGGGCAGGCACAAGGCATGTGCTCAGCAAATTCTTTTCTCACGTGGCTGTGTGACTTTGGACAAGTCCCTTCACTTCTCTGAGCCTCGGAGATCAGCATCAGAAAGGGAGAGAGTGGAGCATCCTGCTAAGAGGTGGTGTCCGTGAGAGAAAGGTCCGTGTCTGTCTCATCACATCGCATCCCCAGGGCCCAGACCTGGCTGAGGCACACAGCAAGAACTCAACAAACACCACTGAGTGAATGAGCAAATGCACTAGAAAATTCTAAGGCTCCTCTTACACGTCTCCCAGCTGTTCTGTTTCACGATGTCTGAAAAGGCCATAGGAACAGTCCATGAACAGAAAGACAATCGGGATCCAAGAGATGAGGCAAAGGAGATCTTGACTGTTCCTACCTGGTCACCTTTCAATCGAAATAGTCTGCGGCAGACCAGTGTGCCTTACTCTGCTGCTTCAATCTGACCTATGCTGTCCCAGGATGACCTACTCCTGGCTCCATCAGAGAAGGCTACCATCCTTTGGAGAGGAGCACAAACAAACCCAGCTTTACCAATTTTGCTTCTACGACGGGCTTCCAGTAGTGTTGTTCTGCAGCATTCTCATACTAGAAGATCCTGTGCTCACCAGGGGTGGTGGAAAGGGAGGCAGGAGGTAAAAGAGGCAGATAAGCTCATGCGCATACACTTGGAGGGAAGTAAAATGTGTGAGTTTCAGTGCTGTGGCCAGCGGTTAATCCGCAAAGTGACCTGGGCAGTGGGGTGTGTACAATCTTCTTCCTGATTCTGCCTCAAGCTCTCTGTGATCTTGAGCAATTAATCTCCTCTTCGGGACCTCCTTCTCCAACTCTATGAAACAAGTGCTGAAATACAAGATCTAAGGCAGCAATTCTCAAACTTTTTGTCTCAGGACTCTTCAGTAACCTGAACAATCCCCGAAAACCCAAAAAACTTTTGTTCTATCTATTGGATTATATTTGCTGATATTTACTATAGTAGAACTCGAAACTGGGAAACCTTTCAAACAATAATTCAGAAGCACACATTCTATTTATCCTCAGGGCAACGAGGTGATATCCCTAAAAGAATTCCGTGATACACTTGAAGGAACCCAGAATATACGTCCCCTGGATACACCTCTTTTTTTTTTTTTTTTAAGATTTTATTTATTTATTTGACACAGAAAGAGAGATCACAAGGAGGCAGAGAGGCAGGCAGAGAGAGAGAGGGGGAAGCAGGCTCCCTGCTGAGCAGAGAGCCCGATGTGGGGCTCGATCCCAGGACCCTGGGATCATGACCTGAGCCGAAGGCAGAGGCTTTAACCCACTGAGCCACCCAGATGCCCCTGGATACACCTCTTTGACATAAAAGTATTTTGAGCCAAAGACAATTAGAAGCAGTAAATGCAGAAAAAGCTGTCAGTTTTCTGCCCTTAAGGGAGGAAATACATTCCTTCTCACTTGAGACTGACGCCCATCAGCCCTGAAAGGCTTCAGAGGAATCTGCAACCAAACCTTGATAAATTCTTCTCACCTTCCCAGTTACTCTTCACCATTTCCAACCCTGGCCCCAAAGTCCTTGTTTCGTCAGTTCTTCACAATTTTATTGTTTCTTTGTCTAAAAACTATAAAAGCTGCTCCACACCTTCCATGTCCGCATTCACCTCCCATCTCCCAGGGCAGAGATCTATAAATGTTCTGTGATCTCCTAACATTTTTAGAAAAACTATATATCCTCCTCACATACTTTTTTAAGTTAACGTACAACATTTTTACTGTAAGTTTAAGGAATTGAGAAATATGTAACTTCTGGCATTTTGACTTTTACAGGTGGTTCAATCACTCGATAAAATGTATTGAGTACCCGCCTTCCTCTATTCAAAAGACACACGAATCGGCTCTTTTTAATAGCTAGAAATTTTCCATCACTTATTAGTCCTCCTTGCGCGCATATTTTCATCTATGTTACCCACAGAACTTTATCTTAGTAGGATATACTTTTAAGCTTGAAAATCTTGTACTGGTCACCATATCATAATTCTTGGTTCTAAAATATGTACATAAGTTAAAATTTTACATATTAATTCTTCTCTAGGCTGAGTATTTGTCTTCTTAATTCAAAACTGAAGGGCGCCTGGATGGCTCAGTGGGTTGAGCCTCTGCCTTCGGCTCAGGTCATGATCCCAGGGTCCTGGGATTGAGCCCCGCACTGGGCTCTCTGCTCAGCAGGGAGCCTGCCTCCCCCTCCCCCTCTGCCTGCCACTCTGCCTATCTGTGATCTCTTTCTCTCTCTCCGTCAAATAAATAAATAAAATCTTTAAAAAAAAAAACTGAAAAAGTGAAAACTTCCTATCACCAAAAGAATTTATATGTAATCAATATTACAGGTTGATTTATCACTATAATGTATATTAGTAAATCATTGAGTGAAATAAAATAATCCTAAAACAAAATTTTAAAATAGTCTTCAAGCATAAAATAAGAAACGGGCCTTTTTTCAAAGATGAATATTGCTTACTGCCAGAATAAGACAATATTTTGTGGGAATTGCCAGCAGCAAAGAAGAGAAGCTAGTCATGGGGCCATTATATGTGCAGAAAAGCTGAAGCAAGCAGGAGACTTGTACCCGAGTTAAGAATACCTATGAGTTCATAATACATAATAATCTTTTGGTAAAATCTAAAGAAGATTGTATCCCCATGTGATTGAGTAGATGTTTAAGAAAATATCCTATATAACTTACTTTAACTTGAAACTATAATCTTAATCTCGCACCTCCTCCTACTTGAAATCAATGACAAACGTGTACTTGAGATCAGACCTCAATATTTCAAGTTGACCCTTTATCTGGCACACTGGGGGATTCTCCTATGGGAGGCAGTGCACCCAGTGACAAGCAGACGCAAAGGGATGGGGCTTCCTTTTGAGAAGGACCCAGGGGCACACTGCAAAAGGGGAGTTGAGGGAGAGAACCAGTCTGACACCTAGGATGTACCCCCGGGGGGATCAGTTTTAGGGAAAAGCACATATGGAGACTAGGGTCTGGACACTGATTCTATTGAAATTACTCCTTGATGGGACTCTGGGTGCCCCTGGCGGTGGTCATTCTGGTGTACTCTCTGGCCATCCTCTTCCCTTGATCGCACCCACCCCCATATCCATGCCCTTCAAGCCAAAGATCTAAAGCCCCTCTGCGGGCAAGCCAGCGAGAGAGCTGTCCTCCGGCAAGTCCCAGTTGCTCATTCTCCCCGCCGCCCCCCCCCCCTTCACCTTGCAAGCACCATTCTGCTCCCAGTGACCTGAGGTCTTGGTTCCTGATGCTGCACATTAAGTGGAGCCTGGTGAGCAGCGGAGAGGCTGATCTGCAGTCCAAAGGTAGATGATTTCTAAAGGGCCTGCCTCTGCTGGGTGACACAAGCAAGGCTGTGCCCATCTTACGTCCTGTGTTCTCTCCTCCTGCTTTCCCACCTCCTGGAGACTCTGCCGTATCTCAGTGTTTCTAGAAGCAATCAGCTGCAAATGCCCACAGCACCAAGCAGAAATCCAAACACAACCTCAATTTGCTGGGCAGAGTCAACCTTGGGCCCCTAGCTCGGAAGGCTCTCCGAAGCCCAGTTTCTGCGGGGAGTGCCGCAGAAGGGAGATGGGGTTTCTCAAACGTGGTCAGGATAGAAGCGCAGAATCAGAGGGTGCTGGATGCCTCAGTGGGTGAGAGGCTGGGCGTTAGAACCTAAGAAGCCCCCTGGGGTCCCCATCACCCCGCCACTCCCCACACCGGTCCTGCCGCTGGAGAACCGCCATAGCCGAGCGGAGAACAGGACTAGGAAAGGGGGCAGAAAGAAGGTGGTGACTCCTGCTCTTGAGTTCTGTTTTTCTGGATGAAGGGAGAAGGAAAGGGACTGGCCTGAGGCCACATCTCTAAGCCAAACAGAGTTTCCTTGGCATCCTGTCATCTTTCCCAAACTCCTCCCATCGCACCTCCCACACGGTGTCTGCCCTTTCTCGCCCCAGCTCCCTGGCAGATATTTTTAGGCTGAGAGGCCCCCCTTACTGGCAAGCGGAGAAGAGGAACACCCAAGCACCTGCACCCCTGCGGTTTCCTTGACTCAGAAATCCAGGGATTCCTCCTCCTTCAAGCCTCAGCCTGATAACTCAAGATGTGTCAAGAACTTTCTGGAAGTGGACCACTGGGTCTGAATGAGTGATCTAGTGAATAATTTTGTAGCTATAAAAGGACTCCTTCATTTATCATTTTATCAAGGCGCCGTTTATCGCCTCCTTAATGAGGCCATTAGCTATACATCTTACAGCATGTTATGCTTAAAATATTTAATGACCTCTGCAGAGAAACAAGACATCACTGTGTTTTAGGTATGATATCAGTTCTATGATCCTCATTTTACACATGAGAAATAAGTAGTTTGCCCAAGACCGCATGGTCAGTATCTGATGGAAAGGAAATGTGAACTCGGGTGTTCCTTTTACCTGATTCCAAGGCCACACTTGTTCTTGGCCCCACACTGCCTCTCAGCCTCCTAGCCTAGGCCCTCAATAATCCCTCTTCCACCTTTCATACCCTTTCCTTCTACCTCTTGTAGAAGAGCCAAAATGCATAATCATAAACATAACAGGGTGAGTCTAACAAGGGATACTGTCAAAAACACCCCAATTTCAGCCCTGCGCACCCATGCAAATTCCACTGCCCTCCCTGAGGATGCCTGCCATCCTGTCCTCTCCATCTTGGCACTCACCCCTACCCCTCTCTGGGTACTTTCTCTCCTCCTCCTTATGACCCCACTGCTTCCCACTATGGGAGGACAGGGTTCTCCCCAACCAAACCTTCTCTCCTTACAGCTCTGGTTCATATCAAGGTAGGATATAGATACAAAAGCAGATAATGTAGATGATTCTTAGTAAAGGTAGGAAAAAAGGTAGAATCTCTATTAGCATAGTAATACACTGGGGTCATGCTATTAGTCCATATTGGCGAGAAGAAGGTAGAGATTTAAAAAAAAAAAAAATCTGCTCAAACAATTGTTGAATGAATAAATGATGCACTCTGAAGCTAGACCGGGAAAGCTGCTTCTCCTAGCCCATGATCAGCACAAGCCAGGAACCAAAACAGAAGGGCCCAGGAGGAGGGTCAAGAGGGTAAAAGCAAAGAAGACCCTGGAAGAGGAGCCCAGGGTCTCCTGAGCCCCATCCGAGGTGAATCATCACAGACTGAGACTATCCCCAGGGCAGAGTCAAGGGCTGCTTTGAGCCACACTTCTGTTGCTTGTTTGCACTTGATCGACCCATAGCAATGTTTTCTTTCTGCTCATGGGGTTTCTTCCACCCTCCAGCAGGTAAAGGGATAATGAAAAGCTTACACCAATGTGTGTGTTTTTCACCTATAAGGTGAAAAGCTTCTTGAGAGCAGAATCCCAGTCTGGTTCATCTTGAGTCTCCCATAGACTCGACTCCACACTACTTGATACTGTTCCTTGTCGGTAGCAGGCATTGGATACCCATTACTGATTTGCGGATAAATGGGCAAATGACCCCTTTTTATGGAACAGATGGTTACATCTTGGTGACCAGCACCGTCCTCCAATTTGTCTTCCACTTAATGTATCCCTGATACACAGCTGAAGCCACTTGTAACAGTTTTCAGAACTATATCCTTTGATGACTCTATGCTATCTGTAAAGCAATTCTGTGGAATGAAAATAAAACATGAGGGGCGCCTAGGTGGCTCAGTGGGTTAAGCCTCTGCCTTCGGCTCAGGTCACCACCTCTAGATCCTGGGATCGGCCCTGCATCGGGCTCTCTGCTCAGCAGGGAGCCTGCTTCCCCCTCTATCTCTGCCTGATGCTCTGCCTACTTGTAATCTCTCTCTCTCTGTCAAATGAATAAATAAAATCTTTAAAAAACAGAAAGAAAAGAAAACATCATATTACGGAGTTCCAAATGTTCTTATTCTACTGCCCTAGAGTTTGTTTACCAACTAGAAGAACATGAAAGCTGATTCTGCAAATAAACACTTGATACCTTCTTGAGCAACTTGTGTTCACTGAATGTATAAACCGTGATGCCCCCAAAATGGGATATTTGGGGGAAGCAGGGATTCCTAAACTGAGATAAGAGAATATGGGAGGGGAGACAGGTAGAGGGTGCTGGCCATTGAAACATGTAAGGTACTAAACCTGCTTTTCATAAACTGGTAATCTCATTAGGCCAACCACACACTGAAATGATAACCTAACAAAACCCCTCTTGGGGTCTAGTAATGAATGCCTGGGCTGGTAAGGGAAAGCTGCTGAGGGAGTTGAGATGGGAACAGGGCCCTGAAAACTGATGAGAACTGGGGGAGGAGATGGAAGGCCTATTAGAGAAGAGGCTGAGTTAAGCCTGGGAAGGGTCCAGAACCAGAGAGAAGCCAACTTCCCACCGGCGTTTTCCCACCAGCTCACACCCATCTCTGCGCCAGCCTGCGTCCTGGCGCTCTTCCCACATTTACTCCCCTCCCAAATGGCACCATCTCCTCCTCCCAGAGCTGCTACTTTCTCAGCCCCAATGGCAGATGGAGATGTGCTGTGTGTGGCAGAGGCTGCTGGTCAACCTGATGGTCCTTCTCCCTTTTTTCCCCTTGGATATAAAACAAAGTGCTGACCAATGGGATATAAACACAAGTGAATTGAAAATGTCCTTCAAGAGAAGTGGTTTACGCCACCCCCAGCGCCATCTCCCCCCTGCCAAAGGGAAAGCCAGTCACGTGGTAGGAGCTCGTGCTGAGGCTTCAGCAGAGAATAAATTCTACAGAACCCGGTGATGGGTATTAAGGACGGCACACGCTGTGATGAGCGCTGGGCATTACATGCAACTGATGAATCACTGAACATTACATCTGATACAAGTGATGTACTATATGTTGGCTAATTGAAGTTCAATAAAAAATTAAAAAAAAAAAAAAAAAGATCTACGAAGCCTGGGTCCCTGACAGCTTAGAGAGCAGCTGTAGCCCTGGACTGCCCCCAGACCTCTTTCCTGTGAGAAAGAAAAAAAGCCACTGTTAGATTTTGTATTGTTTGATTTTTTTTGTTTTTGTTTTTGTCATTTGCTTCCAAGCCTAATGCTAATTTGACACTCTACAATTGGAGCAGACGTGACACATGAAAAGTTAGTTTGAGTAATCGAACAAAAGGAAAGATGCTTGTCTACTTAGCAGTTAAAGAAATGGAAATTAAAACCATGAGATGCCATTTTGTCTGCTGAATTCTAAAAGGAAAGAAAAACAATAAAAATGTAAGTCTTCAGGTAGGCTGACAGTGTCATAAATTGGTAAAATTCTTCTCGAAAACATTAGCTTCTTAGCTCACTTGCCTCAAATACGTTTCTATAGTATGACCCACTGATCTGATTCTGGACCAAAATGATGACAACAGCGTTCTTTTAACAGCAGAAAACTGAAACCGCCTAACTAAGGTGCTCTAAAGGAGTGGTAAATGATTTCACATTCATTCGATGGAGAACCAACCAGCCACCAAAAACCCTATATGACAAATACCATGAAATAACTTACAAATACCTTAAGGAAAAAAAAAAACCACTTCAGGAAACCGCATATACATTGGGACAGCAGCTGTCAAATCATGGCTCTGTGCCCAGTCAGGTGCCTTTAATCAGGCTCAACTCTTCTACACAGAGTCTGGTGAGAACCACGTGTCCCAAATCTGTTCATAAGGAATTCCGCGTCTCTTTCCATGTGGCTACCCTCGCAGAAACAATCCCTTCCCGTTCTTTTTTTTTTGCTATTTATTTGTTCTTGAATTTGGGGTTTTGGGTTTTACAAGGTGGTTTCCAGTGGAACATTGCAGGTAGACAAAAGAACTTCTAAGAATCTTAATGGCATTGCCTCACGGCCACCAGACATGCCCGAAGAAGAGAGACGCCAATCTCAAAAAGAATTTACGGATGTGGTTTCGGAGCATGTAGCGAACTGAAGCGACAATAATAGAACACCTACATTCCAAAATTACATTTTGGAAAATCTAAGACGACAATAAACAGATCGGTGGTTGCCAGGGTTTGGTGGGGATGAATAAGCAGGAACATGGAGGTTTTTTAGGGAGCTGAAAATAGTCTGTATGATGCCATAATGGTGGTATGTATCATTTGTCCAAAACCAGAGAACGTACAGCATGAAGCGTGAGCCGTAAACTCTGGATTTTGAGTGACCACGATGTGTCAATGAAGGTGCATCGATAGTACAAACGTACAAATCGATGAGGGCTGCTGATCGTGGCGGGGCTACACATGTGTAGGGCAAAAGGGTTGATGAAAGATTTCTGTACTTTCCCCTCAATTTTTCTGTGAACCAAAACTATTTTTTAAAAAAATAAACAAAAAATAAATAAACAAATAAAAAACCCTCTTAAATAAAAGCAAACAGACTGCAACAGAAAAGTAATAGCCAGCTTGGAGTAAAAGGGGCTGAGGTTTCACAAACTGCAAAACGGCCTTTGGGCCCCCAACTTTTTTTTTTTTTCTCTTTTTGGTAAGAAGCAACCTCAGAAAGCTACTTAGAGGCCAACGGAGACTATTTCTTAAGCAAAAAGGAAGGCAAAGCCAAGAGCCAGGCCACAGGCGCCAAGAGCGATAGGGAACAATGGATTGGGAAGCTAGTCCCAGGGACAGGACTGGGTCCTGCTCTCGGAATGGGAAGACCTGGCAACACATGCCTGGCACGATGCCAGAATTCTTATGAATCACTGCCTGCTACATATCTTCCCTTAATTCTATTTTTGAAAGGAAATATTTACTGTGATTGTCCTGGCCCGATCTTTCCATGCTTGTTGAGTGTCTGCAGAACATACAATTTGTCTCTTCCACCTACAGGTTTCTGAACCCAGAGGAGCCACAGCCAAGGAACTCAACCTCATTTGGACTTGACAGAAATCACAGGACCCAGGACTTTGAGCCCAAAGCTACAGATGAATGAGATTTGTAGGGATGCTCGGAGGGAGTATTGCATATGACAGGGACATGAATAATTGGCATTAGGGGGAAAGCTGTGGTCTATTTTTGTAGCCATGGCACCAGTGATTCATGCCTTCAGGTGGCCACCTCCCACATTGACTTTGGGCTTGGCTATGTGACTTGCTTTGATCAACGGGGCATACGTAAATGTAACACAAGCAGAGGCTTGAAGAAACACTCGTTTATTGGGGCTTGCCCTTTCTTGTTTTTCCCATGGAGCCCCTCCACCACCATATGAAGAAGCCCAGAGAACTAATGGAAAATGAGAGATCAGGTGGAGAGAGGCCCCGTGCTGTTCCAGCCAGCCCAGGTGTGATCTCAAAGATGAGAGTGAGTCCCACTCCAGTCCAGCTGGTTCAGACAGACGGCTGTCCCATAGAACCATGCTCGTTGCATTAAGCCATCCAGGTTTAAGGTGGCTTTTTCACCCAGTTAATACAATGAGGCTCAAATAAGGGTAAATCCAGCATATGGAAGCTGGGAGAAGTGACTTTGCAGCAGGGAAACCTCTGGGAAGAACACGCCTACCTGGGCGGGCAGTTTTCCAAGACAAACTAATGCAGAGTCACCGTGGGAGATCAGACTATGGCTAATGAGAAGCCGAGAAGAAAATGCCAGAAGTTAAACCTAATGAGAAACGCGACGATGAAAATTACAGCATGAGCAACCCATTTGGAAGTTTGTGGGATTAAGAAGAAGCAGGTAGTGGGAGGAATGAATGGGTCAGGACAAGTAATTCAGAAATAAAGCACTGAACACAGAGAGCTATAGGTCTTCTTTCTATGGAGTAATTAACATGTAATTAGCATGGTGTGCAGTTAACACTGAATCAGAATCTGGGAGGGTGTGAGCTTGGAATCTGTACACTTAGCGAGCTCCCCAGGGAGATTTTAATGTATGCTTTCCTCTCAGTGAGCTGCCCTATATGTCAACAGGTGTTGAAAGATAAACTTTCATCAAGTTACCAAAGTTCTATTACACCCTTTCCCTAGGACAATAGGTGCTCGGTCACCTCAAACACAACCAAGGAACATCAGTGGTTCTCAAAACTAGGTGCACATTAGAATCATCTGGGAAACCTAAAAAAAAAAAAGAGAGAGAGAGAGAAGAGAGAAAAGAAAAGTAGAAAAGTCTAGGTCTTACTGCATAAGAATTCAATCTGACTCTCTGGGAATAGCATCTAGGCATCAGTATTTTAAAAGCTTCCCAGGTGATTGGATTATGGGGTAGAAGAAGACTCTGGAAGAGATGATGTAATCTCTACACCCAGAGTCCATCAGGTTTCTGAGAAATGAGTAATAAATGCAGAATGTCTCTGAACCTCCTTGTTTTCATATATTTGGCAATTGATCTAAACTGCCATTAAACTCAAAGAACAGTGTGAGAGATTTGGTGACTAATGGCTATTTCTGAGTCAAAAATGAAATAGCACTTATTTTCATGATGTAATAAAAGTCAGGCGAACATTAACTCAGACTCAATGAATCAGCAAACATGACTATTTAAACAGAGCCTGAGCGAAGTTATCGGTGAAAATATATTTTGCTTAATCTGTTACACAAAGCTTCAAAATTTTGGTAGTAATGTTTAAACTATTACTAAAAAAAAAAAGTCATATAAATGAGTAGAGAGAGCCAGCCTGATGTCTGAGACAATAAAGAGAGATATGACAAATCAAATTTTCAGGGATGGGGAGACTTCTGTCCCAGCTAAACCGAAAAGGGTTGAAGCCCAATTTAGGTCACAGGCTGCCAGTCTATGGACCTCTGGGTCATAAGAGAAACGATTAGAATATAGACACTAATATAAGTATGGAATTATGATAGTTGAAGGGTCAGGAAAGATTTGAAAGAAGGGGGCCATGGAAACATTTTTATAAATATTAATATATATACATATATATATAATGTATAGGTACATTACATATATTGTGCTGCAACACTGTTACTAATCTACAGACCTTATTCAAATATCACCAACTGTTCCACTAATGTCCTTTTTCTGGTTCAAGACATAATCCAGGGTCACACTTTGCTTTTGGTTTTTAGGTCTCCTTAGTTGTCTTTAATATGGGAGAGTTCTTCTTTGTCTTTCATGATCTTGACATTTTGACAGAGTGCTGGTCAGTTATTTTGTAGAATCATGCCTGATGTTTGCTCATGATTTAAATTCAAGTTATCATTTTTGGAATAAAGAACACAGAGTGATGCCATATCCACCTGAGTCTATCCTAACCGAAGACATATGATAGTGACTCAGATCATTACAGTGAGGAAAACCTTGATCACCAAATGAAGCTGGGGTTTGCCATGTTTCACTATTATAATGTCACTATTTTCCCCATTGTGATTATTCATAAAATTTTGGGCAGATACTTTGAGATTACATAAATATCCTATTTCTCATATTTTGTCCACTAATTTTAGCATTTATTTATGAGTTTTGCCTGAAGCAATTATAACTGTTATATTTGCCCAATCGTGATTTTCTTTCTTTCTTTCTTTTTTTTAAGATTATTTATTTATTTATTTATTTGACAGACAGAGATCACAAGTAGGCAGAGAGGCAGGCAGAGAGAGAGAGAGAAGAGAAAGCAGGCTCCCTGCTGAGCAGAGAGCCCAATGCGGGGCTCCATCCCAAGACCCTGAGATCAGGACCTGAGCCGAAGGCAGAGGCTTTAACCCACTGAGACACCCAGGCGCCCCCAAATTGTGATTTTCTAACTGCATTATTCCTTCTACATTTTTAGTGGAATTCTACTTTACTTTCTTCTCTCCCACCTGTTTGTTTGTGTATATCAGTATAGTTTGTGGATTCTCATTTTATTCTATGGGTTATAACCTATTATTAGCATTATTTATTTTGTTGTTCAAATTGTCCTTGATTTGACCATTGGGGGCCCCTTCAAGTAGGCTCTTATGTGCTTTTGACAAATCCTCATCATTTCTTTCTTAGGACTTCCTTATCTCTAACAGCATAAAGTATTGCATTCCCATCTTGTTCTTTCTTTGCCTCAGACCTAGAATCAGCCATTTCTCTAAAGAATCCTAGTAATTCTTACAGGAAAATGGTGTTAAGAAACCAAGATCTGGGCAATTAAGATCTGTCTTCATTAGTACTGAGTGTCATTGCTTCCAGGCTTTCTCTCAGATAGATACCTAGGTCTATTTCTCTGTGCATCTACATATTCAAAATCATGAATTCATGTTGCTAACCTCTAATTCTAATCTAATATCACTGAGTTCATTCTAGCCTTCCCCCTTTCCTTATTTATAATTCTTTTCTCTGACTGTTCTCATTTTTGATACTCTATTAATTTATTTGCTGAATCCTAGTATATACAGTAAGTGGTTTTAGTCTACCCCTTTGACTGTATAGCACCTACTTACATCCATCTGCCCATATACTCATTTTTTAAAAATATCCATCCATAGGGGTGCCTGGGTGGCTAGGTGGGTTAAAGCCTCTGCCTTCAGCTCAGGTCATGATCCCAGGGTCCTGGGATTGAGCCCTACATCGGGCTCTCTGCTCAGTGGGGAGCCTGCTTCCTCCTCTCTGCCTGCCTCTCTGCCTACTTGTGATCTCTGTCAAATAAATAAATAAAATCTTTAAAAAATAATAATAAAATGTCCATCCGTATCTACATAAAGTACAATCATTCTGTCCCTCCAAATAGACTACCCAAATAACATTCAATAGTGTGTCTAGTTCCATGTCCAGGACTTATGGGGATAGGAAACTTTCTTCTTTCAGTCTGTCTGTTTGCAGCTCCTTCTGGTTGGTTAAAGTATGGCTAAGACAAAGGTATCAATCACCAGCACATCCAATATATAGAATAGTAGAGAAAGATCAGGGATGACTACAATGAAAGAAATCTCAATTATGAAAGAGGAGAGTTGGGAAAGCATGCATGTGTGCACACACACACCCCAACACAGACACATTCCGGACAATAATACATGTAAGACATTACTCCCCTGGGGTGGCTATGTGACTTGAAGGTGAACATGACTTAAACAGTCTGATCAGGGTAAATCTCAGGACTCTGGGTCAGAAATGCTGGTACCAAAGATCGGCTTTTTTCTTCTCAGCCTCATGTTCTGATAATGCTCCGACAGTGGAGGAGTAGGTGAATCGATTTGGCAAGGCTCTGATTTTCTTTTCTTGGAGGCCTTTTGTTCAGTGACATAGCTAGAGAAGTTTCCCTTTCTAGGAGCTGCATAATCCCCTTTCCCATGTGTGACTTCAAGGAAGCTGAGGTTGCCATAGGAGCTGAACAGTCCTAGACCGTGGTCAGGACTGGGATTTCTTAGGCCATATAGCTCCTTCATAAACTTAGTCATTATGAAGATATTAGACTCATCACTTCCAGAGGCTAGGAATCATAGACAGACTGCTTGTCTCTGGTTGTTGTATTCGAGTCTGGGACTTTATATTGTCTAATGCCAGGCCCCTGTTGGAGGATCGTCCCCTAAAGCTGCAGTGTAATGGCTGCTACTTTTGTGTTGGCTTCTGTTTCTGGAAAGTTTCTGACATAACTTGGTGTGAAATGATTTCTTCCCGGACCTCAGGTTCCATCACAGCTGCTCTTATGTGCTTTGTCAGGCGAGGGTTGTTTAGTAGGACGTGTGGGGAGTGGCCTCAGGCTTGTCCCTTGCCCCAGTCTTACCTCCTGTCTTTACATGTATGAAACTTCTCTTGGAGTAGAGTGTTTGGTCTTTGCAGCACTAGATTCCAGTCATCTTGATTGTAGTCCAGACCCAGAGATGGCCTTTCTAAGCAAAACCACACTGCTTCCTTCTCTGTCTTCAGAT
This sequence comes from Martes martes, assembly GCF_963455335.1. Lineage (NCBI taxonomy): Eukaryota > Metazoa > Chordata > Mammalia > Carnivora > Mustelidae > Martes > Martes martes. Next base: position 135,538,787 of record NC_137892.1, on the reverse strand, counting down.
GGGTCACTTCTCTTAGATTGTTTCCTTATTGTAGGAACGTTCCATAATCAACAATCCTGGATATTTCCTACCATTTCCCCTGATACGCCTCTAGGTCCAGGCCTGGCTCCCAACAGGCTACTGCTGTTTGTTTCCTCACTTCTGTTTGGCCAAATCCACATTTTAGGGTTTGTATTTTACTGGACCTCATTCCTGAAACCAAATTTCTATATCGGTTATGCTTTCTCTGGTGTGAGAAACAGGGGAGTTGGTTTGTATCAGCCAGGCAATAAAGGAATCTATTAGCCCTTATACCTTGAAGTTCAGACATGAGGCAAACCCCAGAGTGGGGACCACTTAGCTGCACCCTTCTCTTCACATTGGCTTCGACCTTAAGTTCTTCCCATCCTAGCTGCAAAATGGCCCCAGCAGCTCTTGACATTATATCTTCATCCTCCAGTGCTGTGAGGAAAAGCACTGAAAAAAACTTTGATAACAGGATTGCATGCCAGAGTCCCAAGATTAATGCTGATTGGACTGTTTAGATTATCTGGCAACCCCTAAGCCAATGGGGAGTTGAATATATGTGGCCTAAGCCAACCAGTGCCCCTTCCATGGGGGATGTGTGGCAACACTAGACCTCTACTTGAAAACAGCATGCCGAGAGAAAGGGGAAAGTGAATTTTGGGTAGGCAACTAATAATAATCCATTACCAAACCTTTAAAAATAAACTTAAAAAGTAACTTCATGTTATTATTATTATTTTTTTAATAGCATTCATCTGTATTGAACTGATGACCCTCCGAAGAATCTAAGGATGCATGAGAACGGGGACCTTATCTGTCTTGTTCATTTCACTTGAAATACAATGCCTAGCATTCAATAAATATTTGCTTAATAAATGAATGAACGCATTGTGTTTATCCTGCATCTCTGAGACCTTCCAGCATAATGTCCCAAACCTCTAGGGCATGCATATTTCATCTGAGATGCTTAGGCTTAAAGCTTCACAGCTGGTAAGCGGACAGCCAAAACCTGAACTCAGGCTTGCTGACTCCACATTTCTTGCATTTCCGGCTAGTCCAAGCTGCTCTCGTGTGTTAAAATGAGCCCTCAGAGTTTTAGCACAGCTGTGCTCAGGAGACATGTAGGAAATACATAAAATATGCTGACAGCTAGTGTCCAAATAACAATCTGGAAGATGAACAGGACTCTAAAACTGGCATGAATTGTTATCTGTTTTTCTGTTCTGCAGCTATCAACATGCTCCAAGTTAAAATCATATCCTGCCTGATAGTATATGAAGGGAGAGGATTGATCAGTTGCTTGTCTCCTTTCTCATTTTGTCATGGCAATAATAGAAGGCACATTATAATTTTCCTCATTGCATGTTGCCTCTGTTGAAGATGAACCCTTTTTATCTGATGGTGTTAGCAGGAAAGACTGATCAACAGGGTAGGAACACCAACTGATTGTCTTCCGGACCGAGGTACTTCAGTCATTCATTCATTTACATATTCTAATTTTTATCCATTTATTGAATATTCATTGAGTACCTTCCATGCAGCAGGCATTGTGCTAGGGGCTAGGGAAATAACATTTAGCACAGGCTAGGGAGACAGTACAATGCATGGACTAAGATAACAAACTGAAGTCCTAAAGATCAGAGTTCAAATCCTGGCTTTGCTGTAGCCTGTGAGAGCCTCGGCATACACAGTTGACATATCTTTGTCTTATTTGTTTCATTGCATGAAATTGTTCTCTTTTTTTAAGATTTTTCATCACTAAGTAATCTCTATACCCAACATGGGGCTCAAACCTACAACCCTGAGATCAAGAGTCTCTTGCTCTACGGACTGAGCCAGCCAGCAGCCCCAGGAAATTTCTCTCTAACTTACACACAGTTATTTTGTGAGGCTTATGTGGGATGATTTAAATGTTGTACTTGCCATGTCTGACACATTACAGTTTCTCAGTTAAGTGTTATTTTTATTACTAGATGGTCCCTCTCCCAAGTTGCTGACTTACAATGAGTGCAGAAGATAGAAGTTTTCACACTTAATTTCCCCCCAAATGTCCTAAGTCTTATTTTCCCCCATAGATGAGCAAGGAAATTGAGAATTTCAAGAATTTGTTCAGGCCTCAATTAATGAGTAAATGAGGCAGAATTAAAAATTCAGAGATGTCAGAGTCCAAAGCCATGTTATCTTCAATTATCTGCATGAGGAAATGAGACAGTGGCTCTAGTCCTGACTTCAGATTAGTGGTTCTCAGCCCTGGAGAGCACTTACAAAGCAGCAACTGCCAGGACCCTGTTCCAATTCAATTAAATCAGCATCAGGATCAAGACTCACGAGGCATCGAGTATTTTCAAAATCTCTTCAGGAGAGTCAAACAGGCAGCCTGAGTTGAGAACCACTCAACTCTCTCAAGGCTCTTCCAGCCTCAACAGTCCGTCCCTTTTATATAGACGGCAGTTGTCAGAATGAGGTGGGCACTCGGAGAAGCAGGGACATTCCCAGGACTTTCCTCCCCTGGGGTTCCATGTCATTACTGTGTACGTTAGAGGAAAGGTGGGTGCAGGTAGAGCTCCTTACACCTAAGGCCATTGCTATGGAGATTTAAAACAGAGTAGAGAACCTACGCAGAGTCCCCAGCAGCTGCATGAGGGCTGGTGAAGGGGAGTGATGAGAACCCAAGCTCCCTCTTCAATGTGGGGTTGACAGACCAACAGCATCCTTCACACATGGAGGAAGGAGTAGCCTGGGAAATGTCCCAAACAAATGCAGCTGTTCTTTGTTTCTGGAGAGGATGCCAATAACATTTTGTTCCTTGGGGTTCTCAAGAGTGAAAAGTGTGCATAGCTATAAAAACAAATCCATAGGGATAATGATCATACTAACCTAAATGTCATTTAGACACTTACTTAAGTTAATTAAGTCATAACATTTTGACCTATAGCCTACCACAGACTTTGTATCAGGACATTCAATAAAGGGAAGAAGAATAGTTCATCAGCCACTGGATCCCCTCTGGGATATTTCGGTCACTCAGAGTCAAAGTTTCTGCAGCTGCTGAAAGGGGGGTCATTTCAAAAACAAATCACAGAGTCTGGTCCACATACATCTAATCTGTCCCCTGTCTGATTTGTTCCTTATAGCAATTCTGGGAAACACATGATCAGGTAGCATTTTCCTATTTTACAGAGTTAGAAACTGAAGCTTAAAAAGGTTAAGTGAGGGATACCTGGTGGCTCAGTCGGTTAGGCCACTTGCCTTCGGCTCGGGTCATGATCCCAGGGTCCTGGGATAGAGTCCCACATCGGGGTCCTTGCTCAGTGGGGAGCCTGCTTCTCTCTCTGCTTCTGCCTGCCACTTTGCTTGCTTGTGCTCTCTCTCTCTGACAAATAAATAAATAAAATCTTAAAAAAAAAAAAAGGTTAAGTGACTTGCTCAATGACTAGGAAATGCACATCCTACATTCAAGCATAACTCCCTGGATTCTAAATTCTCAAGTCGATGTTCAACTGAGTCAGGGGATATTACCCTACGCAGGCACTCCATGGATGCGAAAGCCTACCAACCAAATGAACGCAAAGATGTTCCGGTAGAGACACAGGTATTGGATTCCAATTATTACTGACATGTTAAGGCTTAACCATTGCTCTCCCTTCCGGAATCCAAGAAGAATATGCCTAAGGCTAGCACAGGGGATCCAGACCCTGGGGTCTTCCTCATACCTCATGACCCCTATCCCAGTCTCAAGTATCAGGCAATGCAATGCTGAAGCTTTATGTACCCCATCTCTACAGGCCCAGTACCCTCAAAAACATTCAGTTAGGGGATGAATAAAAATTACCACCCATGAGAAACAGTTGAGAAAAAACAATCATAGTTAGGGATGGACTGTCACTATCCAATAGAAATAGAATATAAGCCACACACATAATTTTAAATTTTCTAGTACATACCAAAAAGGGTAACAAGAACAGGTGAAATTAATAATATATTTTTTTAACCCAGTATAGCCAAGATGTTTCAAATTATGATACAGAATTCAAATTATTCAAATTCTATTTGAATATTACTCAAATAATGCATATTATTTCAAGAAATGTTCAGATTATATAATCTACATAAAAAATTCATAATGAGATAGTTCATTTTTTGTTGTTGTTTTGCTACTGGGTCTTCAAATTCTGGTGTGCACTTTACACTTGTACTGTATTATAACTCAAACAAGCCACGGTTCACGTGTTCAGTACCCACAGGTGGCTAGTGGCTAGGCAGAGCCGGTCTAAACCACCTCAACATAAATATCAGGCTGCTGTCCTTACTATATAAAATTAGCTTTCTTTCTTTCTTTTTTTTTAAAGATTTTATTTATTTGAGAGAGAGCGAGCCAGAGAGAAGGAGCAGGGGGAGGGAGAAGCAGACTCCCCACTGGAGCCCAATGTGGGGCTTGATCCCCAAAACCTGGGATCATGACCGGAGCCCAAGGCAGATGCCTAACTGACTGAGCCACCCAGGCGCCCCTGTAAAATTAGCTTTTTGATGGTTTTCTCGTTATTTAGGGTTTGATTTGCAACAAGCTGGATTCTGATTGAACATGAAGGATAGGGTTTCCATTAGTAAGGCCGCAGAGTTTTTATAAAGTATTGTTATTGCCAGATGCTGCATTTGGCTCTGGGAGCATGGGGGTGAGGAAAACAGAGCCCTGGAATCCTCTGAGTGGAGATATTTAAGGATAACTATCCATCCATCTGAAGTTCTGGGAGGACAGTTCTAATTAGAAGCTCGTGGGATTACAGAGAGAAATAATGAAAAATGGAGATGATATAGAATTACAATTCAACAAGTATCCTATTGTGAGCTCTGCAACTACTACGGGTGGTAGGTTATATGAAAAATATATAAGATAGGATGTTAAGCACCTAGAAGACGTACATATAAAAGAGCTGTGTGCTTTGGTTCCCACAACACTTCCCACTCACACAGGATTTGAGTTTAAGACATTCATCTTGGATGCAATATTACGAAACATGGTAAGGGAGAGGGGGCAAGCCAATCCACGATGCATGAATGAGGGGTCACTGCTAGGGACAACTAGGGCTCGATCCCTCTGGGGATCCTCTCAGAGGCTGCATGGAACATGGAACCCCCTCGCTGGGACACAAGGGAGCTGGGCTCTTTATCCTTCAGCCTAACCCTTGCTGATTAAAGGTCCTTTCTGGGGCATTAGCACCTGTGCTTTCAGCCTGCCGTGCCCTTGGCCTGAGCTCACGCCTGCTGCCAGAGAACACCCACAGGAAGGGACAGGAAGCTATGAGTGTGCATGAACTTTCACAGGCAATTCTGGAGTAGGCCAAGAAGATAGGACTTGGGTCCCAACTGTGTCTGCAACAAGGATTGACACTGCAAAGCTCCTCTCACCACGGTACCAGACACTGTTCTAAGCCCTCTACAGGTCAATGCACTTAATCTTCACAACTCTAGGCGGCAAGGCACCTATTACTATCCCCATTTCAGAAAGGAGAACATTTAGGCATGGAGAGGCCACGTAATTGTCCCAAGTTCATACAGTCAGGAGGAGACAGGGCCAGGCTCAGAGTTGGGTGTCTTTTTTTATTTTTTAAGAGTTTATTCATTTATTTGTCAGAGAGAGAGAGTAGAAATACAAGCAGGGGGAGCGGGAGACAGAGGGAGAAGCAGGATCCCCGCTGAGCAAGGAGCCTGATGTCAGACTGGATCTGACCTGGACCCTGCGATCATGACCTGAGCCGAAGGCAGACGCTTAACCAACTGAGCCCCCCAGGCATCCCAGGGTGTCTTAATCACTGTGCGCCAAGCTACCAAATACTAAAGCTACTCCCCAAAACCAGACCAGCCTTCCAGAGAAAGCCTTCCCAGTCATGCTTCACAAATATGGTATCTTCTGTTTCAACAGACTTGCCTTATGAGCTCTCCTCTCCATTTTACATTCTGGATGATCTACACAACTCTTATCATCAAAATCTCTGCAGAGAAACTGGAAAGCTCCAAACCCAGAGCTAGGCTAGAGTTATCAAAGATAGAGCTTTGCTGAGCTGTGTGTTCTAGAAACAAAGGGAGTATTTTATATGACAAGTACCAAGACTGCATGTCCCCAAGAGTGTTCATAAAACCATAATATGCAAAGGCAGTTTTCTCTGAAAAAATAAGTGACACACTGAGGGGTCAAACCCTCATGGAACAAATTCGTTATTTTCCCACCCACTGCCTTCCAGCCTCCGCTGCTGGATCTCTCTTCCTCACAGTGTGGAGGTACCTCAGACAGACCCCTTATCGCTTCCAGTCAATCAGAAATCAAGGGTGTCTCATTTTTCAGGTATTAAAAAGCCCAGTTCATCTAACACAAAACTTCAATCTCCCACGTATTTCAAAGCTCCCCTTCTCCCCCATTCAGTTCTGACCCAGGCTCAAATACTTACATTAAGGAAGGGAAGTGGGTTATTGATCAGCTCCTTAATTACCCTGAAACACCCTCTCCTCAACTTACTCTGTGACTTCCAACTCCTCCAGCACTAGGGCAAGGAGAGGGAGGAGAGGGAAAGGGGCCAAAAGCTACACTTGACCAGCGCTATTGCAATAATGTCATGGTGCCCACTACCTGGCAAATCGTGGCTTTTTCCTTCATACACCACTTCTGTTAGTTGTTTGGAGACCTCCTTGCTGGGGACCTCTCCCCGAACAGAGTACTATCCCCCGGCTGACCACTCCAGATCCTCTTAGCTCCTATAAAACAGCTGACCCTTCTGTCTCTGCAGGTTGTCTGGTCCCTGTGGGCAGGCCCTTTGGGTGGGGTCCTTTCAAGGAAACCAGAGCCGGGCTTTTATCTGAGGTGTCCTTCCTGACCCCCAGCTGACAAGATGACACCCATCCCTGCCCGTGATAGACTGGAAGTGTTATTTGCTGGCCCTTCAGCCTACCATTGAGGACAATTCTATCAATCTTTCTCCCTCAGACTTTGCAGACTCTGTGCCCTGCCAACTCTAGAGAACATTCATCAAGCTTGCCCAAGAATTCTCTCTGAATCCATGGTCATCTTGGGTTTCTGTAGTGAGGGGTGCATGGTCAACAGCCCATATCTTCAACCCTTTTCCAGCTCCTCTTACACATTTGATTTGAGTGGGACACTGGGAGGAAATACTCTGTTCAGGAGAATTCTCTCCCGCTGACCTTCTTTTAGCATCGTTATTGCCTTTTTTATGTGTACGTAAGGACAGGTGATATGCTATGGGTAGCAAAACTCATTCCAACTTCTTAGCAAGTCTTGCTGATGATCTAGCACTCACTGCCCTCAGCTTTGGAGCCTGAGCCAACAGGACCACGCTATTTCATTTTGTGCTACAGATGAAGAGAGCTGGCCACCTCTCCAGGCTGGCTTAAATACAGCCCTGCTTAGTCACCCAAGGAGAAAATTGTAATTAAATTAAGTAATCAATTAAGGAATTAAATTTGAGCAATCAAATTACCTCAAGTCGTTTTCCAACATTCCGTTTTAATATTCATAAGCTTAAGCTTTGTTTGTCTTTTCTAACCACAGGACAAGCCCTAAAATTGCTTGAAAAGTGGAGGAAATGCTTTTTCTTCTTTTAGACACATGGAAAAATATGCCAGGTGTAATATAGAAAAGTGGGTCAAGGACCCTTAGTTTCACCAAAATACCAATCATTTACCCATGAAGAAGCCTTGACAAAAGGGGCATCAGAATGTAAGCCTTTAAAAGCTGTGTTCCCCTCTTCCACTAGCACTTAGCCATAGAAAAACTTGAATTAAGTTGAATTCCAAAACTAAATAATTTCTATTTCCATCGCTGGGGAGACAGAGGGAGAAACAGATCAAGAGAATACATTTTTAAATGTTTAATGAAACTTCACGTCCAAAGAAACACAGATCTGTCTTCCTCTCTGACCATATATATAAAATCTCTTCCACTTGAATAGGTTGATCTATAAGCCATTCTTTCCATGTCATTTTTCTTCCTTCTTATAGAGAATCTGTATGAATCATTGTGGCCATAAAACTATATGACTGAATACTGATAATTACATGACTTTTAACTGGAAGAGAACAATGTTTTAATCCTCCATCTCCTCACGGAACCGTCTTAGTCAGCCATAGATTTTCTGTCAGTGAGCAGCCAAGAGTCGGGCTTCACTGGCCAGGGGGTCTACTGTCTGTCTGTGGAAGACTCAGGCACAGCAACCAACAAGACTCAGAGGGGCAGCTTGCTGCAGCCTTCCTAGAATCCTTGTTCAAGCGGGGCCTCCGCCTGGCCTACGGGGGCGGCCATGTCCCAGAGCTGGCAGCACCCCAGCCCCCCGCACCCCCACAGGCTCTTGGCCAGATCCCTCTGCCTGACCCTGCATGGCAACAGGATACCTGGGCACAGAGGGACAAACCTTCTCTCCTTCCACTATGATGGGACATCAGCCAGCACAAGAAGTACCAAAGTACAGGAGATTGGTTTAAACTGTGATTTAGCCTGTTCCCTCAAAATAAAAATGATGGGCCTTTAAATTACAACATGTTCCCTTCATAATACTGAACACAATATTTACAGGACAGCAGTTCCAGCCAGGGGCACCCCACTCAGTGTCTTCCTTCCAAGTGCCCTCAGATGCACTGGCTCGCTGGAGGGGGGGTGGGGGGAGGAGATGGCACAAGTATTACGGCCGCTCTTTAAAGCCATGGAAACGGGTCATCACACTGGATAACTAACATGCCTCGCGTCACGAAGCCAGGCGCTCCCGGGGTCAGAACTGAAAGCCCGGTCTCCTCACCCTCACAGCTCTCCTGCATTCACTGGGGAGAGGAAGGCTGCGTGGCATTTGTTTAAAGAATAGTTTGTATTTTTTCTGATTACAGAAGTAATGTGTATTCATGGCAGGAAGGGGGTAGAAAACACAAAGCACTAGAAAAAAGAAAAAAAAAGAAAAATCATCCATATTCCCAGACCAACACAATGACTGCTGTTAACATTTGGAGGTATAATCTCATATGCAAATTTTTCTTTAAAAATGGTTTCCCACTGTGCACACTGTTGTTAAATGAGGTTTCTTTCCTTTTCTTTCCAATCCTAAAGGTAACACACGCTTCTTATAGGAAAACCAGAAAAACATGGATGATCACAAGGAACGTCAAAACCGTCCTCTAAACCCACCACGAGGCAACCATTGAGAAGTACTTTCACTGAACTTGACATTTAGAAAGGCCATAAAGTGGCCACATGCCTCTAAGGCAAGGGTAAGATGTCTCAGGGAAGATTAAGGAACCAGTCCTCCCTGTCCTTTAGAATCTTAAGCTGATTTGTCTCAAATGAATGTCTCTTTATTCCAGCTTCCCTATTCATGAATACGGGCAAGGATTTCCAATTAACTTCACAAGAATATTTTGGGGATCAGTGACATAACATGGGTTCGGAGTTCTGAATGTTCTGAAGGACATCTATAATTTCCAGGCCACGAACCGTACTCATTCAACTGAAGTTTCTCCTTGCCAAGCCAGACCACACGGAATTGGGGCCACATAAAAACAGCAGAAGGTGGTTTGGCCGGAGATACACCCTCGAGCTTTATCTCGGCCGGGGAAAGGAAGGGGCTGACGAAGCAGAGGAGAATGTGGAAGCCCATCCTTCCTCTCTATAGGCAAAACCACCCAAGCCACAGCCACACACAGGTGCTAAAGGCTCTATGAGGGAGACCGCTCTCTATTCTAGAACACATGCTCATTTTTCTTCGAAATCTTTTGTTCTTTTGCTGTATATCTCTCTAAATTCCCTTGAAAACAACAGTCAGCATGCAGACTGGCCCGCCATCTAACTTAATAACTGTCTTAATCATGTAGCTGTACCTACGTAAATTGAATAGACACGAGCTCTTAACCAGCCAAATGGCAGCACCAAGGTGAAAGTATTTTGCTGCTACAGAACATGAAGTCTCAATGGCAACTCCGGAGACAGGTGAATTTTTGGTCATGGCCTCAAAGAGGCCCCCAGAGTAAAGCACTTAGGACTGTGTTACCGGCTAAGATAAAACAGAACAAAACAAATGAAAACATTAAGCACCATTCTTGGTGCCTCCCTCTTTCTCATTCCCCATATCCAATGAGTCAGCAAGCCCTGCTGAGTCTAACTAGGTCTCAAACCCTCACTTTCTACCACCCCCACTTCTGCCAGCCCCGTCCACGCTGCACTTATCTGTCATGTGGTCCAAGGCTCCCGACGTCGCGGTGGTTCCCATTTCCGCTCTCGCTGTCCCCCTGCCAGAGTGATCCTTCCGAAACACAGATCTGACAGTGCCTGAAAACCTTCCAAGGGTTTCCCACGGTTCTTTGAATCAGAGCCCTTTCCATACAGTAAAAATCGCTCTTTTGAGTGCATGATTTTGACAAACACATAGTGATGTAACCATCACAGCTTTCAAAATAGAGAACAGATTGCTTTTGTGATGAAAAATGAAGCTGTTATAAAAACTCAGGGTTTTGCATGTGAAAGTAAGTTTTCCTTCCCTTTGGGTAAATACCCTGGAGTGCTGTTTCTGAGAGTATGACAAATGCACAGTTCATTTCATAAGTAACTGCCAAGCTGTGCCCCAAAAGGCTGTACCATTTTGCTTCCCTGTGTTTTTGGATAGGGTCTGGACTCACTCCATAGTAGGTTTGCCAGGGTTCTCCTGCCTCCTGCCTCCCGCCTCTACCTCCACCCACAACCCTCTCCACCTCCCCACCCCTTCCCCACCCCTTCCACACCCCAGGCCCCCAGCTATGCACAACTTCTTTCACTGTTGCTGTTCTGCTCAACTCCAGGACTTCTGACATGCTGTGTCTTCAGCCCAAACTACCTGCACACGCGCTCCCCCATCCTTACCTAAGCATCATTTATATCTGACCAACTCATTGACTTAAATGTCATCTCTGTCAGGAAGTTTCCTGCGCCTAAATTATTTCCCCATGTACTTCTTTCATTTCCTCATTCAGCAAAGGTTTGATGAATAACCACCAGGATCTAGGTTCTGCTCCAGGCACCAAGGAGACGGCAGGGAGGGAAACTGACAAAAGTCAAGGCTTCTGACGACAACGGATGATAGCACCACCAACGACACAGGTACATACTAGAATGTCAGGTGGTAGCAAGGACTACAAAAATGAAATAAAGCAGAGCCATGGGCAAAACCAGAGTAGAATGTGGGGCCATTTGAGATAGAATGTCTGGTGGACGCCTTTCTGGGGTATGAGGGATACAGGGGAGCAGCTCCGCAGTCACTGGGGAAAGGTCATTCCAGGCAGAGCAAGCAGCAAGGACAATGATGTGAAGGCAGGAAAGAAGAGGTATGAGGAGGCTGGCACATTCAGGAAGTAGCCTGGGAGCCAGTGGCAGGAACCCATGACCCAGAGAAGAGGCCCAGAAGACGGGGCAGGCAAAGAGCCAGGGTCACACCCCACCCCGTCACCGGCTTAGGACGCTGCCCGGCTACTGCTTCCCAAGTTGCTCATCTTTCCCATCCAGCCATATATTCAGGGAGGCTCAGATCATTCATTCTGTCATTACTGACTGCAAGGGCTTAGCTCGGTGTCGGCCACACCGTAGGTTCTTACTAAATCTTTGAATGGACGAATAAGTGGACGAGATACTCAACCACATGAGGTCTCCTGCTTGAATGAGAAACCGCTGAGAGGACACATGAGCCCACGTCACTGGTGGAGAAAGGGAGGCTCAGAGGGCTTGACATGACTTTCACCGAGGGAGCGGTGAGGAGGAACACGGCTGGAATTCAGACCCCTTCACAACACCTGCACTGTGTGTCCTGGGCCAGGAAGCAACACACTCTCACATCCAAACATCTTTCTGCCTAACCTTATTCTCTGTCTGCTGACCAGGAATATGAAAGACTATCTCTGGACCATCCCTTAGGGCAGCGGTTGGCGGGGTGGCGGGGGACAGCCCAGAAGTCAACAACTGTTTTCTATTTGACCCACAGAATGATTTCAAAAAACTGGGAAACATCTTCATAAAAAAAATAAATAAAAATTTCTGGCTTATCTTGAAAAATCTGAAGATGTGGCAATGCTGAGTCTGTGATCTGCAAGCAAAAGCCCACCGAGCTGCAGAAGTGACTGGCTGTTCCCATACATGGCGTGTGTCCCCTAGAGTTTGCCACAGCCCTCCACGTGCTGGTACCAGGGACCTGGCCCGCTTCTCTAGCTTAGGCTGCTTGTCTACAGGCAGTGGGTTTCCTGCCCATAACCCATGCTTCAGGGCCAAGGTGGAGGGAGTTTGGAGACCAGGGCCGGTCCCCTCATGTCTTCTATTTCTCTTTCTGGCACATTCAGGGGGTTGAATCCAGAATGGAGTGACGACCCAGACTAGCCGAAAATTCAGGAAGTCAGGAAACAGAGGAGATGCACCCCCCAGAACTCTGTGTGGCAGAGGAGATCCTAAGACGCAGGCAGGGAAGCAACAGTGAAGACAGAACCCGCCCCCCCGGCCCCGCCCCCAGCCGGCTCAGGGCTCAGGCTCTTACCTGCATAGTTTGTGGAACCAGCTGCCGGCACCCCTGCTTCTCCCTTGATGATTTTACTCGGCATTGAGTCTAGATCATTGTTCTACCGAAGCATCAATGCGTAGCCGGCAGGACCGATCGGAGTGAAGGTCTGGCTCAGGAGAACTCTGGAAAGGAGCTAGAAGAAATTTTCCATGCCAGTTTATGTAATCCAGCGTCTACCACAAATCCTGGCACACGGTCACTGACCGAGTCCTTGCTGAAGATGAATGAACCCTGTGTGAGTTACTTCTCCTGCTTCATCTGGAGAGCGAGAGGTTTTCACTCCGCCAGCCCTGAAGACTTCACGCAGCTCCCACACTCCGGACTTCTATGGATTTCTAAGGACTTACAAGCAGAGGAGAGGTCAGCGATACATGCCACGGGTCTCCTCCATTTCCTGGTCTTTAATGAGGGCAGAAAAAGAATCAGGAAGGCTCTGGTTTTCTAGGGCCGAGCTGAAATAAGGCCATTAGTCATAGCTGCGTTTCTCAGCCTTGGTGTCAGGGCGCGCGGATCAAAAGTTCACATTTTGTGTATGAGCAGAGTTTATTTGCCAAAAATGAATTCATCAGAATTTGCCTGCAGGATTCAAGACACGTGGCTGGAACGGGTGTGAGACACAGGTGAGGCCTGTGTGGGCCGGCCAGGTGACGGACTGGGGCCGCCCGGCTGGGGCAATTTAAGCAGCACGCACGAAAGGCTCCTTGCCCAGTGGTTTTCTTCTGTTAGGCCGCTTCACTGCCTCAAATTCCCACTGTTAGTCCCACCTTCGAGTTAAGGCCTTGAAACACGGGGTCCAGATGCTCTGAGGTGTGGAGAGACGTTAACTCAAAAACATTTGCATCTGTTCCCATGTTTGGAGAATAATTTTCTCGGACAACAATGGTGATATTTACACTGTCCTGGACCACTAACCCTGCACCCAGCACTAGATGCACCGTGGATGCGTTTCAGTTCATGTCGTGTACACTACCCTTGTTTATAGGGGTGAACGGAGGCTTGGCGAGAGCCAGAGGTCACAAAACCCTAAATGGAGTCAAACGCAGATCTGCCAATTCCAGATTCTCTCTCTCTCTCTCTCTCTCTCTCTTTTTATGGTATAACTTCTACACAGCGAAGTGCACAATCTTAAATGCATAGCTGGATGAGTGATTACATAGGCGTACAACTCATATAACTAGCACTCAGACCAAAATAGAGAACATTCCCAGCACCCTGGGAGGCTCCTTCATGTCCCCTCCCAGCTGGCCCCCCAGGACCTCTCTCCCGCATGCATAACTCTTTGGTTCTGTGAAGGGGGGGTGGTGGCCCAGCCAAGCTCAGGGAGAAAGGAAATGGTCCAAAACAAAGGATATGGGGGGAGGGGGGCGGGGAGGGAGGCAACATGGGGGAAAGACAAGGGCTTGTCCTCAGGCACCACCTGCTCCTACAACACAGCCAGCCCCTGCCGAGGTAGCTGGGACAACCAGCAGCTCCTCCAAAGCATGTGTGCAGAGCCGCGGCGGGAGCGCGAGTCCCGCCTAGCAAGCAGCGCCCGTCTCTCCCGCTGCCGGGAATCCCGGTCTCTAACAAGAAGCAGAGTGCTGACAAATGAAAAGGAGATGTGTGTGCTGGCACAGTGTCCACGGAGTGGGAACACGGGCCAACCCAGGGCTCCCACAGGAAGTTTCAAACCCACTTTGTAATTCTTAGTTGAGCTATCATCAACTCTTCCCAGATCCAATATTGTGTTTTTACTTTTGCTCACTTTAAGTCAAGCTTCTCTGATCATCTTGCCGTCTGCCCTAGGGTCTGGGATGCCGGCTAGGAACTGCACAGCCTCCTCCGGCTTCTGTATGGCATTTCAGTGATGTGCCCTCTGCGCGAGCTCCCCTGCAAGCTGTCCAGGGTTGACTGATGGCTCGTTGGTGATTCTTTCTTCTTATCTGCTCTCCTTAAACATGCCTCGCTCTATCTCCAGATCTGAAGGCTGGAGAGTTGGCAGGTTGCGACACACCTCAGGGAAACTCTGTGTCTCGGTCTGTGGGGCAGCTGCAGACAAAAACGACAAGCCACGTACACAGCTTTCTGCTGACGGGGAAAGAGGAGAGAGCTTTGGCAAACTGGGGCAAGGTGGAAGAAAGAGGAAGGAAGAGGAGTGTGAAGAGTGGAAGGAGAGAGGGAGAAGCAAGAGAGGGAGAGGGAGCGAGGGAGGCAACGAGAAGAGGAGGAGGGAAGAGGGAGGAAGAAGAATACAGGGAATGAGCCCAGGAGAGGAGAGAAGTAGTTCAGACTTTGAGAGGACAAGAGAAGACTCTGTAAACTAGCCACAAGGACTTTGGAAGGCTTCATTATCTATGTTAATTGTCAACAACCAATAGCTCAGTAGTGCCAGACGCCTACCCCAGGGGGTGCCCACAGGACACTGGGCACCGAACAGGGCAAATATCATTCGCCCCAGGGTCACTGTAAGTGCACTCACACTTAGCAGACCATGGAGCCACTATATATGTAGCAGTGGAAATGCATTTGGCCCTCATCAGCCGTGTCCAACTTACACATCTGAGAGACTGTTACAGGTGGCAGAAATAAGAGCAAACAGAACAATCCAGGGCTGCTCACTCTCTTCTTTACAACTGCCATGGAGGAGATTTCTTTTGCTGTAGTCAGTTATGCTAAACTGGACACACTGCTTTCCAGAACATTCTAGAAGTTAGGGAAGCATGAAATTTACCTTGAAGAAAGTTCTAGCTAAACTGTTTTAAAAATTCTGCTTTATCTTTATAGCTAAAAACCGAGCTCCCACCCAAATGCTGCATCCCCGCCCCTGTCCCCCAGGGGGTTTCCAGAGCCCAGGTTTTCCTGCATGCATTTGTTATCAACATTGGAGAAGACCTCAGAGATCTGCTACGTGGTGGGTCTGTTAAGCTAGGTTTGGGGATCAATAAAACATTTCACTTTGAGCACTGACTTAGCATTCAGTAACATCCCTTGCTAGTCAAAAGATACTTAAAGTTCAAAAAATTCAACTTCTGCCAATAAAGAAACTCACTTTGAAGCATATAAAAATAGTGGCTGAAATGTATAATGATATTCTCTTGGCATTTTTCCTAAATCGGCAAATAGAGAAGTGCTGATCATTATCACACAGAAGTCAGAATTCTGAATCTAGCAATCTAAGTTAACATCTTAGAAAAGCAGCCCACAGAAGGCATCTTAGTGAACTAGAAGCACTAGAAACCAGAGGACTTTAGTTTTACTAAATGGGTAAAAGAGGGAAGATGAGGTGCGAAGGACGTGACTAGCAAGCAGTGCTGGTCTCTCCCCCTGCTGGGAATCCCAGTCTCTAACAAGAAGCAGAATGCTGACAAATCCACGAAATGGGTATTATTGGGGGGGGGGGGAGGGAGAAGTGATATATTTATTTATACATACATATATACATTAACAGGATATATATACTATATATATATATATATATATATATATTAACAGAATGTCCTGTTTGTTCCAGAAATAGTTTCTGGAGCACTTAGTATGTGCCAGACTCTACTGATCTCTGAGGATATAGAGAGGAAAGGCTCGTTCTTACCACCCTGTCCTTCTTCACAGAATGTAAGCAAATTGTACCTGATCAATGTGAAGCCGATCATGTAACACTGGCTTCTCGAATTAGACTATAACACCGCACAAGAGAGGTAACTGTGCTATTTATTGTTCACCTTCCTTTCTCCATCAGCTAAGGCAATATTGGGCACATGGCATGTGCCCAGCAAAGATTCATCAAATGAAGGAGTTTGTCATAAGTTAACATTTACATAACTTAACTCGTTATTTCATTCAATCTTCTCAACAACCCCATGAGTCCTGATCTTCCCATGTTACAGTCGGAAAAACTGGCCACGGGGCACAGAGCAAAACTGGAATTCAAACCCACACAATTTGGTGCCAGTCTCCATGATCTTCTCCACTATCCTTAACTGCCTCCGAGTAGACTGATGAATAAATGAATTAATAAATCAGTGAATGAATGAATTTAAGTAGTTCGCAGACTCTGGACTTCAGGATCATTATTTGCAATATGAGGATCCTGGACAGTGCTCCTTAACTTTTCCACCAAAGTTTAATACAAGTTCTTTTAACCAACTGCTTGCCTAGATCCCAGCCGGTACTCTCTGTTCGTTATTTGACGTGTATTATCTGAGGCACTGGAACGGTGGAGGCTAGGGGCCTGGGTCCTCTCTCGCACACCCTTGTATTTCCGTTACTGCCACTTGACTTGTACCATTCCCAAGTCTGAGTGTGCTTCTGTACTTATTTTAATTATGTGTTTCAATGAAATATTATTTAAATGTGTAGATTATGATTACAAAAGAAATAGAGCTGTGTGAAAACTGTCCTGATTCGGTGGTGGTGAATATGCAAGAATGGATTCTCTGTGTGTTTGAAATATTTTAAGATAGACAGTGAATGCTGGAAAGCTAAGTAGAAACTTTGGAAATATTTAAAAAATGCAAGTCGCTCGCATTTGCAAATTGCTTCCAAATACTGCATGAAAGAGACAACAGTGAAAGAATTGTAAAACATCTCCACAGATTTTTTTCACTTAGATTGCTTTGCCAGTGGCTTCAGATTCTCATAAGGACCAGACACTTAGAGATATTAGGCAATAAGAAAATCTAATCAATGAACTTACTCTTATAGAAATCCCCTTAGACTAACATAAAAAGATAAGGGAAGAAATATACACTTATATATTTTATATGTAGTGTGTGTGTATATATATGTGTGTGTGTATTTGCTATATATTATACTTTTATAAATGCATATATTTACACATATTTTAAGATAAAATAAGACATTTCAGGCAAGCATACGTCATTCTCTAGGATTCTTGTATTTAATCATTTTAGCGGGCGCACATAGGTTTCAAGAAACTTCTTCAAAGTCTAAGGTTTCATCCTAAAGTTTATATGAGATTTGCACCCCATTCTGTGGTAGACATTAATATTGTTCACCAAATATTTCTGATTCTCCTGAGCACGCAGTAGAGCTGCAATTCCCTGACCCTCTTTGATAATAGGTAGGTCTATATGACCTTCTTTGGCCAATGACGTGTGTGAGTGGAAATGATAGGTGCCGTTTCCAGGTGAGTGTATGGTGATCTAGCTCTTGATTTACCCAATGTCTTTTCCTCCACTAAGACAACAGACCAAGTTCTACAGAGAGTCTCTCCCATCAGTCTGGATTCCGGGATGAGAACAACATGGAACACAGGCTTCAGCTGACCCTCATGGACATGTTGCATGAGTGAGAAATAAACTGTATTAAATCACTAAGATTGGACATTTTTTGTTAGCAGAACACAATCTAGTCACCCTAATACACACCCCATGATATATTTGTACTTGTTTAAACGTATAAATGTATTCCCCTCCCAATTTGAAGATACACGGAGCACTCCGGAGAGACACCCCACATTTACCTAGTGCTTTAGGGAACTGCTTATCCTTTTTTCCCACAGTAGAGAACCAGATGTCTCTAGAATCCCTACAAATACTAATATGATGTCACATTGTGTATGAGGAAAGAACAGGCACCCATGAACATTGTGCCTATGTCGCTTCACTAAACTAAATAAAATAAAATTAATTTGATTGGAGAGATGTTATATCTGATTGTGGAACAATTGATTAGATTCCCAAAGAGTCAATCTGATTTGGTCGTTCTTGTTTCGATCGTCTTAATGAGGGCACTGGATGGCACAGTGACCCAATTGATTGTTTTGGCCATTGGCCTGCCAAGTGTTGGCCACTTTGCCAGTGCCGCAGCTTAACCCTAGGAGAAAGGGTAAAATCAATGCACTTGTATGCCGAATTCAAGCATTTTTCCCTACAAGCCGCTATGTGTCAAGTACTGTCCTATAATGAAAAATATTTATCAGCTGTAAATATTTAAAATGTATAGTCTCCCTGTATACATGCCACACCAAGAGATCTAAATATTTTGTAATGTTATAAACTTTGGGTCAAGCTTCAACGTTAAACTCTCGCAGACCTCTCCCTCCCTGCAGAGCTCCATTTCCACCTCTTTCAGGATCAAAAATGGATTATCCCTGACCCTTAAAAACAACCGATTCTGAGTCCATCAATTCAGAATGAAAGTACTTGTGCCAAGGGTGGAGGGCGGACTCCAGCCCCAAGGACTTGTTCGTTCTCATCATCCTCGTATGCCCTCAAACAATGCATGGGCGTATTGTAGGGGCTGAAAGATGGTGAACAAAGAAGGGAATGAGCCATTAGCTAGTGATGGAGAAGAACCAATATTCCTTGATTTTAGTTATTTTCCAGAAGTGGAAAGTGTTTTTGAACACACGAAGAAAAAATATAGGTCACGGTTAAGTGCTCTGGGTTTGCAGTTAGTGGAGTCTGAATTTGATTTCTGATCTTGGCAGCATGGAAGATTGCCTTTCCCAAAGATAGTCACAACGATACCTCCCATGCGTCGCACTTTTTTTGCAATATGAACCCGCCACTCCCCTATCATGAGGTCATCCCTTTTTCTGCCATATTGAATCTGGGTGAGCTCTGACTGGTTTGAGCAATAGAATCAGCAGAAGTTACGATGTGCCAGTTACACTTGATCTTAGCCAAAAGGCTGAGAAGCGATACGATGTGCCAGTTACAGACGCCACTCTGAACTGATCGGGAGGTTTCTGCTTCCTGTCTCGTGGAAGCCAGACACCAGGTAAACAGCAGAACCCTCTGAAACATGAAGGTTCTGGTTGGGCTATTCCACGGATGATGCAAGCAGAGAGAAATGATACATTTTGAGAGAAGACAGATTGGATTCATTATCAGACATGTTGAATTTGTTTTGCCTTTGGTGCCCACAATTTTAGTAGGCAGTTGGCTGTTCAGATTTGAAACTCGAAAGACAAATATGTATTGGAAATGTAAATTTGGTGGCTAACATCAGATAAATGGTACCTGGAGACATGGAAAGCTGGGAAGATAGATAGCAAGTGAGATCATCTTTAAAAGTAAAAAGCATACAGGGTGAGAAAAGAAAGTGGGCCTGGGGTCATAAATATGAGGAACGCCATCATTTAAGGGAAGGGCAGAGGAAGAACAACCATAAAAGACATTAAGAACAGAGGTTCCAGAAAGGTAGGTGGCAACCCGGGAGAATTCTGCATTACAGAAGCAAAGCAAAAGGGCTTCGAAAAAGAAGGTGCTGTCGATTAGGCCAAATGCTGCTGAGAAGTCCAGAGAGCTGAGGACAGAGCTATTTGGCAAGACTGCAAAGCTAAAATCTCTGTTTTCTACTATCTCTGGCAGCTGGGGTTTTAGATCTGAATGAGGCTTCACTCATTAGATGCATTGTTTGAAATCTGGAAAGTGAAATTGAGTAATCTTTCTGGAGCTTTTGGCTGTTTCCATGCCCTATGGTGATACATTTGGGAAAGCTGTATCTCCGTGCTGCTTCCAGAGAACACACTAGCCAGTAACTGTCTGACCATCAAGGCCGTCAGAAGCCAAGTCCAATTGTCTAAAATGCTTTTTTAAAGGACACAGTGGATGTCACGTATCCACCAATACTATGAAATTGAGAAGCCACAAAGTGACGCGCCATCAGGCTTTCAGATCTGGACATGCCAGAGACTCCAGAGAGCCATCTGCCGTCAAGTCAAGTCAAAGAATGAGACCCAGTTAAGTCATGGAACTTGTCAGTTTGCACGAACCCACTCTGGCCAGGAGAGCGGAGTATGAAGAATCAAGATGGGGAGAAGGAATGTTTGCACAGTAAGCATGCAGAAACCCACCTCCAACTGATAGGACGGGGTTGGGGGCAACGGAGATGTTAAAACAACAGACAGACTTGGGGTGCCTGGGTGGCTCAGTGGGTTAAAGCCTCTGCCTTCCGCTCAGGTCACGATCCCAGAGTCCTGGGATCGAGCCCCGCATTGGGCTCTCTGCTCAGCAGGGAGCCTGCTTCCCTTCCTCTCTCTCTGGCTGCCTCTCTGCCTACCTGTGATCTCTGTCTGTCAAATAAATAAATAAAATCTTTAAAAAAAAAAAAAACAGACAGACTTATGCAAGAACAGCAGAAGGACTCAGGCTGGCTTTTCCTGTGCATGGAAAAACTCACACAGACTGCTAAGAAGGTACCAAGTGCAGCAGACACTGGTTGCCTTCTGGAACTAAAGGGTTGTGTTTCCTTGGATGGTGTGTGTGTTACTTCCGACGAGGATCAGAAGACTTTTCAGCTGCTATAATGAGTGGCCGTTTTAGAAAGAACTCTAGGATGTACAAGGTTTTTCCCATTTAGTATCTCTCTTCCACAGCTTTCTTCTGGGAGAGATAGAAAAGAAATTAATCTCATTACTCCCTGGGCTAAATTCTGGCAAGGCAAGGTTGAAGGATTTCCTAAGGTCATAACCAGAAGTGATCTTAAGACTTTCGTAAGTTGCTAAGTAATCCCCAGGAGATGTCCCAGATATGTAGTTGTTTACAGTTTTTAAACCCTATTTCATTTCATTCTTGCCACATTCCTAATAAGAAAATAAGGCGAGTGTTCATACTTGTTTCCATTTCACAGATGAAGAAACTGAGATCCTACGGAGTTTGACCTAATGAGTTCATATCACTAAAAGCAGCAGAGCCGAAGTTAAAATGTTGGTTCTATCTTTCCCAGTCTTTTGGTGAACTTCATAGGTTCATTAAAGACAGTCCAGCTTGGGGGCACCAGGGTGGCCCAGTCCGTTAGGCATCCGACTCTTGGTTTCAGCTCAGGTCATGGTCTCACGGTCCTGAGATTGAGCCCCATGTCAGGCTCCACACTCAGCGCAGAGTCTGCTTGAGAGTCTCTCTCTCCCTCTCCCTCTGCCCTTCCTTATCCTCACATGCTCTTGCTCTCTCTCTCTCAAATAAATAAAATAAAACCTTTAAAAACAGAAGACGGGGGGCGCCTGGATGGCTCAGTGGGTTAAAGCCTCTGCCTTCGGCTCAGGTCATGATCTCAGGGTCCTGGGATCGAGCCCCACATCGGGCTCTCTGCTCAGCGGGGAGCCTGCTTCCCTCTCTCTTTCTCTGCCTGCCTCTCTGCCTGTTTGTGATCTCTGTCAAATAAATAAATAAAATCTTTAAAAAAAGAAATAAAAATAAAAGACAGTCCAGCTTGATTTGCAAAAGTTGAGGTTTGCTCAGTTACTGAGACTATAAAATTCACTAGAAATAACCAAGAAATAAAATTCTGAGATAGCCAGGGCTTCAAGGTCAAGAGAAATATTCAGTGCTATTCTAACCAAGCTGTGTAACAGCTAATTTGATATGATGAGAAAATGATAATAGGCAAATAATGGTACTGTAGTTAATGGTTCAGCCTCGATGAGCAGCACCAAATGTCTTCAACATCCTCAGTTTCTTTGTACCCTAAGTTTTCCCTCCACCACCTGGTGGAGGGTGCCTGGAGGCTCATAAGGGTCACAAGTACTCCTAAGAAAATGGCCAATTCTCTGGCATGTCTTCCTGCTTTATAGGTTCCCTCTCCCCTCCTCCCTTAAAACTGAAGTAAAATGCAGCACGGATACAAAGTACGTGCAAACCTTTTCCACAACTTTCCCTTTTGCCTCTACCAGAGATCAGAGTTTTGGCATCTCTACCCTGTCGTTAATTTTAGTCTATGTTCTGAACACGGAGTGAGGAGGTCTTCAAGGCTATGGGTGACTGACAAAGTTTAGTCAAGTCCAATTAAGTCTCTTATGCTTAGATAATCTTGGGAAGATAAATAAATCATTGCAACTTTCATTATGAAAACTGCCATTTGGCAAAATGGTGATATTTCTCCTGGGAAAGCAATGAAGATTTATGTCAGGAGGAAGGGTACAGCCAGTTGAGCATAGCCTGCCAGGAGGAGCATTCCTATCATGGAATGAGCTGAACGAAACATCCAGTTCAACTCTATTTGTGTGTGTCACTCTCCTCCCCGTCCTCAGACCCCTTTTCCAGCCTTTTTTGCTTGGTAAAGTTGTGAACTGAAGATACTTCCTTCACTCAAGTCCTTCAGTCAGGTCTGTGGTGAGGAGGCAGTGGCCAACACACCTGCAACCTGTTATCTGGTTCCCAGGCCCTCCCTCTACCCTGTTCTGCCCTTCAAGTGTCTGTCTGTCTTCTCCCAGGCTTCCTTTCCACCCAGGTGTAGCCCTAATACAAGTGAAAATTGAAGGAGTTTTCTAGTTCTTCTAGAATTTTCACCTGGAACAGTAACCACCCTCCCAAGTGGCTTGTTCCTGTTCCCTCCCTACATCTCCAGGGCATCTGTTGAGTGATGCTTATGAAGACCTCAGAAGTCATTAGGAAGATCAAGGAAATGTGCATGTGAACTAATTATTCAATGGCATTATGGTATATTTGTTAAATTTGTTAATGCCTGTTGTGGTTATATAAATTTTTTTAAATGTTCCTAAGTTGGGGATACATCCTGAAGCGCTACAGATGAAATGTCCTAATATCTGAATCGGCTTTTAAAACACTTCAGAAAAAAGCAGTCTTGATAGAGACAGAAACCACACTATTTATTGTAACAGGGAACAAAGAATTATCAACCAGCTCACGGACAAGCAAAGAGAACCAATGGGATCATGGAAAGACCCTGGAAGTAGCAACTGCAGGCAATGCTTACTGCCCCAGGGTCGGGAAATAAGGCGAGGGGTGGGAATTGTCAAGACCCAGAGTCTTGGAGGAAGCTCCCCACTCAGCTGGACACAGACCTCTGAGAAGACCACTGGAGTCTGAGCTCCAGGACCGGCTCTGGAGAGTGCTCTCTGGCCTCCTGGGGCTGGTGAGGCTGCTCTTGTGAATGTTAGAAAACCTGCAGCTAGCTACTGCCATTACCCTGGGGAAGGACAGCTACTGCTGCCCCGGGGGGGAAGCAGCCTGCAAGGCTGTACAAGTGGGAAGCAAACAGGAAGAAGCAAGTCCCTTCTTCCTTCTCCAGCCTCAGTCTCCCTCCGGCACCCGCCCCTGGCAGAGTCCAACTGGGAGCCAGCTGACAAAACTGAAATGAGGTTTGAAGCTCCCCAGTTCCAGCATCTCAAGGAGAACACGGAGAGGGTTTGGAGGTGAGATAATAGCTCCACAACCAGGACGAGGGGGACACACAGCCTAGGATGGCCAGATAGAGGCTAACGGTCCGACCTGCGTGATCCACACGTGAGGCTTGACCCACTGTTCTCTCTGCTTTTGTATATGTTTGAAATTTTCCTATAACATGGAGTTAAGATAAAAAGGAGCTCACTTGAAAAAGAAATCTTTTACTCTTTTGGTGTTATTATTATTTTTATTATTATTATGTCAAAAATAACAAAATGATTTTCATGGAAATAAAGTTTTTTTTAAGGTCTACTATTCTGCCATTCAAAAAAACCAAATTTGTTTTTTTAACAGCATTAAAGCATCCCAAACACCAGGGTAGGGGTTGGGGGGAGCTGACCCATGTGGTTCAGGGTCACCCTCCCCGCCCCATCTCTAAGACAAGAGTTCTCAGCTTCCACCTCCATTTAAGGACATAACTTAGCTCATTGTCAGGCTGACAAAGTGATACATAGAAGTATGTCTCCCCTTATCTTCTCTCCATGTCTCTTTCTCCCATTCCTCTAGTCATTACTACTCTCTTTTTAAACCCCTTCTAGTTAATCCATGGACGTAGTGGAATCTATAGGGTTCAGTGGAATCTCGAAGAATGGTTGTAACTGGAAATGACCTGTTAGCCCAAATGGTGTTCTCTGTGTCTCCTGGGCCAAGGTGGGGCATTTCATTTTCCCTTCCAGGCTACCAGCTGCCTCTTAGGCCCAATGTGGAAATGATTGTAACATGGGTTGGGTGGCAACTGGAAGAGTATGGATGGTTTCTTGCAGACTCCTACTCTGTCCGATTGGAACAGCTTGATGTTTTAGAAATACTGTCCTTGCTGGAACGTAGAGAGTGGATGGAAGAGGAGCAAGACAGGGGCCAAGGAGGAAAGCCAGGATGCTGAAAGACGGCTCCAAGCAAAAGTGGATGATAACCTGAACTAGAATTGAAGGGGTCCGAGAAATACTGAGGACATAGAATCAACAGGGAGTGAACGTGGATTGGAAGTGAAGTGGTGAGGTGGAAAGAAAAGCCAAATATGACTCCCATAGTCCTTGTTTGTGTGGTTAGGTAAGAAAGTGATGCTCTCATTCACTGAGACAGAAAATACAGGGGGCAAGAAGCTGGAAAGAGGAGATGGTAAGTTATTTTGGGGGGTGGCATGAATGTGAGGGTTCTGCGGGATATCTAAGTAGAAGAGTACAATAAGCAGTTGGGTACATGGCCCTAGAGACCAGGTTTGGAAGGATTTGGGATAATGTCATAAATTAAGGGTTATCTTTTGGTTTTCATAATTATATTTGTTTTTAATTCCACAAAGAGATACACACACACACACACACACACACACACACCCCACACAAGTTGTAACACATTCAAACAACACATATAAATAAAGTATCTCTTGAATGTCCTCCCCCATCCTAGATCCTCCCTGAAGATAATTGTTATTGTTGTTTTCACCTACACTCTTTCAGATTTCCCCCCCCTGCCTTTATGTATGTACAAACTTACAGAACTATGTGCTGTTTGTGCTTGTTTACCCCAAAGGTATTGGACTTCCCTAGGTTCCTCAGAATATAAATTCTGAGATGGAGATTCCCATGCAGGAGATTAAGTGGGGGGAGGGGGTATGAATCATTGGAACAACACCTGCAGGGAGGGAGGGAGCAGGGGTGGGCAGAAGGACAACTTGAACTGTGGTACAGATACAACTGATTTCTCTGCCGATCTCATGGAGGACTCTGGAACTGGGATACGCCTTTGGAGTTGACCCCATGGAGGCAAAGTGTACCCTCACATTAACCAGTCATTGGATGAGAGATGTTCCTGGGGAGGGCATGTATTTCAGAAAGCATGACTCCCTTCAGCTGAAGGATATTCCTAAGGAGCGACCCCACTGTGATCCCTCGGCAGCCCATGCCCTTGGCAGCTGGCCAAAAGAGCACACTGATCCTCAAAGGAGGCCCTGGGAAGCACACCACAGCACCCTCGACATAGACTATACAAACAGTTTGGAAATTTGCTTCTCACCCTAGGAGTATGTCCTGGAGTTCTGTCCTTTTTAGTAGTTAGATTGAGCTTATTCTTTTTAATGGCTACATAGGATTCCAGAAAATGATAGACCAACGGCTTTTGTTGGTGGACTTGAAGTCAAGCTGTTCCCAGCTCTTTATGGTTAGAAACAATACTGCAGGTCAAATGGGTTTCCAGCTTCTGGTAATGAATGGCTAAGTCCTTACCAGAGGATGCTCTTTCCTTTCTGGAAAATGAAAAAACCCAGATGAAATACAAAGGCAAGTAGCTGAAGTCACCAGAGACTGAACAGAAGCAGAGAGACTGTGTGTGGGGAGTAAATGCT
The DNA here is from genome assembly GCF_963455335.1 of Martes martes. NCBI lineage: Eukaryota > Metazoa > Chordata > Mammalia > Carnivora > Mustelidae > Martes > Martes martes. The sequence goes on along the minus strand of NC_137892.1, from coordinate 135,512,751 downwards.
TGGAGGAGAGGAAATGCTAGGAGATGGGTCCCCAGTCCTCCAGCTTGGACTAAAGTCCAAGATGCATGTGGTCCATTTGCCATTTGGCAGCCTAATGGTGAGGCACTGATGGAAAAACTCATCATCTTTCTGGTTAGCAGAATCAGAAAAGTGAAGCTGGGGAACTGTTATTGAAGTTAATGGGGAGATCCTGGAAGGGAAGAGAGAAGACCCAGAGAAATGTTCCCTAAATTGTATCCACCCACATCTCCCACTGACCTCTGAACCATGGATGCATGGGGCAAAATAAAGCAGCTTAGCTGAAGCAAATTATTTAAACCAAGAACAGAGCTGCTGCCTAAAGAAAAAGAGTTTGCAGTTCAAGCCTAGCTGGGAAAACTGCCTGCTAATGCAAAGAAAACAACACATATTAGAAAAAAATAACAGAAACCCAAATCTCCATAATTTCATATTCATAATATTCATGATACTTTCCAAAATAACTTGACATATGAAGAATCAAGAAAACGTAGCCCATTCTCAAGAGAAAAGGAAATGAACCATATCTGACCCCAAGTGAACCAGATGTTGAAACTAACAGATAACAGCTTTTAAAATTATCCTTGATGAGGAAAAGCAGAATACACTCTTAATGAATGAAAACATGGAGAAACTTAGCAGAAATATTTAAACAATAAAAAAGTGGAAATTATAGAGCTAAAAAATACAACATCTGAAATTTAAAAACTACCAGATAAACTCAATAACCAAATGGAGATATAAACTTGAAAATAAAATCAGTGAACTTATCTAAATACACGAACAAAGAGAAAAAAGATCGGAAAAGAATGAACAAGGGACCTCTCAGATAATAACACACAGGTAGCCTCACAAGAAGAAAAGAGAAAGCATAGGGCTGAAAAAGTATTTGAAGGAATCATGGACAAAAGTTTTCCAAGTTTGTTGAAAACCAGAAATTTACAGACTCAAGATGTTTTGTCAACACCAATTAGAATAGATATGAAGACTAACATTTAAATGCATGATAAACTGCTGAGCCAAAGATAAAGAACAAAGCTTGAAAGAGGAAAAAAAATGACACATTACATACACACACATTTTAAACAAAATTCAATTAAGAAATGAATTAAGGGGGCGCCTGGGTGGCTCAGTCATTAAGTGTCTGCCCCACATCAGGCTCCCTGCTCAGCGGGAAGCCTGGTTCTCCCTCTCCCACTCCTCCTGCTTGTGTTCCCTCTCTTGCTGTCTCTGTCTCTGTCAAATAAATAAATAAAGTCTTTTAAAAAAATGAATTAAGAAATGAATCTGGCCTATGGAGGCCAGAAGAGAATGAAATAATGTCTTTAAAGTGCTGGTTGTGGGGGGACTATCAACCCAGAATATCTTGTCCGGCAAAAATATCCTTCAAAGATGAAAGCCAAATAAAAACAATTTTAGATAAATGAGAGCTAAGAGACTTTGTTGCCAGCAGATCTGCACTATAAGAAATGCTAAGGGAAGGGTGCCAGGGTGGCTCAGTTGGTTAAGCGATTGCCTTTGGCTCAGGTCATGATCCTGGAGTCCTGGGATTGAGTCCCACATGGAGCTGCCTGCTCGGCAGAGAGTCTGCTTCTCCTGCTGACCTCTCTCCTCTCATGCTCTCTCTCTCACTCTCTCTCTATCTCAAATAAATAAATAAATAAAATCTTAAAAAAAAAAAAAAGAAAAGAAAAGAAATGCTAAGGGAAGTTCCTTAGGCCAAAGGGAAAAGATGCTAGATGGAAATACGGATCCTCAGAAAAGAATGAAGAGCATTAGAAATGGTTTAAAATGCATACACACACACACACACACACACACACACACACACACACACCCCTAAGAAATTGCAAAAGATCTTTTTCCTTTTTTCTCTTAATTTTTAAAACAAATCTATTTAGAGCAAAAAGTATGACATAGTCTTACAGGATTTATAATTTGTATATGTATGTATATGTATATGTATAACAGGTATATGTAATCTACATAACAACTCTAACACAAAGGACACGGCAGGGGTGGATATGGCTCTATGTATTCACAGGTTTTCCACATTTTACACAAATCGTTATCATGTTAACTGTGAAAAGTTAGGGATATATACTGTAATTACTGGTTAACCACTAAGGAAAAAAATGCAAAAAAAGAATAGGTAAGGGTCAAAAAGAAAATTTAAATAGAATTTAAAATATTCAAATAATTTCTAAGGCAATGAATGAAGAATCTGACTAAAAAATAGAGGAGACAGGTTACAAAAAAATAAAGTGGTAAATCTACCCAAACAAATAATGACACTAAATATTAAAGGATTAAAAAATTTCATCGACTGTCAGAGATTTTCAGAATGGATTTTAAAAACTCCTGTTTACAAGTGAAACACTTTAAATCTGAAGACACAGGTAGGCTCAAAGTAAATGAATGGAAAAATATAGATATATACAATGCAAATAGAGATAAGAAGGCTGCAGTGGCTATATGAGTATCAGACAAAATAGATTTTGAACTGTGTTTTCCAAAAAGATATTGAAGTCCTAACCCTTGGCACCTGTGAATGTGACCTTATTTGGAAATAGGGTCCTTAATGATGTAATCAAGTTGAGATAAGATTGTAGTGGATTAGGATGGACTCTAATCCAACAATCAACGTCCTTCTAAAAAGAGAGAAACTTAGAGGCACCCGGGTGGCCCAGTGGGTTATAGACTCTGTCTTTGGCTCCGGTCATGGTCCCAGAGTCCTGGGATCGAGCCCCACATCGGGCTCTCTGCACAGCAGGGAGCCTGCTTCCTCCTCTCTCTCTCTCTCTCTCTCTCTCTCTCTCTCTGCCTACTCCTAATCTCTATCTGTCAAGTAAATAAATAAAATCTTAAAAAAAGAGAGAGAGAGAAACTTAGACCCAGAGACCTATGGAGAAAGGAAGGCACGTGATGACAGATGCAGACGTTGGATTGATAACATCCACAAGCTACGCAACACCAAGTGTCACAGGCAATGCACAGAAGCTGGATGAGGAAAAGAAGGATTCCTGCCTGGAGCCTTCAGAGGAAGAATGGCCCTGCCAATACTTGGATTTTGGACTTTGAGCTTCTAGGACTAAGGGAGAATAAATTTCTATTGTTTAAAACCACCAAGTTTGTGGTACTTTTTAAGTGGAATCCTAGGAAACTAAAAACTTGAGACAAAAAGTGTTATCAGAGATAAAAGGGAATATTTCATTATAATGAAAGGGTCAGTTCATTGAGGAAGGCAAACAATCATAAATGTGTATACGACTAATAAAAGTACATGAGGTAAAAACAGCATTAAAGTGAAAAATTGAGGGGCACCTGGGTGGCTCAGTCAGTTAAGTATCTGCCTTTGACTCAGGTCATGATGCAGAGTCTTGGGATCAAGTCATCTGGCTCCCTGCTCAGTGGGGAGTCTGCTTCTCTCTCTGCCCCTCATCCCGCTCATGCTCTCTCTCTCTGTCACTCTCTCTATCTCTCTCAAATAAATACACAAGATACTTAAAGAAAAATAAAGAGAAGAATTGACAATTCCACAGATTTCAGCAATCTTCCATCAGCAATTAATAGAATAACAAGGCAAAAAAATCAGCATAGGCATAGAAGATCTGAGAAGAACACTACCAACCACATAAATATATAAAGGAAGGAAGAGCTGTTAGGCTTGGAACATTTTTTTTTTCTGCTTTCTGCAATTTTCCTGATGTCCTCAATTATAGTTTTGGCCTCTTCTGATATGCAACATATTTACCCTATTTTCCCTTCAAACTTGTGGCTGCAAATGTTTTTAATTTGCTTTTAAAAAATATCTTTCATCTTACATCATTTGTGCATTTTTTTTTTTTTTTACTCTTCTTGGTCAATCATTTTAAAGTTCTCTTTTTCTTATCAATGTGTTTCTCCTTTCTGTTTTATCCTAAATTCATACTTCTTCTTGTAGATTTCTCATTTCCTTAAAAAGATAATACTGAACACTTCCAAATGCTCTAAATATATTCAGTCTTTTAATCGTTTACAACAACCATAAGAAGTAAGTACAACTTTATTCCTATTTTATAGATGAGGACACTAAGGCACAGAGAAATTGAATAATTTACTCCAGATCACACACCAGTAAATGGTGGAGCCAGAGTCTAACCAGGCTGTTGAGTCCCAGTATCTGTGCTCTTTAACTACTGGGCTATGGAATCTGCCTTTCTAGACCACCAATTAAATATCTTGGTTCCTTTTTTTTTTTTTCTTATAATAACTCCTCTTTTATTTCCTCTTTAGCAGCTTCCTCATTTTCAAAGATTTTGCTCATTCTATCAGTTATATTAAATTCATTAAATTACTTCTTGCTAGTTCCTTTAACATCATACAAACCATTTTCTCTCTAAGCCTCCTGAGGCAGACTAAAACACACCCCACTCAAATATATCCATTTCTTAATCCCTGCAACCTGTAAATGTCATTTTATATGGCAAAGATTCTGCAGGTATGATTAAGGTGAGAATCTTCCGGATGAGGAGATTGTCTTAGATTATTTGGGTGGGCCCTAAATACTATCACATGTATCCTTACAGAGAAGCAGAGGCAGATGTGACCTACCCAGGAAGGAAGAAGCAGCAGGAAGGAGCAGACAGGGTTTGGAAGAGGTGAAGAGTGGAGTGCTGTAGCCATAATCCAAGAAATGTGGTAGTCACCAGAACCTGGGAAAAGCTACCAAAGATTCTTCCCTACAGCTTCCAAAAGAAACACAGCCCTGTGGACACCTGGATTTCCTCCTAGCGATGCTGACCTCAGACTTCTGGCTTCCAGAAATTTCCCAGGTGTGGTAATTTGTTACAGCAGCTGCAGAAAACGCACACACTCCTTCTCTCAGCTACACTGTTACAACCTTTCATGTGTTGCCTTCTTTCGTGGAGAAAAAGAATTTTAGTCTTGTGTATTAACACATATGGGATATAGGCCTACTGTGTGCTAAGCTATAGGAAAAAAACATGTAATATAGCAAGTGTCTTTATGCTGAGTTTGGGGCAATGGAGGGCAGTGCTGGGCAAAGCAGTTTCAAACAAAATACAATAAAGTACATATTGTGAAAGCGAGAAAGACCAGGAGATCACACAAGAGGGGTATGTATGGACTTGAGAGACCAAGGCTGGCTTCTTCATGGAGGTGACAGGAAGGGAAGAGTGAACCTGGCAGAGTGGCATTCCAGGCAGAAGGAACAGCATGTGCGAAGGCGATTAGTTGCTTTCTCACGGCTTTTGCATCTTAAGACCCCCTTATTTCCTTCAACTGTTAAGACCCACAAAGTGTCATTTCTTCTATACCAGATGCTTGGTAGTGCTCTAATAACGGAAAAGATAAAGCATAATTTTAACATAACCAGTTTCCCTGCCTTCTCTTCTGACAACATTCTTTGTCGAAGAATCAGCAGCTGAGGGCTGGAGATGGGGGTCCTGGTTCCCATTTCCATTTCTCACGTGTGCCTTTTCACCAAGTCGTTTCTGCACAATTCATGAGCTTCTTGATAGAATGCATGGGCCATAATAATCACGAACATGTGTGCAGAAATAAAAGGTGTGACCAAAATGGACGCCACTCTTAACTTTCATTCAACCCTTAAATGTGACCTTCAGGAATTGACTTTTAATTTTCAATATTCCCAAAGACTCGGGAAAGCCACTAGATGCTTCTTCTGCCTACACTCAAAAGGTCTTAGCCAGGGTGCTTGGGTGGCTCAGTCAGTTAAATGTCTGCCTTTGGCTCAGGTCATGATCCCAGGGTCCCCAGATTGAGCCCCACATCAGGCTCCCTGCTCTGTGGGGAGTCTGCTTCTCCCTCTCCCTCTGCTGGTCCCCCTGCTTGTGCTTTCTCTCTCTATCTCTCTCTCTGTGTCAAATAAATACATAAAGTCTTTAAAAATAAATAAAGGTCTTAGCTATCTCTAGGCGCATGTTAGCAGAACCTAACCATCCTGCAGATTGCTAACTCACCGTGGGCGGGCGCTGACCCCCAGCCCTGACCCCCCCCCCCAGACCCCCAGGGTGCTTGTATCTGCTCTGGCTCTCCAGCCAGAAACCACACATAGAAGGTGAAGACCAAAGGGCACGAACAGCTGTGTTTTCCTTTCCCCTTGCCTCTGCTGGGAGACACCCATGTTCAGGTCCACGTGCACAGCCCTGAGCTCATGACCGGTGCTTATCAGTGTCTGCTAAGATATGTGAAGGTGTTTCGTTCGTGCACTGTCCTCACTAACATCGTCATGCTGATGTGACGAAGAGCCAAAAAGAACTTGGAAGACGGTCCTCTGTGAGCTTGGAACTCACCAAACAACACCGAAGGTCAGAGGAAGCAGTTTGATCACAAGGAGATAAAGACCTGGGGCCTAGTTTTAAACTTTCTTTCGGACCTGAAGGCCGCGGTAGGAGAGGGGCCGGAGGCCCAGGAGGCGGGTCACCGTGGAGACGAGATGGTGTCATCCGGGCGACAGCTGAACACATAGCGCTAACCCCGTTCCTCCTCAATTCGGCAAACATGTGGTTGGCTGTTAGGCAGCTCCCAGCTCTGCCCCAGAAAGTCTTTGTTTATCTTCGCAAGGACAATTAAGTGACAGGAATGTGTAATAGAGTGAAGTGTTGCCAAAACAAACAGCCCTCTTAAAACATCTAGAAGCCGCTCTTCTTGCCTGCGTTTTCTGCAAGAGTCAGAAACCACTTGCTAATAGCTTAATTCCATTTCTCTGCAGACGGGCCGATCCGATTGCAGGAGAGGGAGTATGTGGTCTGCCGGGGCCTGGAAGCCGGAGCGGCCCGCGCTCCTGACAGCGCGGAACCACTGACTCACTCTGTAACCCGGGGTGACGTCGTGAGCCCCAGAGGGCTTGCTGTCCACCCAGCTGGAAAATTCGGTAAGGTGGGCGATGGGACTGAAAATCATTTGTGGCGCGGCTGCTCCCCCTGACCATGGGGGAGACCCACTGGGCCTGCCCCTCGGAGGAGCAGCCCAGGGGGCTCTGAGTGGCGAAGGTGAGTCTCACAAGGCCAGTGAGAGGTCCCGCCAGGGAGACTATCCTCTAAAGGAGAGGGAAACCTCCCTGTGGGGTATGTGGACTCTAGATTCCCCTCTGACCTCAGGCACAAGTCCTATTTCTCTATAAAATGGGTCTTAAATGGGATTCAGCCGCACCTAGATCCCCAGCTCACCGGCACATAAGGACCGTGGTTCACAGGTTGGTCCCCTGCGGCACCCTGTGCCCCCTGTGTGTTCCTTGCGCCAGACAGCTGCAGCGTCCCCAGAGACTTATAGGGTCAGGTCCCCTCCGGTGAGACAGGAATGAGCTTGAGGGAAGAGAGCACTAAGCCCTTCCCTGGATCTCCAAAGAGGAGAGAGGTGACGTACAACACTAGCACTTGAACGGAAAGATAACTGATTGGAAAATGGGTGAGTTAAGCTAAAAGAGAAAACAGTGCAAGGAAAGGAATATTTATCTCCTAGGAAAGGGACATTTGGTACCGAGTATGGGTTTCTGAAGGATGGAAACCTATCCCAGGAGAGGAGAGTGACTTCAGATCCTCGAAGGGACGACAGTTCCGCCCTGCATGCCTCACCTCTGAAGGTGAGACTTCTGATAAAACCTACAAAAGTCTAGACGGGCAACATGCAGTTTACCCTCAGGCACGAGGGAGTTTCCAGGCTGCCTGGAAAACCGGTTACCTTGTACCTGAATTGACTCTTTTACCCCCACAGCTGATGATAATTCGTTCGTGTTTAAGACATTCATTGGCCAGTTTAGTCCTAAACAGGACAAAGGAGAATGGTTTTGGATAACAACCATTGGGAGGGGATCGAGGGGAACAAGACTTCACAAATCCACAGGCAGCCACGGACAGGGAAGAGCCTTCATCTCTTCATCCTGCCACCAAAGAAAACTGTCACCCCTTTGAGAGGGACTGAAAGGACAGTCTGAGTAGCCATGTGAAGTCTGTCTTCCGCCTGGTGATTCTAGACATGCCCTCAGGGACTGGCTCAACATTTGAAGCCCTGGATGTCTGTCATAGGAGGCTGCGCGGGTCTACCATTATCTCCCCAAGAAGCAAGAGGAAAACATTGACATCAGCCTGGGTTGAATGAGCTTAATGAGAATGGTAAAAGTTAAGAATGAGAATACTGCGTGTTATACGCAACTAATGAATGACTGAACACTAGAACAAAAACTTACGATGTGCTATATGCTGACTAACTGAACATAATTTAAAAAAAAAGAATGAGAATAAGAAGATAAATTCAGGGGAATCCAAGAGAATAAATGCTTAATAGTAGGATTTTGAGCCTAATTTACCTGACTAGAGAGGTTGGGCGGACAGAGGACTTCCCAAGACCCCTGTACTCAAGTGACGGACGACCACCTGTCATTGTCATTCATTGAGCGGACATTATTGATGGCCATTCCCTGGCACAACACTGCCACAGGTACTGTAGATTCAATGACAGACAACATGACTATCTGAAATATACACTATGTGAGCACAGCAAAAGATACAGGATGCACGATAATGTACACATGCCAAATTAATTAATTCAGAGTCATATGGGCCTACTTGTGATTTCTCTCTCCCTGTCAAATAAATACATAAAATCTTTAAAAAATAAATAAAAAATAAATAAATCCTCTATAATTCAAACAGTATGGTACTGCTATGTGAACAGACAGGTAAATGAGAAAAGAATAGAGGAAAAAAAAAACTAGACCCAAGTACCCATGGAAAAGTAGTGTGTGAAAAAGGTAGTATTTTACAGTTACTTGTTTGCAGAATGTTTTCCTCCTATAATGTATGTGCTTTGAAAGCAGGGACAAATTCCTGTTTTTCTTAAATTTCCAAAGCTTGCCAAAGGACCTGGCATACAGAAGGTTCTCCAGCAATAGTTGTTGAATGAATGAGTAAATGAATAACCCAAACACTCAAATATTCCTGCTGCCTGTAGAATGAAGTCTATCTGTCATTCAAGGTTTCTTACTAATCTTATGCCCTATCTTCCACTAAATGGATCCTCCTCTATATGGAACATATCTTGCATTACCAGCCTTTTGGCCCTTTATTTATGCTATTCTTTTCGTGATGAATGCTACTCATTCTCTCCTTTCCAATTCAATTTTATTTAAATAAATGACCTCTCTATCTTTTTTTTAATCAAAATCAAAGTCCACCAAGACAAACTGGAAGCATTTTGCATATATGTTATAAATAAAGAGTTAAATCCTTCATCCATAAAGAATTCATTTAAAAATCACAGAAGGAGACCTGGTAGGCCTGACTAGAACAGAACAACAATAAAAACAAACAAAAGACATAAACAGAATACACACATAGGCATATTTGAACACCACTTGACCATAAGAAGAGAAATAAAATTTTAAAAGACTGAGGTACTATCTCTCACCTATGTGATTGGAAAAATTTTTGAAGTTTGACACTATATTTTGTGGGTAAAGTTTTGGGGAAACAGGAATCCTCAATACCTTGCTGGGGGGAATGAAAACTGGTACAACATTTAGGAGGAGAGTGTTACAGTATTTAACAACATACGTGTTTACCTTTTAGCCCAGCCATCCCATATCCTGGAACTTAATTTGAAGATACACCTCTGGAAACATGCAAATATACATCAAAACATTACTCAAGAAGCATTGTTTGTGACTGTAAATATTGGAAATGTAGCCAAGTCATTAAATCAGCTATGTTTTAACCACATGATGGAGTACTACACAGCCATAAAAACAACTGAGGGTGATATTTGTGAATCACATTTTTAAGTGAAAAAAAAAAAGTAAAGTATAAGAAGATATCGACATGGTGCTGCCTTTTCTACAAAAGTGGAGAAAATAAGAAAATACACATGTCTCTCCTTAAAAAACAAAGGACACTCAGAGATACAAGAGATAAATGTGAAGGTAGAAGAAACAAGAGTTGGGGAGTGACACTTCTCTGGGTACTTTTGTATGGCTTTGACTTTGAGAATTATGTTTATATACTCAAAACAATTATGCAATAAATGAAGTTTTATAAAGGGGGAAAACAAAACCTAAAATGGAATGCAAACAAAAACCAATAAACTTAACTGTATTTCAAATCAATGACATAATCTCAGCAAAGGAGGGGGAAAAACCAACCCAAGTAATTTTTGAACACAGTATCATATACCCTCAGACTAAATATAACAAGAACTATAAATAAGTATGAACTCAAGTTAGATGAATTTGCCACAGTTTGTCACAGTCATATGGGTCAGTAATTTTAAAACTGCTTTCAGTGCAGTAAATACATTACAAAATGTACATTACATACAAAGTAAATACATTGAGGATAATGGGGCCAGATCATTGTCAGAGAAGGTTGTGTTGGATTAGAATTGGAGTTTTCAGATGGCCTCATGGTTTCTTTTATATCTATATGTTACAGATATATATTTTACTTCTATATCTTTGTAAGTATATAGACATTGATGTTATATCTATACCTATGTAGATACGTGTGTGTATACATATATCCATTTTTGTGTCCACTGAGAAGACCCAGAAGCCATTGCACTCCAGTAGCAATGAACACTACTGTGCCCAGATTTAGTTTCTGAATTTCAAACCATTCTCCACTAAAAGAAAACAGAGTCACTTGGAGATATGGCTGTTTTCACAGCCAGCACAGGAAAAGTTCAAGATGAATCTGCAGGATCTTCTTATATAACAAATTAAGGAAATTCTCCAAGAATAAGAGCACAGAAGGAAGTCAGAAGGGGTTCCCACTGCCAAATCTGGGATAATATGGGCATCAAAATAAATGATACTTACAGATTATCTATTGAATAAAATAGGAATACATAAGTTCACACTGATATGAATGAATGAATGAATGAATGGAGTAGGAAAAGCTATTCCTTATAATATATTGCCACAAAATAAATAGAGAAGAAATAAAAGAGTTTTAAAAATCATTTCACAAATATCCTTGTAATAACCTATTCAGCAAGAATCATCAACAGATGTTAAAACTAATGGGTGAAAGTTTGATAAGAAATGGTATAACTACACAATGGGATACCACCTTACACCACGTAGAATGGCAAACATTAACAAGACAGTAAATAAAATGTGTTGGTGAGGCCAAAATCTATAACAAACTATAAAGACCTATGAAGAACTTCTCAAACTCAACACCTGAAAAACAAATAATCCAGTCAAGAAAGGGGCAGAAGACATGAACAGACACTTCTCCAAAGAAGACATACAAATGGCTAACAGATACATGAAAAAACGTTCATCATCACTAGCCATCAGGGAAATACAAATCAAAATCACAATGAGATACCACCTGACACTCATTAGAATGGCAAAAATTAACAAGACAGGAAATAACAAGTGTTGATGAAGCCAAGATCTACAAAGAACTTACCAAACTCAACACCCAAAAAACAAATAATCTAAGAAATGGTATATCTACATTGTCTCAAAGTATCTTCTCACAAAATACATACTAATGACAAGGGGAAATGGCAAATTTAAAGAAATGAACCTGGTGAACACCTTCTGACCCTTGTAATCCAATTTAATATCGCCAGTAATGGGACACATTGATATCATGTATCTACTGGCGTGATGCACTAAGAAGGTCACAGGTCACATCTGTGGGGCTCCTGCCAAAAATGCATAAACTTACTCTCATCATGAATGAACATTATGGACACTGAAGTCAGAGCTTCCTCTCTGGTTCATATTTCTCTGTAAAGATTTCTATCATTCATTTATCACATGCATTGCAAATATGCAAACAAACAAAGTTATTTATCTCTGAATCCTTCTACGTATGTTGCCTTCTTATGTACAACTCAGTAATCACATTTACTATACTATATTACAAAACGCCTTTGCCTGGTTTTCTCTCTCATTTTAGAGAGAGATTTTAGATTTAGATTTAGATTTTCTCTCTCATTTCTCTCTCATTTAAGAAAACCCTAACTAGTAATGGCTTAAATAAGAAAGGCAGTTGATTACCTTATAGAAAATTACATCTAGATGCACACATTTCCAAAGTTGGGTCGGCAGTTTAATGATTTTATGGGGTTTCATGAGTATCTCTCTGATTCAACTGGCCTTTCCTTCTATTTCAAGATAGCCGTTACTGCTTTATACATTATGGTCTTAGGAACAGGGCACCAAGAAGTAAGAAAGTAGGTGGTTGGCTCAGGCCTTTTATCAGGAGGAGAATGCTTCCCTGAGTCCCTGGTAGATTTCCCTTGAAGTTTTGTTCACATGCTAACTCCTAGACAAATTACAAGTTATCCACTCTGGCCAAACACATTACTATCTGAACAAAATGGGGGGTCTGTTAAGAAGGAAGAACAGGGGGATCTACTGAGTGGGCAGCATTAGTGACTACCATACTCATTCACTAAACTGTAAGTTCTCTGATGGCATAAACTGATTCTGACTCATTTTTATTTATTCATTTTTTACCTCCAGGGTATAGCATAGCACCTGACAACAGATGCTCAATAAATGTTTGCTGAAAGAATGAAGGTGACCAAGCGCGGATAGCATAAGAAAATACCAAACATGGGGAAGTAACAAAGTTACAGAAATGTACAAAATCTTATAATCCTGGGCACCTGGGTGGCTCAGTGGGTTAAGCCTCTGCCTTCAGCCCAGGTTGTGATCTCAGGGTCCTGGGATGGAGGCCCGCATCAGGCTCTCTGCTCAGCAGGGACCCTGCTTCCCCCTCTCTCTCTGCCTGCCTCTCTGCCTACTTGTGATCTCTCTCTCTGTCAAATAAATAAAATAAAATCTTTTAAAAAAAAATCTTATAATCCTGGACTCAGGCCTCAAACTCTCAACTGCCTTCACAGAAGGTGACTCGAAGAAAGGAACGAATCATAAACACGTTTCGTGTCTCTGGGTGGTTGACCTTGCATAAGTATGAGGGGAAGTAGGAAGCTTCTAGGCAGAGAGGCTGGTCTATCTGTGGAGATGGTTCGTGTTGAAACATGGACAGCTGAGACTGCACATAACGAGAAATGCACAGAAGGCAGGCTCCACGCGCCCCCCACGAGGCACGGTTGCGGGAGGTTCCGCCATCACACCCAGAAGCCACACACCCCAAAGAGCATTTTAGACCCAAAGAAACCTTTGCCAAAAGGTCCGTAGTAGACCTTTTGTCCTCACACTTCTTTGAAAAGAATGTGGCCACGTACCCATTCCTAAACCAGTCCCCGGAAAGGGGAATGGAATCGGTGCGACTGACTTAGGTTCTTCGTTCAGGGTGGGGCGGAGGCCGGCGAGAAAATCTGCATGGAGGCTCTTCCGGTTGAGGAGTCGTCGCCCCCGTGTAGCTTAAGGAATTCCAAAAGTCTGAACTTGTTTTATTTATTGTGGGTAAAAAAAAAGTTATGAAAGTAGGATGGAAGAGACATTTGCAAGAGAGGACAGTCATTCACTGAACATGGGGGCAAGGGCAAGCGAGAGGGGGAAATCAAAGAGGTTCTGACGTTGAATTTCTCCTCAAACTTGATCTACAGCAACAACAGAGAGATAGGGAGCCATTTACTGACTATTTCCAGAAACTTGGAGACTATTCCCAGACTGAAAGTTCACTTGTGGTTAACAAGGAACAAACAAACAAAACCCAAAGCGACTCGCAGAATGCGGGGCTCAGAGCACTTCATTACACGGCAGGACAGGGGTTGGGTCAGCTAAGAACAGCGTGGGCAATAAATTGTTCATGTGGCTCACAACCACTTCACCTCCCAGATGGTTGAAAAAGTGAGAAGGAGACATATTCTTCTGCTCCAAATTTTAATCAGCTGGGACAAATTAGGTAAGACGAAGAGCAACTCGGCAGAAAGTAGCAGCTCGCAGTTTGGGAGAGCAGGGAAGAATAGCATTAACTCGCTCAGACAGAGGCCTTCAACATTGGGAGGGTGGATGCTCAGTGTTCAGAGAAAAGATAGAAGGTCAGAGTCTCCCATGAAGACATTCTGACATTCCATGAAGACATTCTACAGTTCCATCTAGTGTGGATGGCGTAGGACTAGGAGGGGAGTCACAAGACGTTTTGTGGCTTCCCAAGGTGCTTTCTGATGATCCCCGATTTCCAAAGAGTATCTATTAAAAGATGGAAGGAGTTATCATCCCAGAATGGCTAAAACCTTGACCATGGCATTAGACAGAATATGGGGTAAATCCTGCACTGACTCTTAGTCGCTGTGTGGCCTCAGACAAGTTGTGCAACTGCTCTGTGCCTTCATTTCCTTATCTTTAAACCGCACTAAGAAGTCCTTCCCAACTGGGTCATTTAGGATAAAGAAGATCATGTATGTAGAGCACATTATCATGATGCCCGGCACCATGTAACTGATATGTTACATTGCATGTATCATATGTATCTGTATTCTACAGATTACAGAATCCACAATGTAGATTGTAGAAACTATGGTAATAAAAAAGAATTTAAAAAGTCAGAAACATTTTCTACGATTCTATTTACTAAAGGAGTCTCTTCAGCATGCTCAGAGAATTCAATCAGTAGACAAAAACGCCAAAGAAAAAAAATGGAAACTCTCTGCCCCCAACAAGCCTGCTGAGCTCCCCTCTCCAAACGTAACCACCGCTAACAGTTTCTTATGATTACTCCTAGAAAACGTTCCAAAACAAGTTTTATTTTTGATTAAATGCCACATAAGATGCAAAAAGAAAAAAAAAGAAGTTGGTCAAATACGGTGTGTGGTGAAATATAAATTAGCAGCCGAAGCAAAAGAACACATGCGTCCAGTTCACCTCCCCGTCCTCCCTCCCTCCCTCTCCCCTTCTCCTCTTTCCTCCCTTCTCATCGCTTCCTGTCCTTCCCTCTCTTTCCTCCATGCCAAGTAGGTAGACTGGAGCCCAGTGGCCTCAGACAATGGAAGATCCAGCCAAGAGGGGAGGCTGCCATGTGCCTGGCAGAGCCACACGAGGTCAACAGGGGGGCCTCGGTGATGTATGTCCAGGAGCTGGGAGGACCCGGGGAAGAAAGGATGGAGGCGCTGCCTCAAGTGTGTGAGGAACTTTGGTGGCAGGAGAATGGTCTCCCACATCTCAGAAAGTAGATCAAAGCGCATGCCCCCAGAAGTCTAATAGACTAGTCACTTCAGTGCAGAACCTGAGCACCCTCTAGAATGGGTCGGTAAAGGAGATGTGAGCAACTGGGAAAGGAGATGTAGAAAGCCCAAAATGGACCCAACACCTTCTCTTCTCTGACTGGTTCACTAGACCTAGAATCTACAGGGCATGTTGGAGACACAGTGAATCTGGGTGTCACGAGGCAGTAGACCAAGTTGGGAAAGTAGAGAGTGTGATCTGGGGATAAAGACATTCATGTGGCTTCCTAATTAGCTGGGGCCACCAGAGGTGAAGGATGCTGAGGAGGGGACCTGACGGGTGGCAGCCAGGAAACCATCCACATCATCCTACCCAGCAAGGCCATGGTTGGCAGGAGACCTTAGCCTTATCTGATATCCTTTTTCTTTTTTAAAGAAGAATGTGCTTTAATGTTACATGTATAAATCAAAACGAAGTTCTAATTTTTAAAAATATTTTAGTAATAAAATGTTTTACTATAACTTTATAATAAAATTTCATTATTAAAAGAATATAATTGTAACAATAAAATATTCTTTTGGTGTTTCCCCACCTCTCTCTAGGGAAATTCCAAACATCTAAGTTCCTTGTGCCGAAATGATGGCAAAAATGGCTAGAATTATGCCCCCATTCTATGTAGCCATACTTTGCACCAAGACATTGCAGCATCTTCCATCAAGAGCTGTCCCTGTTCCTGGAATAGCAGGGTTAGTGGCTTTCTCTGGCTAATAAAATGGAGAAGGGTGGTAGGACAGACCCATTCTGAAAGAACTGTGCTGTTTGTTCCACAGGCTCACAAATGCGAACCCTCTGCCCGGTTTACCCCCCTCCTCCCTCACCCGTCCTTCCTTCATCAGGCTGATTCCTCCTCACCCCTGGAGACTCATCTCAGGCACCACCTTTGCCAGGCAGCTTTCCCAGGGCTCCCTTCTCCAAGGCTCTTCCCCCTCCCGCCTCTCCTTCTTTGTGCCGATGGTCCTCAGCTTTGGTCCTCAGCCCAAGCCCTCCTCCTGGGTTACAGCGTCTCTGCATTCAGTTTTCCGTTCTCACTTCACTATGAATTCGCTGCAGGTAGAAATTGTGTCCTTGTTTGTTATCTCAACAACAACTTCAATTCCTTATACTCTCAAAGTGTCTGTTCCACGGTATGACTAAGTGTACAAACAAACCCCAAACTAAAGAGACTGTATTTAGTTTTGAAAAGAGAAGACATAAAGGACATTAATAGTATCAACTTAATAAATATGCCAGGAGCTTGGGAATAGCTACAGGTTACCAATCAGATCTTCAAGGTCCAGGGTAAACCAGCTGATACAGTTTTGAACCTTTAGCCCTCCACCCCTGGCAGGCAAAACACGTGTTCCCCAATGCAGAGGTCACCACTGATGAAAACCACCCTATCTATAAGGGGTCCCTGAAAATATCCCGTGAAATCCATCTTTTAACTGGGGACAAAGCTCATGCAGCCCCATGTCTGGGAAGCCTAGCTTCCATCCACAACCAAGCTGCTGTTTCCATCACTTTGCGGAATCAGAGAAAGGCAATCCTCCATACCATATGATGAGTGCACAGACAGCACTTACTGGTTCCCCAAGGAAAGGACTCCAAAGTAACATGGTAACTTTCTTCAAAGAATTTTTGAAGGGTCGTCATACAGAAGAGGAACCCTCTATCTGGGATCCTAAGAAAGCAAAGCGAGGACCAGTGGAGGTTGAAGTCACACAGATAATGTGCACAGGCTGGTCTCCTAGTCATTCAATTTGTTTTGCTGGTTTTTTAAAAAATTTTTATTAACATATAATGTATAATTTGCCCCAGGGGTACAGGTCTGTGAATCATCAGGCTTACACACTTCATAACACTCACCATAGCAAATACCCTCCCTAATGTTCAAAACCCAACCACCCTCTCCTTCCCCCCTCCCCCTGGCAACCTCAGTTTGTTTTGTGAGATTAAGAGTCTCTTATGGTTTGTCTTCCTCTCGATCTCATCTTGATTCATTTTTTTCCTTCCCTACCCTCCGAGCCCTCCAATTTGCCTCTCAGATTCCTCATATCAGAGAAATCATATGATAACTGTCTTTCTCTGATTGACTTTAGTTCCATCCACGTCATGGCAAACGGCAAGATTTCATTTCTTTTGATGGCTGCATAGTATTCCAGTGTATATGTATACCACATCTTCTTTATCCATTCATCTGTTGAAGGACATCTAGGCTCCTTCCATAGTTTGGTTATTGTGGACATTGCTGCTATAAACATTTGGGTGCACGTGCCCCTTCGGATCACTACAGTTGTATCTTTAGGGTAAATACCCAGTAGTGCGATTGCTGGGTCATAGGGTAGCTCTCTTTTCAACTTTCTGAGGACCCTCCATGCTGTTTTCCAGAGCGGCTGCACCAGCTTGCATTCCCACCAACAGTGTAAGAGGCTTCCCCTTTCTCCGCATCCTCGCCAGCATCTGTTGTTTCCTTACTTGTTGATTTTAGCCATTCTGACTGGTGTGAGACACATGAAAAAGTGCTCCACATCAATGTTTTCAAATGGAGTGAACAACCCTTAAGAAACAGTGCCTTTGCTGGTCCTTGGAGATGTCCACAGAGAAACTGGCTGACAGCCTATCAGCAAAGTTGCAAGAAAGTTTTATGCTAGGGAGTCCCCTCTGCTTGGCGATTCAGCAAAAGATAGTGCTATTTGGGAATTACCACGTGCCTGCTTCCTGCAGACTCTCTGCCCTGATGACAAGTACCTGCCCAGGCGTGGTAAGCACATGAGATGACAGCAGCCCAAGTCTGAGACTCTCTTTTCACACAAACAGTGTCTCAACCTCAATCATATCTGCAGAGCACACCATCCTCCCGTTGGCCATGATGGCCCGGGGGTGGACACGTGACCCATTCAGCGATGGGAATTTGGGTGTTGTGAGGCAACTGCCTCCAGACATGCCCACCGCGGGACACAAGCTGCTCTTGCTGAGGAGTACACAAATAAGTGCTGACCCAGCGAATGCTATGTGCCAGGCCCTGTGTGCTAGGCGTGGGCGAGCCTGCAGGAAACAAACCAGATAAAATCCCTGCTTTCATGAAACTCGCATTTACTACAGGGCCAGGAAACAGAGATAAGAGGCCGAGAGAGAGCGAGAGCAAAAGAACAAGGCCTGAGTTTCCTGGCAGGCCCCTGAGAACTGCCTGTGGGTTCTATGAGAAACCCCAATGGTTCTCCAATAAACTCCCTGCTTGCTTATGCTGACTGGAGCTGGTTTCTGTCCTTTGCAACCCCGAGGGTCTTGAACTAAGATTCCATATGAAATGCATTTGGCTTCACAACTGTCCTCTTCACAAGCACTTGGGGGCAGGTGAGCAGAGGATCTTAGTGGGTCAGAAGCTAGTGGAAGAGAATGAGAAAACTTTTCTGGCCATCCTTCCACCTACCCGTTCTTGAATTTAGGGGCTCTGGCTCTCTACTTTCCATCATAAGGAAGACGGAGGGAAGCGGCTTCCCAGATATTCAGGATGGCAGAGCAAGGGTTACACGGACAGAGTTTCACGCCACCCCCCCCCAATCCACGTATTATTGTTATTCAATATTCCTACAGAAGTGTGTGATAAGCAAGGAAGTACATTCTCCACCCAGGCTTACAATAATAAATAAAATCATTCCAAAACAAGGGGAATAAAAAGTTCATTCCCCCAAGAGCTTACACGGGGAGAGGCAAGTCAAATAATACAGGAGAGCAATGTGGCCTGAGATGTGTTCAGGAAGTTTTCAATAGACCGTGTCCCAGCATGGTCAGGTTTCCAGGGACTTTCTGAAAGAGCTGAGGGAGAGCTGTGTGGATGGCCCCGGGCTGGCGTGCTTATGGGGGGAGGAGGGGTGCAGGTCCTAGGACCATGTGTCCCCCTCCTCCAAGGAGCCTTTGGTCCTCAGGCTTTAAGTTTTGGAATCTTTAATTTATTAAGAAAGAGGGTAGGAGATTTAAAAAAAATTTTTTTTAAAAAGCACCTTCTCATTTTACCAAAACCTGCTCTTATTTTAATGACTCTGAGATGCAGATCTTCTTTCAATATTCTGCTTGCTGATTAATTTCCTGTTGACTCTGAAGGTAACTAAAAACCTTTTGGATGAAGCAGAAATTGCCCTAATGCAAGTGATTCTTAGTAATGGGACTGAGTCACTTGGGACCGCCTTTGGGGGCTTCCTCTAAGCTCCGTGTGAGTGGGTGGTTTCTGGCACTTGACAATTTACAATGTGTCCACTCATAAACATGTTCAACATAAAGTCGTTCTCCTCTCTCTTTCAGCGTCTTGGGAGGGTCCAGCTCGTGTTCAATTCTGGAGGAGCAGCCCTCGTCCAAGTTGTGAAATCAGCTCTGTCTGCCTGCATCCTCCTCCCCGGCCCACATTTCTTTGACCTTTCCCATCAGTCTTGACACTTACCTCTCTCTCCACGTCCAGGTTCCTCTTTTTTCTATATTCACCCAGTATCACAAGCTGCAGAAAGAAAACACTTTTATATCAGTAATGTTCACTTGAGTATGAACTTAAGTTGATTACTTCTCCTGGGGGCACCTCCATATAAATCCTCGCATTTGAAGGGCAGGGAGGTTTAAGGGAAAAAACAGGGGGATGGTTGTTCAAACATTCCAAACGCCCTTCAGCTGGGTTTCCTGAGCCGGGCACTTCACTTCTTAGCCTTGATTTATTTTTTAAATTCTATACTATCAGACGTTTAACTGGATACTTTCTAATCGCAGGGGGAGGGGGTATTTGAAGAGGGCAGCAGCCTCCCCAGGTCTAGGAGCCAATCACACTGTGTTCAGTCTCTTCCATCTAAACGCCAAGGGATCCGGAGCACCTGGGTGGCTCAGTGGGTTGAGGCCTCTGCCTTCGGCTCAGGTCATGATCTCGGGGTCGTGGGATCGAGCCCCATATCGAGCTCTCTGCTCAGCGGGGAGCCTGCTTCCCACTCTCTCTCTGCCTGCCTCTCTGCCTGCTTGTGATCTCTATCTGTCAAATAAATAAATAAAATCTTTAACAGAAATAAATAAATAAATAAATGCCAAGAGATCCAAAGGCACCTTCCAGCAGCTGAGATCCAAGGTCTGCAGATTTTCTGTCTGGGAAATTTCCCGCCAGGATTTTATGCAGGGAAAGCCACGTTTATTATTCTGGATATTTATTCACACCTAAAGTTCCTAATACTAACTTCCTCACGCTACCTAAAACAGCGTGAGCACCATGAAGTCAGTTTACAACTAAGAAATGTAGGAGCACACAAGCCCAAAGCTCTCCACGGAACTGCCAGCCACCTCTTGGCGCCACACGGGTGCTTCCCACATGGCTCTGCAGATGGGACGGCGGTTCCCAACCTTGGTCACCCATAAATCCCCTGAGGAACATTTAAAATAAGTGTGGTGCCCAGGTCACCTCCTGGACCAGCTACTTCAGCGTTTCTCTCTGCAGTGGGGCCAGACAACTGTATCTGAAAATCTTCATAGTTCCAGTTTTCCTCAGAATCCAGGACCCCTTTCAGGACCCATGCAGGACCCAGAGATCCATCCCCTGCCCAGCTGAAGGAGCTACTCTACCTCACCTTTCTTCTTTTTCTCCAAATCTATGTAGATTAAGAAGTCTCCACTTTATGACCTTGTTTCACTGGGGAAATCAGACTTTGCATGTACCTTCTTCTATGACAACTTCATTTTACCTTGAATAACCTGTGTGTCAGCCTCTGGGCCATCCCAGTCCCTCAGACTCTGGGGTCTACCTGTCATTTAAGTTGCTCAATTAAATTTCTTCAAGTGTTTGCCCAATATATCTGAGGATTCCTAGGGACCTGCCTTTCAGTCCACATCTCTTCTTCCTTTCCCTGAACTGTCTGTCCCTACTCTCTGTGTTATCTCCTGCCGCCATCATCCATTTTTCCCATTGTTTTTCATGGTCGACATCCTCCCTGTTCCTTCATTTTTTCAAAGCACCGCTCAGGAAACACCGCTTGTGTAACAGGTTTTATGGATAGTTTAGTGCTAATAAAGGGCATTAGCACACGGGACAGCACAGGCATCAATCTAAAATTGAACATCAGACTTCATCATCCTAAGATCCAGAAGCCATGGAAAATTCCAGTCACATAGAAGTATTTTTTATTTTTTGGCCACACCCACACAAGAGACTTTGTCATCTCTTCTCTTGCTGTTAGATTCTGTTCCTCCAAATTCCTGATCACTTTTTTTTTAAGATTTCATTTATTTATTTCACAGACAGAGATCACAAGTAGGCAGAGAGGGGGTGGGGAGCCAAGCAGAGAGCCCGATGCGGGGCTCAATCCCAGGACCCCGAGATCACGACCCCAGCTGAAGGCAGAGGCTCAACCCACTGAGCCACCCAGGCGCCCCCCTGATCATTTTGTAATGCAAGGAAATTCACCTTTCAAGATATTAGGCTAACCTAGTGTCTGCTGACCTTAACACATCTCTCTGCTCATTTGCTTGGCAAAACAGAGGGCCAAAAGCATAAAGGAATGCACGGTGATTAACATAACATTTTCCTTCTAGCCTGCACTGTTCTGAGCAGAGACAGTCAGTCGCCAAGGTCAAGGCTTCCATAGGTCCCCTCTCCTAGTTCTACGGTACCCGTTCTAGTCTGATCTCGGTTGCCTGATATAGCCATCGCCCCAGGACTGAGCAGCGACTTAGCAGTCTCTGCTAGGGGCTGGCGGGGCCAGCAGAACACCAAAGCTGGGCTGGGGGGGCTCAAGGAGAGTCCAGCTCCTCCCCTCGGGGCTGAATAAAATCAGGAACAGCCCGGCATCAGCCTAGGAGAGTGGTGTGGCTCCTGGTGGGCACTCGGGCCTTTTGGATTCACATGCAGATACACAGCAGTGTGGCCTTGGACGAACTCTGTGCGTTATTATTAGCTTCGAGGCTAATAATAGAGCGCATCTCATCATGCCGATAGGATAAATGAACTATTGCATGCAAACGCGCTGGGAATAGTATTTGGATACGGCACATGCTCAGTCTTCTTATGACCTAAGTTCCCACAGCCAGTGAGGAAAGAACAGAACAAGAATCCAAGCCTTTTGACCTTCTTCCCCCGTGCCTTCTACCCTGCCAGGTAATAAAAGATAACACATAGGCGAGTTCACAAAATCCTACCAACTAGCTGGGTGAACAAAACCAAAACATTTAAAACAATCGGGAGACCATTAAGAAATGACTGTTGGAATAAAGCAGTAATTCCTAATAATACATCTCTTTATACGCATGCACACACGCACACACACCCCGTAAGTTCTGTTCCTCCGGAGAACCCGGACTAATGGGGTCCCTCATGTACCTCCCTATTTCCTAACTCTCTTTCTTCTCTCCTGCAGGAGAGGTTCCAGGGGAACCAGAGCCTGGGGCACAGAGCGTTTATCAAGTTGTACCTTTGGTGTCCACAGCTGGGAAAAGGACTTCATTATGGGCCAGGCTAGGCCCTTCTGGACCCTTCCCTCACTGACACTGCACAACGATCCAGGGAGGCCGGTTCTATGAGTCCTGCCTTATGGAGCTGGAAACCTAAAGCTCGGAAGGATGAAATGACTTGGCCAAAGTGACACAGATAATGTTCTTGGAGCTGAGACTTAGGCTTAGTTAGGCCTTTTGACCCAGAGCCCAGGGGAACAGACCGTGACTCCCTCTCACTGCTCTGCCCCCGGAAGCATCCTTTCTCAGAAACGCTTCTCTCCCCTGCCACCCACCTTCTGCAGGCAGAACACTTCCCACTTTGTTGCCCTACCTCTACCCTCTTCAGCACCATGACCCACACACTGGTGTATAAGATGGAGTTCTGCTTTTGCCTTTCCTTCACTCCCACCCCAAGACAGTCCAGCTACCCCCTCTCCCTGTCACAGATACTTATACAGCCTTTTTCTTGCTAATTCCCATGTTAGTTTCCTTTCCACTTCTAGTTACTTTTCTGTCGGGACTGCTGAACTCCCAGCCTTCTTTACAGCCACCCAGCCTACTCCTACGAAAAGTATTCAGCACAGTGTAAGGCGAACCTTTGTCCTCGGCGGCTGTGTTTCCATCCCCAGTCGTCCAGAGTATAATTATCTCACTCTGAAAAGCCTTCACCAAAAGAGCATGCTTGCATTTTCTTTTCCTTTCTAAGGCCAAATTTCTTACTATAGATGTATTAATTATCTACTGCTGCGTAACAGTATTACAGCAAAATTACTGGCTTAAAACAGCACACATTAATTACCTCGTGGTTTCTATTTGTCAAGAGCACAGGAACAACTCAGATGGGTCCCCTGGTCAGGGTCTCACAAGGCTCGAATTGAGGTGTGGATTGTGGCTGCAATCTCATATGAGGCTTGACTGGGGAAGGATCCAGGGGGAAAGAACGCTATGGCTGCAGCGTTCAATGCCTTGCAGCTGAAGGAGTGAGCACTTTGGGTTCCTATTGGCTACTGGCCAGAGGCTGCCCTCAGCTCCTTGTGATAACATACCCTCTGCAGACAGGTCACAACAATGGCAGTTTTCTTCTTCAAAGGCAGCAAAGGAGGGGGTCTCCTTGTACTGTGATCACCTACACATAATCATAGTCCAATTACCTTTCCTGTGTCCTACCGGTTAGAAGGAAGCCACAGAGTCTGTCCACACTCAAGGGAAGGGATAAGGGCATGAATGGCCAGGAGGCAAAGATCATGAAGATAAGCCTCCTGAGGCCTCCTCTGCTACAATGGGGTGTGAGCACCCCACCCCCTCCCTGCTCCTTCTGAGGGTTCTCTCTTCTTTCCATGTGTCCACTTCCTGCCTCCTGGTCTTTGCCCAGATTGCCCCAAATTTGGAGGGCAAGGGAAGTAAAATTTCTTCCACCCCCAATGCTTACTCTAAGGGCAGGAAAGGTATTTATTTGAGAAGAAGCCCTTCATTGTCAGTTAAGATAATAAAATTTGGCAATGTAACCCAGGGTAAAAAGGGGCCAAATTCTGCCAAGCCTAAAAGGGATCAGCACAAATTTACATGAAATAGAGTCGAATGTATGTAGATGAAAGAAATGTTGAGTTTTTCATGCTAATCCAGTGGCTATAGTTGGAAAGAAATGAATGCCGTTATCATGAGGTGAGTTTAGTTTAGGAGATTAGAAGAGGGAATAAACCACAAGTAGAGTGGGAGCCCTTCCACTCTTCCCCACGGGCCCAAACTCCCCCCTATATACACACTGCCCCTCTCTAGGCCTGTCATCTCAGAGACCAGGATTCACTCTGCTGCTGAGCCCGCAGAAGTTAGGCTGAGGGGAAAGGAGGATGCAAACAACAAGAAAGGACCAAACGCTATAGGGCTTGATTACCTCTCTAGGGAGTGGTGAGTTTTACCTTGGGGGAAAAAGGCATATGAGAGTGTAAACCAGAATTAGTTTCAGCTGTAAAAACCACAACATTCCCAGATAAGAATGACTTAAACAAAAACAAAGGTTGTCCGTCTCTCGCCTTCAAGAAGTCTGGAGATAGCCAGAGCAGGTTGGTAAATAATCCCCGGGGGCAGAGAAGCAGACTCCTCCCTCCATACTGCCCTGCCCTGTGCAACCTCCATTCCCAGGGTAACTTCATGGTCAAAGTGACTGCCAGAGCCCCCTTCTCTTACTCTATGTAGGGACACCGTGTGGAAGCTACACACGCAGACTTCTGTTAACATCGCCCTGGTCAAAAGCAAGTCATATAGTCACACCCGACTGCAAGGGGGGCTGGGAGCTGGAGTCTTTATTCTAGTCAGCTAAGTCTCCAGATAAAAATCATTCACTTCGTGGGGCGCCTGGGTGGCTCAGTGGGTTAATGCCTCTGCCTTCAGCTCAGGTCATGATCCCAGGGTCCTGGAATCGAGCCCTGCATCAGGCTCTCTGCTCGGCGGGGAGACTGCTTCCTCCTCTCTCTCTCTCTCTGCCTGCCTCTCTGCCTGTTTGTGATCTCTGTCTGTCAAATAAATACATAAAATTAAATAAAAAAAAAAAATCATTCACTTCGAAGGAGGTCAGTAAATGCCTGCTGGTGGACATCAAGCATCCTCTTGCCCAGGTGTGGTGACTGAAGATGCAGCCCCTGCCTGCCCCTGCCAGGGAGGACACACTGCCTCCCTCCTGGGGCTGCCATCAGCTCAAGCCCCTGCAGGTCTGCCTCCGCTGCAGGGAGGTGCCCGACCCAAGGACTTGTCACATCGAGCAGCTGAGATGGAGGCATGGAGACGGGCCCTTCAGCCAGGTGTGGGACAACTCGGACAGGCCATTGTAGCTCCGGAGCCCCTCTGGGCTCGGCTAAGCTTGCCGTTGGGGAACTTGGAGGTTCTACTTCTCCTTCATCTCAATCCTGCTCCCACTTCCTCCTTTTCCCAGCTGCGGACACCAGGGGTAGGACTTAACAGACACTCTGTGCCCCAGGCTCCGGTTCCCCAGGGACCCCACCTGCAAGAACAGGGGGAAGAGGATTTAAAGAGAAAGGACCACAGGAAGTAAAGTTAGAAGAGAGAGAGTTAGGAAATAGGGAGGTACGTGAGGGACTCCATTAGTTCGGGTTCTCTGGAGGAACAGAACTTACAGGGTGTGTGTGCGTGTGTGTATAAACACAAAGCGATTTATTATAAAGAACTGGTTCACACAAATGCAGATGCTGATGAATCTCAAATCCGCCACGGGGGCTGGGAGGCCTAAGACCCAGGACAGCCAATGGTGCGGATAAAGCCCAAGGCAGTCTGGAGAACTCCCTCTCACTCAGGGAGGCTCGGTGAGGTCCTCCAACTGATGGGATGAGGTCCACTCACCTTATGCAGAGTAATCTACTTACTCAAAGTTCCCAAATTTAAATGCTAAACTCATTCAAAAATACCTTTCAAGTTGACCCATAAGGTCGAGACCCAGGAAGCTCCTTCTAGAACCTCCACAGACCTCCCCTCATCCCCCAACACACACACGTACAGGTACCAGGCCAAGGTGGTGGACAGGGGCACCTAGGGTGGCTCAACAGATTTTGACCCCCGATTCCAGCATCCCCTCTGCTGCCCTGAAAAGCTGTCAGACTTCACAGAAAGCCTAGGGAAGGAACATTCCAGGTACTGTGTATTAGCTTCAGGAAAGGTCACAGGGGCTGGGATCTAAAAATACATCCAGGGCAGACACGGCAGAAGCTAGAGCTGTCATGGAGCATTAATGTACAAACACTAACCGGGCTGGCAAAGCCCCTTTGGCCCTGCCTTTCATGCCCAGGTGGGAACGGAAAAGAAGAGGCCACCAGGAAAATTCAGCAAGTGTCTCAGCTGAGGCCCAGCACATCCCCCCGGCTCAGGGCTGGCCTGACACCTGTCAGGTTTCCCTGCCCAGCTCCAGCCCTTCCTTACCCTCCTCTCACTCTCTGTCCTCTTCCAACTCCTTTTTGTTCATTTGGAGCTAAGTATGTATTGTGGTCATTTTTGTCTTTCCTGTTAGAGGATGGGCAACCCAACTACAGTGATGATGTACACTCTTCCGTGTGTACTTACAAGAGCCAAGGATGGTTTTACTTCTTGTGTGCACTCAAAAAGGTCAGGACCAAGATCTTGTCATTAGGAATGCAGGTTACAACAGAAGGGGTGCCGGTCCTACGTTACCACGTCTTTCCTGGCCCTGCCCGCCCCAAAGTGTATATACTCTATAAACGATAGCGGGAGGTGTAGAAAAAAAGTTTCTTCCCCTCCTTTTCTTTGCTAGGATATATCCCAGATACAAGAAAAGAAACTTAGAAGACACAGAAGAGAGTTTAAAGCAGGGCAGCTTGTCCTGATTAAAAAGCCCCAGCCCTCCTGGGAACCGAGACGGAGCAATAACATGATTTGTTCATCGTCAGACAGCTCGTTAGTTGTGGAGCTGGGTTTTTAACCCAAGTCTTAACTGCCATGATATGCTATAAACGGTACTCAGGTTTCTTGGCTTCTTACTTCCATTCAATAAACCCATCATTTTCACAAAAGCAGTACTGCGTGCCAGTGGGACTTTCCGGTGTTTGCTGATGGACTGGCAGATGGTACTCAGACTCTCACTGAACGCTGACTCTTCTTCCCATCTCGTCCACAGCAGGGTCCCCAGGACCCTTGCTGGGCACAGGGCAGGGAGAGGATTCTACTAATGCTTCCCAGTACTGGCCCCAATAGCCCCAGTCTTTAGGGATGTGCAACACCTGGCATTTTATTGGATTACAGAATAGTCATCTCCTCCCCACCCCAAGCCTCGTCTGTGATCAGGCACATCCAAATGACTTAAAAAAAAAAAAAAAAAGATGGTTAGCATGCCTCCTTGAGACGAACACAGCTATACCCCCGGTGTTGCAAAGGCCCTGGCAGCCCCTCCCTCCAGGAAAATTAATAATACATGAAGATTTTCAGGAATCACTAGAAGTGTGACACCCCCTTTCCAGATTTCCTGGAAGAATCATTCGTTTCTGACAAATAAGTTCATTTGAGCATGTAATGAAATTTGATTTGATTTTTAGACCTTTGCAAATGTTTCATGTCCATCAAACTGTGCATCAGAACAAATAACTCCATGTTGGACCTTGTGGGGGCTCCAACCCGGTGTAAAGAACAAACTAGAGCAGGAGAAAGCAGCCTGAGCCCCTCCACACGCAGGTCTGGTCTCCAGCTCTGTACCCCCGCCTTCCAGCACTCAGGGCATGGACCACAGGAAGGCAAACACCTACACTCCCATCTGGCATCCAACCGTGGGGAGCTTGCTGCTCTCTTCCCGCAAAGCAAATTTCACTTGGCCTTTTGCAGAAGATGAATGTGACTCATTTTCCCTGCTGAGGGCTATGTGATGACCAGCCATGAGCCACACATTCAACTGAGTCATGAGTGCTGACATGCCAGTGGTGCCCACTCGATCACATTTAATGCTCAGACGTTCTATAAAAGCCCTAAACCCACAAAAGCAACTTGATGGCAGGGCTCAGACCAGACCAGCTGTGAGGGGCAGGGAGACTCTCACTGCTGTCCCCTCAGCCATTCCCCGCTCTCCCCCTCCCCTCTCCGGCCACCCCGCCCCAAGCTCCACCCAGACCCCTTCCGGTCCTTCCCTCTCTCTCCACGTCTGCATCTCCAGGCTGGTCAAATCTGGGTTTAAATGCGCCAGCATGATTTACCCTTTCTTGAGGAGGAGGCTGCTGCCAGTTTCTGGCTGCAGGATGGGGGACCTCACCAACAATCCTCAGCCAGAGCTCACTGTGCTCCCAGCCTTTCTTCCTGTCACCTTCCGATTCATTTCCTGTACGCCATGACCCCTTCTGGAGAACATTAATTAGCCACCATGTTTTTCATTATCAGAATTCTAGGAAAGTGACATCTGTATGACTCACACTTCTGCAGTGTAAAAAGTATTTACTATAGTTGATTGAGGCAGATGTGTTTTGTGCTAGATACTTACTATATGGATTTATGACCATCTGTAACCATTCTGGGAAAGGGAAAAAAAAATCAGCACTATTAGCTGTGAAGAAGGCTTCACTGTATCACTAAAACTAAGTGAAAACATATGGGATGAAATATCTCTAAATGATCTCATAAATGTCTTTACTTAGAAATACAACAGACTTCCTCTATAATGCTAGTTTCCAGAATAAAGTTAACACCGCCCTTAGTCATTATATTCTACCCCTCGTGGCTCGATAAGATAAGAGGATGATTTTACAACCTATATTGTCATCTAGCTAAAGGGTTTTACAATCCATACAGTTGGGAGCTTGTAAAATAAACTATGCAAATTTATGTGGACCAGGGTCTAAATTAATTCAGGTCTAAATAAATCAAAACCTAGCTAGACCGTGATTTAATTAAAAATTGAAAATATGACTCATGGCACTTAAGTCTGCTGGTGTCCTCTGCCAGAAGAGGCATCCTTGCTGTGACGGACACAAATGCTGGGAGGGCTGGTAGATTCTTCAAGGTCTAAACAGAGGGGGGTGGGGGGCATCAAGATAAATGTGGCATTCTGAGAGTTCTGTAATTGCTCAGATCGATGTCTCGAGGGCCATTTCAGAACAAGGAAGCTCACAGTGTCGTCCCGCAGATACGCATTTTTATTGTCAGTTTCTCTCCCCCTGCTTTTGGGTTTTTATGGTTCTCCATACCTTCTTGTGAATATGTATATATATTTTTTCAAACTTGATCTTTGTTTCTGTTTTAACTTTGTATATGATTATTATCAACTCTCTTCTCCCCTTCTATTTTCCGAAATAGCTTCCCAGCCCGCCGTGCCCCTACTGTGTCCCAAGGGCTTGGGCAAGTCTGATGGTTTAGGAGGCTTCCCTCCCTGGCTGGGCTCCTTCTTCAGCCCGGTGCCCCCAGCAAGGACCTGTGACCACTGTTGGGTGACCCTGGGCATGAAGCAGATTTGGGTGACCCTG
The DNA here is from genome assembly GCF_963455335.1 of Martes martes. Classification (NCBI taxonomy): domain Eukaryota; kingdom Metazoa; phylum Chordata; class Mammalia; order Carnivora; family Mustelidae; genus Martes; species Martes martes. The sequence goes on along the minus strand of NC_137892.1, from coordinate 135,483,174 downwards.
GGCATGAAGCAGATTTCGGGGCAGGGCATGTGGGCCAGGGATGTCTGCACCCCAACCAGGACACAGGGGCGGACCAGCCCATGTGTGCTTATAAAGATCCTGGGACAGTCTCTGAAACCACGGTTCTCCTGGAAACCTTGGGGCACACAGTTCCCACGTCCCCGATGGTGCAGGTGGAAAGGAAGCTACGGCCCCAGCAAGACGCCAGGTAGGTGAAGTTTGCCTCCGTCCCAGCTCTCCCCTCTTGTCTGTGTGCGGCCCACCGCCTCCACCCCACTCAGGACCGGCTCCTCCCCGGAGGGCTCTCTGGCAGCGCCATTTTGCAACAGAGTCTTCCTCCAATGTTTCCAATTAAAACTTTGCCATCACGTGGGTGTTTTGAGAAGAGCCTTTCATGCCTTCAGGCAAAGGGAGTCAGGAATTTGGGAGTTTGGGATCTCCGGGAGGGTGAGAAAGGGGGTTCTCGTTGAAATCAAAAGGTATATGGGTGTGACCAGACCAGACAGGGCTTCTGGACCTGTGTTGTACCTTCTCTCCCCAGCCTCCACCCCACACCCCCAAGCAGGGCCTTCTGTTCCTCTGCAAAGGGCTGGCTCGGAGAGCTGCTCAAATTGGGAAAGGTTATCCCGTGGAGGCTGGGAAACACTGGGCTCACAGGGGAGGACAAGGGTTGGGATTTCCCCACATGCTGACCTTGGTCCGAGAAGCAAGGGAGCTGATGCAAATCTCTGAATTACTGTCCCTTCCTTTGGTCCTGCTTCCCAAGCTCCTGAACAAATTTTGAGAGACTCGAGAGAAACAGGACTTTTGGGATCAAGTTGAAGATGCCCCAGAACTTTCCTCAAGGATAACCAAAACCGAGGGCCTGGACACCCCGTCACTGCCGGCTGTGACCAACCAGGCACGGGAAAGGGGGGAAATAAAGAGTTCTTAAAACGACAGAGGCCAAAGCCTTGGCAAATGAATCTCACCTCCTGTCAGCTGATGGATGGCCCTGATGAACTCCCAAGGAAAAGCGCTGAAGCCGAAGCCTCCTTCTCTTCGTCGCGACCATCCCACAGAAGGTGGCCAGCCGGGGAGCCAAGGAAGGCCCATCCATGAGCCTGTGGCGCCACCTAGCAAAAACCAGAAGGTACTGGAGAAACGCCGAGCTAGGAGGTTTTTGGGTTTTGTTTTGGTTTGGTTTTTTTCCACCAACAGAAAAAGGGGGTTTCCATTTCATTCACGGAGTTCTGGGAAATGGAATTTGTATAAAACCTTTCTTGCACATGATGGAAAACATGTATTAGCATCTAATGAGAGAACTTGGCCCAAAGGCAATTATAATCAAAACATGAGGATAAGAGTTTAGTTTTCTAAACTTGCATTTTTTTCCCCCAGTGACAGCTGTGACTCTGCAGTTTTTGCTTCCAGAAGAACTGGATTCTGTCTTAAGTTATACATTTTGAAAACTGACAGAGCTACCATTTCTCCAGTTTTCTTTCCTTTTCCTTTTTTTTTTTTTTTTTTCGCTTTTTCCTCCTATTCTTTCCTGGATCAGAGTTACTTCTGAGTGATGCCTGTAAGTCCTGCAGGGAACACAGGCTCACCGAGGACAGATTCCATAGGCAAGTTTAGGTACTGTTCAGTCGAGGGGACATTCTGACAATTTTACAATGTCACTGTGCCCCTTGGGTTCAGGGGACGGAGATGAAGTTACCTCTGTTCCCACAAACTCAGCCCCATAAGGAAACACTTGCCATGCATCATGAAACCAGAGCTTATCAAGGGATCCAGGTACACCCGAACGGTAAATGGACGTGGCCTGGCACAGAAAGCTGCAGCGGCCTCCCATCAGAGCTGCCCGAGGCTCCAGAGGAAAACAGAGACTCAAGGAGGCCGCTCAGCATCCGGCCAAAAGCTCTTTTGATGACCACATTGGGAAGAGGCGAGTCATTGCCTTTGAAAGGGTCAGGAGAGCATAGAGGGTGTGACTACGGACTCTGGAGCCAAATGCCCAGGGTCCATGTTTGCTTCTTTTAATTTAAGCCTCGCCTCAGTTCTCTAAACCAAAAAAAAAAAAAAAAAGGTCATTCTAGTACCTGATGTTTCCACCAGGTGAAGTTTCACAGGGTGAAGATTAAATGAGATAAACCATATAAAATGCTTAGGCTAAGGCCTGGCACAGGGCAGTTGCTTCATAAATATTAACTAGTGTTTCATTATCTCAGAGTTTAAAGAAACACACCTGAATTCCCTTGCACTCTAATAAATCAATCGTAGTTTTCTTTTGCATCCGAAGGTTTTCGTTACCCAGCATGGCCAACTGTTTGTGTAGCACACCACCCCCCTTCAGGGGCAAATTCTCTGGATATTCCCACACTGGCAGCAGAAACAGGAGGAAATAAGCAGCCTTAAAAAATTCTCTTAGGAGGGGGCGCCTGGGTGGCTCAGTGGGCTAAGCCTCTGCCTTTGGCTCAGGTCATGATCCCAGGGTCCTGGGATTGAGCCCCACATCGGGCTCTCTGCTCTGCAGGGAGCCTGCTTCCCTTCCTCTCTCTGCCTGCCTCTCTGCCTGCTTGTGATCTCTGTCTGTCATATAAATAAATAAAATCTTAAAAAAAAAATTCTTTTAGGAGGAAGCATGCAAACAAATTTGAAGACCACCAATCTATCTCAAATGAATGTTCAATTAATGCCATCAGAGGATTGCCAATCGGCGCGGTTTCTTTTCTTTATGATGTTCTGCAAACCCCAACACTGTCTCTGGTTGATTCAGTGAACATTCCAGAATAGTCCAACCACAGTAAGTCTTTCTTTCATGCTTATCTATCAGGTTTGATGTTTCCCAAGTGCAAGGATTCTACTTAGCCACTCCGTGCCCCAAGTGACTAGAAACTGTTTTGTGCTTTTGGGTTAAACAGCTAGACAACTGGAAAAGTGATTTGGAGGCGGAGATTCCTTGTCCACTGAATTGATCCTACAGCCAAATGGGAGTAAGCCTTAACTTTCAGAGCATCTCTGTGGGGTCCGCCTCTGTGTGCTGTCCTTGAACCTGGTCCAGTATCATCGTCTGTGGGTGCCTCTCAAGAATCAGATTACAGCACAACATTACGGACAGCCCATTTCATAGGAAGCAGCAAACTGATGGCATTTCCCGCAAGGTGGGGGCCTAAAGAATTTACCAGAAAGCCTTTGACAAAAGTGAATAATGCCAGTGAACCAGCACTTAATCTTTAGAAGTCATGGGATACACATCCACATACAAGACTTTTCAACCTGAAGCCAGAGTGTAGTGCGTCCTCGAGTTTCACTGACTAAGACAAATGAGGTTGTGCTCAGGCACTGGTGGTGGGGAAAATGGCGTGACAAGTTTCAGATGTCTCGTATCTTAGGCTTCACGTGGCTTTTTAATGCAGCTCTAATTGAACTGCAAAGCAAAGATTATGAAGATTGAATTGATCTAACAACAGGGTCTACTCTCTTCCTATTTTTTATGTTCATCCCGCCACTCTGCTGCATGATCACACATTCTCATCTGAATCAGGTCAACAGTCCTTGATGAAAAAGTCTCACAAACCCTTTAAGGTGGGGAAGACATGGACAGATGGAAAAGGCTTTCTTGCCTGCTATGTTATTTAGCATCTGCTTCCAAGTCTAGATGCAGGGATCATGCGAGGCATACCCAGAAATACCCTCTTCGCCCATTTATATTGGCATACTTATGTAAAAGCAGTTATAATCCTTGAGGTCTTCTGGCTTAGGAAACAGCTCTTTATAAGTGAAAACTCCGTCCATGGTAAGTTAAGCACAGGATCTCCTTCCGTGTCATTACCTTATAGTGAAATACTGCAGCCAAGGCTTAATGTACCTTCCTACCAAACCAACTCCCTGCCTCTGATATGCCCCAGGATCTAAAGAGGTATAATGCTGTACAAATGAACTGTTTGCAAGATAGATCAGTTGCGAAATATGGTTAAGTTCATATGCACATACACTTGAAGATATACGACTTTCTGAATTCAATAGAATTCCAATCAAAATTCCCCTGGGCTTTTGGGGAAACTTGCAAGCTGATTCCAAAACGTGTATGAAAGAGCAAAGGGCCAAGAATAGGCAAGACACTCAAAAAGAAGAAGAATCACATGGGAGAACTTGACTTTCAGATATTAAAATTATTCTAGGGCTAAAGCAATTGAGATAGCATTGTACTGGTGGGGAGAAGTGTAGATGGACTAGTACAACAGAATGTAGAGCCCAGAAACAGGTCTACATTTGCATATAAATGGGAACCATTTTTTCTAGAGCTGACATTGCAGATGCCTGGGGGAAAGATTTTTTCAGTATATGGCTATGGGGAAAACAAATTACCCATATGTTTAAAAAGTAAAATTGAAACCCCCACATTAAAACTTCTGGTGTATTAAGAACTCAAATGTGGGGCGCCTGGGTGGCTCAGTGGGTTAAAGCCTCTGCCTTCGGCTCAGGTCATGATCCCAGGGTCCTGGGATCGAGCCCCGCATCAGGCTCTCTGCTCAGCGGGGAGCCTGCTTCCTCCTCTCTCTCTCTGCCTGCCTCTCTGCCTACTTGTGATCTCCATCTGTCAAATAAATAAATAAAATATTTGAAAAAAAATTATTAAAAAAAAAGAACTCAAATGTAAAAGTAGAACTATAAAACTTATCAAAGATTAATATACTGGTATAACTTTATGTTTTTCTGGTTTGTGAATATTTCTTTGAAAAAAGTATGTACTATAAATGATTCTTAAGATGGGATCAACTATATTAAAATTAAGAGTATATTTCCTTAAAAGACACAACAAACAAAGTAAAAGGATAAGGCAGAAACAGGAAGAAGGCATTTGTAACACAAAGGATTAATCTCCAGAATATATACAGAATCCCCATAAACCAGTAAGAGAAAGACAACTGATAAATGGGCAAAAGTGTTAAATGTGTATTTCTCAGGAGAAGAGAAAGAAATAGGTAATAATGTATTATTTTGAGCAATTTTGTTAGATATTATAAAAGAAAATTAAAACCACAATGATCAGATACCATGCACACAAGCAGTAAGAATCCTGATAATAACCAACATCACTGAGAACGCACAGCCAAAGTTCCACTTTGGAAGATAATCTGGGACTATCTACTAAATCAGAAAAGTGGATGAACTCTCTGACTCAGTCATTCCACCCCAAGGTATAATCCCTTGGGAAATTCGTGCACTGTGGACTAGCAGACATTTGGAAGAATGTTTCATGGCAGCACTGTTTGTTTGTAATTGGGGAAAGAACTCTGATAACAGACCGAATGTTAATAAACAAAAGAATGGATAAATAAACCACGGCATATTCACAATGAATACATCAACGAACAAATCAAAAAGCTGCACTCATTATGGACGGAATTTAGAAAGAAAACTCACTGAGTGTTAAAGCAAGTAGCAGAATATAGGCAGAATGACTTCATTTACCTAACATTTGAGAACATGCAGAACTTAACAGTATGTTCTGTGGGGATGTAAGTATACGAGATAAAGCTGTAGAGAAAAGCAAAGGGGTGATGGATAGAAAAATCCAGATAGCAGTTCTCTCTGCCAGAGAGTCAGGAAGGATCCCATGGAGGTTTGCAATTAATGGTAATGATCTTTCTTGAGCTGGGCTGTTGGTAATGGACTCCTATTGCATGTTTATTATTTAAACTTCCCACATTCAAAAAATATTTTTATTTTGAAATTTTAATCGAAATATCTTGAAATTAATTAATTTATTTATTTATTAGGGGGAAGCAAGCTCCCTGCTGAGCAGAGAGCCTGATGTGGGGCTCGATCCCAGGACCCTGAGACCATGACCTGAGCCGAAGGCAGAGGCTTAACCCACTGAGCCACCCAGGTGCCTCAAATATATTTAAAAATATATTTTTATATTCACATAGAAATCTTAAAAAGAGCAAAGTGAACTCCCATGTATCCTCCAGTGATTAGTGTAGTTCAATGACCAAAACCAGAAAGTTGACCTTGGTGCCACACGATGAACTAAACTGCAGACCTTATTCAGATTTCACTGTTTTTCACGTGGACTCTTTGTGCCTCTGTGTGTGTGTGTGTGTGTGTGTGTGTGTGTGTGTGTCTGTATACTTCCAGGAAGTTTTATCGCAGGCTTAGATTCCCGGAATGGCCACCGCGGTCAAGATACAGAACTTCTCCATCATCACAAATAAACTTGATGGTCACATCCTCCCCCCAGCCCTAATCCCTAGCAACTGTTTGTCTGTTCTTATTACTGTCATTTTGTTACCCTGTTTATTTTTTTAAATGTTCTTTTGTATTCCTTTAATACTTAAAAAAAAAAAAAACAAAATAAAACAAAACCTCAAATTCAAAAGGGAGGAATGCTTAGCTCATGGACGGGAGATCCCCACCATCTGCTTTAGCCTACGCAGTGAGGTTTGCTGAGTCCCCGGGTACCTCATGGTCCCGATAACTCACCTTCCTAGCTGCCTAAGAGGCCATGGGTAAAGATAAAGTACGTGTTCTCTCCTCTTGAGAGGGCCATCTCAGAATGGGAAGACCACCCTGCCTTCCCCAACTGGCCCCTCCCCCTTGACCTCGGGCCCCTGCCCGTGGGTAGCAGCTCCTGACAGTTTCTGTTCCCGAGTATGAAGTTAGCCCCACATCGGAACGCTCATCACACAAATGAGACACAGACAGAGATGGTACAGATGCCCTTTGAGTCACCAGACTGTGACTGACAGCTCAACACCCAAGTCATATTTTCAGTGTCCATCCCTGTGCCCGCAGGCGGGCTGGGTCCTGCTCACGCGGCCTCTCTGCAAGATCTCAGGTGGCTCCAGACCCAACTGGTTTAGGTTGAAGAGAAATGTTTCCATCTATCTGAACCCCAGCCTCCTGCTTGCCTGCCCCACCTGCTCTGTAATGTGCCTCCTTCTCCTCCAACCAGCCTCTTGGGGATGGAGCCTTGCCCTGCTCTGTGCCTTTTTACTTAAAAACAAAACTGTATCTCATTTGTGCTCCTGTAATTCCCATGAGGTTTACTGCCATCTTCCAAACCTGGTGCACAACAGCCTCCCCCTCCTCCCTTCTGTTTTCCCCTCTTTCTAGTTGAGGTGTGTTTTGTTTTGTTTCCATTTTATAGTGCTCAGGCAGGCATGTGTAGGCAGACCCTGTCTGCACCACAATCAATCAGTTCTTGGAATCCTTCTCATAAGAGGAATCCTATTTCCTTCTAAGAACAATGCCATAATTGGAGATGGCATTCCTGAAGAAAGTCCAATCACAATTAAATAAGCTTATTAAAGATAGTAACACGTGATTTGATAAAGGGGTTGTAGACAAATAAATCTGGGAAACATTGGATTTAACGAAGTTAACCCCCGACCCCTGCCACTGCGAGAATGCTCAGATCTTTCTGTGACCCACAGACCTTTTGAGGGTTAGAAAGGGGAAGTTTCTATGGACTGCTTGAATGTAGAACCACCACCAAATTAAAGCATATATATGACAAATACATATCATTTCTTAAAAAGCAAAGTTAAAAGACCTGAAGAAGCTATTTTCCAACTCGTGTAAAAAGGAGCACAAGCACGTTCCCCGTGCTGATGACGCCCCTGCTTGCTCTCCAGACCTTCCCTCCACCTCGCCATCTCCCCACCCTGGCGAAGATATGAATGGCTCCCCTGCCCCTCACTCAGGTCTTGTCCACAAGCTTTGATCCCGGGACCACTTCCCAGAAAATGCGTTCCAGAGGCCTCAACCACAGACACGAGTCAAATTGCTCTACCGATCGATCTCATGAGAAGACTCAGCTCCTTCCTTTTCATTTCCGTTTTCCAGAGGCAAGTAGTTCCAGCTCCCTTGATATATTTTTTTGTATATCTCTGAAAAAAATACTTATGTTGCTATTTTTTAATAATTCTGTTTTTGGTATTACCTATCAGCTTTCTTCCCTGAAGACAGGATATTGCTCTCTTTCTGTCTCTCACACACACACACGCGTGCGCGTGTGCACACAGAGCACACTTCTCATCCACCTATGGTGTCAGTAAAGTTGGAATCAGTACTCAAGGGCACCTGAGTGGCATAGTCAGTTAAGTGTCTGCCTTCTGCTCAGGTCGGCTCAGGTCCTGATCTCAGATCTTAGGGTCCTGGGTTCAAGCCCCGCATCCAGGTTCCCCGCTCAGCAGGGAATCTGCTTCTCCCTCTTCCTCTGCTCCTCCCCACTGTTCTCTCTCTCAGTCTCTCTTCTCTCTCTCTTTCAAGTAAATAAATAAAAGCTTTAAAATATCAATACTCAATAAACATATTATTATGACTATACATAAATGATAAATAAAGCTTAGCTGTGTAATATAACATGACTCGCTTTTTTCCACTCACATTTCCTTTCCTAAATTTCCTAAAGTTAGTACGTCTTGCTTTTCCATTTGTTCAATTTTCTATATATTTATTATTAATTTATTTCCAAATGCTTCCCCTCTTGATAAATCTCCTCTTAGTAAATACAAACAAAGTAACATTCCATCCACTTCATCTTCTTGAAGATATCTCTCCTAGAGACTCTGGCCTGCAGTTACCTGAATGGGTTGACTTGTAGTTCTGTCCCCTATCTGTTTTCTTGGTCTCCTTTCCCATCATTTCCAGGACTTCCTTCACATCTGACTTGCATTGGATCTTTTATTTTCTTCTACGCTAGTTTACTTCCTTGTTTTGGTGGATCACAACTTTCAGTAGTTTCCTTAGCAACAATATATGGGAAGTCAAGTTTTTGCGATCTTGTTTGTCTCAAAAATGACTTATTTTACCTTCGTACTTCACTGACTCAGGATGGTAGGAGGCCTAATGCCTCCTCCTTCTCTAAGCATTTGTCTTTGGCAAAAATCTCTTCTCCCTTCTATGGTTTCTCTATCTCCTTAGGTATCCATGCAAAAGGAATCTTGAACCAAGACCTCAGTTTATAAGTTAAACGTGTCCTCAGGATAAGAACTTGATTTTCATGCCATAGCCAAATATCAGTTAGGTCATGTGAAGAACCAATTATTTTTTAAAGTCAAGTTCACTTTTACTTGGTTTTAGCTTGGTTTAAGCTTAGATGTCCAATTTCAAATATTTTTATTCCTCAAGAAAGTCTATATTTCATTATCATTGATATTAATGAAAAAATAGAAATTCCCGCCTGAAACACAGAGGTCTTAGTGATCCTACAAAAAGCATGAAAAGCTAAAGAAGTGCCAAAGTAAAAGTTTTCATATTAGGATAAATATACAGAAAAACAGTTATATCAGACATTACTGCATTTTATTATTTGTATATGTGTATTTGTATATATATACATATTATACACACATGCATATGCATATTATACATATATATGTGTAATATACACACACACATACTTGACCCTTGAACAACATGAGTTTGAACTGTACAGGTTCACTTTTATCAGATCTTTTTGATAAATATAGTACAATACTATAAATGTATTTTTTTCTTCCTTAGGATTCTTAATAACGTTTCCTTTTCTCTAGGTTACTTCATTGTAAGAATACAGTATATAATACAGATAGCATACAACATATGTGTTAATCGACTGCTTTGTTCCGGTCAACCAGGAGGCTGTCAGTAGTTAAGTTTTGAGGGAGTCAAAAGCTATATGCAAGGTCATGTATGTCTGGGTGGGGGGGTGTTCAAGGTTTAACTGTATGTATGTAGCTAATGCATCTACATCATTCAAAAGTCAAAGGGTTCTAAGAGCACACAATGAACGATTCCCCCCCCAATTTCCTAGCCCATAGAAACCATTACTAGTTTCTTGTGTATCCTTCCAAATATATTTAATGTACTTGAATATTAGAAAATACATTGATAACTTGGAAGAAGTGTAACGAATACATTATTCATTTTTTTAAAATTTTTTTAAAGATTTTATTTATTTATTTGACAGAGAGAGAGAGATCACAAGTAGGCAGAGAGGCAGGCAGAGAGAGAGAGGGGGAAGCAGGCTCCCTGCTGAGCAGAGAGCCTGACGTGGGGCTCGATCCCAGGACCCTGAGACCATGACCCGAGCCGAAGGCAGAGGCTTTAACCCACTGAGCCACCCAGGCGCCCCCGAATACATTATTCAAAAAGGTGTGAACAAGGTAAGAGGAAATGACAATCTTTCCATGGTTTCTTCAGAGCCTACCCAGGCTAGTGTTCCCCAAGGGACTGTTCACAAACCAATGGTTGTGCACAATGCAGCTTAAGGTGAGGCAGGGATGAATGTTCATAATTTGAAAAATTTTTGAAAGAATCGCAAACTAAACAGAAAATTTATTGCTACATAGAGAAGAATATTTTTCCCCGAGCCATTAGGTAAACGGCTAAACTGAAGTCCCATTACCACCAAATTCTTTAGTATTTTTCCTACAAACAAGAGCATTTTCCCAATACAACCACCAAAGTCAGGATACGTTGTTACCATTCAGTCCTCAGACTTTTGAAACCTAATTCCCAGTGTGATGATATTAGGAGGAGGGACCTCTGGGAGACGATTGGGTCATGAGGGTAGAGCCTTGTTAGTGAGATTAGTGCCCTTATAAAAGGTGCCCCAGAGGGCTTCCTTGTCCCTTCTGCCATGGAAGGTTTTGGTGAGTATACAGTCATCTAATGAAACAGAGAGTTTAATCCTGAACTACCGACATCTTGATCTGGAATTTTCCAGCCTCCAGAACTGCGAGAAATAAAGTTGTGTGGTTTATAAGTCACTTAGTCTACAGTATTATGTTATAACAGCCTGAATGGACCACAACAAAGAATTACATATATCAGGGATGCCTGGGTGGCTCAGTGGGTTAAGCCGCTGCCTTCAGCTCAGGTCATGATCCCAGGGTCCTGGGATCGAGCCCTGCATCGGGCTCCCTGCTCAGCAGGGAGCCTGCTTCTCCCTCTGCCTCTGCCTGCCACTCTGCCTGTTTGTGTTCTCCCTCTCTCTCTCTCTCTCTGACAAATAAATAAATAAATAATCTTTTTTAAAATCTTAAAAAAAAAAAGAATTACATATAGCAGAAGGCATATGGGGTTAGAGCAACTGGGCTAGGCGGAAAAGATTCAGAAAGCAGTTCTAAGAAAACATATTTCTTCATTGTAAAGGCACATGTCAACTTCTTAGTTCCTGACAGGCTATTGCAAAAAGGGCCAAATAACTGTAAAGAAAAACAAGAAAGAAGTACCATATGGCATTGAAAGTTTGGTATTGTTGATGATTTACTGAACGAAAGGGCGAGCAAACCACCGACGCTTAGAGCTAAAATGGAACCTCTCCAACACACACCACTCTCCTCTTTTCAATAAGCCAGTTGGTTACAGTATTAAATGTCTTGGAATTTAAGCCTTGGACACTTGTCAGAGAGACAGCGATAGACTAATACAGCAACTGAGGCTGAAATCTGACCGCCAGCTGGTGAAACCACTTTGAAAATGTTTTCTTTCTGTACAAAGGAAGAATGAAGTTCAAAGGAAATTCTAACACAGACGCTATGAAAAACAGTTTTGTAAAGATAAATGATTCTCCAGAAAATTATTCAAGAGCAGTAACAGGAAGCATTTAACAAGCTGACAGCTGAGCAGAATGTGAAAATCTCTTGTTTTTAATTTATTTAAAATATACAGAATCGAACTGTTCCAATTAAAGTGAGTAGCTAAAGTGACAGGCCCAGTGACAGATTTTATAGATTAATGCCTCTGTGGTTAACACGTCCTGACACCCAGAGAGGACTATTTATTGTAGTTATTTGAAACCGTTGTAAGCTGTGTCCTACGCCAGGAAATAACGGAATGTTCTCTTTAATAGAAATGTATACATTGCACTTAGTTAATATATGATATTGGATTTTTTAAGTATCTGTATCTCTTAGAGATGAGATCTTTATATATGAAATGATAGGATGTTTCAGATTTGCTTCAAAATTGTCCCGTGGAATGAAGGAAAGGAGATAATCATACAGATGGTGGAACATTGGCCAGGAATATATCATTGTTTAAGTTGAGTGATGACTATGTGGGGTCCTTATACTACCTTTTGTTACTTCTGCATAGGTTTGAAATTTTTCATAATACGAAGTTTTAAAAAAAAGATTAGACCCCTTAAGTAAGAGTCTAGGGAGTTGGTGGTTTCAATGGTCATAGTTTCTAGAGGCTGTGCATAGACTATTTCTCTTGGTCTCCAGACACGGCCTGTGGGGCACCTCCTCGTGCTGATGCAGCTCTCAGGGCCACCTGCACAGATGAGCGTGGCCCCCATATTGTTGAATAACTGCCAGTTTGCAAAAGAAAGTCATCTTTCCGGTGGGTGACACATTCAATCCTTGGAAAGATAAAGTAATAGGGGGTGCCTGGGTGGCTCAGTGGGCTAAAGCCTCTGCCTTCGGCTCGGGTCATGGTCCTAGGGCCCTGGGATTGAGCCCTACATCGGGCTCTCTGCTCAGCAGAGAGCCTGCTTCCCCTCCTTCTCTCTCTGCCTGCCTCTCTGCCTGCTTGTGATCTCTGTCAAATAAATAAATAAAAATCTTAAAAAAAAAAGAAAGATAAAGAAATAAAATTTGGGTGCATATTAAGGGGTCTTTAACCCACTTATATTTACTCTTGACTCACACTAAGGCCAGGGCTGTGGGTCTCCCATGACTCCGTTTTCCTAGGCATGGGCTGTTCTCACCTCCAAGACAGGCATTTTCTTGACTCAGAAGCTTCCCACCAGCCTTTACTGGGGATTCTGCTAAAATACGTAATTGCTTCAGGCAAAACCATGAAGCCTTTGGAATAAGTTCTTTTTGAATAATCTGTTAAAAAATAGATATATTTCTTTTTATATGTTGACTTCTACCAAATCAGTCTTCCCATTCCAAGCTTCCTTGATTCCCTCTGTCTCTCCCCATGTTTTCATGTCAGTCCATCTGACAGAATCTAAAACATGTCCGGAGTCCTAGCTGCAGGGAAGGTTAGCATATATAATTCTGCAGCTTTCCAGCCTTTACAACCTAGAAGGAGGCTGTAATGGGACTTGAGTGAGTCATTTCACTTTTTCTAATAGACCACTGAGAGGAGGGGGAGTTCAGGGAGGAAGATGAAAAGATGAAGCCAGAGAGAACTGGGAGAACCTGGGGTCATAGAAATGACGGCAAGATGGTGCATGAAGAAGTAAACTGTTAATCACTTAGATGACACAGAAGACCACCATACACAAATGTAAAGAAGCTATTGAAGTGGGCAATAACCAGAACCCCACAAACATTGGTATGGTGAGAAGATAAGGTAGAAACAATGAGGCCTAAAATAGTCCTCTTTCCAGAAACTTTGGTTGGGAAGGGGAGGGGAAGGATGTGGTTACCATCCATGGGTTCTTGTGTAATAGTGAATCATTCCTCACTAAGGGATTCGTAAATTTGGTCTGCCCCGAATTAACTAGAAATAGTCTTAATTTATCTCTTCCTTGCCATTTTTTTTTTTTAACTTGTTTTCTCCTTGTTCCCTGAATCAAGGATCTTCTTCTTGGGTCTCCCAAGTCTTCTTGTGAGTCAACAGAAGTCACTCTCAGATTCCCTGGGCATGTACTTATTGTCAAATGATCACAGCCCACAGCTGTGGGAAAAGTCCCTGAATTTGCTGCCATTGCTATGTCTGTGCTCCCCTTGCTCCCCGGCCCACACAGTCTGCATCTCATTACCTCCTGGCCAGGGCCTTCTCTCCTACTCACTTTCTTTGTCCTACAACTCACACTAACTCTCACGTTGTGCTCACAGAGCTCAGGCCTCACAGTCTTCCAAGTCAAACCACGGCCTCAGGGCATTGGTACACACAGCAAATTATTTCCCAATATCCTCTCCCCTTCTTCCTCACCTCTAGACTGTTAAATGAGAAGGAGATAAAGGCAGGTTTTAAGTAAATCACAACGTTTATTTTAGACTGTACCTTACGTAATACAATGGCCACAAGACATATCGCTCACCTTCGTGCCAATGGCTGTGTGGTCCAGCTGCCACACAACATGTAGGACTGGCTTCACAATGACTCCTGTGTTTTCTGAACCGACCTCCATGATTTGTTCTCTGCCTCTTATCGGTCTCCTCTGACTAGAACAACATCTAAAGATGTTTCACATCTATTACGACATTTGGAGATTTGGGGGCAAGAATGAACAGTACTTGGTAGGATTCTTCTGGAAGTTCTATCCGCTTGGAAACAATACACACATGGCCCACGATTTTCTGGTGTTGGTGTCAGTTAGCTTGCAACGACTCCAGGCTCTACCATTTAATAGTAATGCTATCTAACCTTTTTGTGTCTCAGTTATAAAACAGAGACTATTATCACCGTCCCTGTCTCCAAAATTGGCTACGACAATAGTTTGAAGTGAATACAGTTATATTACCTTACTTTTGCATGTTTTAGGACAAAATATGACCATTTGGACCTCTCCCTGGATCTTGGAAAAGTCTGCGCCATTATCTTCACAGTAAACTGATCTCTGTCTACCCTCCAGGGTCATTACAGGGCGACACAAGATGGACCCGGGGCCACTAGCACCTAACACACAGTTTGACCCCCCAGACTGACACAGAGCTTGACGGACAGCAGGGTGCAGCTAGATTTCAGCCCTCGCTCTTCTCCCTTGGCTGGAGGCTTCGGCTTTGCAAAAATTCAGACTGCTGACACAGTGTGAGGTGGGTGCGCTCCACCAACGGGCCCAGGCGACTGGGTGGAGTGGGTGGGAGCTAAACTCAAGTCCCCTCCTCTCACCAGCTTGTGTGTCTCAGCACACAGGTACGCACGCCTGAGAAGGCGGCATTTTTGGCTTCACACAACGGCTGTGTCTCCTTGCCAAGCCCTGTACCCACTTTTTGCTATTGAGCACAGAAGCAACTTAGAGTTGCAGGTGGCCCAGCAAATGACACAGCGGCCTGTGGCAATCCTGACAGCTGGCTCACACGAGCCCTCTGCTCTTCCGGGCCCCCTCGTCTTTCCTCCCAGGGTAACCTTTTCCTTACTAGTTCAATCCCGTAGAACTCGCGGCCATTTCAAAGGTTAATTTGCACATTTCCAAGGACGTTGGAAACCTAAGTTGCTCCAGGGAATTGCTTTACGAGTGTGTCCCTGGGCTGTATGGAAGGTCTACACAAGACACGGCTCGGGGGATGTGGCCGGCTTCCGTGGCTATCTGCATTGGCACGCTGCTGGGGAAGGAACGCTGGGCTGTGCCACCTGGGGAACACCCTGACCTCATTCACGGCCAAGTTGAGCCGAAGGGCTGTTCCTGGCCAGTTACCAGAGCCTGGGGGTGGAGAGTGGGGGAAGAAGCATCAGGATCCTGTAAGGTCAGACTTGGCTTTTAGCGCCAAGGTGGGAAGACAGCCGAAATTCCTAGAAGAGCCTGTTCTCTAGACAGCTGGTGGCCACTAGAGGGCACTAGAGTACCTCTTTCTCTCTCTCTCTCTTCCCAGCTTGTGGGAAACTGTGGCTCAGTGGGTTAAAAGCCTCTGCCTTCGGCTCAGGTCATGAGCTCAGGGTCCTGGAATCAAGCTGGCATCAGGCTCTCTGCTCAGCAGGGAGCCTGCTTCCTCCTCTCTCTCTGCCTGCCTCTCTGCCTGCTTGTGATCTCTGTCTGTCAAATAAAAAAAAAAAAAAAAGAGGGATAGCTATATTTTACAGATTAAGTTATGAAAAAGAGCAGAAGCCTGGCTCACCCCTCCCCACCACCAACTTTATTTCTGCTGAGGGAGTTACCCTGAGGCAAAGGTGCTTCTTAGAAGCTCAATCTCTCCAAAGTAAACATGTATTTAAATTTTTGATAATATAGAGGTTGACCAACTTACACTTCTACCAACAACATTTGAGAATTAACTGTTGTCCCACACTCTCATTAACATTGGACATGATCAATCTTGTAAATTTTCCAACACAATAGATTAAAAATACACACTGAGCAAATTTCCTTGTTTTTTAATGAGCATCTGCATTTTGTCTTATTTCTATTCTCTCAATGTTCTTTGCCCTATATGGATAATTAAAAAGGGAGTTGAGGGAAATTGGAAGGGGAGGTGAACCATGAGAGACTATGGACTCTGAAAAACAACCTGAGGGTTTTGAAGGGGCGGGGGGGTGGGAGGTTGGGGGAACCAGGTGCTGGGTATTAGGGAGGGCACAGATTGCATGGAGCACTGGGTGTGGTGAAAAAACAATGAATACTGTTACGCTGAAAATAAATAAAAAATTTAATAAAAAAAAAAGAAAAAAAATGATATCTATTTTTTAATGCACAAAATCTCCCCACACAAAGGAAAAAATGACTTTCATGTAGCCCTTTCCTACCAAAATATCCAAGCACCTTGGCCTAGCCCTCATTCTCTCCCCAACACACTGTGGCTGTCTTCCTACAAGGACAATATTCACCGTGTGGATTGCTCTGTTCTCATAGTTTTGCGACTGAGCCTGTCAATATGTGAACTGTCCGCTTTAGATTAAAACCGCCTAAAGGGCAGAGCTGGTTTGCTGATTTGCTCTGTTCAGCAAAATGTATCCTTTCAGTAAGCATTGCAACTGGCAAAGACAGGTTTCAGACTTGGCTTCTCCTTCCTAACACAATAAATCTAATATGCGATTTTGGCCACAGTTAATGCGTAAAACAGGGGATTTGGCTAGCATCTATGCCAAGAGGAAAAACAAGCACTAAAGCAGAGAGCTGCCCTCTGCTGATTAAAGGGGGAAAAAAAAAGGCTTACTAGCATAAGTTCAAATTCACAGTCTGTAGCAACTTATAAAGGAATTTGAAGTGTTAGCTCTGATTTCAGATGCTCTGAGGATTTCTTCTCCACTATGAAAAAAAAAAGTCCTGTTTTTTCGATTATACATATCTCTTTTCAAAGAAATATATGATCACTGGAGAAAATCAGCCATTTCTTCAAAAGTATAAAAAAAGACTTATAACCATGTAAAGATAACCACAAATAACACATTTTATATTTCTTCAAAAGTATAAAGAAATGACTTATGACCACGTAAAGATAACCACAAATAACACATTTTATATTTCCTTCTCATCTGTATAAGCATGCATACTCATATACAAATACTATGTTTTCCAAAGTTAGTAAGATTCAATATCTTGCTCTTCGCGCTGAACACTGGCATCTTCCCGTCATTAAATACTCTTCAAAACCGTACCGGTAATTTGTTATCCAAATTCTTCCCATGCCCAGACAACGTTCTCACGCCTCTCTGCTCCTGCTTCCTCTTCTTCCTGTCTTCAGAAGCCAAATCTGAACACAGGATGCTTCCATGTCCCAGCCTCCCTTGCGGTTCTGTTAGGACCATGTGACTGAGGTCCAGCCAATGGAATATGGGGGAAAGTGGCCCCGGCCTTCCAGCCAATCCGCGCCATCCTCCCACCCTCTCTTCTGCTACTGCAGCAGTTCGGGCAGCCCTGCATCCAGGAGGCTCAGCTATCCCTTGGAAGCAGCCTTCCAGCCACTTGGAAGGGGGCTGCCTGGAACAAGGGCCCTCTGTGCCCCATGGGAGGATCTGTGCCCCAACCCAGGCCCCTGGGGGTAAGGGGCTCTCCTTCGCCCAGCTCTGTGAGGCCAACTTCTAAAACAGGCATCGGCGGCCAGGAGACACATTCTCAGACTCTTGTTGCACCGCCTGGGTCTCAACACAGACTACTTGGAATCTCAGGTCTGTCTGTTCGTGATGAATAAAGCCCACAGTTGCTAAACTGGGCACATTTACACACTACATTTAGATAAGTGTGTCCCATTTGGTGGGGCGTGTCATCATAGCATCTTAAATTTTAATTTTTCTAAGCAAATATATTTATGTATACAAAATTTCAAAAGGGTAGAGTTAAAGCTCTCCCCTCTGTACCTCAGTCACCTAGTTCTCTTCCCCAGAGGCAATTAATTTCATTTCTTCCATGTCCTCAGAGGGATTCTATTGATTATAACTTGTAACAACCAAAATAAATAAATGTGGTCCCTTCTCAATCAAGTAGGGCATTCTTTGATTTTTAAAATCATTACTTTTTATGGTGGCCATTGCTGCTATGAACATTGGGGTGCAGGTGCCCCTTCTTTTCACTACATCTGTACCTTTGGGGTAAATACCCAGTAGTGCAATTGCTGGGTCATAGGGTAGCTCTATTTTCAACTTCTTGAGGAACCTCCACACTGTTTTCCAGAGTGGCTGCACCAGCTTGCATTCCTGCCAACAGTGTAAGAGGTTCCTCTTTCTCCACATCCTTGCCAACGTTTATTGTTCCTTGTCTTGCGTAGCCATTCTGACTGGTGTGAGGTGGTATCTCATTGTGATTTTGATTTGTATTTCCCTGATGCCAAGTGATGTGCAGCATTTTGTCATGCATCTGTTGGCCATTTGTATGTCTTCTTTGGAGAAGTGTCTATTCATGTCTTCTGCCCATTTCTTGACTGGATTATTTGGAGGGGATTATGCTGAGTGAAATAAGTCAATCAGGGAAAAACAATTATCATATGGTTTCACTCATGTAGAATACAAGAAATAGCTCAGAGGATCAGAGGGGAAGGGAGGGGAAACTGAATGGGAAGAAATCAGTGAGGGAGCCAAACTGCAAAAGACTCTTGACGCCAGAAAACAAACTGGGTGCTGTGGAAAGGGAGGTGGGTGAGGGGATGGGGTAACTGGGTGATAGGCATTAAGGAAAGCACAGGATGTGATGAGCACTGAGTATTATATGCAACTAATGAATCATTGAGCACTACACCAAAAACTATTGATGTACTATTTGTTGGCTGAGTTTAAATAAATAAATAAATAAATAGAATTACTACTTTTAAAAGGTAACAAAAATCTAGTCTACACAGCCAGGTCTAAAATGAAAGAACAAGCGTCCCTTACACACCACACCTCATTCTTAGACCTTCTCCCCAAGAACAACCAATTACCAATTTCTTGTACTCCTACTCAAGACATTACTATGTATCTATCTCATAAACATCAACAAATTAAATAGTTGCATGGACATACCAAACCGCACATTTCTGACTCTTATTTTTTCACTTAAGTATATATCTTGGGTGTTATTTCCATAGCAGTACATACAGATAATCTTTCTTTTGAAAGGATAAATCATAAAGTTTCCTATCTTCTGTTGGAACCTCTTTAGGCTTTCGCTAGTTACCAAAAAATGCCCTTTATCCCACCCTTGTATCCCCTCATTTTTCCCACAATGTTTTTCTAATGAGTGTTGGGGTGTGATGTTTGTGTGTGTGTATTACAATTTTACCACCATGAACGTTTGTAGGCCTAAATTTCCAGTCACATAGAATATTCTTTCTTCCTAAGAACAGGGGAGAGTTTCAGAAGAAATTGTCAATTATCATTATTTTTCAGAAAGTTTACAACTTCATCTTTAGGCATCATTTTCCAAAAATTTTGAGGAAGACAAGTTCTCATAATTATTTTTGCTACAAGGTTTAATAACATTGACTGAATAACATTTCTGTCCTTTTGGGCTGTTTCATCTTATTCTAGTTTAGCTCAATTATTTTGTATTGAATTTCAGCGAATATTTCTCCTAAAATGCCTTGGGTGTGTGGAAACTACCTGAGCATTATTCCAAAGTGACTAAGCATCATCTGATATTTGGTAATGGACAAAATAATTGCTGTTGTGTTAGAATTGGATGAAGATGGTGACATTTGAGAAGCTGACAAAACTAAATACAAAAGTGAGTGTCTTTGGGAAGTTTTCATTTCAATCTGGGTGAAATTAATTTGGTTTTGGCTTTTGTACAAAGTTCAGAGGAAATACAAAGGTAAGTCTGTTAAGCAACTTTGTTGCTTAAAACTCTTTCCTTCCTATTACAGTGCTATTGAGGTGTATAAATCTTCATTCTAAAGTGATGCTTAACACAATGGATTGACCTTATTGATTCCACCAGTTTTCATCAATTTCCAGATTGAAGTCAGAGGCAAGTACACTTCAATCTTTTGAAAAACTGGTTTGCTTCCAGAATATTTTATTGGAAAGAAATCTAACCTAGCAAAGGAAAGGAGTTGACACAACTTTCCCTCAACAGACTAGTCACTTAGCAGGTGAAAATACAGCTAGAGACGAGCCACTTCTAGTCATTGATAGGTAACTCCTTCTTAAACTGACATCCTTCACATAACAATATAAAGGACTAGAAAAAATACTTCTTAAAATTGTTTTAAAATTTATTTATTTGACAGAGCGAGAGTGGGAACACAAGCAAGAGGAGTGGGAGAGGGAGAAGCAGGCTTCCCACTGAGCAGGGAGCCTGATGCGGGGCTTGATCCCAGGATCCCGGGATCAAGACCTGAGCCGAAGGCAGGTACTTAGCTGACTTAGCCACCCAGGCACCCCTCTTAAAATTTTTAAGAAAAAAATAGCTTAAAAAAACCCACATCCAAATGAAATGGAAAATAACCAACAGTAGAAAGACTTTTTTGTGGGGGGAAGGGGAGCATCAACACTTGGAGGAAGGGAGAGTCAGTTTCCTACATTTTATAACCTTTAGTCTGAGACCAGCCCAAGTCTGGGTAGTGAGGGGGTGCCTAAAACTCTGTTAGAAAATACACAATATTTCTGGCTTGAAGAACCAGAGGTCAGAGTTTGGGGAAACCATACCACTTGGAAAATGAGGGGAAATTACAAAAAAGAGAGAGCTAGAGAGGAAGAAGCTGTGTGTAAAGTCTACATCATGCCTAATGTCTGAACCATACTTATCCAAGACAAACTCAAAGCAGCCTAGCTGAGCCCCAAAACACTGAATTCAGGCTACAGCCACTATTTACTGCAAGCAATGTCAAGTTTGCAGCTTGAGTCTAATCATGAGAATTGTCCATTTAAAAAGAAAATCAGGGGCGCCTGGGTGCCTCGGTGGGTTAAAGCCACTGCCTTTGGCTCGGGTCATGATCTCAGGGACCTGGGATTGAGCCCTGCATCAGGCTCTCTGCTGGGCGGGGACCCTGCTTCCCCGTCTCTCTCTCTGCCTGCCTCTCTGCCTACTTGTGACCTCTCTCTGTCAAATAAATAAATAAATAAATCTTTAAAAAAAATAAAAAGAAAATCAGTACCACTGACAGAACATAACAGAATCCAGTATTCATAACATTATATTTACAATGCCCACGTTATAATCCAAAATTACTAGACAACACTAAACAAACAAACAAATAAACAACCAGAAAAATGTGATCTGCTCTCATAATAGAAACAATCAGTGGAGACTGACTCCACCATTATCTAAATACTGGAGCAATCAAGCAATGCTTTAAAAGAGCAGCAATTATAACTATGATCAATGAAGTAAAAGAAATATGCCCATAATGAACTAAAAAATAGGAAGTATCAGTAAAGAAATGTAAAATATTAACAAAAGAATAAATAAATAAAAATTCTAGAATTGGAATATACATCTTTTAAACAAAACTTGCTGGATAGATTTAATAGGAGAATGAAGATGTGGGAGAGAAGTCAGCAAATTTAAAGATGACTCAATAGAAATTATCTAGTGTGAAAAACACAGAGGGAGAAGATTTAAAACAATAGAGGGGCACCTGGTTGGCTCAGTTGATACAGCATGTGACTCTTGATCTCAGGGTCACGAGTTCAAGCCCCATACTGGGTGTGGAGCTCACTTAAAAAAGTTAATAGAGCCACATGGGTATTTGGGACTATATGAAGAGGTCTAGCATATTTGTAACTGAGTCTCAGAAAGATATGAGAAAGATAATGGGGCAGAAAAAACATTTCAAGAAGTACTGAAAATTGCTCACATACGGTAAAGGACAAATTTGCAAATTCAAGAAGCTTAGCAAATGCTAGGCAGGATGAATAATGACAAACAGCACATTATAAATACAGTGAACTGAATGACTGATAATTTATCAGAAACAATGAAGGCCAGAAAATCATAGAACAATGTCTTTAAATAGTTGAATTAAAAACATCGTCAACCCAAAATCCTGTATCCAACAAAAATACCCCTTAAGGATGAAATGAAATAAAGACATTTTAAAATGAAACCAAGAGAATGTACTCTAATGGGCCTACACTAAAATACAAACACTAAAGGCAGTTCTTCAAGAAATGTCAGCAGGTGGAAACGCAGATCTTTGAGAGGGACTGAAGAATACTAAGGTAAATATATGGGTAAATATAAAAGACTATTTCTCCTCTTAATTTCTTTTAAATATATATCGCATTGCAGATTTTATTGTGTTATAGATATAATATATTTTACAACTGTAAGGTCAAGGACAGGTCGTGTGGGTAAATGCACCTATTAAGTGACAGAGTACAATATTATCTCAAGTAGACACTGAAAACTAGGCTATATATTGTAATTCACAGAGCAAACACTAAACAATCATGCAAAGGCAAATTAAAATAGAATTCTAAAAAATATTCCTATAATGTAAAAGAGGACAGAAAAATGACAAATACAGGGACAAAAACAAGAGGGAACAAAGAAGAAAACCCAACCACATCTATAAATGCCTTAAACATAAGATTACTACGCACTCTCTATCAAATTAAAATAGACTATCAGACTGAATTTATTATTCTGTTTTATTTATTTATTTATTTTTAAAGATTTTATTTATTTATTTGACAGAGATCACAAGTAGGCAGAGAGGCAGGCAGAGAGAGAGGAAGGGAAGCAGGTTCCCCACGAGCAGAGAGCCCAACGCGGGGCTCAATCCCAGGACCCCAGGACCCCAGGATCCCAGGACCCTGGGATCATGACCTGAGGCGAAGGCAGAGGCTTTAACCTATTGAGCCACTCAGGCGCCCCAGACTGAATTTTTTAAAAATTCCCAACTACATACTGTCTGTAAGACATGCTATTTAAAATATAGATAGGAGGGGCACCTGGGTGGCTCAGTGGGTTAAGCCTCTGCCTTCGGCTCAGGTCATGATCTCGGGGTCCTGGGATCGAGCCCCGCATCGGGCTCTCTGCTCGGCAAGGAGCCTACTTCCCTTCCTCTCTCTCTCTGCCTGCCTCTCTGCCTACTTGTGATCTGTCAAATAAACAAAATATTTAAAAAAAAAAAAAAAAAAAATAAAATATAGATAGGACTATAGATTTAGTTTAGATTAAGTTTGGCAAACAGCTTTCAAAAGTCCCAAAACTTCCCACTGAATTCTTTCCAAGTTCTACTCCTATTGTATTAGTGTTCTAGCCTTTAACATTAACTACCTCACTCATATTTATTAATTCTCATCAACACGGTCCAAGAAAATAAAGCAGCAATCTGAACAAACACATATTCATTATTCTCCCTAAGCCCATGGGAAAAAAAGTAAGAGATTCAGAAAAGCTCTTCCACTGTCTGGTTTCTGATGATGTCTAGGACACAGTGTGAGCATAATTACAATATCTAGGAGATAACAGATTATGTAAAATCGATCAATTAATCCAACAATCAATCTTCAAGTAATATTTAGTTCAAAAGAAACTTTTAGAACTATTAAGGATAATATCCTTCACTGAAGTTCATTTCACAGGTATCGAAAGGAATGCAATTCATAATTAAGTAACTAAAAAGAATTACCTGAAATTATAAAATATAAACATTCCATGTGATTCTAACACTCAACATCTTGCTTCATCATTGCTGGCTAAATTTTATATCTATACAGTTGGAGGTGACAGCTATCTCTTAACTAACCAAGTTTTATGATATATCAGACTAAAAAATTTTCTGGAGGCCTACTTAGTTTTTCACGAGAATTCATGCACATAACATCATTTTCACTTCCATTGAGTTTTCTTAGAAATAATGCTGGTATGACCCACAATCATACTTCAAGCAGTGGCATCACATACTTTAGGCATACTTTAAGACCTAAAAGTGAATCTTTAAAATAGCAAATGGGGTGTGTGATATATTGTCTCCCAAATAGAGAATTCTTATCCATGAGGCCAATTATAGATCAGCATCTCCTACTTACCTGATGACGCCACTTTATTCAGAAAACTCCCAGCTCCTTCCAGCTCCATCAGTGTGGTTACAAACACTGCCAAACATGTAATTTTAAATATTTGTAGTAGTTGAAAAAAGAGAATTGTGATTATATTTCACAATTTACATAACTGATTTCATATATCTCTATGTATATCTATACTCATACCCAGATCTAAGCTAGTGTCCCTGATAATTACGGAACTGTTTTTCCTCCAAGGAGTTGGCTAGGATAAGGGTACATCCCACTCGTGCCTTCCCTATAATTGTTACACAAATGAGACCTTCTGGTGGACGATGGATGATGAGGATCATTTCCCAGGTCTTTTGACTTGGTGTCTACAGTCTTGGCCATTCACTTAATCTAAAAGAATCATGTGGGGATAAGTGAAGAGTTTGAACGTGGGCATATTGCTTTTGATGTACAAATAAAGTGGCCTGGAATTCAGATGAAATAATTGCAATCAAAGATTTGGGGTCATCAGTGCACAAGTGAGCATTGAATTCAGGAGCACGGATGTGTTCACTCGGGAGACTGGGGATCAGAGAAGAATGTCAAGGATGGAGTCCCGGACACAACAACGTCTAGAGGAGAACAAGAAGACCAAGAAGGCGATGGGGAAGAAAGTCAGGGAGAGGGGGGAAGTGGAGAGAGTTGTGCTACTGAATTCAACAGGAAGAGACAACAGTGGGCAGGAGGGTCCGATGGAGAATGAATATGTATTTTCCCAGCATAATCTTGTGGACGCTAAACAAGGAAGGGTATTTCAGCTCTTAGCTTAATGCCTTTGGTATTTTTATCTTTGTCATTTCAGCGATTTTCGGGCTAATTTTTAATACTAACCTTCAGAACATGTATGTCACGCATGCTTATGTATCAGCTTGCTAGGCCTGCTATAACAAATTACCACAAATTAAAATAATTTGTTCTCTCATAGTTCTAGAGCCCAGAAGTCTGAAATCAGGGGTTGGCAGGGTGAGTTCCTTTTTAGTGAGTAAGGAAAGGGTTAAAGCACAGGCAGGGAGAGACCAGAGGTCCCTAACTAGGCTCTGAAACTATTCCTGAAGACAGAGCAGAACAAGAGATAAGTAAATAGGATGGTTTAAGCGTCTTTGGCTCAGTTCACAATCTCCATCTTGGGGTTTTGGGATTGAGCCCAGTGTCAGGCTCCCTGCTCCCTGCTTCTGCCTCTCCCCAGACTCTCCTCCTGCCTCTCCTGGTGCTCATGCACTTTCTCTGTCAAATAAATAAATAATATCCTTTTAAAATATATTTTTAAAAAAAGAGAGAAAGAGCTAAGGGAACAAACCAGACCAGCCAGCCCTGGATGTTAACGGGGTTTTTTATTTTTTTGCAACTACATTTTAACCACAGAAAATCACCAGACCCCAAAGAAAAAGTAAGCCATTAGGGATATTATATAGTCTTTGCTCAAAGAAAGAGGGCACAAGAAGAATCTCACAGCCACGAGCTTCCCAGTCAGTTGTCAATAAAAGACAGTCAGTAAAAGCCCACAGTGGCAACCCACTCGGGACCCCTCTCACTACAGAAAGCGTTTTTTTCTTTCCTTTCTGTTCTCACCTTCATTTAATAAATGTTCACGTCACCCTTTTGTGTCTGCAAGGTTCATTCTTCGACTCTGACGAGAACCTTGTGATGCTGCAACATTAGGGGCTCAGAGGGAGACTCTGTTCTGTACCTTTCTCCTGGCTTCTGCATATGGCCAGCAGTTCTTGGCATTCTTTGGCTTGAGACAAGATAACTCCAATCTCTGCCTCAGTATTCAGATGGTATTCTTCCCACGTGTGTGCATCCATATTTTCCTCTTCCTATAAGGACACCAGTCATTGAATTAATACGGTAGGACCTCATCTTCCCTTAATTAAATCTACAGACACATTTCCAAATAGGGTCATATTCTGAGGTTCTGGCCCGACATGAATTTTTGGAGGATACTATTCAACCTAGTAGAATCACAAATTTACAGGTACTATAGCTACTAGACTCTAGAAAGAGAGATAAATTTAAGTTATTAGAATGGTACATAAAGGAATTTTATGTGGGTACCTGCTGCAGGAGGTCATTGAGAGGACATGACCTCCCGTTGACTTATGGACTGGACCTGGGGAAGCAGAGGCTCCTGTCCTTGGATGTAAATTCTGCCCACAGGGAGACCCTGCAAGGACACTGCCTTACAAGAGTAATGTGTTACTGAGACCATTCGGACTCTAAACTGACTGAGCCCAGTAAGGCTTCTACATAAACTCTTAAGACTCAGGCGGGCAGGTGCAGAGATCTACTCACCTTGCAGCGGCCCAAGACAAGCCTCGTACGTGAACTGCCTTATTAAACCCGACAGGTACTAAGCTGGAGTGGTCTGCCTCCTTCTTTGGCCTTTCCTTCCCTTCCAGCATGGGGTCAGTTTTGAAATTCATAGCAGGGCACTGGCCCAAGATTAAAACCAACAGCCTGGAAATTTTTGCAGTTTAGTTTCCTTCCTTTGTAGGAGGAGCTCAAAGTAAGTTTAGACTCAAGTTGCAGAAATTCTTCACACTCAATATTTTTTAATTTGGCATCACATCTGCCCTAAGAGACATCCCTGAGAACTGTTCCTATAAAGAAGAAATTAAAGTTTTGGTTTTTTTTCACTCACTAAAATATAGACTCAGAAAGCTTTTCCAACCCTTTGGGATCTGGTCAAGTAGTTTCGATAGCTGAGCAGATGTCTAAACTAATGGACACTTTAAAACTCTGGAAGTAATGAGGTGTGGCAAAGGACCACACGTTTGTTTAGACAAAAGTACGTTCTCCTCATTTTCATCAAATATTTACGCTGCACCCTGGTCTTTGTGGCACCATTAGGTAGTAAATGTATCAAAGACTAAAACAAAACTCTCTCCCTGGGGGGACACTGGGAGGAGCAAAAACCGTACAACCCAGAAGTAACATTTGGGCTGATTCTGACATATTTTGAGCCATTGGGTCAATTCCAGAAGTGATTCTAAGATAAGATAGGATTCATCATGAGCAATCCTTCTTAATCACTCCTGGGTTCCTTCCCCTCCTACAGTGCTTGGCATTCATGATCCTGCCCAGGTCCCCAAACTGGACCAGAACAGGTC
This sequence comes from Martes martes, assembly GCF_963455335.1. NCBI lineage: Eukaryota > Metazoa > Chordata > Mammalia > Carnivora > Mustelidae > Martes > Martes martes. The sequence continues at coordinate 135,456,052 of NC_137892.1, read as the reverse complement.
TAGCAAAGCTCCATGAACAATCCTCCATGAGGCACCCCAGTCCTCCAGACACTAGAACACACCGCTCTCTTCTCCGGGTCCTAGCAGGCCGCAGAAGCATGGTGGATCGCCACCCTCCCCGGAGCTTCCCACCAGCAATCTGAAACTGCCCAGTACTTGGAGGGCAGGCAGCCACCAAAGAGAGACACTGGCCCCTCCCCGGTAGTAGGTGCAGCTCTTATAAGCAAAGGGAACTTATGCAGGAGGCTCCTCTGGAGTGCCAACAAGATGAGCGGATCCTGGCATCCCTCAGCCAAACCTTACAAGCTGATGCAGAGGCCTGAACCAGGTCTGGTCCGGTATATCCTGTAGGTGTTCTCGCCTCACTACCTCAAGGCTATGTGCATGGAGCAGCTCCTGGCTGCCCAACTGGCAAGCAGAACCCACTTTCCAAGAACAGGGGAAGGGGCAAGGAGCATCGGGTTGTCCAGGTGCAGTTCAAGGGTCAACTGAAGTTCATGTCCCTTCCATGACCTCCCCCACCAGGGCAATACTAGGATGGTCTCCATTCCAGCTCAAGTTCACAGGGCTCTCCATAGTCCAACACATAATTATGAAAGAGGCGTCAGTAGGTACTTCAAAGACCCTGTATTTGAAATACGCGTTTCAAAGACGCGTTTCAAATGGCATTTTTAAGAGGAAAAGCAAGTTGTAGCATACACGGCTCTTTTGTGAAACAAAGGCTTTAGGACTGTGGCTCTGGATGAAACTTGATCAGAGGCGTTTCGAGATAGGGAGGAGAATCAGGTTCCTAGAACTGTCCAAACACATTTTTTTTTTTTTTTTAATAGCTCTGGGCGCCTAATGGACACACAGTTTGGCTGGAGCTCTTGCCTTCTGCCTGAAGACTTTCTGCCGGGACCCCAGGGTTCCGTCTCTCGCTTGGAGTAACAAGTGGCCGCACGCGGTCACCCCTGCTCCTGGGTCCCTCGGCTGCTCTCAGCGTCCCGCCGCCGCGGGGCCCGCTGGCCCTGGCCAGAGAGGCCGGCGCGCTATGCCTCTCTGGGCCCCACAGAGACTTCAGTTCCACTTCTCTTTTCCAGGCCTCTCCCACTTCCTTTCCCACCGCTCCCCGCCCGGCCGCCGCCAAGCCCCGGACCGCACCTCCGCGGGGTCTCGCCCGCCTCCCGCAGGGTCCCAGCCGCTTCCCCCGGGACCCAAAGGGGAAGAATTCCTGTGGGTCCCAGGAGTGCCAAGAGTGCGCAGCAGGACGGGAAATTGCAAAAGTCCTCAGCCCTCTGCCCTCCCCCGCGGTTTTCCCGTAATTCCCGCCCCTCGGCGCTCGCCCCGCAGCTGATTCATAGCCCGGCCGCGGGGCCGCCCCTGCACGTCCACACCGGCGTCCGCACCCGCGGCCCCGCGCCGCCCAGGACCCGGCCCGGCCCGCGGAGCCCTCCGCCCGCGCGGGGTGAGTACCCCGGCCGCCCGCTCTCTCCGAGCCCCGCGGCAACCTTCCCCGCGCCCCGCCAGCTTTCCCAGCGGGCGGCCCCGGCGCGGCGCCCGGCGGGACCCGACAGCTTCGCAGCCCCTTCCCGGTGTCTGCCCGGCCGGCCGCGGCCCGGTCACGGCCGCCAGCCCGCCCTGCCCGGCGCCGCCCCCGCCCCGCGTCGGCTTTGGCTGGCGCTTCGACCTGCTCCGGGAAGGTGCTCGGAGGGGTCCCCGCCTCTGACCCGCCCGCCCGGCTGCTGCGGAGCACAGAGTCCTTCTCTCCGGAGCGCACGCTGCCGGCGCCCCCGCGGCGTCTCCCCCCTGCTGGAAGTTCACGGTCCCGTCACTTTCTCAGTAGTCGGGGATGTTTACTGAGTTAAAATCCCCAAGCAACTTTCGCGTCTCTCCCAACACATCGCCCCGGGAGTTCATTGTCCCCAACCACCCCCACGCCCCCCGAGCTCCCCCCGAACATTCCCTCCTCTCCGCGCGGTCGGCGATGCCCCTCCTCCCCGGCTGTGTTTACACCTGGGAGTGGGCGGCGCTCACACCCGGTGCGGCGCGGAGATCCCGGGGGGCGCGGTGCGCGGGCGGGCGCCTGGCCTCCTCCGCCACGTGAGTGGAGGGGCCACCGAGCTGGCAGGTTGAGCAGCGGGTGACTTGGAAATGCCAGCGCTCCACCCCCCGCCCGCGGAGAGGGGTTCAGGAACTTGTCCAAGACCATAGAGCGGGCCGCGGTGACTCGGAAAACGCCGCGTAGTCCGGGGCACTGGCGCTGACACCTGGAGTCCTTTCTTGCTGGTCCCGGGCCGGCACTTCCTCAGCCGGTCCGTGCCTGCTTGCGTGCGGCCGCCGGCCTGCCCGGTGGTGGCAGGCACGCTGTTGGGTGCCACGGAGGACAGGCAGGCTCGAAGACACTCTGCGTGCGAATAAGCTTATTCTCCGACTCCAGAGGGGTCCACTGTAGGGGATCGGATCCACGTGAGTGTAGTATATTTGACGTGAGCTGGAGGGAAAGAAGCTCGGGTCGTACGCCCAAGTCTAACGCTGACTGTGGGACTGGGCTGGAGTTTCTCATCCGGTCAGCCTCGGGTTTCTCCCATGCAGAATAACGGTGGTTCGTACTTTGGATCAGGCACCGTGCTAAGCACTTTACGTATGCCAGCTCCCTTAAGCTTCACCAGTGAGCTAGGTAGTAGTTTTGTCATTCTCCTTTTATCCGTGAGGACACCAAGGCCTAGAGAAGTTCACTAACTTGTCTGGGGTCACACAGCGAACAGGTGAGAGTCAGGAATTGGCTTTGGCTGCTGCTTATAACTCTCGGACCCTCTTTGGAGTGGTCCTGGTTGTGGTGCTTCCTTACTGCCCTCCTTTGTCTCTCTCCTGAGCTGCTTTAAAAGGCACTCAGACACCTTTGAAGCTGAAGGGCTCCAGACTGAGCTGAGCCTCAGAATCAATCTTGGGTCTTTTTAAAGCCCTCGACTCCCACTTACCTATTTAGAATCTTCAGGTTATGCTCAGGTTGTGTCTGCCCTGGTAGCATTCAGAAGAATTAGAAGCCAATAGTGACGGGGAGCTCACCACCTAATATTTGATTGCTGGACAAAGTGAATTCTCAGCTGTAACTTGCCTCCTGGTAAATTACATCTTGGTCCCAGTTCTGCCTCTTGCTGGCCCCGCAAATGTGTCTGAGCGTTTTGTATCAAAGGTCAGCTTGACAGTGTCCAACAGGACTCAGGCCACAGCGGGGGGAAATACTTCCTTGCACACTGGGTCTCTCCTTCTACTGCTTTCTTTAACCTTAAAGACCAGGAGCACCTACAGAGGTGCGTGGAGGTGTTCCAGACTCTCTGAAGTTCCTTGTAACCCTTTTGTCCAGAAAAAGGAACCAAGTCAGGAAAGCTACTAGTGGTTTTGAAAGAAAGATCAGTGGTAATAGTTTCCACAAGTGGAAGGAGTATATTTTCCTTGTGGGAACTGGTCTGGGACGTTGTTGGCTCCCGTAGAAAAAAATCTGAGCAAGTGTCATCTTGCTCACTTACAGAACAGTGAGACCTGGCACTCCTTTCCCTGGAGAGAGAAGCCCTCCTCGATTAAAAAAAAAAAAAAAAGAAAAAAAAAGAAAAAAGAAACAGGAAAAAAATAAAACACATGCAGTATTGTGAGAAATGTCCCTCGCTCCAAGCAGGCTTCTTTGTAGTTACAAATGCTCATAAAATGAGCGTTTTTTTCCCAGCAACTGTGTTCCGGGCTTCACAACCTTCCTTCCCTTTTCATTTTAGTTTCTGCAGTTGGCCCCGGAGCAATGCGGGGTCTAGGGGTGCCTAAAAATCTGGATGTAAATTTGGTCTCCCCAAAACTTAACTACTAGTAGCCTACTGTTGACCAGAAGCCTTACTGATAACATAGTTGATGAGCGTATCTTGTATATTACACGCATGATATACTGTGTTTTCTATGAAGTAAGCTAGAGAAGGAGAGATGTTATTAAGAGTATCATAAGGAAGAGAAAATACACTTATAATTCCGTATTGTATTTATTGAGAAAAAATCTTTTTTAAAGATTTTTATTTATTTATTTATTTGACAGACAGAGATCACAAGTAGGCAGAGAAGCAGGCAGACAGAGGAAAGGAAGCAGGCTCCCCGCCGAGCAGAGAACCCGATGCGGGGCTCGATCCCAGGACCCTGGGATCATGACCTGAGCTGAAGGTAGAGGCTTTAACCCACTGAGCCACCCAGGCGCCCCCCCAAAAAATCTTTATATAAGTGGACCTGTTCAGTTTAAACCCATGTTGTTCAGGAGTCAACCGTACTGGTTTTTCAGCATTTATTTATTCCAGGTTGTCCGATTTTCATTCTTATGTTTTAAAAATAATACAAATAATAACTAAGTATGTTCTCATTCAAAAAATAGAGAAGTGAATTGTAGAATTACCATGTAGAACTCCTATTCCTACTCAGAAGAGGGAAGATGGAGTTTGGTAAATACCATTCTGAGATTTTATTTTGTTTTCTACGCATTTGCACAATAATGTGTCTATACATATATCTTCATATATGTAAATGAGATCTTACTATACATTGTGCAGCTTACTTTTTCATTTTCCAAGTCCTAGAGATTTTCCCATGTCAGTACAAATCTCTTTTGCTAAAGGCTACATGTTATTCTAAATTAAAAATATAATTCATCCATTTTTTCTCTTATTAGTGAACATTTGGATGGTTTAAAATTAGTCAGCATTAGCAACAGTACATCAGGAAAGATGGTGCATTCGTCTTTGTGTGTCAGCCTGAATATTTCTATTCAGTAGAGTTCTAGGGTCAAAGGGTTGATTCATGTTTCCACTTGATAGACACAGTCCTTCAAATGATAGCACTGCCCCACCCCAGGTACTAATTTAAAATCAGTGCATGAGAATCTGTTTCCGTCATCCTTCCTACCATCAGCCATTATCTTTTTTTTTTATTTAGATTTTCAAATCTGAAACCCAATATGGCATTTTAATTTGCATTTTGCTGATTACTTCTGCCGTTTAATGTCTCTTAATGTTTATGGGTCATGCATGTCTTCTGTGAATTACCTGTTCCTGTCTTTTGCTCATTTTTCTATTGAGTTGCCTTTTCCAATTCCTCTTTACTGCAGATGCTCTGTACCGATTCAGGATCTTAATCCTTTGTCTGTTGTGGATGCTTTAAATATTTCTTCTACTAAGATGCTCTTTTTTTTTCCCACTAATTTTTTTGTGGTAAAATACATAATGTAAAATTTGCCATCTTAATCATTTTTAAGCGCACAGTTCAGTGTTATTAAATACACTCAGTACTGGGCAGCCATTGCCAGCATTCATCTCTAGAACTCTTTCCATCTTGCAAAACTGACACTCTGTGCCCATTCTCCCGAATCCCGGCCCCTGCCAACAAGCATTCTGCTTTCTGTCTCTCTGAATTTGACCACTCCAGGTGCCTCCTATGAATGGTGGAATCCTAGAGCACTTGTTTTTTTGTGACTGACTTATTTCACTTAGCAACATGTCCTGGAGACCTTCCATGTTGTAGCAGGTGTCAGCATTTTTTCCTTTTCAAGAATGAATAATATTTCATGGTTTGCATATACACATTTTGCTTATCCATTCATAATGCTTTTGTTTTTAACTACCTTCTGCTTCATGGATGTTGTAAATATTTGGGTAATCAACTCTGCAATCTTATTTTTTTTAAAGGTTTTATTTCTTTGTTTTTCTTAGAGAGAGAGAGAGAGCGAGAGCTAGAGTGAGCACTGGGAAGGGCAGAGGGGGAGGGGGAGAATCTCAAGTCAGATGCTGCGCTGAGCTCACAGCTCTCCACAGGGCTCGATCTCATGACCCTGAGATCATGACCTGAACCGAAACCAAGAGTTGGTCGCTTAACTGACTGAACCACCTAGGCACCCCTGCAATCTTGATTTTTGTGCTTCGTCTGGCTTGGGGAGATCTTTTTCACCGAAAAATTATTTTTAAAATTATCTTATTTTCTTCTAATACTTGTATTTTTTTGACATGTACAGTTAGCTCTTTATAATACCAGATTTTTGTATGAAGTAAGAAGTAAGGATATAACTTAATTTCTTTCTACAGTTTTAGGCAGCTCACCTGACACCATTTCTTTAAGTATCTGTCTTTTTTCCAACTCACTTGAAATTCTGTTTTTATAGTAAAATAAGGTCCTATTCATACACGAGTCTATTTCAGGACTCTCTTCTGTTCCATTGATCTGTTTTCTCTCTTCTTCTTTTTGTTTTTTTTTAAGATTTTATTTATTTTTTTGGCAGAGAGAGATCACAAGTAGGCAGAGAAGCAGGCAGAGAGAGGGGGAAGCAGGCTCCCAGCTGAGCAGAGAGCCCTATGTGGGGCTCGATCCCAGGACCCTGGGATCATGACCTGAGCCGAAGGCAGCGGCTTAACCCACTGAGCCACCCAGGCGCCCTTGTTTTCTCTCTTCTTATGCCAGTACCACCCTGTGTGACGTGCTACAGCTTTGTTCTTATATCTAATCATATATATTTGTATTTTTTTTCCAAAAAATTCTTTTGAAATGATTCTGGTACATTTTCTCTTTTTGTAAACTTTATAAATAGCTTATCAAGTTTTAAAAAACCCCGTTGGAATTTGTGTTAGGCTTTCTTGGGTTTATAATTGTTAATAATTCTTTATGCCTTGGAACCCATCCTGGTATGAGCTCCAAGGATGGAGGAAGCAGTGTGAGGTGGGGAAGTGCTGTGCTCTGGGGAATGACTCACCTGGTTTCAAGTTCTGGATTAACTCTGTCAACCTGTACCAAAGTCACTTTAACCTCCTTAGCCTTCATTTCTTCATCTTTGTGCGAGGATAATAATAGAATTTCTTCCATAAGACTCTTGTGAGGATTCAGTTAATAAATTCATGTAAATCACATCCCAAAGCCCCTGGCAGAGAGTTAGCATCCAATTCGTGCTAGCTAGGATCATTTTCATATTTACTTCATATCTTACTATGAGCCTCTGCAGAGCCACATCATAGAAGGTACTGGTAGATCTTTCCTTTATGTATCAATAGTATCCTAAGACATAAAAATATGCAATAGATATTGAAAGTAGTAGTGCTTCTCAAACTTCAGTGTGCCCTTGAAATCACCTAGGGATCTTGTTTAAATGCGAACTTTTATTCAGTAGATCAAAGGTGTGATCTCAGGTTTTGCATTTCTAGCAATTTCTTGGGTGATGTCTTTATCCACGCTCTGAGTGTCTAGTCTTTGACTGGTATTTAAAACCACGCTGCTAGTGATACCACTTCCTATTGGGTTAAATGTGGTTGACAGGACTTGTAAAGTGCTTTCTTTTAATAGTACATGCTAAAGAACTAAATTATAGTTGTGTTGTTTCCTTCCTCCTCCTTCTTTTCAGAGGAAAGAGGGTTTGAGAGCGCTAAATATGATACCAAGTTCTAGTCTTAGATCTGAAATCACTGAGGCACTTAAAACTTAAAACTTGTTTTAAGATGAAGTTTTAACACTTAAAACTTGTTTTAAGATGAAGCCAGCTACCTAAAATCTACCCAATCGGAGTATAAAATCTAAAGCCAACTAAAAGAAAAGCCATAATTTCAAATATCTTACCAAATGGAAATGTGTAAGGTATAAGGAAGCACTTGGAAAAATGTACGACAAAAAGCACTCTTGGAAAACATGGAATCCGGTCCCACTGTGTGAGAACACGGTGTGCGGTGAGTCTTGAGAAGTGATACAGGAGCAGAAGCTCTGCTATCGTGAGTAAATGTTTCATACCTCATGTGATCTCTTGCTCACCTCTTTCTACTCCCAGGCTTCCCAGTGGGGGGACTTTGAACAAGGTAGCTTCATGTACGTTAGTATGCTGCTCTATCAGAAGGGAATGACAGTATATTTTTTTACCCAGAACACTGATTACTTTCTGTATTTGAAATGCCTTTTTTTTTTTTTTTTTTTGCAGGCAAGGTCAGGGAGAGCAGAGGGAGATGGAGGGAATCTTAAGCAGGCTCCGTGCCTAGTGCAGAGCCTGACTCGATCTCATGACCCTGAGATCACAACATGAGCTGAAACCAAGAGTTGGAGGCTAAACTAGCTGAGCCTCCCACATGCCCCTGAAAATGCATTTTTAAAGTGCCTGTACTCTCTCGGGAGAGATCACATTTTTGTACAGAAACACATGACGTGCTCATGGGCCGATCCAGTACCTAAAAAATTCCGACCGTTTTTTAGGCCTGTCAGACAGCTCTGCGTTGGATTTGAATCACAAAATACCATCAGCTGGTTTAGCCCTATTGGGATATATGGTTCAAATATGAAAATAATGGAATTGCAACTACTTGCATTCATAAATATATGTAAAACACACGCACGTTTTAAAGAACGCATTATATGGCCAAATTATATAACGTGAGAGAGTTGACCATAGTGTCGGTCATCCTGCTCACCTCCTTTACCTCATCCTGGCTCTAAATTTATAAGTGTTCATTGTTGGATATGTCTTTGGGGGCCAGTTTGGATCCTTGAAGTAGAAGACAGCAAGGCAGAAGTAGATGTGCAAGAGATCTGGGGGGAGAGCTCTGGGGAGGGATGTGGGGACAAGGGAGCAGGAGGAGACAGCCCCAAGGCAAGGGGACAGGGAACAGAGAAGACTGGAAGGAAGAGCTTCCCCCTGCAATGCAGTTCTAAGAATGTTTTGCCCAAGCCAATGGGGAGGCTTCGATCAAATGTTGCCTGTTAGAGGAGTCCCATGTTGGACAGAAAAGGTTCGGTTTGCTCACTGCCTGGGAGCAGCCTGCAGGAACCGTGGGCTCGGGTGTGAATGTGCGTGGATCCTGACGTACAGCAGGGGAAGCTGTCAGGCATCTACGTTCCTGCAGCAGATCCTTCTAAAGAGAGTACCAAGTGGCACAGTTACACACCCCTCTCCCAGAGGTGTTTGTGTGCACACGCTGTTCTGCAACTTCCTTCTTCACTCAGTATTTTTGGGCTATTCTTCTACAGCAGCCCATAGATCTGTTTCATAGTTTTCCTTTGCGGAAATGCACCATAATTAAATTTTTGGATTCTTTTTCACAATTAGTTGGGTTGTTTTCATTTTTCCTAAATATTAATAATACTACAATGAACATTCTTTAAAATATATAACTTTTTAAAAAGATTTTATTCATTTATTTGACAGAGAGAGATCACAAGTAGGCAGAGAGAGAGGGAAGCAGGCTCCCTGCTGAGCAGAGACCCCCCCCCCCCGATGTGGGGCTTGATCCCAGGACCCTGGGATCATGACCTGAGCCAAAGGTAGAGGCTTTAACCCACTGAGCCACCCAGGTGCCCCTAAAATACATAATTTTTGTGTACAGACACACATATATAAGGATGCTCTCTGTAGGACAAAATTCCAGAAATTGGATTTCTGGATCAAAGGGAAGGCGCCCTGAAATTTTAATAGGTACTGCCAAAATGACCTTGATAAAGTTGTGCTTTTTGACCATCATTGAGTAGCAATACTTACTTCTTCAAACTCTTACCAGTGCTAGATAGTAAAACCTTTTTAGGCTTTGCCAGTTGGACACCACACAGACACACACTCAGACATACAAACTACTATTATAATTTGCATTCATTTAATTACTAGTAATATTGTCTAGTTTTTCCTTATTCCCTTTTGGTTATTGGCATTTCCTTTTTTGTGACTTACATATTCATATCATCTGCTGGGTTTTCTACAGGGTTGCTTGTCTGTTTTTGATTGATTTCTAATTTCTAAGAGCTCTTTTATTGTAGGGGACAGTAACCCTTTGCCATCAGTATTGAAACTATTGTTCCCAGTTTCTTGTTGGGCCCGATTGTAGCACTAAAATTTTTTGCAATGTTCATTTAATTGTTGTACAATCTTTATTGTTTCTAGGATTCATATCATGCTAAAACAGATTATGCATGACCTTTGGCTCAGGTCATGATCCCAGGATTCTGGGATCAAGTCCCACATTGGGCTCCCTGCTCATCATTCTTTAAAGCATTCCTTTCTCTCTCTCTGACAAATAAATAAATAAAATCTTAAAAAAAAAAAAAAAGAATGTTCAAAAAAATAAAAAAAACAATAATTGGATTTTCTGTATATAGGTTTTCATAATCTCATGTAATCCTCATGCCAATCCTATGAGGTAGGTTCTTTATTCTCATTTTACAGGAAAAGAAACTGAAGCTTAAGTGGGTAAAGTACCTTGTCTCTGGTGAGATGATTCCTAAGTGTCCAAGCAGTGATCTGACAGTCAGCAGTCTTCACATCCGAGCCTGTGTACTGGACTGTTACTACCTCCTTTTCCCACAAATGTCCAGGTTATTGTTCCAGTACAACTTGGGGGGAATAATCTGTCTCTTCTTTAGTGATTTAAAAGACTATCGTTAGCACGTGCTAAATCCCTCCGTATTCTTTGGGTCCGGAATATTCCTCGGATCAAGGTTTTCTCTTCCTTTCTTTGATTTCCCTGACCATTTGGGGACTCAGCTTGAATGCTAGCTGGAGTCCCAAGGTCCAGGAATGTTCACCTGAATACGGCTTAAGAAAAAGAAAATCAGCCATGCATAAGCCAGGTCAGTCTCCTAAATAAGGGATGATCTCACGAAACTGCTAGAAACACTTACCCAGGTAGGTTTAGACAGAGGGGAAGGTGTGCTTGGACCTTTCTTTAGGAGGAAGAGGGTGGAGGGAGGGTTGGGGGGAAGACTTACAGGTGACCTGTCCCATGCTATAGTGGCAGCGCCCTTTGGAAGGGGTCCCCAAAGACAAACAGCAGTGCTCATAAGAAAGAAATAAAGATAGATGCATCTGGGAAATGTGGGGACCGTGCCGCCAGCCCTTCATACTGCCACACAGAACTCTGTCACAGGGAGCACACACCCAGCACACGTCCCGGATGAACAGCTTCTTTCTTGAAACCGGGATTTGCATATGACGTCACGAGGCACCCGGCCAATTCCGCAGCAATTGGCAACACACCCATGTTCTTGGGAAGCAAATGACTGGTCATGTTGCTTCTCAAGAGGTTATTTACGGTGAGGAAACTTCCCAGGAATAAATATTTTAGTAATGACGGAAAAAAGTGCTAGTGGAGAACGGCAGGCTTCTACCTCTGACAAAAGCCGTGTTTCATTGCACACGTAGAGTTTGTCCCGGGGGACAATCGAAGGTGGCTTCTTTTTGCCCAGAGATGAGATTTGAATGGGAAGTTCTGCACAATGAGTGGGTAATTTTTCTTTGCTATCCTCCCTTTTCTCCCCCAGAGAAGACATGTCAATGAAAGACTATGAATTAGGCAATATTTGGCACTAGAAAAAGTGGAAGAGCCTGAAAAGGAATCTGTTTACTAAAATAAAATTGAAAGCAAAGAAGAACGAATGTGAGAACATTGGTACAGATACTTATTCATTCACAAGATATTTCCTGGGGAGGAGCTATGGCCTGGGACGGTGATGGACAGTGGGGACTGAGACCCAGGCCTGTCCTCAAGCAGTTCAGTCTGGTTGGGAATGGCGGGGATCTGAAAAATAGAAATAAAGAACCAGGTTGGGCACAGTGTGGGCGAGGCGGGAACGTGGGTTTTGCCTTTCTGAATCCTGCCCCTTAGTCCTTCCCTGACTTCCTTTTCCTACTGGACACAGTAGTGGCCATGCTCCTCGCAGACAGTTGTGGGGAGGAGAGAGGGCACAGGGGCCTTCTCCTGCCCAAGGCAGACCTCTCTTTTGTATGTGCGCTGCCTCTCCAGGCCATCATCCGGTCCCCGCGGTTTAAAGACCATCTGTATACACCCAGGATGACTGAGCCCCCTGCCAGGTCCCCTCCCAGGGACTCCGAAGTGTGTGTCCGGCTAACTCGCTCCCTTGGACATCAAATCAGCAACTCAAATTGAGCACGCTGCCACCGGAGCCCTTGCTAGAGCCCAGGACATCTGTGCTTCTACTCTCTGTGAACGGTAATTTCCGTTCTGCCAAGGGCTCAGGCCATTCGGGGGGCTGTCCCTGATGTCTTCGTCTGTCACCGCCGGCATGTCCTGCCTGCTTTGTCAAGTCTCTCCCAAATCCCACCACTGTACCCACTTCCAGTGCCTTCATCCCGGCCCGAGCCCGCACCCTTGTCCCCAGCCTATTGCATAACCTCCTAGCTGCCGTCCCTCCCGCTACTCCTGTCAGTGGCCATTTACTCCTTTCCCAGACCCCCCGGTGGCTCCCACCTGGCTCAGGGTAGAAGCCACAGCTGGAGAAATGTTTCCCTGGCTGCTCTCCGTCCGGGGCCCTCTGCACCTCCTGCCTCTCACCTCCTTGCCCCCTGCAACACCGGCTCCTGTGGTTCCTTGAATAAGCCCAGCACAACTTGCTCCCTCGTCCCCAGATCCTTCGCCACACTAGTGGGGAGCTCGCCAGCAAAGAGCTGGTACCCTCCGAATAGGGCACAGGGTAACTGAGGCAGATTTGCAGGGGAGGGGAGGAGGGAGTCCGCGTGGGCCGTGCGGTCAGTCTCCTGGGGCTTGGAAGCAGCTGGCTCGGGGCCCTTAGTGTCTGTGTCCTTCCCGCAGCATCAGGCTCTGGCACATCGGGAGAACTGTTCATGTAGCATTTCCCAAAGGCTGCCACGCGTGTCTCCAGAATGTTCTTCCAGTGGCCGACTCTCATTCTGAAGCTAACCTCCTCAGGTTCCCAGCCTGCCGGGTGGGAGGAGGTGGGGAAGGGCGGGCCTTCCAGATGAGACTGTCCCCATGCTTCTCAAGGACTGTCCCCATGCTTCTCAAGAGCCCTTGAGAAGCATGGGGATAGTCTCATCTGGAAGTCAATATTCCTGTGACCCCCAGACCATAGATACAAGTCCTTTGTAAAGACTCCTAGTTTTCAATTTTGTTACGTGACCACTTTTATCCTTTAATTTCTGATTACCCTTAATTCATAGGTGGCTACTAACTTGCCGTTTCAAGTTTCTCTGTCTTAAGTTTCTCTGTTAAACATAAAAAATTTGTTTAAATTCTGTGACATGTGAGATATTTGATTCACCAGAACTCCAAAATTTGAAAAAAAAATACCCCAAAACATTTTAAGTAGCCCTTTCCTACAGAGAACACAAGGCAACCTACATCGCTCCCGGAATCATCTGGTTTTCAATTTACGCAATGAGACTTCCTCACAGAGAGAGGCGCCTTGCGCTCCTCGGGGTAGGCCGGTCTTAGGATAGACTCCTGCGTCCATGGGCCAGGACTGGAAGGATGGGTCTGTTGCGCGCAGAGTGTCACGCGCCTCATGCTGGCATTTTCCTTTGCCTCGCCTTCGCCTTCGGTGCTGAGCAGAAACAACTTCCTCTTGGATTCCTTTTCTCCCTGGCTTTGATATTTAGTTGTAATAAGAGCCTCTCTGACGTGGTAAGTAGAGATTTTAGAGAGGTGAATGACCTGTTTGCCAAAACTAGAAGTAGCAGCGAGCAGGCCTAAAGGACTATGAGGAAAAGCTGCTGTTCGCAGACTTTCTGCTGGTGACTGGGCCCATCTGTAAGCGGATGTGACTACCTTGAATAATTTAAGGGTATTCGTTTTCTGTCGTCACTGTTGTTCCCATTTAGTGGCGGGCAGTGAAAGGGAATGGTCTGGTTCGCTGAGTTTCTGGATCTGATGAAGTCTGCGTGGCTAGACCGAGGTGAAGGGGACTCTGAACGGTTTCACTGCCTGTCAGTGGGGTGAGTCAGGCTTTGAAGTAGAAAAGTGAAACTCAGGGCTTCCCTTGACTAACACTATTACTATTAAATTAAGAACGAATTAGCCTCCTTGAGGTCATCAGCGTTCACTCTTTGTGCCCTCGGATTGTCCTGTGGTCAGAGGACCCGATGAATCAGTGAAGCTCTTTGACCTTCCCTTTACAACCCTCCTCTAAAGTGAGGAAAACCGGAAATTATCTTGAACAATGAAACACTGCCTATCTCTTCAGGTGGAATGTGCTGGGTTTTCTTTGGTGAAATTGTAACGAGGGAGACGGGGAAGAGTGAAGATGACTCCTCTCTAAGTAGCTCACTCAGATTTAGCTCTTCTGAGACCCTGGTCCACTTTGTTACATTTCACTTCTGTTTCTTTGTTTTACCTTTCTTCATGAACCTTTGGCTGGTTTTAAGAAATTGGTAGGCCACTTCTCTATTGCCACGCGGCCTCCATGGCACGTGACAGTGAGCATTCATGGCTTCCACATCTGGGACCAGTCACTCTTGGTCAGCTGCTGGCTGACCTGGGCTGACCCCGGTGAGGATGGGGGGCAGCCATGGTGACTCAGCGCCCCCCCCCATTGCTCCTCCTCCTCCTGGGTCCAAGAGGGTAGCCCAGAAGGGCTCTTTTCTTGCCAAAGGTGGAAGCACAAAAGAGTAAGCAGAATGACACAGGGGTTTTGAGGCTTAGGCTTCAAACGGGCTCACCATGGCTTCGGCCTCAGCAAGTCACCTGGAGCAGGGAAATATACTCTTACTTTGGGAGGCAGGGGGGACTCCAAACTCTCATGACAAGAGGCATGGATGGATGAAAGGAGAGAAGAATGGGAGCCTTTAATACCATCGTCTACCACAATGGGGTCAAAGACACCTACTCAGAGCTAAAATTAAATAAAATTTTTCTCCTGTGTAATTTATCTTTTTCAGAAATCCGGAACCTATGGCTCTCTTTTCAGTCTCTCAGACATTCCTCTTGACATTGCTGTCCTTGAGAACTTACCAGAGTGAAGGTGAGTATGGGGAAGAACAGAAAAGAAAAAAAAAATGCAGAGAAAAAGAACAAGGTAACTGGTACTTTGGAGGAAAGTTGCACAAGTCTTTTCTTTGGGAATTACTTGGAACTGGTGAGTAGCAGTGGTTTCCTTAGTTTTGATAGCTCATGGTAATAAAGCCACACCTTAGCCCTCATTTCCTGGCCAGTGCTCTGGTCATCCGGACACTTGTGAGTGGATCTAATCCCACAGAACTCATGGTAAATACACTGTGAGTGACATCTCCAAAGGAGTTGCCTTGTCCTGTGGGGCTGAGGTATAACCAGACCAGCCCAGGCCACTGGCTTAGAACAAGTTGCGATGTCCTTCAGTGACATTCATTGAGAAGCTATTTGCCGCAAGATAATACGCTAAGTACTGAAATGCTATTTATGGAAAAAAGAAACAGCAATTGTCACTTAGCTACTCTCCCCCAGTGAGGGTATTTTTCAATAAACCAACTTTGTAAATAGTGTCAATAAGGACGCTTGTAAAATGTTCATAGTGACTTTGGCTATTACTTTGAACCAGGTGGAAGGTACTCAGGCCTGAGTCTGTTGCCTGTGTTTAACAAAGCTTTGCACTTTCCTCATCCTGTGTTTACTCTTTGCTGTCCTCCCTTTGTAACAGAGAGCACAGGCTTACGGCCTCGGCCTCGTAATTATTCACACAGCCCCCTCCATGGATTCCTGAAGTGATGTTTCCAAGAAACACCCACAGAAGGTTTCTTTTTTCCCTAAAACTCTGTGAAAAGATATTTGGAAAGAAAAAGGAGATTTTGTTCTGATAAGAGCTTAGTTCTCTGCCTGGTGTTCTTTAAGTCTGGGTCTATTTCTTTTAGGTTCAGGGCACATGAGATGCTGCTGCTTTTTTGGCTTCTTAAAATTCGTAGTTTGTTGATAACCTTCCATAATCTGGAGCTGAAAGATGGGAATTAGGACTTCTCATTTGTCATATGTATACCCCTCACCTTATCTATCTTACTTGCTAAATGTGAACAGCTGGGCTGAGGGGGTGGTCCGTACCATAGGAAGGTTGGGTCCAGCTAGAGCCTCTGATTCTCAGACAGACCCATGCCCCCGGTTCCAGACTCTCCAGAAAATCCTACGCATTTAATCCCAAATTTTGGCCCAGTTCCCTTCCCTAGTGAAGTCTCATTATCTGATCCAATGACGACTGACTGGGTACCTTCTACGTGCAAGACACTGTTCTCAGAAGTAGTTCCAAGGAAGAATGGATCTTTTCCACTTCTTTCATTGACATCAGACATTCATTACCCGTTTCTCTCTCCACCAGTCTTTGTTTCTGCATCCAGCTTTCTCAGCTAAGCATGCCTGCCTTGCCACGTAATCCTGTCATTGTCCTCACACCACTTGGGTTTCTTGTCTCAATTTTTGCCGCCTCTGCCAGGTACCTGCTAAACGTCCACTCAGACGAGTGGGCCTCCCACACGATGGCCCAGCCAGGCTCAGGGATGAGACTTGGGTTCAGAAGTCCTAGCTTCTCCCGACCCATGAGACAGAGTCCAGACTCACTTCCACTTGTTGCTGGGCTCATGTCTGCTTCAGTCAGAGATCATGACTATAGCATTTGGTTTATTTTCTCCCATTCTCTTGTGTAAGTACCATACAGACCAAGACAGAGATGTAAAAACGTAGATTTTTTTTTTTTTTTGTAGAAGTGAAATTACACTATAGATACTGGGAATATTTATACTATGTATGGACTTATTAAACTCTATATAAAGTATGTATGTTGTATATAGTGTAAATATATATACTGGGAAATTATACTATAATGTGTAAATATAAGTAAAATATAAAAGTATATGCAGGTAAAGTATGTATATTTTAGTATGTGTTCTTCAGTATATGCTTTTTAAAACAATACAACATACGATGAGGCTTTTTTTTTATTTTTTATTTTTATTTTTTTTTTTAAAGATTTTATTTATTTATTTGACAGACAGAGATCACAGGCAGAGAGAGAGAGAGAGAGAGAGGAGGAAGCAGGCTCCCTGCCGAGCAGAGAGCCCGATGCGGGCCTCGATCCCAGGACTTTGGGATCATGACCTGAGCCGAAGGCAGAGGCTTTAAACCACTGAGCCACCCAGGTGCCCACGATGAGGCTTTTTAGCTTTGATCTCAAATGTTCTTTTAGCAATAACATTCTGTTTAATGGCTGTGTGATGTCCCAAGTTATAAATGAACCATGGTTTGTTTTCTTAAGTAGTGTTGGGGCCAGACAAAGAGCCTGGGTGAGAGAAGTGGGAGAAGAGTCTGTGATTAGACCCAGGGCTGTCTGATCACCCACTCCTCACTGTAAAAAGAGAGCTGGGCCCAGGGCCAAGAACCTTGGGTTTGGGTCTAGTTGGATGCTCTTGGGAAGTCACGTCCCTTTTTTTAAAACTCAGTTTCCTCATCTGAAAATAATGGGGTTGGACTTAAGGATCTGCACGATCCCTTAATCTCTCTGACTTTACCTTGACATCTCCCACTATTTCCCAAGGAAGTCCTCAGTTGCTTTTGACCCGAATTATTTCTGACTGATGTCTCTCCCAACTACTTGAGTCACTCAGCACTCACGGATCCCTCACGTCAAAAAAAGTTCCTCTTTTACCTAAAGCATCACACGGTAGCTTTCTCGAGCTTCCAGAAATAAAGTTGATACTGGTCGTTGACTCATCCTTTAGCAAGCAGTCACTGGGTGTCAACTGTGACAGGTGTGTTATTGGACTTGGTTTCACTGAGCTGAGTAAGACTTAGTCCCGCCCTTGTCGAGCTCACAGTCCTTGGGGAGACAAACCCAGACCCAGACAAACCCCAGCTATCATGACACACCATGATCAGTGCTCAAACAAGGGCTTAGAAATGCAGCCCTGGGGAGAAGAGAATGCCACCGACGAGGAGAGACAAGCTATTGCTTGTTGTGCTCTTGAGAACTTGTGAAGATCCTGAGTCCCTGTGATTTGAGGTCAACATCCGCTGTGGGGAAGAGGTTGTGCCGAGTGCTGGGGACGAGAGTCCATTCAAAGATGTCTCTGCCTCGGCCTCTGCCTTCCAGGAAGTTTGTATCTAGAGTGTGAGACTGACAGCAACAAATTACTACCCAGACAAAATGGAATGAGGGCTAGGAGAGCTGGGATGATTTTGCAGACATCCAGCCTTCTCTGTGCTATTGGTTACTACTAATTATTAAAAATATTTCCTCCTATTCCCTAAGGGATCTGCTCTTTCATCCCCCTAAACCTGCTTTTACTTAGCTTACATCTTAGGCTTGGAAGACTCCCCCAACTGACTGGTTTAAGGAGAGGATGAATAATGGCTATTCCCTTTAACTAAAGAGTAGAGAAATTTTATTCACAAAGGAGAAAAAAAAAAATCTCTAACCAAATAGTAATAGAAAGTGGCCATCATGTTTTGGGCTTTGAGTGTTCAGAAATTCCAGCTTACTTCATTTAACTTTGTATGAATGGGGTCTGATAAATGACTCACTCTGCCAAAGCTCATTGAGAATCAGAATGCCAAAAAAAAAAAAAAAAAAAAGACTCAAAATGCTAATTGATTAAGTTGCAGTGGGAAACAAAACTGGAAAAATGACTGGTGCCTAGCCTTTTGGTGCAGATTGACCCAGAGGACTAAATTCTGCATCCTGAAGTATCATCACAGTGGAGTGAACTAGGTGTCTTAGTTCACTTAGTTTACTTAGTAAAATCTAGCGTATTATAGGGTCTGAAAGTAATGCATGCTTCTAAAGAACATTTATAAAATACAAAAAAAGCATAAAAAAGTAAAATCACTCTGCCTCGCCATCCAGAAATAATGAGTAGTAGCGTTATAGCTTTACTTCTCTTTATAGCTTTCTGAAAAATAACCTAAGCACTTTAAAAAATATAAAATGGAATGCACAATCTAGTAAGTTTTTAAGGTCGAGAAAAGCATATGATTTAAACATGGCAATAGAGTGGAGTTGGTAGGACGGTAGGGTCTCAATCTCTGTATCATTTGAACGTTTTGATCATGATCACATATATGTAAAAAAAAATTTTGGAGCACCTGGGTGGCTCACTGGGTTAAAGCCTCTGCCTTCGGCTTGGGTCATGGTCTCAGGGTCCTGGGATCGATCCCCACGTTGGGCTCTCCGCTCAGCGGGGAGCCTGCTTCCCTTCCTCTCTCTCTGCCTGCTTCTCTGCCTACTTGTGATCTCTGTCTGTCAAATAAATAAATAAAAATCTTTTAAAAAATTTTATTGAAGGGAAATTCACATAACTTAAAATTAACCATTTTGTGGTTAAAATGAACAAATCAGTGATATTGGTACATTCAAAAATATGCAACCGGCACTTCCGTGTAGTTCCAAAACATTTTTATCACCCCAAAAGGAGACCCTGTAATCATGAAGCACTTACTCTCAACTGCTCCCATCCTCAGCCCCCAGCGATCACCAGTCTTCTATACTCCTCTATGGATTTACCTATTCTGAGCGCCTGTGTCTCTCCAGCTGGGGTCCTTCCTTGAGCTAAGAACATCATCACAATTATTTTATTCCACACAAGTGCCTTGCTGGTCTTATCTACAGAGTTCAGTAAATTCTTGCCAGCAGTGTTTTAAGTGTAGTGCATTGAGATCTAAGCAATCATGTCTAGAGATAGGGTATGCTCCCACTTCAGAGTTATATAATAAACTATGAAATACAGATTTTCAAACAGAAAACTCTTTTTATTTCCAGGAATATGAAATTTATGGCCAAGACTCCTCTTTATATAGCCTTTCATTTATCTAGGCTTTAATTTCTTTATCTACCAAATGATTTCTAAATTCCCTTGCAGACTTTCAAGATGGCTCATTCTAAGAGGCACGTGTGAGCATTATTTTCCAAAACTAAACGGTGGTGATACTGAACAGTTTATTATCTGTGACTCTTCAATTGTGTTCCTATTAAATGTTATTTCATATCTTATTTTTGATCTTTTAGTCTTGTCTGAACCTGTTCCATGGGCCCCTGAATCCCTGAAAGTTTCCGTCAATTCTACATGTCAGTGTTTGCATTTACAATGGACTGTCCACAACCTTGCTCATCATCGGGAATTCAAAATGGTTTTTCAGATAGAAATCAGTAGAATTAAAACATCTAATGTCATCTGGGTGGTAAGTACTTTTTTTTTTTTTTGGCTCAACATTTTAACAGTCCTTTTCTGACCAAGATCTTTCTCTTATAACATCCACAAAAATCCCAATACAGAAACATTTTAGCAACTCAACATGGTTTTCCAAAACAATTACATTTCTGTGTTTTTAGTTAAGAGGCTATGGGACCAAGTAACATGACAGCTTTGGTTCAGTAGGCTGGATACAACATGTTATGGAAATGATCATTTCCTCATTTCTGCTCTATCTCCTAAGTAGGCTACTGGGCCCATCCTTGAGTCCTAGATTCCAAAAATCCATGAACACCAACCTTCTTTTCTCTCTTCCCTCTTTCTTTCCTGTCCACCAGACATTTTCCTCAATTAGATGTAATTGTTTGGCAGCATTCTTCTTGCTAGTGTGGCTTCCTATCTGTTGCTTCACTCGTACCGTGATGAAATACAAGGAAGGATGAGTCCAAGCACTGTGTGTTCTCTCCAGCAAAGAGGTTCTTCCTGGACCCACCATGTTGGAGAGTAACTTACGATGTCCTTTGTTCCCTCACGTGTGGCTTTTTCTACAGCAAATCAAGTTATGAAAATCTTTCATTTCACGATCATTTTGCCTTTGAATTATTTGGGATTTGTCACTTGTCTTGGTTCAAATCATGGTTGGGCCCATTGAGCTGACGCTTCTCCGTCTCATGCATTAAGATACTGTGGTGGTTTCTTTCAGTTTCCATTTTATGGTCTGGGGACCCTTAATAATCTACCCACACAGCGTGCTCATTCATTATCAGAGGATGCTGAAGGACAGCATGGTGGAGTGTTCTCTCCTTGAAGGGGAACAGAGAATTTGCCTGGCGTGAAGGGAAACTCAGGGATGTGTCACGGCTGGGGATCTCTATTTGCTCAGCTGAAGTCTACTCTTCTCTCAGGCATTGGAAGCGTGGGCGCAGGGATTCGGAATGGTTAGTTCCTTTAGGAAAGTGGAAATGTTACTCGTTCTGATGCCTCCAGTTACTTTCCATGTTCATGCATTTGAGATCTGGGTGAGAGGCCTTAAGTATAACTTGGACTCTGTCCACCTAGGTTGATAGCAGTCTGCCATTCCACTCTGCCAAGAGTCGTTTCCCTCAGTGAGAGTTGTTTAGTGTTCTGATTTTTTTTAAAGATTTTATTTTTATTTATTTGTCAGAGAGAGAGAGCGTGTACACAGGCAGGCAGAGTGGCAGGCAGAGGCAGAGGGAGAAGCAGGCTGCCTGCCGAGCAAGGAGCCCGATGTGGGACTCGATCCCAGAACACCGGGATCATGACCTGAGCCGAAGGCAGCCCCCCAACTGACTGAGCCACCCAGGCATCCCTAGTGTTCTGATTTTAAGCAAAAGCATTGCGCATTACAGCTGCTCACTTTCCACCATCAGCATATCTGCCCACTGGACCTCATACTAATCATTTTTGTACTTTCATTTATATATGTATGTATGTATTTTTTTTTTAAGAGAGGAGAGAGGCAAAGAGAGTACATGCAAGTGAGCAGGGGAGGGACGAAAGGAGAAAGAGAATCCTAAGCAGGCTACATGCCCAGTGTGGAGCCTGATGTGGGGCTCGATCTCATGACCCCGAGATCACGACCTGAGCCAAAATCAAGAGTCAGACGCTTAACCAACTGAACCACGCAAGCACCCCCATATTTTTGTATTTTTGATGGATGCACTCGTTGGTTGTCGATTTGGACCCAGTAAAATATTGCACAAAGGTCATATTGAGGCTAGTTGTCTAAGAAAAGGAAGTTGAGAGAAATGCTGGAAGAATTAATGGAAAATTAGTACTTAACACCATGGGAAGAAGTAACGCTAACCATAGACCAAGTGGATCCCATTTTTTATTTTCCTAACAGGCACTTGTTCATTTCTGTTTTCACCTTTGATTGGTCTAAGAGCTATTTTTTCTGGGGAGAGCAGCTTGTCAAACCTGCTTCCATGAACTACTAAGGCTCGAGATCTTCACGACTAGAGTTCTGCCTCGTCCGATGTCTGGTCCCCATTATCACCCAGCTCAGCCTGACGGGGGAGAGGAGAGTGGTGTGTTGTGCCATTCAGCTCCCCGAGCCAGGACAGTATCCTTCAGCCACATGCCCAGACAGGGGTGACGGCCATGGGCACGCCCCGGGTAATCAGTGGCCAGGCCTCCCAGAACAGACAATACCACAAGGAGCCTTTGTCTGCCCCTTCCAGGCCTAAAGTCAAGGAGAGACATGAGATCCCCCTGCAGCTGAGGGGAAGGAAGCCAGCCGAGGGGACTGCTTCTGAAGAGAGCGCGGTCTCCCTTTTTGTAAGGTGGTTCCCGGTAAGGCGAGGCTGGCAGCTCGCTTTCCTGCATGCGGAGAAGGGACAGCTTTCAGGACTCCTGCCTCCAGCGGTGGTCGTGTGCCTAACCAAGCCAAGGAGGACCGTCCTGGTCCAACTGCTTGCAGCAGGGCTGGGGACCCTGGGTTGCCTCCCGGATGGTGAGGGCCACGCAGAAGCCTGCTGGCAGCCAGCCGCCCGCCCACACCACACGGCCTCACCTGGGCCTGCTTCTGCCCTCGGCCTGTCCGGCCACTGGCCTTCTGGTCAGTGGCCGGGGAAGGCGGCGTGGAGTCCTAGTGCAGGCCCGGGAGGAGGCCAGGAGCTGAGTTTGCCAGGGATCTGCGCTCGCCTCAGGAACGAGTCTGTGACCTCACTTGGACTCCTGGAGAGGTGAATGTGCCAACTTCTTGTGACTTGCTAGTGTCTGCCAAATTAAACTTGCCACTTCAGTGAATGAAAACAGCCCCAGCACAATTCATCACGTTAAGAAAAAAAAATCACTGAATTGATGCATTCAAGGAAAGTTTTATCTCCTCCATGACAAGGCTGTGAGCAGCACACAGCACAAGTTTGTGGTTAGACAGAATCTGCACAAGCGGTGTCTGAGGAAAACAGAGCCCACGATGCCTGTTAATGATGCAGACACTGAGCGCATGGTTGGGAGACTGGGAGCCGGGGTCCAGCCATTATTCAAGGCGTAGGTCTGTCAGGGCTGAGCGGGAATGAGGAGAAAAAACACACAGACCAGAGTGTCCTAAATGTGGGATGTGCAGTGCTGGCCGCTGACAAGGTACTATGGGGTTGTGACGAGGCCTGACCTTCTCCAGCAACTTGAAAGAAGGACTTTTTGAGCCAAAAACAAGGAAGAGGATTAGAAGCTAATTTAGAAGGGAGGGTGGAGAATATTCTGGGAAGAGCCCACAGGTGTGAGCTGAGGCCTTGAGGGGAGGGCTGTGAGCTCCCAGGCCTGAAAGCATGGAGCACAGAGGGGCAGCCGTGGCCCCGGGTGGACCACACAGGACACTGGAGGTCATGCTCAGTTTTCCTGTTTTATCCTGAGAGCCACAAAAAGAAGAGGAATGACAGGATCTGGCTGGAAGTGTTTGAAAAGTCTGCTCTGGCTCACAGCGGAGACCAGGTGGGGCAGTGCGAGAAGACAAAGCATTACCTGTATGAGGGGGGCTGTGTGGTGGGCCCAGCAGAGAGGCACCCGGAGTGACTGGTGACACTCCAGGATGACAAAAGTGGCTAAATTCCAAAGAGATGCAGTAGGAAAAACCCAAACTGTCGCTTGTGGACAGCAAGGTCGCCATTATTGATACAGTTTCTGGGTTGGTGTGTTGGTTGGTTTTTTGGTGTTTGCTCTTAAACAATATTTAATCAAAATGGCTCAAGACTGCTTGTATTAAATAGGAAAAGTTGCGTAGATCAGGACCTCAAATCTCGTATTTAAAACGCGTATTTTGTAGTTTAGGAGTAAAACAACATGATAAACCAAAAGAGAAACATTTTATAACTTGGAGTCCCACATGGAGGGAAGGGCTGTGCACTGCGAGGTGGGCCAAGGTGCTCTCCCCCCAGGGCTGCTCCGGCTTCGGCCCGAGCTCCGCTGTAGCCCAGCAGCCTGGGAAGGGGGAAAGGAGAAAGTGGAGGGAAGGCCTCAGAGTCTGTCAGCTCCGGCTGTGTGTGACATGCACGTTGCCCCCATCCTCATGACTATAGGGTTTGAGATTAGCCTTTAGAAATGGGGCTGCAGGGACGCCTGGGTGGCTCAGTTGGTTAAGCGGCTGCCTTCGGCTCAGGTCATGATCCCAGCATCCTGGGATCAAGTCCCACATCGGGCTCCTTGCTCTGCAGGGAGCCTGCTTCTCCCTCTGCCACTCTGTTTGCCTGTGCTCACTCTCTCTCTCTCTCTCTGACAAATAAATAAATAAAATTAAAAAAAAAAAAAAAAGAAATGGGACTGCAGACTCAGTTTTCCCCAGGAAATGCAAGC
Organism: Martes martes; assembly: GCF_963455335.1. NCBI lineage: Eukaryota > Metazoa > Chordata > Mammalia > Carnivora > Mustelidae > Martes > Martes martes. The sequence goes on along the minus strand of NC_137892.1, from coordinate 135,431,832 downwards.
ATTTGATGTTCCCATCATCCAGCAGTGGGGGCAGAAAGCAAGTGTCCTGGAGGGGCCCACCAGGGAGCCTGAGTGTCCAGAGCCTTGCGGGACGGGAAGAAGAATAAAGCCCTGTGTCTGTTCTCTTGGGACCATGCTCCAGCCAGGGACACAACCCAACCACAGATGAAATGTCAACGACCATACCCAGTGTGCAGGAGGGCTTCCGGGGAGGTGGGGGTGGGTGTGGCCTGGACTAATTCCCAGTGCAGAGGGGGCGTGGGGACCCTAAACCAGGGATGCTGGGTGAACAGACTCTGAGGTGTAAAAGTATAAAGCTATTCCCCAAGTGCAAGGTAGACCACTGTGTCCAGAGAGGAGGTCCCTGTGAGGGAGAGGCAGGTTGGAATCAGCATGTAGATGGCTGAGAGGGTAAGGTGTAAAAGAACCATTGAAGCCCATTGAAAGAGAGAGAAGACACCAGAATTTTAGAAAGATCAAGATGAAAGGCTGTGTGGAGAGGCACCTGGGTGGCTCAGGTGGTTAAGCATCGGATTCTTGATTTAGGCTTGGGTCATGATCTCAGGTCGTGAGATCGAGCCCCACATTGGGCTCTGCACTGAGCGTGGAGCCTGCTGAAGATTCTCTTTCTCCGCCTGCCCCTCCCCCACTCACACACTCTGTCTCTAAAGTAAATAAATAAATCTTAAAAAAAAAAAAAAGGCTGTGTGGGAAGAGCAGTTGCAGTTCAACTTGAACAAGCTTCCCAAGAGCACAGTGTAAGACATCTTGTGTGCTTGACCTCCCTGGGGACTGAAGATTCTAACAGGCGGAGCTCAGAGAAGAGGACATGGCCCCTGGACCACCATATCTGCAAAGACAAGTAGACCAAATGAAACCAAACAGAAAACAGACAAACAGAGCCCAAAGGCCTCACAGAGAGCCTCCTACTGGCTTCGGAGAGCCGTTGGTACTCCTGGGTACCATGAAGGCCTGCCCTCTCTACGGAGATTTGGCCAACTTGATCTGGCCGTGGCTAAAAAAGATTATTAATACAGTACTCCTCGGTCTTGCTTATTTTTAAAGAATGACTCCATTAGTTCTCTAGTTTGCAAAAATTTTCTTAGCAGGCTCTATGTGACAAGTCCCGTGCCTACCTTCTGACTCTGACCTCTCCCCCCAAGAATGGAGTACGTTCAGCTTTCTTTCACTTGCTCCCCACGAGCCCCCTGGAATCAGAGAGCCGTCAGGAGTGGGAGATGAGCTCTCAAAAGGCAGGAGGCTGTGGCAGGTTCTGCTGTGACGTCTGAGTGGGGGAGTGGGCTGCTTAGGGATGGACCGCTCTTGCGTGTCTCTGGGAGCTGCAGTGGGCTCCTGGCTGTGTGCTTGGTGGTAACTCTAATCAGGCCATTTTCCTGGACAGCATGGATCCACGTTTCCAAATTTTTCCCTTTCTTTCTAGGAGAACTACACCACCACTGTGAAGTGGAACCAGGTTCTGCACTGGAGCTGGGAATCCAAGCTCCCCTTGGAATGTGCGAAGCATTTTATAAGAATGAGGAGTGCGGTAGATGCTGCCAAGACCCCCGGGCCAAGGGTCTGGAGCAGCTGGAGTTCGTGGGAGGAAGCAGATGGTAAGAAGGGAGGTGGTAAAAGAATTAAAAGCTCAAATATTTAATATTACTTAGGGATCAATAGCCAAATAGTAGAAGTCTCTTTTGAGGAGACCGAGTAGAAACCGACGTTATTTTTGTCTTCCCTTGGAATGAAGAAGTGCGGAAGTGAACCGTGCCACCAGGAGATAGATGTCTACAGTTTTGCCTCACAATTTATTCTCAGAGATAATTACGCAAGTTCAGACAATTTCGTATTTATTTTCCAAACATGGGACCCGTGTTTATTACAAATACTAAGAGAACAAAGCAGGACATAAATTGTACATAGGCTTTTATTAGTGTATCTACACCTAGAGCAGAGGTTAGGAAGCTTTTGTGTAAAGGGCAAGATAGGAAGTATTTTAGGCTGTACAGACCCTGTTGGTCTCAGCCATGACTCTGAGACATGTAATTGTAATGGGAAAGCCATCTTAAGCAATATGTAAACAAATGAGAATTGTTGTGTTCTAATAAAACTTTATTTACAAAAACAGATGGCAAGCTAGAATTGGTCCATGGGCCCTAGCCTGCCAACCCCTAAGGTAGAGAGAAGCAGTGAAATATGGAAACAATGAAATCAAATCTTCATTTGAGTAATGAGATTATGGAGAAATATGTTGTATGTATCTCCTAATTTTGATAATTTAATTTTGTTATCATTAAAATCTAGAGTGGATTTTACCACAGCTTATTATGCTTCATTTAAACTATAAGCTGGTTCTAAAGCAATGCCATTTGGCTCTCTCAGCGTATACCATTTGCCAGATAATCTGGAATTCCTGCCCATAGAACCATTCCTTTGTTAAGTGTTTATACAAATCTGTTAAAGTCAAACTGATGGCAAACATTAACCCATGAGCAGCCTCGTTATTAATTTAATACTGCTAATAGAATTAAATCTGCATTTTAGTCATGTTCTAAGCACTCTCCATATTAATTTAGCCCTCAAATCAGCCCTTTGGAGTATGTATTGTTCTTTTTTTTTAAGATTTTTATTTATTTTTTTTATTACTTATTTGACGGAGAGATCACCAGTAGGCAGAGAGGCAGGCAGAGAGAGAGGGGGAAGCAGGCTCCCTGCTGAGCAGAGAGCCCGATTCGGGGCTCCATCCCAGGACCCTGGGATCAGGACCTGAGCCGAAGGCAGAGGCGTAACCCACTGAGCCACCCAAGTGCCCCGGAATATGTTTTGTTCTTATCCCCACTTCACAGATGAGGAAACTGATCACAATTAGCTTAAAGAACCCATGCGAGGTCATTGAGCCCGTAAGTGGTAGAGTTGGGATTCCAGCCCAGACCAACCTAGCTCCAGAGCTCACCCCCCAACCTTCGCATTACATCCTACTGCTGACAGAGGGACCCACAGAAAAAAAAACCAGACTGAAAAGATAGTAAGAGACAGGACAACATTATAAACAGCTTTGATAAATGGGCTAGATTTCTCAAATCTGTAACTCCTGGTCTAAGTCAAGGATGAATGAAAAACCTGACTGTGTATTCTAGCCCCCAAACACTGGTTCTCAGCCGTGGTTGCCCATGAGAGTCGCCTGGAACGTTTAAAAAAGCTCCCCTGCGCAGGCCACACAGCAGGGCGAGGTCAGTGGTGGCGGTGGCGGGCTGAGTGGGAACCACAGAGCCAAGCAGTCAGAGCAGGCAGCCCCTTCGGGGTTGTGACTGGGGGGGAGCGGGTCTGAGGGAGCGAGAAGGAAGCATAGGGAGGGCGGTGAGTTGGCTTGAAATGGGAGACACCTGAGGATTTTTATACACTGACGGTCTTACAGAAGGAGAGACAATGGAAAAGGAGCTATTTTAGTGACTGGCATTTCCAAAAAGGTGGGCAGAGATGTGGTCAGTAGTACAGTGTAGAGATTAAGAGGGATACATGGGGGTGCCTGGCTGGCTCAGTCCATTGAGCGTCCGAAGCTTGATTTCAGCTCAGATCATGATCTCAGGGTTGTGGGATCGAGCCCCGTGTGGGGCTCTGCACTCAGCATAGAGTCTGCTTGGGATTATCTCTCTCCCTCTCCTTTTGCCCCTCCTGCTCATGTTCTTTTTCTTGCTTAATTTCTCTAAAATAAATACATAAAACCATAAAAAGGGGGGAATGGGGGAGACACGTGGCCGTGGAGATGGGCAGACCTGGCAGATGTGAATGTGGCTTTGCCACCTGCTGGGTGAGTGAACTTGGGCTCTGTGGATCCTACTTGTGCTGGTGGTAAGAGATATCGTACATCCCACCTAACGCAGAGCCTCCCTCGGGGCTGTGTCCCATAGAGGGCAGCTGTGGCCATCACAAGCAAAGCTGGCAGGGACACCTGATCCCAGGGCCGAGGGATACACCGTCTTTGCAGTAGGAAGGGCCGCCACATTTCGCCTAACAGTAGGAGCCCTTGTAGGAAGGAGTGTTTGCACAAGCCCTGAATTTTTCTAGGTTTGCCTAGAGATTTAGGCTCGGCTTTTCCCCAGCAGGTAGAAGAGACTAAAGCTGTCATTGAGAGTGAGACCAGAGGGGCTGGTTTGAAACTTGAGTGACGTTCTAACTGATGGGCCTTTTTTTCTCTTGCAGTACAGAATTCTCTTGGACGTGACCCGCTGTTCGTTTTTCCTAAAGATAAGCTCGTGGAAGAAGGCTCTAATGTCACCATTTGTTACGTTTCCAAAAGCCATCAGAATAACATATCCTGTTATTTGGAAGGTGTACGGATACAGGGAGAACAGCTCGATCCAAATGTGTCCGTGTTCAACTTGAATCATGTTGCTTTCATTAGGGAAACCGGGACAAATATCTATTGTAAGGCGGGCCAAGGAGATGGGATAAAGGGCACCGTTCTCTTTGTGTCAAGTAAGTGTGTACATGCTCTGTGCTCTTCTTTCCTGCTGCCTAGAATAGATGGAATTTCCTTTCCCAGAAGGCAAGTAAACATTTCTACCCGTGGTCTGGATGTTCTCTTGTCTCCCCAGTCTTCTAGGAGAGATTCTGGAAAAGATCTTGAAGGGTTTCCTGTTGTTATCTCGGCCTTATTGACAGTTTTATTCCTAGAGACCAAGATTATTAAAGGGGAGAAAGTTCGGTCCATTTCCTGGACCACTGGGAAGGGCCCTGCCCGCCTCAGCCATGTGGCAGGACTGCAACATGGCGGGGGGCCGGGGGGCGGAGTGGGAGAGATGGCAGGGCGCTGACTCCAGGGAGGTAGCCGGTGTTGCCCCCAGAAGATCTGGGTTCGAATCCTGTGCCCGGGTGCGCCACCTTGGCCAAGTTTCCCCACCTCTCTAGCCAGTTTCCTTCTCTGTGAAGTGAGCCCTGGACTGGTTGTTTGAGGGTGAATGAACACAGATGGGCCTGGCCCCAACACTGTAGCCGAGGAATCCAGGGGAACCCACTCTGAAGTGGGTGTGGAAAACTTCAGGTGCTTCCATGGCTGGCGACGGGGAAGGGGGAGCACTGTGCTTTTCACGGTCTGTGTGCACGTGCCCGGGGGCACGTGCCCAGGGGCTTCCTGGATTTGGTCAGGAGACCTCCCTTCCCTGCACTGGACGTGGGGCAACATCTGAGCCTGCTCCCTCCTGCTTCTCTGGTCCGAGGCGTGCTCCGGGCTCCCGGGCACCCACCTCCACTGTCTCCCAGGGCGGGGCTTCTGAGAGCTGCAGGGATGCAGCGAGGAGGGGTGCAACTTGGAGGTGCTGCCTTTGACCTTGGAACTCTCAGCGCCCTGCTGCCCAGCTTAGCAGTCCCCCAAATCGGACTTGCTGGCATCCCAAGCCTAACAGCCCCGAGGCTGTCTGCGAGCCCTAGCTTCCAGGGGCGGCAACACTGACTTCATTCATTCATTCATTCATTCATTCATCTAACTGTCAGCTGCCTGACAGTTAGTGGTAGGTGTTGAGTGCCTCCTAGCAGGCCCTGGGGGTATGACTCCCGGGACACACTGCAGACCCTGGCACAACTCCCACCACCGGTCCCGGGTGATGCCTCAGAGAAGAACAAGGGAAGGGAGAAGGGGCCCAGATGAGGTGCCTGAACTGTGACTTCCTAGAGGTGTGGGTGGGGTGTGATGCTTTTATCATTCAGAGTGATTCTGTGGCCTGAGACCCAAAAGGAGCTCCTGTTTTCCTTGTCTTTCATTAAAGGGATTTAACTAGGCCTTTCATCTATTTTTTTCCTTTGTACGGACAGAGGTCCTCGAGGAGCCCAAGGACTTTTCTTGTGAAACCCAGGACCTCATGACATTGAACTGTACTTGGGATCCAGGGAGTGACACCGGCTTGCTCAAACAGCTTTCCCAGAGCTACACTTTATTTGAATCGTAAGTTAGCTCCCATGGAGTTCTTGACAGAGTCCTCCTTGTTTAAGGCACTTGTGACAGCAACAAGAGGCACATTCAAATGTTGAGGAAAATGTGAACAGATAGTTTACAACCGTCCTGCCAGAGTGAGGAAGAAGTCTTTCAGTGGTCTGTGGTACTTTCCACCTGAGTTTCAAGAAAGGAAAACGTCACATAAAAATGATAAGAAAGCCTGTTCGTGGTGAATCTTGATGTGAACATAGTTCCATCCGGTGTTCTGAGTCTACTTAATTTCTAACTTTTTAAGAATATTTAAAATACATTAAGGAGTCGTCTCATCCCCCATGTTGGTGGAGGGGGGCAGTCAATGGTTCATGGTCATTACACATTTCACCACAGAAGTCGAATTTGTTGAAACGTTTTCACTTTGGCATTTGTTGATGGCGGGGGATCGACACCGTCATGTGGAACATAATTTGGAGGCCACTGAGTGTGCCCTGAGTGTAGGGATACATCTCTGTGTTGACAAAAGTGTAAACCCTGAAATCGTTGTTTTGTGTGTGTGTGTGTGTTTTGTTTTTTTTTTTTAAGATTTTCCGGGAAAAAGACCCTTTGTAAACACAAAAGCTGGTGTCTTTGGCAAGTAGCTCCAGAGTCCCAAGACATGTATAACTTCACACTTACAGCTGAAAACCACTTACGAAAGAGAAGTGTTCACCTTCTTTTTAACCTGACTCATCGAGGTGAGACCAGTGTCAGAACCCGCTGTGGTTACGAACTCATGGTTGTGTGACATGCTCTCTGATGGAGGAAATGTTGTAGATTTTTGCCTAATTCACATTCTAAGTGAAATTTTTAATTTAGGGGCACCTGGGTGGCTCAGTCGGTTAAGTGTCTGCCTTCAGCTCAGGTCACGATCCTGGGCTCCCAGGATTGAGCCCCGCATCAGGCTCTGTGCTCAGCGGAGAGTCTGCTTCTCCCTCTTCCTCTACCCGTTCCCCTCCCCTGCTCATGCACACATGCGCGTGCTCTCTCTCTCTCCACCTCTCTCAAATAAATGAGTCTTTTTAAAAAAGAGTTTTCATTTATAACTCTCGTTGAAATCACACTTCTCTTCATAGAAGCATGCATGGCCCACCATCCCTGGTTATTTGTTTTGATAATGTAATAGGCACCTGCATGCTTACTACTCACCTTCAGACTAGAACTCCGACTGGAACTCACTGCCTCTCCCATCCCACAGCCCCCCCACCTGGCTCCTTCCACCAAGCTAACTACAGATTTAAATCTCGAATGTGTGTATGTATGTATAGGTGTATGTATTCTCATTTCTAATGTCATCCTAAAAATACTGTTTTTATTTTGATTGGTTTTAATGTATATAAAAGACATCAAGCCACATGTGATAATTTAGTAATTACTGCTTGTGTGATAGTAAATTACTGATATTGACCCATATTATTGAGTGGTGTTATAGTCCGTTGGTTTACACTGCCGTGAAGTATTTCATTGCATAAATTTATGGTATTTTGGTCAGGCATCTCCTCGAATGGTTTTTCAGGTTGTATCAAGGTTTTTGTTCTCAGGGATGGTGCTACTATGAGCATTATGGATGTAGGACTGGCCTCCTTTTGTTTTCTTTAAATTATTTTTTATTTATTTGACAGACAGAGATCACAAGTAGGCAGAGAGATGGGCAGATAGAGAGAGAGAGAGGAAGCAGGCTCCCCGCTGAGCACAGAGCCCGATGCGGGCTCGATCCCTGGGCCATGAGATCATGACCTGAGCTGAAGGCAGAGGCTTTAACCCACTGAGCCACCCAGGTGCTCCCTCCTTTTGTTTTCTTGAGTGTATACCCCAAAGTGGAATTGGTGAGGACATAGAGAATGTGAATGAGCAAATTCAGACACAAAGCCAAGTGGTTTTCCAAAGGGGCTTCCCTGGTCTTACCCCAGCCCTTGAACTCATACAGCCTCTCCATGCTGGGGTGGTTGCCCTTTCCATTGTGTCAGTTTCCTGGGTATACATACCCTGGTGTCTGTCATGGTTTTGAGTACAGATCCTGAAGGTTGAGAATCTCTTCCTATGTTTTGACCACGTGTTTTCTCTCTTATGAAATGCAGAATCTTCACATGTGTTCCTTTTTTCTAGAATGCTCATCCCTTGCTTTTTACTTTCTTAATTCCTACATATCTTCTAGATTTTAGCTTAATCACCAGTCAGCCAGATAATGACAGGGTGCTTCTAGTATAGCTGGCACTGGGGACTTGGCAGTGAACGAAACTGGGTGACTGCCCCATGTGAACTTGGGGTGTGAGAGTGTGTTGGGGGAGGGGAAAATAGTGGGGAGTGGACACGTACAGTATCTCGAGTATCACTACACACTGTGGAGAAGGTCAACTCGGGTCATGCGGTAGAGAATGCCTGATGCCACTTCAGTTAGGATGAGGCTGCCAAAGAATGAGAGAGAAACAGAAAATATCTAGGGGAAGAGCATTAGAAGCAAAAAGAATAGGATTTGAGAAGGTCATAGGATGGGAACAAGCTCTGGGTTGTTCTTGAGAGAGAGGAGATCGGAGTGCCCTGGTCACGCAGTGACTGTGGGACGAACTAATACCGGCTGTATTAGAAGGTGTCCATCGGGACAGGTCAGTGACGTGACTTAAGCTGTAGGAAAAGCTCGTGCAGGTGGGGCTGTCAGAGGCGACGGTGGAGAGAGGAAGCTGGATGGGAGGCTATTGCAGTCGTCAGGCAGAGACTTTGCACCAGATGGTGTGATGAATTTGGTGGGATGTGGTCATATTCTGAATTCACTTTGGGATAGAGCTGGTAGGACTTACTTAGGGAAGGTATGCAGGTTACAAGGGGAAGAGATTCCTAGAGCTTGGGCCTAAACAACTGAGCTAATACTGGAACTATTTCCTGAAATGGGGAGGGTACCGTGGAGGAGCAGCTCTGAGCAGGATGGTAGAGTTCTGTCTTCGCCGTGTCGAGGTTGAGGTGTCTTTTAGACATGGACGTATTGAGGAGGCAGTTGGATGTAGAGTTTGGAGAGCATGGAAGGAGTCTGGGATGGAGAATTAGAATTGTGAGTCATGAGCCTATGGATAATGAGATAAAGACGAAGGCTCAGGATAGGGGCTTCTAGAACTCCATCTTCTAAGTCAAAGGCCTTTTACACTTTCACTGTGGTCACTCCACTTTCAATGTCACATTTGGTTTTGTGGTTATTGATTCGTGTTTGCTCCCCTGTTGCACTTTGAAGGCAGGTCCATGACAGGTTTCATTTTCTCTCCCATCTGACAATTTCTTTTTATCGGTGTGTTTGGAACTTTTATATTTGACATAATTATTAATATGGTTGGACTCAATCTGCCATTTTCTTATTTATTTTCTATTTGTTCCCTCTGTTTTTGTGTTCCTCCACTCTGCCCAGCCTGCCCCCTTTGGGATTATTTGAATATTTTTTTTAGTATTCCACTTCAATTTGTCTACTGACTTTCTCCTACATCTCTTTGTATTCCTGTTTTTTCCCTCTGGAGATTATGTTACTAATGTTTCACAGTTTTCTTAGAGTTAATATTTTCCACTTTAAGTAAAATATAGAAGCTTTACAACCCATATGTCTTCCTTTACCCCCCACTACCAGCACAGTGATATTTTACATTCTGGTCTTCTGCAATCTGCCTGTTGCTGTCTACCTTTGAGAGTTCTCAAATAGAATATTTGAGAATGCTCCATGCACTGTATTGACTGGATTCAGGAAGAGAGATAGGATGGGAGGTACTTACTTTGTCTTTTTAAAACCTGAACCTTATCCAGTCCATTTTTCATTTCAGATATTATATTTTTTAGTTCTAAATTCCCATTTGATTTTTTTAAAAAAATGGTTTATATTTTTCTGCTAAGAAGCATTTACCTCTATTCATTTCAAACTTGTTTACTGTTATGACATGGGTCTCTCTTAAAGTCTGTAATCATTGTAGCCATGTGGGCCATCTTAAGGTTGGCCTCTGTTGATTATCTTTTCCTTTGGAAATTGGTGACATATTCTGGGTTTTTGTATGTAGAATACTTATGGATTGTACCTTTGACATTGTTGATGTTATTTTGTTTAGACTCTGGGTTCTGTTATACTCTCCCCATGAACCACTTCTCCACGTTTTGATCCTCTTTGACAATCTGCCTTCTTTTGTTTAATTTTAGGAGTCCTGGGTAGTTTCTTCTTATGTTTTGTTCAGAATTTCTAATATAATCGATGAGAGAGAAAGGCTGTAGTTGGCTTAATCCATCTTGGCTGTAAGTCTGGTTTTGTTTGCTATTTTTTCAAAAGCAAACAACAAAAAAATACCAGTGAATAAATAAATGTAGACATGTACTGCTGTTTACCAAAGTCTTTTGGATTTATGCTTGAATTTTTTTTTTTTTACTTTGTTTCCTTTTTTTTCTTTCTTTTTTTTTTCTTCTTTTTTGGCAGTGCACCCAAAGGCTCCCTTCAATGTATTATTCAAAAATGTAAGTGCCACAAGTGCCACCATGACGTGGAAGGTACACTCCATTGGGAAGTATTATACACTGTTGTGCCAAGTTGAACTCTACGGTGAAGGAAAAGTGACACAAGTAAGAATGCTGCTTAATTTCCTATTTTCAAAAATCCCTTTATGTTCTGAACAGAGAGACTTATGAATAAAACCTCTTTAAAATCTTATTTCTGGGGGAGGTGGGTGGGGAGAGGGATAATTGGATGATGAGCATTAAGGAGGACATTTGATATAATGAGCACTGGGTGTTATATGCAACTGATGAAGCATTAAATTCTACCTCTGAAACTAATAAATAAATTAATTAATTAAAAATAAAATCTTGGGGCACCTGGGTGGCTCAGTGGGTTAAGCTTCTGCCTTAGACCCAGGTCATGGTCTCAGGGTCCTAGGATTGAGCCCCGCATCAGACTCTCTGCTTGGCAGAGAGCCTGCTTCCCCCTCTCTCTCTGCCTGCCTCTCTGCCTGCTTATGATCCCCCTCTCTCTGTCAAATAAATAAATAAAATCTTTAAAAATAAATAGATAAAATCTTATTTCTGTGCGGGTTCAGATGGTAAGGGTAATCTGTTTAATTAAAAAGTTCTTGGAATTAATCACAAACTTTAGAGTTGGGCAGAGGGCTTTAGAGATTTTCTTTTCCCAAAGAAAAAGTAGTCTTACCCCAAATCTGATTGAACCGTGCTATGATTTGACTTTGCAATGAAGTATGCTCACCACTACACCTGTTTCCTCTATTCCTTCTTCTGCTTCTTGCTTCTTGTTTCCTTTTTTCTTTTAATTTCATTTCTTCTTATCCTTCCTTCTTCCCTCCCTCCCTTTCTTTGAAAAAGCACAACGTTTCCGTCAAGGTGGATGGTGCGCGCCTCTTCAGTGGCCTGGAGCCGGACACGGAGTACATGGCCCAGGTGCGCTGTGCTAACGGCGACCGCTTCTGGAAATGGAGTGAGTGGACGCGGCAGAACTTCACCACAGCCGAAGCTGGTATGTTCACCTCCCTGCGGTTTCACTCAAGGATCTCAGCTGACTCATGGGAGATGGGTTAGGGTTTCCCTGAGAGCTTTTGACTGTACCCAAACCTGAGGGGAACATATTGCAACAGAGGCTGAATACTCTTTTTAAAAAGAACTGGATTAAATGCTTAACGGCATGTGAGTGGGAAGCCATCCACCTCAAACATGCGTCAGTCCGTGTTCTTTCTTTTGTACGTTTTCTCTCTCGTCTTTGATTTTGCGAAATGGTTTCTAAGCTAGTATTGCTGGGTCCCCATTGGATCTGGAGCTATGTAAATCAGTGTAGACTTTTCAAAGTAAGGGCTGGGGACAAACAGTAGTGTCCATGCCAAGGAAAGCTTTGTTCTCATACCAAACAACTTCAGGCTATGTGTGGAAATGTGATGATATTTGGAAACTGAATTTTTAGTGACACGTCATTCGTTCAGCAGCAGCGAGCTGTGAGTCTTCTCGATCATTCTTGCGGTGGGACTTTCCTCACCCCGACTGAACCACGAGTCTTTCTGACAAATAACTACAGCTTGCAGTGCCTTCCAGTTAGGGCCTCCAGAGATGAGCTGGCCCGGCCCTGCTTTCATCTCCTTCCCACTCAAAACGACAAATCATCGTCGTTGCCCAGCAGACAGAGGAGGCAAGTTCTGCCTGTACATTCCTGGTTTGTGGAGTTACTGAGGGGCAGAGACGTAGCGATCGTGACAATTAGGGCAGCTGGCCCTTACGGAGTGCCCCACAGAGCTCCAGCACTTGCTGGGTTTTTCTCTTACGCCTCACACCAGGCAGGAGACACGATGGGTAACCATCCTCGCTGTGTAGGTGAGGGCCCCGACGCGCACAGAGGAGCAGTGATTTAATTGGCCTCGCCAAGGAGTGACAGAGCTGTTGACTGTGACCCAGACCCCGACCCTCTGACTCCAGAGCTCTCCCCTCACCTAGAACCCGATTCTGTGTGTTCGGTCTCTTGAGGCGGTTATTACAGCCTCCAGATGTTGTCGATTCAAGTCTGGCTCTTTTACTGCCAAAGGAAGGAGTATATGTATTTATTTGATCCCGACTTCTCTTCCTCTGTGTGTGTGTGTAGGCGTGTGTGTGTGTGTGTGTGTGTGTGTGTGTGTGTGTAGGCTGGCGGGGCTTTCTGTTTCTCCACGGGGGACCATTTTAAAGTAGTGACTGGAGCTGAGGGCTGACGAGGACAGCTCTTCCGAGCCTACACGTGGGTTGGTCACTGGTTGTCCTCAGCAGCCTTCCTCTCCTTGTCTGGTGTTCCAGCCCCACCTCCCGCCACTTCCCCCTCCCAACCTGCTCCCCCACCCTCCTGGGGGCCTCCAGTAATTTTTTTCTAGAGGCATAGACTCCTCAAGAATCCCTGCTGTAGAAAAGCCCTGTTCCTGACAGTAACGTGGTATCCCCCTCAGTTGTGTTTTATTAAAGAATTTTTACTTTAATGATAGTGCTCTGCTTTGGGTTTTTTTTTTCTTCCAAATTTATTCCAACATTATAACTAAAACTGAGTATAAAAGGACAATGGCAAAAGGGTAGAGTTTTTAGTAAATTGTATTTCTTTTAGTGCAAAGAATCTGAAAATAATAAATTTTGCTTTTGATAATAACAAGAGAATGAGATGAAGCTACTGGTGGTGAATCTGTACGTATACATACCTATCTATCTATCTATCTCTATCTGTATCTACATTTTTTTAACCTCTGACAACACTGCTTGATGCTGGAAAGGTCGATGTTTATGTGTAGTAGAACCATGCTGCAGTGTAATCGTAGTGAGCAGACGGAAATGGCAGCAGTAGAAATACAGCAGAAACTATACTGACCCAAACGCAAAGCGCTGTCAGCTGTGCTGTAGGTGCTGTTCTCACAAAGCCTCACTTACCAGCCCGCTGAAGATTTTGCATTGAGCTTAGAGTCCTGTGTCGTTTCTGAGTATTTTAGTAAGTTTTTGCTTGCGTATTGGCTTCTCCAGTGGATTACTTAGCAAACTGAAATCTGCTTCAGGGTGGCTCAGATGGTTAAGCGTCTGCCTTTGGCTCAGGTCACGGTCTCCAGGTCCTGGGATCGAGCCCCACGTCAGGCTCCCAGCTCAGCGAGGAGTCTGCTTCTCCCTCTTCCTCTGCCTTTCCCCCTGCTTGTTCTCTCTCTCTCTCTGTCTCTCAAATGAATAAATAAAATCTTTTAAAGAAATAAAAATAAAATAAAATCTGCCTTAATACATTTTTAAAAATACACAGTTATCTTTAAGTTGAGAAAGTGTCAGCAACTAAAAAGGGACTTATTTATGTTTCAACTATTAGGCACAGTAAACTATATTTTTATAAAACAGCTAAATCTTTGTGTTATGCTCCAAAACAATTCTTCTTGCATTGAGATGTTTAGAATCAAACCACAAATCATTTGTCCTACAATTTGCTGGTGATAAATACAGGTTTTTCTAGAACACTATAGTAAGGGAGTGAGCAGGTGCCCAAAGTGTCCAACTGGCAGGCAGCTTCCCCAGGCAGGCCGGGAGCTGGCGGAGAAAGAAGTGTGGGGAGGAGGGAGTTTGGGGATCAAGGAGGGGTGCCAAGGCCAGGCGAGAGGACCAGTGAGAGGACTAGCCACTGTGAAATCATGAACACACGTCAGAGAACCACCAGCCCCTAGGGCTCCCCGTTAGTGCACCTCCATTGCAACCTTCGCAAATGAAGCAAGGAAGTAGCAATGATCTGCTGCTCTTAGAAATTCAGCAAATGAGAAATTTACCTAACTAACCCCCTACAATTGGTCTAACTGATGAATGATTCCAAAATTTTCTGGTGACTTCCAGAAACTCAGGCTTGATGTTCATAAGAGCTTTCGGTTTGATGCAGCAGACCTTTTGTGAAGCACCTACTGTGCGCACTTAGTGAGGCGTAAACAGTTGGCTGTGGACAAGTGGGTAGAAGTCACAGAGAATGAAGAAAGTGAGAAGCAAGCCTCAGGTAGGCAGGTTGTCCTCACTTCTTCTGACCGAACTAGAAACAGGTTGTATTGTTCTACATACATATAACAGGACCCACAATCTTTCCTTTGGTTCCTTTCAGCTCCCTCAGAGGCTCCTGATGTCTGGAGAAATGTGAAATCAGTGCAGGGACGTTGTGTTGTGACTCTATTCTGGAAGGTAAGAAATACGGATTTCACAAGACAGGTTTGCTTGTCACTGTCTTCTGGGGTAACACCAGATACTGGTGCCATCTTTGTTGAGGGAAGGGGGGACCTTAATGTGAGCCCAGTAGAACTAGAACGTCTTACCCAGGGGAGTCGTCCCTGCCCACACCCGTTCCCTAATGCTGGGACTGTTCCTCCTTGACATCCCGTTCCACAGATGGCCAGTCCTGCATCTCTGAAACTTCTCTTCCCGCCTCCTCTAACTTTGGCAGGGCTCAAGGCATGAGTGTAAGTGGAGAAGCGTATACCATATTTAAAAGTTATAAATATTAAATACAGTATTTACATACAGGAGTTACGCGTCAAGCTGAAAAACTTTAATGTAAATATATTTGGGGAAAAAAAGTAAAATCTATTTTGACATTCTCCCTTGCCCATTAACGCCTGGCAACCTGGAAGTCCAGGTTTGTGTTCAGAACTCTCAGAGCCTCAGATCATGTTTTCACAACGAACGCAACAATCCTAGGAGAGTTGGCCCCAAGCCATGCCCCCATCCCCACCCCCCAGCTCTCCTTCCCACCTCCAGGCTGGCTCTCTCTTCAGGGAGCCTGGCACTCACACGGGCACAGTCTCTGTGTCCAGGCTCTGGCCACACCTGGGTAAACAGCTGCTCACAGTCCATTTTCAGGGCTAGGGGTGTACATACCAGGGCCACTGTCTGCCCTTGAGAAGGCAGCCTAGAGGGACAGGCCCTGGCAGTGAGCTTGGGACTGTGTGGGCAGGGAATTCTCTTGAACCTGGAGGATGGTCTGGAGGGGGCCATGTGCTCCATGAATGGCTCAGGGCACAACTGTGCAGGGAGAAGACGGCTGAAGGGAGAGGGGAGGCCAGAGGCCAGGCCCCTCCTGCCAGGATCTGCTCGTGTCTTCCCCCCTCAGCGCTCACTGACTCCTTTCTTATCCAGGCTGAAGAGAAGCCCTTCCTCTCTAGCTTGGTCCCTCTTCTCTGGACACGTTGTGCTCTTGAGGAGCTCAAATGGTCCCCTTCTCTACTCAACTTCAGTTAGAGTGGAATGCCTGATTTTAAGCTTGGTGTAGAGTGTTATTTTCTCAAACTGTTTTTTAATTTGCTGGTGTGTGTGTGTGTGGCAATGGAGGGACAGAAAAGATTTTTAAAAAGGAATTATGCAAACTCCTTTCAAAGAAAAGCCCATTTTGAAATGGTGATCCGTATTTTTTTCAGCCACTATCAAAACTGCAGGCCCATGGGAGGATTCTGTTCTATAACATAGTCATAGACTATCTAGACCGAACATCTGTCTCCGAGCTCCTCTCCATTCCTGCTCCGGCCAATGGTACAGAACTACCTCTGAACCAGTGTTCATCCCAAATCCGCATCACGGCTAATAACAGTGTGGGCACGTCCCCTGCTTCGGTCATCGTAGTCTCCAGAAAGCCTGGAAACGGTGAGTTTTGTTTTGTCTCATTTTGATTCTCTGGTAAAGTGTCAGTGATGTAATTAAGCAGGAATGGGCCAATTGGAAAGGCAATAAATAGCCCAGGGAGACAAAATGTCTAGCTGCCAAACACTGTCCGTCCTTCTCTTTTGGGCTCAGGCCGGCTGCGGGCTTTCTGGGACAGGCCTGCTGCGTGCGGGAAGAATGACCGCTCCGCCGCAGCCCCGCGCGTGGCTGCCCTGAGATTCCTCAACAAATTCAGAGTTTTCCCTCATGTTTACCCAAGTATATGCAACACCAGTGAGCAGTCTCCACTGAGAGCTGTCAGCGTGCTTTGTAGCTTATGAAATATGGGTCGCATTTCTTGCAGAATATTTTGTCAGTCTCTGTCACCCAGAAAGAGCCCCTGAGCACGGCCAGAGGTGATGAAAGGAGAACTGACTGGCGTCAGCTTTCCAGAGGGCTTTGCAGAAGCTGCAGAATGAAAGATGGTAACTAGCTAGTCTCGTAGCCCGTGAGAGACCAGACGAGGTGGAAATGACCTTACATGTACAGTCGGTAGCCACATGAATGACCGGGTTGGGGCAGCTGTGGGGAGAGGCTTGACGCATTATCCCCATGCCACCTGCATGCGCATGCGCTCGTGCACGGGAGCGCACTGTGCGAGTGCGCATGCTCAGGTGGCCCCTCCTAGCCGTCCCGCACTGGGTCCTGCACCTGCCCTAACCGGGCTTTGCTTCCAGCAGCGCTGCCTCCCAGCTCCGGCTCCAGGGGCTGCGGTAGGCCGGGTTACACTAGTCTTCCAGGTTGGGCTTCCCTTTGGGTTACGTAGGCTAGATCGGAGGACGGTGGTGCTTTATTTGTTTTTAGAACTACCCAGTGTGTCAAGGAAGAAAAAGAAATCCAGCTTGTGGCACCGAAGGAAAACGAAGAATTTCTTCACATGACCTTTGCTTGTCAAAAACTGCATTAGAAAAGAAAGTGAACTAATAGTACACTGTATGTTAAATAACTGAATCTAAATAAAAAATGAGTTACTTAAAAAGTTAATAATAATAATAGAAGAAAATGAAAAGTTATATTCTATCTTCTTTAGGACAAGATGAGGAAAAGTGGGCATTTTAATCACTCTGGGGAGCTGATAAAGACAGCCTTGTGTGAGGCCCAGTCCAAACAACACTGCAGAGCTCTTGGTTGTTGGCGGCCTTCTACTGTACCTTCCTTCCCCATACACTGCCCTCAGACCCCCCCATACTTTCCCTTGTGAGTCTCTATCCAGCCTTCCTTAAGTGGCCCACATTCTTAAATCACCACAGTGGATAAAGTCACTGATGCGCTATGAGGCCAACTGTTAACGTTAAACCAATTCATACTAGAGTGTGAATGATTGAAGAAAAAGATTTTCTTTCTCCTTCCTCCTTTATCTCTGCTTCTCAAAACATACTTACAATTTTCAAAAAGCAGCTTGATAAGGGTTATGGTTCGGAGTGTGGGATGAAATTTTAGCCAGGGTGAATAAGTCAAGTGAAGAATGTCAGCTTTGATGTGAAAGAGATTTTTTTCTCTAATGGGAGAAGACAAGAAAGCCATGTAGGTGGAGTATACAAAGACCTTCACAGAGAACCCTTTGTCTTATACCTAGAGCTACATGTCCCTTTGGGTATCCCCTGGTTATTGTCTAGAACAATTAAGAGCACTGTGCTGGGGTGCCTGGGTGGCTCAGTGGGTTAAAGCCTCTGCCTTTAGCTCAGGTCATGATCCCAGGGTCCTGGGATCGAGTCCCACATCGGGCTCTCTGCTAAGCAGCGAGCCTGCTTCCCTTCCTCTCTCTCTGCCTGCCTCTCTGCCTACCTGTGATCTCTGTCTGTCAAATTAAATAAAAAATCTTAAAAAAAAAAAAAAGAGCACTGTGCTTTCACACCAATGTCCAGCTGTAATTAGGGGTGCCAAAGGAAATACAGGAGGCCCAGTTAAATTCAAGTTAAATTCAAGGTGAGTAATGAGTAAGTGTTTAGTTAAGTCTGTACCATGCAATATTTGCTCTTCATTGATTGCTTTTCTGAGCGGCTGCCTGCAGGCCCACTCACTCCTCAGTCTGGGTCTGCTCTCACGTGAGCGACCAGCTGGGACCCCTGCCCTATGAACAGTGGCAGACTATAAAGGCAGCCTGGGGAAACAGGAGAAATTCTCATCCCCCAAGGTGACTCTGCTTGAAATCAGTAGAACTGGGAGTCCATTGAGATCCTGTCACTTGTTTCCGGTTGAAAACTCCCCTGGCATATGAAATAGGTTGAGATGACAGCCTGATCATGAGGACTGTGCACATCCCTGCAGAATCCAACTTAGTTCATAGCCGAACTTGTTTACTTCTGTCTTTCTCACTCAATTTCTACCCCTAAAATCAAAGAAGTAGTAGTTCATCCAGGAGCAGCCAGCATTACGTGGGGGGAATTAAGACACATTACTCATTTGGCCAAGAGAGATTTTTTGTAAGTATTAAGCACCAGACATGGTGTCAGCAATTTGTTGGGGAAAGGGAAAGATGGTAAATATTTTAGACTTCACAGGTCATACAGCCTGTGTTCTATATCCTATATTCTTTGTTTTTGTGCGACTCTTTAAAAATCTTTTTTTAAAGATTATTTACTTATTTATTAAAAAGAGAGAGAGAGAAAGAGAGCATGAGAGGGGACAGGTCAGAGGGAGAACAGACTCCCCAATGAGCAGGGAGCCCAATGTGGGACTCGATTCCGGGACTCCAGGATCATGATCTGAGCCGAAGGGAGTTGCTTAACTCCCAGGCGCCCCCGTTAAAAATCTTAAACCCCTGCTTAGTTCAAGGGTCATAAAGCAAGCTCTGGAGGCTAGATTTGTCCTGCTGCAGTAGTCTGCTGACCCTTGTTTTAGGGACTGAAGTCTGGTTGGGTCTCAAGATTAGGACAAGAGGCATCCAAAGGGCAGAAGTGAGTATTTGCTGGGAAGTGAGAGGCAGGAAAACACCCAAGAAAACATTACCCTGTCCCCAAGCTTCTGTAGCCACCACAGTGACAGGGCTCTTCACTGTCAGAGAGAGTGTATACTCAAGTTGATTTTCTTCTTTAAAAACTTAAAAAAAAAAAAAAACCCAAACACAATTAATTCTATCTGAAGCATGGCTCTATTTGTCATGTAGAAGAAGTTGAAGAAGAAAGAGTTAAAGGCACGGAAGATGGATTCTTTCTGTCTTGGAAACCCCAACCCAGACACGTCACAGGCTACCTTGTGGAGTGGTGTGAGCATCCCCGGGACCCGCCCTGTGATCTCCAGTGGAAAAACCTGGGTCCCAATGTCACAAACACAGTTGTGAGCTCAGGTAAGACGAACGCTGCATGTTGCCATCTTGTTCCAACCGCCTCGCAGCAAGTTCAACTAGGACCTCTGGACCATCTCTCAGCTAGTTGGTGCTAAACTAGTCATTTTGAGATGACAAATCCAGCATGGGTGCTCAGAGCTCAGATTTTACAATGATGTAGCCTAAGATTTGGCCTTCAGTCTACTTTTACACAGATAATCTGGACCTAAGGCTGGGATAGGTTCTCATGAGTTTTATGAACTTGTGCCTCGAAATCAGTGGTCTCAAATGAATGGCAAAGGGACATTATAACCCTGCCTCTCTAGAGAGCTTTTACAAAAGCAAAGAAATGTAGGGATTTGGGAGACATTTTGTTGTGCCCGAGTTTTCACGTCTGAGAGACCACCAAGGAGCCAAGACCGATGTAATCACATGAGGGTTTATTTGACAAGCTTAAGCTTGGGCCCAAGTATACCTGACACAGCGGAGTAGGGACTTGGACCCCGAACCAGATTACAGTCAGAGTTTTTGAAGGCAGAGTAGGGGTGGACTCGGCGGTGGGTGAGGGCAAAGGGGGTGTTCAGAAGGGCTATCAGGGTAAAGAAGACTGTGAGGCTATTGAAGGCCTGGTTACTATCAAGCCAAGGCCATTTTTCCCTCTAATGAGGTACTAACATGAAGACAATTGGGAGTTTCCTGGTGGAATGTCACATTCCTCCTATCAGGCGTCCTTGTTAGTGAGATTTAGGTTTAGTTTCTTTGTTGTTAATCACTAGGACATTTGTAAACCGAGGGAGACTCCTGTCTTGCAGGATTGTGATTTCTGCAAATTAACTATTTGTTTACACATATTATCGAGGGGAGGGGAGCGGGTGGAGAGGGGGTGAAAGGTGCCAGCTTTAGCTTGGTCAAGATGGCTGTACTTATGTCAGGGCTAGACTTGAGGTTACGGGTACAGCCTTGTTTTTCTTGGCCTCCACAATTTAGGACACAGACTTGTAGGAGTCAATCGTCAACTCCTTCACTTTCAGTGGAAAATGTAGAACTTGATGTCCTACCTTCCACA
This sequence comes from Martes martes, assembly GCF_963455335.1. Lineage (NCBI taxonomy): Eukaryota > Metazoa > Chordata > Mammalia > Carnivora > Mustelidae > Martes > Martes martes. The sequence goes on along the minus strand of NC_137892.1, from coordinate 135,411,378 downwards.
TTGGAGTTGTAATTTCAAGATTGCCAGTTTAGCAGTCAAAGAAGCCTAGGTTCATGGCTGCAGTGGTGCCGGGGGGGGGGGGGGGGGGCGTCAGCAGCGCCATCTGCTGGTCTTAAAATACAGATGTGGGACTTGTCAGCGTCCGGAGCGTGCCAGAGGCCAGGGAGGACATTCATTTGCTGCTGGGGAGTGAGGAAGTGAGGCTGCCCTTGGCTTGAGCAGGGCGGTGGTGGTGTGGCTGGTGTTGAAGGTGGACTGCAGAGCTGCAGGCGTGAGGGCAAAGTGAGGAGGTGCCAGCAAAGCCTTCCAGATGCTCAGCTTTCATGGGGGCAAGAGAAGACAAGTCTTCTCGGGGGACTTGGAGTCACAAGAGACTTTAAAATGGTTTTCTGTATCTGGTTGAATTCCACACCCCTTCCTCATTGAATTTCATGCATGTGGACTAGAGAGCGTTGAAGAGCTCTTGTTGGAGAGGACGGTGTAGAGGATAGGCCCTGCAGGCTTCGTTGGACACAGTGGAGGACTCCAAGGCCAAGGGAAACAGGGAAGATGGTGGAGATGAAGTGCAGGAATTCTAAGGAGGAAATTATTTAGGAGCCAAGTCATTTTTCATTCTCTTCCTTTTCAGAAATAAAGAGATTGCCGCTCTGTGTTACTGACAATCTGCTGACCTTTCTTCTCTAGATGCTTTCAGACCGGGGGTTCGATACAACTTCAGAATTTATGGAATTTCTCCAGAACGGGTTCCCTATTTATTAGCGAAAAAAACAGGATACTCCCAGGAACTGGGTAAGTTGACAGCGTGTAATGTGTCCGTGGGCACACTTGTTCGGATCGATCCAGAGATCCCAGCCATGAGTTTAGGAATATTTCAACACGTTTCCTAATTTTCAGTGTCTCATTTATGCTGGTAATTAGGTCTTAATAATATTAGTAATGATAAACTATAAACTATTTTCATTAAAGACAATTTATAAAATATTATACAAAAGAAGAAAAACTCATTGCTAATTTTACCACCCAAACACAAATATCCAGCTAATATTTGATGTATATCCAGGTATTGCTTTCTCTGTACAGATACACATTTTTAAATAAAAATGGGATCTTACTCCATGCAGTTTTTTTACTCCTGTCACTCCCTATTATCTAACTACATCATTGCAAAGTGTTCAATTGTTTGCATGTGTCAAACTCCCCATTGGTGGACATGTAGGATGAGTACAATGTTTTTCAACTAGAAACTGTAAAATTCATCTTCAGGTATCTTTCCATCTGCAGTGCTCAGTCCCTTTTCTCCCTAGCCCAGTCTCTTATGACCTCTGAGTCCCCATCATTTTAGCGATATCTTTTAATTCTTATCTACAATAACAGTTTTTAAATGAAGTCTTAGAATACTTGAGTCAAAGGCTTAACTTTAGTTTCTCTTCTTTTACAATTTTCAAGAATTTTGACACATATTGCGAAATCAACCCCTAGAAATTTCACTGTGATTCCACCAGCAATGGAAGGCAATTTGATGTCACCGAAATCTGGGCACCCAGGACCTCCCCTGCCTTGCACTCATCAGGTCACGTCTCCCACAGCTCCATTTGTGGGAGCCATCTGTGACGCCCCGCGCGTGTGTTGCTGGTGCACATGTCTCTGTGCACAGATGTGTGTGGGAAACAGGCCCAGGAGGCTTTCAGAATGAGCACCCGCTTGGAGTATTTCAGTGACACTTGGATGGCTTGGCATTGTCACCTGGGAACTAGAGTTCCTCAAATGCCCCCATCAGTCCGTTCTCTGGCAGCGTCTTCTGTCAAACACTATTTAGAATTCAAGAGCACAGTGAAGTCTAAGAAGCCCTTTATTTTCTTTCCTACTGTGTGACCTCGTGCAAGCTGGTGAGTGTCTCTGGCTGTCCCTTTCTTCACCCATGAAGGGCCAGGCTTGGATAGGAAGATGGCTCAACTCCTCCCAGCCCTCACAAACCGTGTCAAGGCATGAATCCCCTAGAGAAAGAGAGAAAACCCCTGAACTTGGCAGAAGTGCCTACAGCCTCCAGACTTGGCTGTGGCTCGACTTTTTAGTTTACATGTGTGCTTGCAGAATATTTCCAGTGATGACTTTCTTACCCCAACTTCCTTTCCTAGCTCCTTCAGACAACCCTCAAGTGGTCATGACTAACCTGACTTCCCACTCCTTCACTCTGAGTTGGAAGAATTACTCCACTGAATCACAGCCCAGTTTTATACAAGGGTACCACGTCTACCTGAAATCCAAGGCGGGGCAGTGCCACTCAGGATCTGAGAAGGCGGTTCTTTCAGGTGACGTTTTTGGTTTGTTTACTCTTTCAAGACCTCACTACTTCTATGCAAGGCCATTTGAAAGGTGGCCAGGGGTGCCTGGGTGGCTCAGTCGGTCAAGTGTCTGCCTTTCGCTCAAGTCATGATCCCAGCGTCCTGGGATGGAGCCCTGTGTCGGGCTCCCTGCTCAGCGTGGAACCTGCTTCTCCCTCTCCCTTGCTTATACTTTGTTGAATAAGTAAAAACTTTAATAATTAAAAAAAAAAAAAAAAGGAAGGTGGCCCTGTGTGACTGTGGCCAGGCTGAATCTTCTTCTTGCATGCTTTTATGGTCCAAGGTGCTCTTCAACAAATTAGTGGGCAAGAGGGCGGGGGTCATTATTGTAACTGACTCAAAACCAAGTGCCTGGTATTTTTGACTTATGTGAGTACCATCAGCTCCTTAACCTGCCAATTATGAAACTTTCCTGCTAACTCCCTTTTCTTTTTTTTTTTCCTTTGACCTCGTTAAAGGTTTATTACAATGTATTTTTAAGTCTCAAGCTCTTACTGTGTCTGGAAGATTCGTGTGCTCTTTCTGGATCACCAGCACCCCTTGTCTCCTTTGCTTTGCTTGCCATCTCCTAAATATTTTACCAGTGACCCAGAGTGATGGACTCATGCTTCAGTTCTTGATTGGTTTAGGATGCTGACAGTGTCGAGTCAACAAGAGTATTGGTGCCCAGCCCCGTCACAAGATCTCTCTCTAATAATTATTTTTCCTGATTTTTTAAAAAATTACAGATGATGCAGTATGTTGCAAATACAAAATTGACAACCCAGAACAAAAGACATTTGTCGTGGAAAACCTACAGCCGGAATCCTTCTATGAGTTTTTGGTCACCCCGTACACCAGTGTTGGCGAGGGCCCCCATGACGCTTTCGCAAAGGTCACAACTCCTGATGAATACTGTGAGTTTTCCCGCATCAACTCTTCCCTTAGGTGTTGCTGGGAAGCTAACAGATCACGCGCACACTGACATTGGCTTTGTTGAGATTAGGAGTTTTTAAACTTTTCTGTCTCTCGCTCTCTAGATGAGATTCTGTTTCAGACAAAAATGTACATAACCCCACTATATTAACTAGAAAACAGTGGGGCTAGTCAGACTGACACGACCTGGAGCCTTCGCTGGCCTGTCTCGGTGGCCCTGAGGCAGTCCCTGGAACTCCATCCCCAAATGGTTTGAAAATCCCACAAGGCATGGTTTCGCCTCCAGTTCGGAAGAGCCCCAGACCTTCTGTCTGGAGGAGGGTTGGTGTTTTCTGCCGCTGGCCTTCTGGCTGGTTTCCCTCCGTGGTGAACCAGCTGCTTCCTGACTTTGCCTTTCTGGGGGCGGTCGAGAGAGGTGGGGTGGGTTGTTGGCTGCAGATCGGGCAGAGGCAAGAAGTGTTCCTTCAGGAGCCTGGTGTTTGCTGATTGGGGGGTGGGGTTGTGAGATAAAGAGATCCGTTTTTCAAAATGCATTTGCTTTGGAAGGAGAAAGAAGAGGGCGGAGAGAACAGCGGGACCCGGTGTCCAGGCAAGGCAGACCTCAGGCAACAGGAAGGTGGTGTGGGAAGAAGGGGAGATGCGGGTATCCCATAGTGGGTGGTGGAAGACACTCCTCCCTGAGAAACAGACCGGCCGAAGAGTCTGCCTGCAGGGACCCGTGGTCCTTGGGCCTGGCGCAGAGTCCCTTTGCCGGCAGCGGAGCTGTAGGGACAGGATGGCGGGGCAGGTAGAGCGGCTGTCCGGGCTGTCCAGGGCTGAAGACACCCACGACTCTGCCAGCAGGCTGGGGCCCTGCGTGCTGCTCAGTCCTCAGGTTTCCAAGGCAAAGGTCAGAACTCTGAGAGTCAGATTAAGATTCCAGTTAATGATTTCCATTATTTGAGCATTCTTGCTGTTTGAGGGTCAATTTTAAAATTTTAAATTTATTTCTAGGCTATTTTTATTCCAGCTTTGGTATTCCATTTAGGTGGTAGGGGTGTGTGTGTGTGTGTGCGTGCGCGCGTGCGCGCGAGAAACAACACGAATAATTATCCTTCTCTCAAGTATATTTTCTAGCTTTCATTTATCTCCCTTACTCATCCTAAACCTCCCTTAGCCTTCGCTGCGACTCTCTATTGATGATGTCGGTTATTACTAAAGAAGAAGCAATTATGCAGCAATGACAGTGACACTCCGCAGTCACACTAATAATGGGGGCGAATCTCACAAATGCCGTGCCGCGTGACGCGACAGAAGCCAGACCCGACTCCTGCTGCAGGGTGTTGTGACACAAAGAGGCAAACGCAGTTTGTGTTCTTAGCGGAGAAGACAGTGGTTACCTTAGGAGGGGATCCTGGTTGCATGCGGACCCCAGGCGGGCTCTCTGGGGAGCCGAGCATGGTCCTTCTCTTGATCGGGATGCTGGTCACGTGGCTATTTTCAGTTGGTGAGATTCCTCGAGCTTACTTTATGAGCACTTTTCTGAATGCAAGGATTCCATTTCAATAGAAGTTTAGCAAAACCGGCCTGAAACTTGGAAGCGATCATGGTTAGGCTCCCAGGCTTGTTCTCAAATTAACTTAACTAAATCTTAAAACCAATTATAGTTGTCAAAAGTACGGATCTGAGAGCAAACTATTCTCTAGTGGGGTCATGAGGAGGGTTTCCTTCCCCTCCCCGCTGCCGTAACTGAGAGCCAGGTGCTAGCGGCTTGCTTTGCGTCCTGTTCCCTTCAGACAGGAACTGTCCTTGCCTCCAGACCCCCGTACTGCCCCATCGCACTGGGTCGGGCATCTCCCCAGGCCTGCGCTCCCTGACAGAATGCCAACATTATCCACCGCATCCCCATCCCCAAAACAAACCCCACTCCCGTGCAGGGGCACTTAAAGCAGGTACTAGGATTACAACTACCACCAGCCCATTGGCCAAACACAGTCATGCTGCTGAGCCCCTAGTGAGGGGCAGAGAAGTACACTCCACCCACCAGGAAGTTTTGGCAAAGGCAGGGAGTATAATTCTAATAGGAGGAAGGAGTGAAGAATTGGAAGTAGTGATCCAATGTGTCAGAAGAGAAAATGAGGGGTACCCGGGTAGCTCAGTCCATTAAGCATCTGCTTTTGGCTCAGGTCATGATCCCAGGGTCCTGGGTTCCAGGCCCACATCAGGCTCCTGGCTCAGCAGGAAGCCTGCTTCTCCCTTTCCTTCTTCCCCCCCCAACCCCCCGACTCATGCTCTTACTCTCTTTCTCTCTCCCTCTGACCGTCCCTCCTGCTTGTGCTCTTGGTTGTGCTCTCTCAAATGAATAAATTTAAAAATCTGGAAAAAAAAAAAAAAGAGGGAATGAATCCAAGTCACAAGGTGCTGACAGCAGATGTTCCCTGTGTTGGTTGGTTGGTAGAACCCCCACACCGTCAGCCAGAAATCAGACCGAATCTTGCATAAATAGATTTTTGAAGAATAATAACTGTGAAATTAATTTCAGTTTTAACTTACTTTTGTTCCTTTGAGGAGGGAAAAGTACTTGTTAAAAACACCACTTTCTGTTTTCTTCTCCAGCCCCTACACTGATACGTATCATACTCCCTATGGTTTTCTGCATTTTGCTCATCATGATCACATGCTACTTGAAAAGTCAGTGGTAAGTGTGTGGGGAAGAACTTTATCCAAGAAGTCAGAGAAAAAAAATCTAGAAACCTAGAAAGGGGTTTCAGAAGCTTGAAATCATATTAAATAATGAGAGAAGGTGCTGAAAAAGCAAAGGACAGAGACTTCGGTGAAAATATGAAATTTTTAAAGCACTTTTGCTTTCCAGGTCGATACATAAGGAAGACGATAGCCATCTGAAAAGACTGCAGAGCCTGTTCAATAACATAGCTAATGCTGGTAGTGCACACCTACTTGGCAATATTCTAAGTACTTTACACACAGCTCATTCAGTCCTCACACCACCACTGTGAGCAGGAGAATTACCTCCACTGAATCAATGAGTAGATGTGAGCATAGCCCGCCCAAGGTCACACAGTTAAGTGATAGAGCCAGGTTTGGAACCCAGGAATCTGGCTCCAGAGTTCTTTTAACTAGTCACTAATTGTAAAATTCAGTCCAATTTTTCACTGTTTTCTAGGATGAAGGAGAAGTGTTATCCTGACATTCCAGATCCCTACAAGAGCAGTGTTCTGTCATTAATAAAATCCAAGGTAAATGGTGGGAAATTGTATGTGTGCTATATATCTATTAAAGACCAATTTAGGGCTGGGACTGTAGTCATACTTTTCTAGACCTCCTCAGGAAGATAAAACAAAGCAACAGCCACCTTGGCTCCCGTAGCCATGAAATGGGTGAATGGAACTTTGAGATTTCTTCCATTGGGAAAATCCTTTGGTTTGCACCACCACCTCCAGTTAACCTATGGCTAGGATGAAACACACACACAGAACTGAAGACCTGAGTGCATTTCACATACTTTATATACTCAGACACACACACATACACACACACATTTCATATTTGTGTGTTTTTTGTTTGTTCCAGGAGAATCCTCACCTAACAATAATGAATATCAAGGACTGTGTTCCCGACTCTATTGAAGTTCTAAATAAGCAGGAAGGCACTAGGAAGTCACTCACAGAAACTGAGTCTACCAAGCCCACCTACCTTTACCTCCTTCCAACAGAGAAGAGATACTCCAGCCCTGGACCCTGCATCTGTTTTGAGAACTTTACCTATAATCAGGCAGCTTCTGACTCTGCTTCTTGTGGCCATGTCCCAGCACCCCCTAAAGCCCCACCAAGTCAGCTGGGACTGTTGACATCATCTGAAAATTTACTAAAGGCACTAGAAAAAAACTACATGAACTCCCTGGGAGAAATTCCAGCTGGAGAAACTAGTCTAAATTATGTGTCCCAGTTGGCTTCACCCATGTCTGGAGACAAGTCGAATCTCCCCACAAATCCACCAGAGCCAGCACTCTGTTCAGAATATAAAATGCAGATGGCCATACCCTTGGGTCTTGCCTCTCCTCCCTCGAGTGGAAGTAGCAGCCTCTCTTCCATTACCCTTTTAGATGAAGGTGAACACTACCACTAATCAGTATACCCATTTCATGCATTTATGCTACATAGACGCAAAAAAGGAGCATCGCCAGCACCATTCCATCACCTGATGCCTCGGCACCTATTTCCAGTGAGCAGTCACAGTTGGCACATGAGACCACTATAGTCTGGCTTGGTTTCAAAGGTCAGAAACTATGGAACTTAACATCTCTCCTTGGAGCAGGCTTGCCGTAGAAATGGTGGGATATTGGGAATAGGCTTACCTTGCTGCTGTGTGTTTCAGGCTCACTTTGGAAGAGCAGACCCGGCACTTGGCACGGGGATAGACCCTGCCCACTCAGTATTGGACAGGGTGGCTATGGTTCTGGGAGTTGTTTTTAGAAAGGAAGTATTTCCATTAAGTTTTACCCCATGTCCAGTATCTTAAGGGTAAAGAAACTAGATTTAAGGTTTTAGCGAAGGCCACAGAAGATTCGTTACTAGACCGTAAGATGCCCAGATTAATTTATTCTGGGTGTGTTTACTAAGTCACAGATGTTTGAGAATAAAACAGATTTGAGACTTGCCTTTAAGTGAGAACAATTTTTAGTTTATTGATGGCAGCAAAATGAACTCTTCTGGGCCCACAGACCTTATCTGAAAGGTAAGAAATGTGAATATAAACTAAGATCCCCACAACTGCCTTTCCATTTAGCTTAATACAGTTAAAGAATGGGACTGGCAAGGAACTTAGTGTCAAGACAACAGCACTCCTACTTGGTAGACATCAGTCTTTGGCCATAATTTTTGACAACTACCTCAGAATAGAAAAAAGAAAATGTTATTAATTCCATTCACATTTTATGGTTCCTCTTTTTTTTTTTTTTTTTAAAGAACTACTATATATAAAGACCTGTTTTCATTTAGTACCCTTTGGTCCTTGCAATTGTCTGGGTCAGGAAAACACCCTGTCTCATTTATATTCCTATTATGCTAACAGTGAATAAACAGAAATGTCGTTTTTGGGCATGGTTTTGACAGAATTGTAAAGAGCTATATAGAGTGGGAAGTTCTGTATTCGCTCAGCAGCAGCTTTGTCTCCTTGAATCAGTATATACAAATGCACCAGATGCTTAACAGGTGTTCAGTATGTGCCCGTTCCTTTCTCTTCCTTCTACCCATCAATGCTTCCTGTTTATTTATCACATTTCTAAGCAAGAATGATCAGGAGTTCCTTGTTTGCTGTGCTGGAAATGACACCATCTAGACCTCTGGCACCAAATGCCCTGCAGTGTGTCATCAACACGACACAACCAAGAGTGAGAGCAAAAGATCCACATCTGCAAGTGAGGTGACTGCCAACTGGCCTAAATATACCAGCACAAACCAGGGCTTCTGTTCAGGCTTTTCAACTTTTTTCTTATGTAGAACTAAACCTTTTGTTGGAGAAGCTGGTTATGTACTACTAACACAGTACAAACGACTATCTCGATTAGTCTGATAGTTTCGAGACGACTTCGGGGACCAGTATTGTCATCATTTAGCCTTTATTGCTTTCTCATGGTTAACAATTACAAAAGAAATGTCAATGGCAATGAAGACTGATTTGTAAATAGTATCTTTCATACAGATTTTCTTTTAAAAATAACCCATGAAAGCTTGAAGTCATTTTTGTCGCAAAAAGTCTTAATTAAAATAGTTCACCACTGCATTTTGCGTTTTCTCTACCTCAATGAAATAAGAATTTAACAGTAAATGTAGTTAATAAATCACCTTGTGAGCTTACTAAGAATGTACATTTCTGGGTACCACTCCACACCTCCTCATCAGAATCTCTATGGTATGAGGCCTGAGGTCTATATATTTCATCAGCTCCCTCCCAGGCATTTGGACGCACACTCAACTTTGAGACTCACTGTCCTAAGTCAAATCATGTCTTTCTGAAATAATAGCAACACACCAATAGGAAATGCTGGGCTATGTAACTTTATGCTTACAATATCACCGTGACTACACTTCTGGCTATAAACATCCCTCTCCCATGCCCATCACATCAAGTACATTCATATTTAAAACCTTAGTGTCAATACTATGTGCCATCTTAACAGCATTAAGAAGTGTTCTTCAGAAACTCTGAAATTTGTATTCATGTCAGTAAAATCAGGATTAAAAAAATACTCCTGGAAAATTTCAAATGACACGAAAGTATAATAGTTTAACAAACCCTTATGTATATCATCAGCTCCAACAGCTACTAACCCATGGCTGTTTCAGCCCATCCAGATCCTTTTTCACTCTCCCTCCTGACAGTATTTGGAAGCAAATCATACAATTTCACCTGCAGATATTTGTGTTTCTCTAAGCTCTCCTTTTCCTAATATAACCATAATATACCTTAAAAAATTTTTTTACCTAGGGTCACCTAAGTGTCCAACCCTTGATTTCAGGTCAGGTCTCAATCTCAGGGTCATGAGTTTAAGCCCCACCTTGGGCTCCATGCTGGGCATGAAGCCTACTTAAAAACAAATAAACAAAACAAAGTACTTAAAGCCAAATTAGTAATAGCTCTTTAAAAATATCAAGGTATTTTGATGGTGTGCAGGACTGGCATTAATGACCTATAAATATCACCTCAACCTGGAGAGTGGTCCTCAGCTGCATGGGTACCACAATCACTCAGAGCAGGGACTTAGCCACACAGCAGAACCATGCACTTGCCAAAGGAGCTTGCTCACATTCTAGCATCTACCTGACTCAACGCTGATTCTAGCAAAACGGATTCTCCACTAGAATGTGTATTTATTGAGAAAATCTAGTTGAATTAGACAACTAGTATTTCTTCTAAGAGCTCTGTGGAAAGAAAACTGGCTTTCATCTCAAAGAATCTACAAAACATATTTAGTATTTTCCATTAAGTAGAACTTTAGAAACCCCTGAAGAGATACAACAGGAGAAAAAGCTTTCAGAGTTAGTAGTTAAAAGATTTACAACACAGTAACTAAATATATTCAATTTAAAGTACCAAGCAAATGCAGTTGACTTGATCCTCTAGGATAAGCATTAAAGAGACCAAGTTTTAGTGTATTTTGCTTTTTTTGAAATCAACACAAAAGTACTTGCTATGGTCTCAGTGACGGTCCCCCTCAATATATGATGAAATCCTAGTCCCCAAAGATGATGGTATTAGGAGATGGAGCCTTTGGGAGGTAATTAGGTCACAGGGCTGGAGCCCTCATGTACTTGGGATTAATGCTCTTAGGATACCCTGCAAGGCTCCTATTCCTTCTGTCATGTAGGGACACAACATGCACTCTGGAAGAGGGCCCTCACTCAACTGTGCTAGCCCTCTGGCCTCAGACTTCCAGCCTCCAGAATGGCAAAAACATTTCTGTTGTTTGTAAGCTACCCAGTTGGTGGTGGTGTTATAGCAGCCTGAATGGACTAAGATGGTACTTTATTTTTGAGAACTTTCATGTACCAGAGAATTGGGTTTTTTCAAATGAAACAAACTTTCTGAAGTTTAGGTCCACATTTTTCAAAGATCAGCTGTCTGATGATTATTAAGTCTGCTTTTAGTTTATTTTGGGGCCAACTCTGTTTTTGTTGACCAACAAACATATACAGAAGGCGATGGGAAAATGATATACAGAAATGTGCCTAAAGACCAATCTATCCAAACAAATCTGTTTCTGAAAGTGAGACATATATTTTACCACATTTAGACAACTGTAAACTAGCTCTGACCTGGCTTTGACACTGAATTTTATTTTCCAGCCTTGGTAATTTCTCTTGTGGTATTTTCTTTTGCCACTAGGTGGCTGTACTGATAGCCCATCTGATCAGGACAGTTTCTGCCTGAGAAATCAAATACCTTCCACAGAAATGTCATCATCATATTCATCGTCTTTATTGTATATTATTTCCTCAAAAAATTCAGAACTATTCTGGCTAAAAAGAGATCCATTTTTTCAAACACTTCATAATGACTTCAAGTTAAAAATAAAACCTGTAAAGTTATTTGTTTGATTAGATTATGAAGAATGTTTAAGTGTAGATATCTCAAAACATCTGGATGAGCCACTAATGTATTACTCAACTAGACTCTTATCTGTGGTACCTAAAAATCATTTTTACTGGGAGTCACATGTGTCAGCCTCTATGGTACATAATTAAATCAACACTGATTGTTTAAAATTTCAAACAGAACACCACAAGTTTTAAGAATTTTAAGTACATTTTATTAACAATGTATCCCTTTGATAAGATTATGCTTCAGGAGGCTTTTAATGCCCTTGACATAAACTGTACACATTATACAAAAACAAGAAAACCACACACACACAAAAAATCAAGGTGAGCAAAACCATTTGGGGACAAACCTTCTTTAAATTATACAGAACTCAATGAAATATTCTTGCGGAAAATATATAAATACTTTTTCTTTCTATGTTACAGTTATACAATATAAATCAGATTTCAATGTCTGTTCAGTGACCTACAAACACCAGAACCTCCAAATATGTAGCAGCTTATTACTAAATAAAAAAAGGATATCATGTGGCTAGGGAGCAGTAAGTCTGAGTTTTTTTCACAATCCCTTACCACTTTTCAAAACTAATTTACACCATTTGTTTTACAATGCAGCTTCAGGGTTTCTGTCAGGCCAGTAATGGAGCATTTTTCAACTATTATCTATGAAAAATTTTTCTCTCTCCCCCCCTCTGCCCCAAGACTTTGTATTTTGTGCTAAATCAACCTATTTAGTGGCAAAATTACAAGGTATACTTTTTGGCATAAATTATATTTTTCAAATTAAATATTTTGTAAAGAAAAACAAGATGTGCAATTAATGCATGCTGTGGCATAGCTATCCACCTACATTACAAAAATACTCCAGTGCGGGGGGGAGCCACATCCTGTGTGAGTCATAAAAACCTACTATGAATGAGAAATACTTTGGGAACCTGGAACTAAAAGAAAAAAAGAATGTTCCTAGAAAGATTCTCACAGATTTCAATATTGTCTGATAAGCACTGCTATCCATTTCACTAGCACGCTATTATAATGACACTCTCACTGTAGTGATACTCTTGAAATTAAGCTTGTGATAATGGATTTCCTGAATGGGGAGCCAAGGGAGACCTTTCCCAACTTACATTTTGGAAAACCTGAAATGTTCTTTTATTTCATCAGTTCTTCTCATAAAACTCTGTTAATTCTACCTTTTCTTTTTTCCCAAGTTTAATGGACTGTGAATTTTAGACAACACTGGAAGCATAAAACAAAAGGGGGAAAACCTTAACTCCAAAGGACTTTTTCCCAAGGTAGTTTACAAAGCTAATCTCACACAAAATTAGCACCTCACTCTTACCATGCAAAAACAATTGCAGTTATAATTTGGATGACGATTTGATTAGTTTTTATTGCTCAATGATCTGTGCTTTAATGTGGGGATAAAAGGCATCCTCTGAATGGAATGAAAAAAAAATTTATAAAGAGCAGTAGACAAATCTAAATAAGCATTGACACCTCACTGTTGAACACTTTAATACGCCCTGAAAAACTCAGCTTTAATTATCTCAAGCTCTGGATAAAAGAGCTAAAAAAGCTACCATTTCAAAAGACCTTGTACACATGATGTTAGAATAACTAGTATAAGAATGTATATCCCTCCAAAGAGCCTCTTTTAATGTCGCTGTCTTGCAGAATGTACTTATGCTACTAATCTTTATTAGAAAAACTTTTATTAGGGAGACCTACCCCCTTCAAATCTACCTAGGCATAAATAGGAAATAAAAGAATAAGAAATTTTAGACCATATTTAATTATTAATACTAATTTCTAATTTCCTTATTATTTATCAGTATTTACTTAGTATGTGAAGCTGAAATCTGTTCTTGAAAAAAAAACTTCAATTAGAAATGACAGTTCACTTTACAATTAGATATTCACAGTTTACAACCAGCACAACTGCCCAAATTCCTCCAAATTGTTCAATAATTACCAATAGTACAAATTTATAGGACTAAGATTAATTCTAAAATCTTGAAAAACTACAGTATTGACATTATTTTGGTATTTTATAGTCTGGTAGTATCTATTATTTATAGCTGATTTTCTCGATTATTTCTATTACCACTGACACCATTCCTAATCTTTTCTGCTATAATTTAATATTTTTAAACACTAAGTTAATCACTTGGCACTGCATGTGAGCATTTTTCATCATTAAAGTCTACCTTTATACAGATGAGCACTTGAAAACGTATTAGACCTGTCAGTGAAACATGGATAAACCAAATAGCACTATGCATTTAAGTACAGACATTTTTTCTTAGATTACTGATAACCACGAAACTCTGTCTCTCCAAACTAAGTGCTACAGGCAATTATTATAATGTATACATACATGTCTTTCAAAGTAATAGTCAAACTGTTCAGGCTAATAGTAACAGAGACTTCATTTCAAGATGGATGAGTGAAGTGGGGTCCAGGATGGGGACAGTTGTGTGTATGTTTGTGTGTGTGTGTATGTGTGTGTGTGTGTGTGTGACAAAGAAGAATTACTGTTAACTTTTGAGGGATTAAACCACAGATTTTATATTCTATATTAACTGAGGTAGTGTTTAAAATGAATGTCTAAAATATGTCAACCCCATTATGAATAAGATTACTAAATTACCTCCTTTGGAGTTTTTAACCACTATTTGGTCTAGTAACTCTGACATTTGGTTCTCTGGAAGGCATTTTAGTCATCCAAGACCAAAGACCAAGGTGACAGGCAACGTTCTTAATAGTACTGTTAACATTTAAATAAACACTTGGGTTCAGTGATAAATTAAAGTTAAAAAAAATATTTTATTTTCACTTGGATTTTATGAGAGAAAATCTGAAGAACCACTTTTTAACATAAGCAGCAGCTTACAGCCCTTATCTGCTTTGTTATTAATGTAAGTTGCTACACAGTGCATGTAAGAACAATTCACTGAAGTGCAGTGGAAGAGGTGTTATGAAGTGAGATGAAATGTTTCATCCCAGTTGGAACTTTCAGTGCCAGTAAATTAAAAAGAAAAACAAAAAAACCAAAAAAACAAAAACTATCTCTGTGAGTTACGTTTTCTAGTTCACAGGGTTCTTTACAGAGATCTCAAAGAACAAGCCTGTTATAAAAAGGATCTGTACTATGGGAAAATATTACTCAAGGTACTAGGACTGTGTCAAAGCTGATGTGTTAACTGTAAAAATGGTATAAACAAATGAATTAAAAAAAGGGTCCTAATCAGTCCAGCTGGATTTTTTTCTATTTATATATAGACCTCAAAAAAGATAATCCTTTCATTTACAAGCATTCTAATGGTGATGGCCATGCTATTTTTATATACAAATTTGCATATATGTTTAATTCCTGTAAAGATTTCCAAATATCTTTAAACATATACAAATTAAACACACAAATAAACAAAACCTTGCCCTCATCAACTTAATAACTTCACAAATATGATAAAGGCAATGACTGTACTGATAAACCCACCTATCACTGCATTCAGTTTGTGCAAAACAAGAACACTGATAGAAAAAAATTAAATTACTGCTGCTTTAAAATTTGGTACTTAAGGCTTTTCACTACAATTTTTAATCATAATTCAAGTTGCATTTATGATTTTTTTAAAAGGAAATATGGCTCTTCTTTTCCCATGGAATGTGTAAACCGGAGGCAAACTTCTCTGTCAAGAGTTCCAAAGTGTTAGTTCCTGCTTTCTTTTATTTTAGGTCTCACTTAATAGCGCTTGTTCAAGTTCCTGTTTCAAATGGTGACATGGGAAGTTGATGAAAATGAGGAGTCCACTGAAAACATGTGCATTTACAACTGGGAAATACTTTGAATTATAAAATGACATTCTGATTTGAATCAAGAACTGTAGTGAAAAACCTTAATTGATTCAAATAGCCTATACTAACACATTGCCACAAAACTGAAGAGACAGAAAACAAAACTGTTTGCAAGTCTAGTAACATAAAAATAACTTACAAGTCCTGGGTTGTTGAGGCTCTTCTTTTGCTTTGAGGTTACAAACCTCTGAAGTAGTGTTACAAATATTAAGAAAAATGTGGAAGGGCCAAAGTTCCCCCTCTAATACCAGCAGTTACAGCACACCCCACTGTGGGACAGGGTGTAGCCTCAGAGACACTGATTCCTGGTTTCCAGGAGTTAGTTAACAAACAAGGCATCTTTTATTTATCCTAAAAAAAGAATTCAGAATAACTGTGTGAAGGGTGCTTCTGCATATCCTATTATTGTTCCACTGTTATTATGCACTTAAAATGAAAAAATAGAAAACCTATGTAGGTATTCAGTGCTTGGCTCTTGCATATTATGGTAACTAAAACTCGTAAAACTGTGGTAATGAGCAATGAACCCCCAGAGGGTTCAACAGGGAAAAGAGGAAGTTGTTTTGGTTAGGGAAGTCTGCAGTTCCAACTGTGCATGTACCAGTAATGGCTGGAACAGAAGATACTCCTGTCTTTGCTGCCCAGTCAGCCAGCATTTTCTGAGGCTTTTAGGAAATCCACAAATATGAATATATATAGCATTCATCTATATACATCATAACCATGAGGTCAGGATTCAGCAGATGTATCAACTATAGGTTGCTTTGGTGGTGTTGCCAGCACAGCCTCTGCTTCTTCATGCATCTAGGAAAGAAGTGGTAAACTGTGAATGACCTTCTAGTGTATAGATAGATAGAATCTCTCTCTTAACCCCAAACACAGAATTATTCTTGAAAGTTAAATTTCAGAAATACAAATCTCACTTACTTGTAAAAACTGTACATCTTGAAATAATTCTTGTATGAACCTCCGACATGGAAGTCTAAATGTGCAGTGTGAGAGCAAATGGGAAACCTCAGAGTAAAGGCAGATGTCATCAAATGTTTGAGGATACTTCTCTTTAATTCTAAAACCAAAGAAAAGATGATGGTGTGATTAAAAACTATTAATAATGACTTACTATTTTTCCTTCCAAAATACCACTTTTAAAATATTTTTTTCCTCCAGACATTGATCAGATGGCCTATTTGGAATGATGGCATAAGAATATAAAATATTAAATATTTGTACCTCAAACTTTAACTAGGTATTTGAAATATCCTTGACTGGGCTCTTTGTATCTTTCCACCTTCTAACAGTGGCTTTTAGCTAAGATAGCATCGCAGAAGCAGGGGTGGGGTGGCACTGGGGTAACACACAGGATAAGGATCAACTACTGCTGGAGCATCTGGACAGGAGATCTGCAGGGGGACCCTGGCATCTGTGTTACTGTTCTTTTAAAAGGTCCACAGAAGACTCTGAGCTACATTTCTTCGGAGGACCACATTACTTTTAATAGCACAGATCAACGATGGTCATAGTTCAATGTGAATTTTCCTTTATCGTGTTGCTATGATTTAGGGGAGAAAAAATTAAAATCTTACAACTTTTATTACAAGAAAAGAGGAAAACTAGGGAAAAAATTAAACCAAGAAAATATCACTTGTTTTTGAGTAGGCCGCCTTTCTCAAACTGTTCAGTCTCAGGATTCGCAGACTTTCTTAAAAATTAAAGAAGACCCCCAAAGGCTTATTTTTTGTGGGTGTTGGCCATTGCTAATTATCATATTAGAAATTAAAATTGAGAAAACTTCAAAACATGCTTTGATTCATTTAAAAAACAAATCCATTACTTGTTAACATATACTTTTTTTTTTTTTTGAGAGAGAGTGAGCAAGCAGGGGTGGGGGTGTTTGGGTTGGGGGGGGCGGGAAGAAGGTGGATCCCAAGCAGACTCTGCCCTGAGTGCAGAGCCCAACATGGGGTTTGATCTCATGACCCTGAGATCATGACCTGAGCCAAAATGAAGAGTCGGATGCCTGACTGACTGAGCCACCCAGGCACCTCATATTTACATTTTAATGAAAAATAATTTTTTTTAAACCAAAAAAGTGAGAGGAGTGGTATTTTACATTTTTACAGATCTCTTTAAAGTCCAGCTTAATAGAAGATAGCTGGACTCACATACCTATTTCTACGTTCAATCTTTGACCATACGTTATTTTGGTTGAAGTATGTGGAGAAAATCTAGCCTCACACAGATATACCATGCAGAACTACTGATGTAAGCTAATTAGTCTAACTTTTGAAGTATTTCAAGGATCTTTTTTACCCTAAAAAGCAGAACAAAGAATAGCCATGTTTATAGTTTACTTACGTTAAAAGCCCAGTTTCATGACATTTAGTTGATACTGAACTACTCAAATTAATGACTAATCTCAAAACTTCTTTGCGAAGGAGTATACGGCACATTGGTGTATCATCTGGAATTGTTTTAACACCTAAAAAAAAAAGGATGAAAATATTCTATCTTTACCACAATAGAAAATGATTGCAACTTATGAGATTCTTTAAATCTTACCTAAAGATCTCAAACTGAGATAAATTGCGCCTAATCTGTCAATCATTTGGGGATCAAAATTCTAATGGAAGAGGAAGACCAAGAGGATACACAACAGTAGCTCCAACAGTTGGCTACGTACACCTGAATAAAACTGACTTGTAGTTTTGAGCTAATTTCCATAACTTATCAACAAAAACAGAACTAAGTATGGTTTTATTAACAATGCTTAGATGTAAATCTGAAAACTAACCTAGCAGCAGTTCTGTGCTTTTGGTGCTGCTGGCTGAGCCTTCTTGAGACACTCCATCACTGCATCCAGAAATCCCCGAAAACTTAGAAGGAACCACTTCTAAGGGATTATGGATTGTCTGCTCACACCAATCAGAATATGGAATGTCTTGAAGGTCTGAAGAAAAAAATCAGTTATTTCTATTAAGGTATCATAATGGTTTAATTCCCATGCTTCATTATATACCAGAGAGGAGATGATTTCTTATGATTTCTTTCCAGCTTTCAACAATTATTTTCCATGATGATCTTCAAAGTAAATTTGTACTGCTCAGATAGTGAAATTTGTTGAATTCTAGAGACATTTATACATGAATATTTTCCTAAATTACAAAAATAATATATGAATATATGATTAAAGAATTCAAATAAAAGATGTACGTAGAATAAAACAGAAATATGTCTTATCTACCCCATCCCATATTCCCACTCCCACAATAAATACCTCTCGAAAGGGAAACACAGTTCAAAGTTTGACACACACACATATGTGCGCGTGTGTGTATTTTTTAAGGTTTTATTTATTTATTTGCGACAGAGAGAACACAGAAGGAGAGAGAAAGAGAAAGGCTGACTCCCTGATGAGCAGAGAGCCTGATGTAGGGCTTGATCCCAGGACTCTGAAATCATGAACTGAGCTGAAGGTAGACATTTAACCAATGAGCCACCCAGGCACCCCCAACATCTATATCTTTGAAGATCTGTTGCTACTTTAACTTTGTTTTTCTAGTTCTTTGGGTATGTAAGTGGGATTATGTTGTATTTCTTATTCTGTGACTTGCTTTTCTTCCCATTTAATAATTACCAATATAAGAATTAGACTTCCCTGAGCTTATCAGTTCATTCCTTAGAATTAAATTTACTACACTACCCATGCATTGCTAAGGTACTCCTAGATGGGATTTTGAAGTCAACCAAACACCTCAGTATTGCTAAAGTGAAAATAACTTTTTTGATTTAAAATTCTCCTGAGCACTTACAATGATTAGAGCAAATGTACATCATCAGGAAGTCTTTGGCTATTCTTGTAGAGAGTAACACTGGGCAACCTATAAAATCATACAACCTTGGTACTATAAGAAATACTGGAAATTAATTGAAGTTTTCATCTCATCAAAGAAGAAAGATTCAGAGAGAGGAGATACAACTCAGCCAGAAGGTAAGAGCTCTTGACAGATGGTCCAGTACTCCTTCTACTATAGCATGTTGTCACAGTAGAGAACAAAAAAGCTCTATTTTTAAAACCCAGGAAACCAAACCAATGTCAATCTCTCCCAATGTTGTTTTCCATAGAAGAGATACGACCCTTTCACCTCACCTCTAAACGCTTCCTAAGATGACAATTTATAAAATACCAAGTAGAAAATGCTTTGGTTCCTTGGAAAAGATGATCTATAAATTTAGCATAGTTTTAAAATTTTGGTTATTAAGGAAATCATGTGCCTTTCAGGCACTTAAAAGTAATACATGATATTTAATCATTCATTGATTTAAAAAATAAAATTTATGCCCCAAATCTGAGAACTGAAGATGTATTCATAAAACAGTAATGGGGGCACCTGCGTAGCTCAGTGGGTTAAAGCCTCTGCCTTCGGCTTGGGTCATGATCCCAGGGTCCTGGGATTAAGCCCCCACATCGGGCTCTCTGCTCAGCAGGGAGCCTGCTTCCCCTCCTCTCTCTCTGCCTGCCTCTCTACTTGTGTGATCTCTGTCAAATAGATAAATAAAATCTTTTTAAAAAAAATAAATAAAAAACAGTAATGCTGAATAACCAAATAAGAGATGAATATATTATTTTAGAATCAGTAGATAAGCTACCCAGGGACTATAATGACAAAGTTTTTCAGCACAAGGAACAATAAGAAAGTTCATTCAATCAGTCAACATGTTTCTGGAAAGTTATAAACTGTTTCAGCCTCACCTTTAACCTATGATGACCCCTAGCATTTCTAACCTGTTAGAATCAGGTCCTATCTCTGAACATGTCAAGCATTCTCATTAAGAAAAAAAAAAAAAAAAAATTCCTCTAAGCACACTAGAACCATACAATGCATAAAAATCTGTGAAGGTGGCAGATGCAGAATAAAATGTTACCAGATATCTATCTTATTCCAATAGCCTTTCCTCTGAGCTTTATATTTTTGAATCATTACCATCAGACCAGAAGTTTTAGACAAAGAAATGTCTTATGTTCAAGTCTAGATGTTCCTTTAAAATGATCATTAAATAGCACAGGGATTATTTTTTAGTCATCTGCCATGGACAATATGGAAGTCTTCTTCCTGATACACAAAATCCTCAATATGGCATACAGGAATGCTTCTCAAACTTTATTACGCACGTGAACAACCTGGGAGTCTCGTGGAAGTGCAGATTCTGATTCTGTGCATAGCGTGGAGTTTGAGATTCTGCATTTCTGACAAGCTCTCAGGTGATGCTTATGCTGCTGGCATGCTGGCCATACTTTAGGTAGCAAGAGTTCTGCAGGACCTGCTCTCTGCCCATCTCTCTAGGCTGATCAGATACCTCCTTCCCTCTTACTGTCTGGGTTCTACTCACACAGATGTCTTTTCGGTCCCTACTACTCTCCATGCATGCTCTCATGAGAGAAGACCATTGCTTAGGCTGTTCACTCTGTCTTTAAATTTTCTGTATTTCATCTTCACCTTTTTTAGCTTTTGTTCATTCTTTAGATCATAGCTCAATAGTAACTTCTTCAGAAGTCTCTTTTTTGATCTGCCTACTTGGTTATATTCCTTTGCTGATACCATGTACCTATTCTTGATGGCACTTGTTACAAATGCAGTACTATATTCACATATTCGATTCACATATTATATTCACATAATCGATCGATCAAGTGATCAATCAACCCATTCACCCATTTCTTTCCCCACTGAATGCTCAAAGAGTGCAAGAACAGTGTTTATGTGTTTTGTTATTTTTCTCTCTCACAAATGTTTCTTTGGCATCTAGTTTAATGCCTGACCCGTGGTAGTAGCATAATAAATATTATGTTGAGGGCATGAATGAATGAATGAAGGTTTGGCAAATTTTTAACCATTTGGCCTTCCTCCCTTCACACTTCTAAGATGGGTATCAGTAGTAAACTGTAATCATTTCCCAATTCAGAGCTATTCTTCCCCTGCTGCTTCTTACTCTAACACTTCTTATCACTGGCCAACCAGCTGAGAGGCTCTGATGGCTGCCAAGGTGAGCGCCTTTCTGCCTGCAGCACATCTTTCACAAGTCCCAAACCTCATGATGCTCTGCCTGATCACTCTCCCCACGACAGGTCACAAATGGATTAGAATAGAATTAGCTATCTTGTGACTAGGTACATGAGGGGTGGTTTCCCTATTTCTTATTTGATAAAATAAGTAGAAAACAGTAAAGTCAAGTCCATAGTAAGTACTTCCTAAGTAGCTGATGAATAAGTATACAAATGAAGGAGCAGAACTTGCAGAAACTAAAAATATCATAAGTGATGGAGTCAAAATGACTTAGAACACATTATTTTTTACAGTGTGCAATACATCAGAATACTGCCCAAACTTCTCACTCGCAGGAAATGACAATAATTACAACATTCTGGAGCTCTGGACAGGGCTGTTCACAGTGTAAAATGCCTAGGCCAAGGGTCTGTCCAAACCCAGGCCCCAGAGGCATGAAAACATTGAGGGAATTAATGATCTCAGCACACCCATATCCTATCTGTGATGCATCAGCATGCTATAACCCATCAGCTGGAAAGCTCTTAATCAGAACACCAAGGAAAAATTTAGAAGAGTGACTCAGAGAACTTTGATATCACTAGGTTTTTCTGAGCATGGCTAAGTGATACTCACCAAGAAAAGGTACCCATGGAAACACTTTAAACACATATACAAACACCTATTAGTTGGAAGTTGCTAATATACATGTTGCCCAACTTATGATGGTTGGACTATACAATGGTGCAAAAATGATACACGTTCAGTAGAAACTCTATTGCTTCAAATTTTGAATTTGGAAATTTTCCTGGATAGTGATGTGTGGTACGATCCTCTCTTGTGACACTGGACAGCAACAGTGAGCCACAGCTCCCAATCAGGCATACGATCATGAGGGTAAACAGCCAATACACTACAACCATTCTTTTCCCAAACACCTATTCTGTTTTTCACTTTCAGTACAGTATTTAATCAATTACATGAGAGAGTCAACACTTTATAAAATAAACTTTGTGTTGATGATTTTACCCACCTATAGGCTAATGAAAATGTTCTGAGCAGGTTTAAGATAGACTAACCTATAATGTTTGGTAGCTTAGGTATATTAAATGCATTTTTAAATTATTTTTATTAACATATAATGTATTATTTGCCCCAGGGGTACAGGTCTGTAAATCGCCAGGCTTACACATTTCACAGCACATACCCTCCCTAATGTCCATAACCCAACCACTCTCTCCCTACCCTCCTACCCCCCAGCAACCCCATTTATTTTGTGAGATTAAGAGTCTCTTATGGTTTGTCTCCCTCCCAATCCCATCTTGTTTCATTTTTTCCTTCTCTACCCCCCAAACCCCTTGCCCTGCCTCTCAAATTCCTCATATCAGAGAGTTCATGTTAACTGTCTTTCTCTGATTGACTTATTTTGCTCAGCATAATACCCTCTAGTTCCATCCACATCATTGCAAATGGCATTGATGGCTGCATAGTATTCCATTATGTATATATACCACATCTTCTTTATCCATTCATCTGTTGATGGACTAGAACTAGGCTACAATAGTTTGGCTATTGTAGACACTGCTGTTATAAACATTTGGGTGCACATGCCCCTTCAGATCATTTTATCTTTAGGGTAAATACCCAGTAGTGCGACTGCTAGGTCATAAGGTAGCTCTATTTTGAGCTTTTTGAGGAACCTCCATGCTGTTTTCCAGAGTGGCTGCACCAGCTTGCATTCCCACCAACAGTGTAAGAGGGTTCCCCTTTCTCTGCACCCTCACCAACATCTGTTGTTTCCTGACTTTTAAATGCATTTTGACTTATGATTTTTTTCAACTTAGGATGGGTTTATCGGGATGTAACTCCATCATGAGTTGGGGAAGATCTACATATTGCATTTGTTGTATCATAAAAGACAGCTGAATCTGGGTCTGCTCTCACCAAAAACATACTACTACAAAGTGGTATGCAGCTAGGTATTAGAAATATAAAAATAAAAAGACATGAGAGTCCATACACTGAAAGAACTTAATGAGTGGAAGGGAAAAAAATTATGACCAATAATGATTATAAGAGATCCATGTACAAAGGACAATGAGATTAAAGAGGAAGGAATGTGAACATCTGACTTAGAGAGTGAGGGACAGCTTCACGTGTAAAATACTGACATTCAGGATGAGGTGGACCAGCCAAAGGGACTGTCTGCATGTTAGTTTCTGTATGGGGGCCAGGGGAAGAGGGAATAGCAAGGAAAACACATTTTTCATGCCCGGAATTATGAAATACAAAGAAATCTGTTGCATTCCTATACACCACTAATGAGGCAGCAGAAAGAGAAATTAAGAAAACAATTCCATTTATGATGGTACCAAAAATAAGAAAATATCTGGAGAAAAACTTAACCAACGAGGAAAAGACCTATATTCTGAAAACTTTAAAACACTGATGAAAGAAACTGAAGATGACACAAATAAAAGGAGAGATAATCTACGTTCATGGATTAGAAGAACCACTACTGATAACATACCCATACTCCCCAAAACAACCTTCAGATTTAATGCAATCCTATCAAAATAGCAACAGTATTTTTCACAGAACGAGACTAATACTAAAATTTATATGGAATGGTGAAATACCTCAAATAGCCAAGTAATCCTGAAAATTTCAAGATATAGTACAAAGCTGAAGTAATCAAAACAGTATGGTACTGGCACAAAAACAGACTCATAGATCACTGGTACAGAGCAGAGAGAGGCCTGAAATAAACCCACACTTATTTGGTCAATGAACCTAAGACAAATTATACAAGGGGGCCAGATGGTACAAGGGGGTTAAGACAATTTCTTTAACACAGATGGTGCTGGAAATACTGGACAGCTATATGCAAAAGAATGAAACTGGACCACTTTCACACCATACACAAAAGTAAATTCAAAATGAATTAAAGACCTAAGGTAAGACCTGAAACCATAGAACCCTTAAAGAAAATAACAGGTACTAATTTCTTTGACATTAGCTATGGGAACATTTCTCCAGATATGCCTCCTAAGGCAAGGGAAACAAAAATTTAAAAATTATTGGGACTACACTAAAATAAAAAGACTTTGCACAGCAAAGGAAACCATCAACAAAACAGTAAGTTAACCTACTGAATGGGAGAAGACATTTGCAAATGACATATACAATAATGGCTTAAAATCCAAAATATATAAAGAGCTTATACAAGTCAAAACCAAAAAACCAAATAATCCAATTAAAAATGAGCAGAGGACCTGTACATTTTTACAAAGAAGGCATACAGATGGCCAACAGACACATGAAAAGATGCTCAACATCATTCATCATCAGGGAAATGCAAATCAAAACCACGAGATACCATTTCACATCTCTCAGAATGGCTAAAATCAAAACACAAAAAATAACAACTGCTGGTGAGGATGTGGAGAAAAAGGAACCCTCATGCAGTGCTGATGGGAATGTCCTTTACAGTACAGCCACTGTAGGGAACAGTATGGAAATTCCTGAAAAAAAGATTAAAAACGGAAATACCACATGATCCAGTTATACTGGGAATTTACCCAAAGAAAACGAAAACACTAATTTGAAAAGATATATACATTCCTATGTTTACTGCAGCATTATTTACAATAGCCAAGATATGGAATACCCAAGTGAGTTTTCATAGTGACTGGCTAAAGATGTGATATAGAAATGCAATAGAGTATTACTTGGCTATAAAAAAGAATATTTTGCCATTTGCAACAGCACTGGATGGATGGACCTAGAGAGAATAGTGCTAACTGAAGTCATCAGAAAAGACAAATACCCTATGATTTCATTCATATGTAGAATTTAATAAAACAAGCAAACAAAGAAAAGAAACACAAATAAACAAAAGAGAGACTCTAGAACACAGCAAACAAAATGGTGACTGCCAGAAGAGAGGTGGGTAGGGCCATGTGTGAAAGAGATAAAGAGGATCAAGAACACATTTATCTTGATGAATATACAGAATTAATGACTCACTATACTATATACCTGAAACTAATATAACACTGTATGTTAATTATGCTGGAATTAAAAAATAATTTAAAGAGAAGAAAAACAGAATTGCTGAATCATCATACTGTACATCTGAAACTAACGTAACATTTTATATTAATAATAGTCCAACTGGGGGCGCCTGGGTGGCTCAGTGGGTTAAGCCACTGCCTTCGGCTCAAGTCATGATCTCAGGGTCCTGGGATCGAGTCCCACATCGGGCTCTCTGCTCAGCGGGGAGCCTGCTTCCCTCTCTCTCTGTCTGCCTCTCTGCCTACTTGTGATCTCTGTCAAAAAAAAAAAAAAAAAAAAAAAAGTTAAAAAAAAATAATAGTCCAATGGGGAAAAAAAAAAGACAATAGATCACACAAAGAATCTTGTGATCTTGTATGGTGGGCATGAATAGCCAGTAAAGAACTGTCAACATACTAATCCCAGGGAATAGTATGAAAAATGAATTGGAAGGGGCCAAAACTGGAGTCAAAACACTAACCTCCAGTCCTCCAATAGGGAAATGCTGAGTGACTGAACTAAGGCTGAAGTAGTAAAAACCGAATTAAGAGGGATGGTCAACAGAAGTGGGACATGGCTTGTGACTGGAGCACATTCAAATTAGGTAGAGAAGGACATAATCACTTACCTGAATGACTGCATATTGCACTTAGTTGATTACTGGGCTGGAAACCCAGAATTTCGATACAGACACAATAAAGGCAGTTATCATCGGTATGCTCCTGTAATCCAGTGTCTTCTGTACTTTCTAAAAACAGAGAAGCATCTGAATGGATTGAATTCATTATTTCCGTAAGACTCATCTGCTGTCGTAGCAAGTGAAAAGAGTTTTTTACAAGACCTCCAGTTCCAGATGGAAGACCTGTGCATAAGTAAATATGAAACAAAATCTGATAAAGATAGTATCAATGACACCTCTTTTCAAGATGTCTCAAACTACATGAATTTTTAAAGAAGGAATGTAAGTGAAGAAAACCAGAACTCTTTTTACGACTCAAAATCTTAACTTTAACTGGGGAGAAAAAAAGAGTGATTTGCTTAAAATTAGGAAAATAAAGTTAACAGATAAGCTTATATTACTTTAATATAAAATTTTAAATGCAAAATGGAAAACTAAAATCATACAATTAAGACATAATTTCAATTATTCTCAGTAATTCTATAAAGAAATGTAATAATTCTGAGTCTAAAGAAGTACTAAAAAAAATCAAGATTATGAAGCTTTAAACCTATGGCTAACATGCATATATTCATTATAATCTTATTGTTCATTATAAAGAGAGATCATGTAATATTTAAGTACATTTTTCTCTCTCTCCTTTCCCCAAACACCTTTGAGAATCAGAATCACAAATTTTTCATGCATTAGTTTTTAAAAACAGAATCAAATGATCTAGTTTTTGTCTTCTTGAGAGGCTGGGTAGAACGGCTAAGTCCCTCACAAAAATATATTGTGGTTTAGTTTTAAATTGACTCAAACAATTATTTTGGCATAATTTTTAAGTTGACCCCAAAGTAAGTATATCTGAATTTTTAATGTCATCCTACTGAAAAAATCTTTTCATCAACTTTGTTTTAAAAGGAATTTTCTTTTTAATACAAAGAAGAGTCTCATGAAAACAAAAACCATGCATTACCTCCTGCCTCATGAGCAAACACTCTGGCACCTCGATCATCGTGTGGAGGTATGTTTTTTGTCTGAAAATAGGGAATATCCTTTACCTAAAACACATCAATTATGAAGAAGTTCACTTTATGAATATTAGCAAAATTAAACAAAATGCAATTTAAATAGAATTACTACAGCACATGAACTTACAACAAAAAATTCACTAAAGAAGGTTAAATTACCAAAACTTGATAAAATAACAAATAATCCTTAAAGTTTTCATCTACTCTTAGTAATTTAAATGAATATTAAAATAATTGCTTTTAAAATTTATCTAAAATGTCTTTAGACTCCTGAGCAAATGTGGATTCTTTAGTACTGTATCATGTAGGTATTTGTGAGTATCTCGTGGGATTAGGACAATCTTATATTACTGGACACATGTGGCTGTCCTATGTAGGATAAACAGGTTCATGGATTAAAAAACAAAAAAAAAACAAAAAACAAGGCATATACTGTATACCTCGAACTTACACAACTTTGTGTTCAATGTCAAAAAACAAAAAAGACAAAAACACAAGGATAAATCAAATGTGATTAAAAAGCAAATTAAGAATTCACTAAACTTCTATAGAGAATATACTGGTAAAGAAATCAAACAAGATGCTGTTTTACTATGGGAAGAGAAGGAAGTATAATGTTCTGGGGACTTGGAATGGTGTATACCACCAAATGGTATATACCTCAAAAAAGTACAGAACAGTTGAGAAATGTGAAATAATTTGCATCACAAAATGTTTTTAAACAAAACTGCCTTAAAAATAATTATCTTCTCCCAAAATAGTAATCACTTAAATTGTAATTTCTAGTAAGCAGTTATACAATATGAAATAGTAAGAATATAGAATTCATGATACCTGGAATATATCATTGATGTCTACTGGAAGAGCAAGACCAATATAGTCATCGGAACTACCATATGTTGCACTGGACACCATGGACCTCACTGAGGAGGATCGCTGCAGGGTATTTTGATTAATAGGACTTAATAAATCTTCTTTATCTAATGAAGCATAACTTAAAGCTTTCATGAACCTATAAAACCATAAAAAAACCCATTTGCATTAGTTTCTTGATTTGTGGTATTTATCATATAGAGAAATTATAATTTTTGTAACTTTTTAGCTAGCCAAGTACTGAACAGTGGTACCTTTTTTTGTTAGGAGCATATAAACACTTGAAATCATTTAGCTGTTATAAAATGATATACAAAAGACCATCCGTAATGGGACTGTTATGAAAAACAACTACGATGGCCTCCTAGGTTAAAGTGAAAAGCTGGGCAATTAAGATAACTTTCAATATCTAGAATTTAAAAAAAAAAAATGACCCCAGAAGTCACAGGTATGATCCAAGCACTATCTTCACAATCATTTCAAACTAGTAAATTTGCTATCATACAACCAAGGGCATGTCTATTAACTCCATTTAACATTATTTTAATGAAAAATAAGAACAATTATCATCCTTTGTGTGGTAATTACTTTAATGGCTATAGGAACAAGATTTATGTAACAGCAGAAAGACACAAAACAGCAATTATGTTATCATTTGTAAATATTACAAGGCACTTTTATTTAAAGCACTGATATTTCTTCAATGTACTCCTTGCTAGTGACTCCATAATAAATATGGTGTACTGATATTTCCATAAGATACAGATTTCTTATTCATGCAACATACATGCTAATATTGACTAGGCACTTGCTTCATATATACAAGGCACTACACAAGGCTCCAGTTAATGTACATTGGCACTGAGAAACCCAAGTCATTTAAAATGTAACAATGTAGCCTGATATTTAAAAAGGAATTATTTAATAATGCACACAAAAGAAATCCTTCAAAATAGTAACTATTAAGATTATCACAGTGGGGACGCCTGGGTGGCTCAGTCGGTTAAGTGTCTGCCTTTAGTTCAGGTCAGATCCCAGGGTCCCACAGAGAGCTCTTTGCTCAGCGCAGTCTGCTTCTCCCTCAGCTTGTGTTTCTCTCTCTCTCTCTGACAAATAAAAAAAAAAAATCTTAAAAAAAAATTATCATAGTAAAAACCACTAACTGAAATTGACAAATTTCAGAAAATGGGTCAGTGGTTTTAAAATTATATTGTTAAACCTCTCTTACTTCACAGAACTCTTTCTTTAAAGGAATACTGAAGGTGAAAGAAGCAATTATTGGATTACTTGCCCTCCCAATCCCTACTTCAACTGACTAGCTCCGTTTTAATCTATTCTGCAAACTGGGTTTTCACAGAAATGCTTTTGTGAAGAAAGAGATTCTCTAGTTAAAAAGCAGTATTTGAAAAGCTTAAAACCACTGATCTAGTCCAAATTCTATTAGATGAGGCAACTAAGGTATAGGTATTTCAAAGTTCATGAACCTTCCCACACAGATTCATAATAGTGAGCAACTGAGGTCTGCCTAGTTTTGTTCTGGGCTGATGAAGTGTTGCAAAGCTGTTGAAGTCTAGGCAGATGAGACATTACAGCACCGTTTATGAAACGTTGTTTCAAGTTCATTCACTCAGTGCCAGGATTAGTTAGGATTAAGACCTCCTACTTCAGTGTTTGTTCTACCATGTCCCAAGGAAATAGCTCAGTGAGATATGATTTTTAAGACTGCTGTGTCAGGCTCTCCATTATACCACAGGCATCTGCATGCCCACCCTTTTAATTTTATAAGAAAACAAAAAAAGTAACAATAGTCCTTCTTTGCCTGGATTCCAAACTGTTATCTTAAAGTAAATTTGTAGTTAGCTTCCATCACTTTCATTTTCTGTGAACTAACCAAAGGTAAGAAGTAGGAATAGAAACACTAACACCAACACAACTTTTTTCCTCCATGGAACCTGGTACACACACAATAGGTACTAAATACAATTTGAAAAACAAATGAAAGATTTGATAAACATTAAGTTCTGCTATGCCCTCATGCCTCTGTACAAGCTGTTCCTGTGTCCTGTTTTTTATTTTTAATTTTTTCCCCTCCCAATTAAAACATCTATTCATCTTTAATTCAGGAGTAAAATTTCCAAATAACTTTCTCCTGGTCTAACAGAGAATACAGGAAATAAGATTCTAAGAACCCGGACTGGTTAAGATGTAAGTGACTGGGGGGTAGCTGTCTTTTCTGGTCTATTCTTCAGAATATTTAAACAGTGCATCAAAGATGAGTCAAAGATGAGTGAGTTTCTGTATGAGACATTATTTCATAATTTATAAAATTCTATCAAACGGTATAATTTATTATCTGCTACAAAGGAACCCCTTCTACTAAGTGCATTAGCATTACTGAAATATTAATAATATTATTATTACTATTAATACTAAGAATTTGGTTCTATAAAACCCAAATGGGTTACATAAAGAAATAACTACCCATAATGCCAATGATGATGATGATAATGTGTGTCAAGCACTATTCTCGGTATTTCACAAATACTAATCCATTTAAATAAATGGGAATTAATAACCAAAAATGAAGTAAATTTTTTTAAGTATTTGGCCCAAGAAAAACAAAAAAAAAAACAGGGGTGCCTGGGCTCAGTCATTAAGCGTCTGCCTTTGGCTCAGGTCATGATGCCAGGGTCCTGGGATCAAGTCCCGCATCGGACTCCCTGCTCAGCAGGAAGCCTGCTTCTCCCTCTCCTACTCCTCCCTGCTTGTGTTCACTCTCTCTCGCTATGTCTCTCTCTGTCAAATAAATAAATAAAATCTTAAAAAAAAAAACCCCAAAAACAATAGTACAGAAATCTTTGCAACAAATTTTACATTTCATATATTTTAAAGGTAAAATCAAATTATTTATTTTGATCGACTTGGTCACAGTCTTTAGACATGGCATAGAAATTCCCTAATAATAGTTCTTGAGCGTAGACAAACTGCTTTTGCTGAATTGTGAGGGCCAAGTCATTCATGTAATGTTTGTTAGGTTCCTACTAAATAATCACAGCTACTTAAGACAAACTGAGAATTTTACTAAAATTTGTAGGTAGAAAATATAGTAATAATAAAGGTCAACTTTTGGAGCCTTAAATTGACCTACCTGAAAAAGTTGTTTGTTATTGTAGGTCTTAAGCTCCTGATTCCCCCGACATGCTTCTTTTTAAAATCGATCCTTGCAGAAGCGAGAAATAAAAAAAAGCTTGTGACTTGTGTGTCCTTGCAAACCATATATGTTTATTTTTAGGGCCTAAAAGAATTTCTTTTCCCCCCTCGCAGCTGCAAGAATCCATTTCAAATCATATCGGGTAACTAGGAGCTTATAGCCTACCATAGTAAGCATAGTAAGCAATTATAATTGGTCAGTTCTGAGGCTTATGTAGATGTAAAACCTGTTTACTAATGCTTTCCATTTAAGTCTGTTAAAATGCAACCATTATTGTTCATTAAATGTGTATTTGCTCACCTGCTTGGTGTTAACCTGGACTCAAAACTGTTGGCCTTCATGGTGATGGTATCAGTAAATAGCACATCTTTTGCTGGAGATGCCAAAGCTTCAGAATGAGATAAGGATGGATGCATTCTTTGTTGCTGTAATCTTTTCAGCGTAGCGTAGCCAAAGGCATCTCTAGAACTCGTGTAACTAAAGTTACAATCTGCTAGACTTTTAATCGTAGCAATTGAGGGTGCTTTAAGGGACTGTGCTCTTCTAGGAAGTGTATGAGAAGAACCTGGAGGCACCAGGGACACTGAGTTTGATTTGGAGAGAGACAGATGGTTAGACTGTGGCGTCAAATAGTGGCTTGTCTTAACAGTTTTAGTACTTACCACAGTACTCATACTTCCACAGTCTGTGTCCACAGTTGTAGCATCAACACCTACTGTCTCTCGTGAAGGACTTGAACTCATTGAACTTATGCCACTTGTTGTAGTGTCTGTATTAAAACTTTGGCTACGTATCTTCATTTGTGAGCTTGTTGAACTTTCTACAACTAATCTCTCTCGGCTTGTGTTTTCTCTGTGATTCTCTGTACCAAGGCTCTTGGTGAATTTTAAGTCATTCTCTCCAATACTTGGAGTACTACCAGTGTCTTCAATGTGCTTATTCCCAACAAATGAAGTTTCTAATTGTAATGTTTTCTGTACTGTGGATATGGGTGTGAAATCATCACTATGATTAAAGTCAACACTGGGCTCCGTAAGCGTTCTGATCCGCCTGTTGTTTGTCTTATTTTCAGATGACAGTTTCCCTCCTTTCGGATCACTGCTACTGCGATGTTTTTTATTAGGCAAAGTAAGTGAATTTAAGATACGATTCTTCACAAGTTTACTAGAAGCAAAGAAAGGGAATGAATTTTTATCCTTTATAGGTCCAGGTCGATCATAAAATGCTGGTTCTGTATCTTCACTGATGTCAAGAAAAAATGTACTGGTAGAGCTGCTGCCAAACCGGTCATCCTCCATTATGAACATACCTATGATCAAAAGATTGTTAATACAAGCACATCAAAAATGACAAAACAAAATCATGGCAACTGTTTGTGACATATTTCAATAATTCTTTGTCAAACAGTCATCTGGGGAAAAGTTTTTCAAAAATAAAGGGTTAAACTGCCGAGGAGCCACATTTAAAAAAAAAAAAAAAAAAGAACTTCTTGAGACCAAGTGTTTGAACTTAAATAAAAATGTGAAATTATGTCCTTAGGAGGAACTCCTGTTATTTCCCAAGAAAAACTATAGGATTCCTTACAGCACAGTTTACATGAAGTGGTTTTTTGCTTGCTGTTTTAATGGCACGGAGTTTCCAAAACCTCCAAATATTCGGGATAAAATTAAAGGAAAAAGGAGATTTGACCATGGATGTTCACTCAGTTGGCAAAGATTCCTGTTAGCTTATTTTTCAAATCATAAGTGGAGATATTAATCTTACAAGAAGTGAATTTTTCCTCTTAAAATATACTTATAATGAACCAAGTCACAGCATTTTAAATTCATGTTTAAATCAATTAGGCTTATTTATTTTCCTTTAGGTACTAAGGATCTCATCTAAGTTCAGTGTCTAACTCTAATAAAAAAAAAAAAGACTCAATCTGGGTGCCCAATGACATCTATGATATTTTATCCTATTTTTATTTTTAACTTTTTGTTCAGTAATTATAAACTACTTGAAATTTATTTTGAAAGAAAGAAAATAAAATCCCAGATAAACTTGCATAATGTATTTTCAGATTTTGTCAATTCTAAGATACACATTTTTCCACAGATAGTATTTCTAAAATCAGAATGCATCTTGTAATCAGTGGTATGTCCTAGTTTAATAGGCAATATTTTTTTCTTCTTTTTTAGTGGTACATAAAATACTGGTGGCATCTTACAATTGAAAGCATCTTAGGTCTGATGAAATATGGTTTGAAAACTGTTGCACTATCTTTTTAAAAAGAACTATGTCTTAAATTTTGTACAACTAACAATATTTAGCACAAGGCTTAAAACCACAAACTGTTTTTTTATTTAGTTTTTTGATACTCTATCTTTGAGGAGTTTCAATATTTAGTTTTAAAAATTTAGCTCTTCTCTCAAAAATGAATATGTAAATTTAGTATCTTAACAAATACATTCTGGTTCAACAATCTCTATCTGAAAAATGGGTAAAAAATTATGTAAATGAAAAAGGTAAGCAAATAAACATTCACTTTTTAGATTTTATGATAAGCAAAAATGGGAATGGTTCTTTTGGCACATGGCTTATTTTTTAACTCTGTCAGTAAGCTTTTCCAAAGGCTATTTAGAAAAGCAAGGAGAGAACAATTGTAGTCTGTTGGCTATCACTCTCTGTTGTGAAGAGATAACATATTTTCCAAGACCCCATAACTGCCAAAGTATCTTAGGAAAAAATACATTAGGAATGTAACAAATACATTTACATTACGATATTACAAACACAAATGTCAACTACAGCTAACTGTACATGACCTTGTCAAGAATACTCACTTGATGGTGCTGATTCACTTTCACTATTATGTCTAGAGCTGGTTGACTCTGAGTTCAAACTCAGGGTGCTTGGGATAGATGAAAGTTCATTACAGAGTTGTTCTACATCATCTGGAACCACTGGCCACAGATGTTTGCGACTGTGCCTTACAGAATCCCAGTTGTGACATTTCAGAATATCACAGCCCTGTTTGGTTTTGGCTATGAGCCCAAGCACATATACACAGGTCCTATATGTAAAAGATGTAGTAATGACAGTTTATAATTCCAAACTGAGATTTCTTAAAGCAACCAAAATATTAGTTTGCTATATGTACATTTGAATTTTTTTTAAAAGTCATTAAAAATTACTTAGCTTGTAGAAAAATGTATTAAAATGAGTTAGGAGTAACTTAGAAGCCGTAAGTAACATGAACATCTTCTTAACATACACAGTAATTACAAAGAAGTAATTTAAAAGAACACAATGCAATCTTAGAGGAAAATGGCATATACAAACTTTTCTGGGATAAATGTGAAATATAAGGGCTATTGGAATACTGCATATACACTATACTTTCACTGCCAGTTACTAAACTTCAAAATTATAATGATAAAAATGAAATGGTAACATTAAACAAGGAGCTCCTTAAGATGTTAACAGTGCATTTAAAAATCTTTTTTTTTTTTTTTTTCTTTAAGTAAACTCTACTCCCAATGTGGGGCTCGAACTCATGACCTCAAAATCAAGAGTCGCATGCTCTACTGACTGAGCCAGCCAGGTGCACAACCCACCCCTCAACCTTTTCTTTTTAAATCTTGTGTCATTAGGATTTTCAGTGAATTAATAGTTCTAATGGACTACACTGAATCACAGAATACTCTTCCCTCACAGCTACTTGTGAACAAGAATATATACACTAGAAAGATTTATGAGTGAAATAACATACCCTCTGATTGAAAGAACCTCACACTGCTTTGCAAGTTTTAGTATATCTGGAATCACATTTTCTTCCTGTAGTAAATTGAGACCCCAATTTGATGAGCCAATATTTCCCTGAAAGAAAAGAAATCACTTATATCAAATATATTTATAAGAGTAACTCTTTCAAGAAATTTGGAAAGCTAAGAAGAAATTTAACCCCATCTATGAGAGAGAAAAAAATTGTGAAAAGAAACCTTAACTACAGAACTTGAGAAATTAATGCTTCATTTGTCTTAGCAAGAAAACATAGCTTAATCATCTACTTTCCAGTCTAAAAATAATATTTAAAATGGGCAGAAACAATTTTGGTCCTACAATATTAATCTGAGAACAAGTTCTAAATAAAATGATTTTTATTTATTATTCATGGGAAAATTTTAAAAATGTAAAAATGATGAAGATCTTATAGAAGTTTATTACAAACCAAGGCCCAAAGAGATGCTTTCAGTTTTTTAATTTCTTCCCATTTATCCAAATCTGGACTACGAACATTGTGACAGAGTTCAGTAATAATATTCTGGAGAAAGAAAAAAAACACATGAGTAACAATATGTTTTCAAAGCAGCTTAAAATCAAATTTTTAAGGTTTGCATTTAGTAACTTTTACGTATTTAAAATTCTAAAATAATTTTATGTAAACTTTCTTAAGCAGCATTAATGCGGGGGTTCTAAATTGATATTCTATAGTGAGCACTTATGAGCTATGTGGTTTTGAGCAAGTGAGTTAATCCCCCGTGACTTGATTTCCAATCTCTAAAAGAGAGATCTGTTTCATATGGTGTAATGACTTAAGCATTACATAGGAAGTCCTTAACAAAGCACTTGGTACCTAGTATTATAAAAATGTTAGTCATAATTATCAGTTTTTTAAATAGAACCTAATACTAGTGAATTAAAAAAAATACTGTAAAGTTATGTGCTCCAAAAGTCTTCATAGACTTAATATAAAAATGGATACTATAGAGTACATTTATGTAAAACTTTTGTTCCTGGGATGAACACTGATACAAAAATGAACTAAACTGCCAGATTACTATTGTTCAAAAGACACACATGCAAATACTTCTGTATCTATTTCTAAAATAAGAAAAAAGTTGCATTTATTGAAAACACTTAATTGCCAAGACATATTAACAGCCATAAATTTGGTGTGCATATAATCAAAGAATAACTGCTTGACACAAAGCCTGTTATATTCCACAAAGTATATGAGAATAGGGAGGTACAAACAAACAGCAATTAATATTTCCAGTTTGTTGCTCACCAAAGATAACTCAATCTGTATCAGGTTCAGTTTAACTTCCCCACAAGAACAATGAAGAAATTCAGTTTTTCAGTATGTTTCTACAAAAGAGATGAACTTTCCAACAAACTACAAAGGACAGAACTCAGACTTTAAGTGGCTCACTTACTCTACGTAACGTATTAGCTATGCAAAAGGTGACAGGTAAGTCAGGGAAAGGCATGCAAACCAGTGATACATCTAAGGATTACAAACACAGGATGCCGAAGTCGGTTATAAGATAGAAGGCTTTAAAAGCATTATTAATGCCGCTAACTTTAAGGCTTTTGAGAAGTTTTTGCAAAGGTACTACACTTTAGCAATATTAAGTTTTTTTCTATGATTGTAGCTATTTAAAACAAGTAAACTGTGTTTTTACCTGTACTTCCAACAAATGACAGCCTGTTTTGTGGTGTACCAGTTGTCCATAGAGGTGTACAGGCAGGTAGACATGAGGACGCTGTAATCTAGTATAAATGAAGATGATTGATATACCTATTGCCTCATTTACAATATGCTAATTAAAACAAGGACTACTAATAAAGTAGTAGATAAAGATATAATCTCTCGGCATACATAAAAATATGAAGTGGAAAAGCATGAGGATTTCTCTAGAAAAGTAACAGGTTAGCTGGCCTCAAAGTAATGAGTAATGGTAAGAGAGCTGAGAAAAGAAAAACAGACTAGAGTAAGAGCATGGAAGATATATAAATTATATTAGTAAGGGTATTCAGCATGTTATGAGTGCGACTGGAATTCTTGAGCAGTCAATGCTATGCTTTAAGATTTTTTTCTTATGTCAGTGAAGGAAATAAAATTCCCAAGTACTCAGAAATTCTTAAAAAATAAAGAATTATTAGGAACTGGGTTTGAATTTTATATTAGAGGACCAGTAATAAATTATTCTATTAACTAGACTGTACCTTTGGTTACTCCGACGAACATAGTTATCACCATCAATTGGCTTTCGATAAGTAGTAAGTGCTTCATTAAGTTGTTCTTCAATCAAGTCAACATATTTTGAATTATATTCCTGGAAGATAATATTGTTTTAGTTGTACAGAGTACCATATTATTCACTAAATTTATAACATGTTAGGTACACGCCAAATCTTAAAAGCATAAATATGAGAAAAATGAACACCTGTACAGGAAATTTAAGACATTTTTAAAATGGTAGAACACGGTATTATGAATACAAATGTTCTATTATATCTAAAAGCTTTCTGCTTATACTCTTATTCCCATTTTCAATTAGTATTTTAGAGTCCATACAAGTAAGTTACTAGTTTTGTTTTTCATCTTATTTAAATCCCTTCCCCATTAAATACAAACAAAAACTGGCCTCTTATTATTAAACCGTAAGCATATTCACTAGAAATCTTAAAAAGAAAATTAAATGAATTGTATCATTTTAGCATCTTTTGGCAAAAACTAGTATCGCTTTCCCCACTGATTTAAATCAAGTCAAATGTAAAAAATGTTGCCAACTAAAACTTGAAAAACTTTTAAATTCTTTAAATTGAAAATCAGTCATACTTCTATCTTTATTGCAAAAGATCTCTACTTTATTTTTTCCTTTTTTAAACTATTTTTTAATTTAAATTCAATTAGTTAACATATAACATATTATTGGTTTCAGAGGTACAGGCCTGTGGTTCATCAGTCTTATATAACACCCAGTGCTCATTACATGACCCTCTTAATGTCTATCACCCAGTTACCCATCCCACCCCTTCAGCAACCCTCAGTTTGGTTCCTATGATTAAGAGTCTCTTGAGGTGCCTGGGTGGCTCAGTCATTAAGCATCTGCCTTTGCCTCAGGTCATGATCCCAGAGTTCTGGGATTGAGTCCTGCATCAGGCTCCCTGCTCAGCAGGAAGACTGATTCTCCCTCTCCCACTCCCCCTACTTGTGTTCCCTTTTATACTCTCTCTGTCCATTAAAAAAAAAAAAAAAAAAAAAAAAAAAAAAAAGTCTCTTATGGTTTGTCTCCCTCTCTGGTTTCATCTTGTTTTATTTTTTTCCTCTCTTCTCCTATGATCCTGTTTTATTCCTTAATATGAGATCATATGATAACTGTCTCTCTCTGATTGACTTATTTCGCTTACTATAATACCCTCTAATTCCATCCACATCATTGCAAATGGTAAGATTTCGGTTTTTTGATGGCTGCGTAATATTCCTGTGTGTGCCCATACACCACATCTTCTTCATCCCAGCTGCCAATGGGACATCTGGGGTTTTTCCATAGTTTGGCTATTGTGGACATTGCTGTTATAAACACTGGGGTATGGGTGTCCCTTCAAATCACTACATTTGTATCTTTAGGGTAAATGTTAAAAGATCTCTACTTTAAACTGCTCAGAAGGAATTGGTAGAACCTCTCTGGAAAGCAATTTGGCAGTATCTATCAAAAATGTTACTTCACATACTTTTTGACTCAACTACACTTTTAGAAATTTATCCTATAGAAATACATGTATAAGCATGCAAAGGCATACAGAAGAATATCCAGCAAACACGGTTTACAAAACAAAAAAAAGTGGAAACAATGTCAATACAGGAGTGGTTATAAAAGCTTAGTACATTCATACAATGTACGACGCAGCCATTAAAAAGAACAAGCTAGATTTAAATGTACAGCTCTGAAAAGATCCCTCAAATATACTGCTAAATGAAAAACTTATTCTTATCTACTCTTGAAAATAGAACACATTCGTATTTTTAAATAAAGAGTATATACTTATAGATGGATAGAACATCTCTAAATGCACACAAAATAAACTTACAGACATTACCTTCAGAAAAGACAGAATAAGCGCACAGGGAAACATTTTTCATTCAAAACCATTTCAGACACCTTGAATTTGGTGAGTTACCTTAATTCCCTACTTGAAGCCTTTAAAAATGAACTTTTTCTATTTTTCCTTTAGGTTCTGTATTTACTTTGTAATAGTAATGTGAGGTTTTAATACTATGAGCATACCATAATTATTACTACCGCTACCATTACCACCACACTACTACCAAACTTTCCTCTACATATGAAAATCTTAGGGGCACCTGGGTGGCTCAGTGGGTTAAGCCTCTGCCTTCGGCTCAGGTCATGATCTCAGGGTCCTGGGATTGAGTACTGCATAGGGCTCTCTGCTCAGCAGGGAGCCTGCTTCCCTCCCCCCGCCCGCCTGCTGCTCTACCTACTTGTGATCTCTCGCTGTCAAATGAATAAATTAAAAAACTTTAAAAAAATTTTTTTAATGAAAATCTTAGTGCAAAAAAGGCAGATATTCTGAGCTTTGCACAGGAGTAGTTACATTCCTGTGGTTAATCTTTTGACCAAAGGCATTCATTTGGAAAATACTAGCCAAAGGTCAGGGGTATGGTTTATAGCTGTGAAATATACCGAGTTTCTCATGCAGGTCATCCTGACAATTCTGCCCAAAAGGAGCAATCTGAAGGGGCAAGAAAATCCCAACTGAGGGGGGGACCTCTACCTACCAGGAGGCAATGTAAGTATGCAGGCAGAGGAGCTCTTGACTGCCCTAGTCAAGGGAACTGAAAATGAGAGATGCACAGTGGTGAGGTCTTGAAAGTAATGCTCGAGTAGAAGAATTAACATCTGAAATCTGCCACACTCAAAGCTAAACAGCCCAGATAAAAATTGTACCAAATAAGTCAGTCTGTTCTTAGCCCCATGCCCCTTCTTCCTCCTCCTGCTCTAAAGCTGAAGAGGCCCTAAACTGGCAGACAGCTAGTAAATGGAGAGAAGAAGGAGCACAAAGAGTGATGAGATTAACTGAATGGTCCCTCCACTGTAGTGTTTCTAAGTCTATGTCTGGATGCTAGGGTGAAGTTTTAAATTGAATGAGTGAGTTTTTAATATTGTACTGGCCTGGATGTTTTATTACCTTGAAACAGGGACAGTCTCAGTCTATGTTGGCATGCCATAAGCTACTGGGAGGAAATCGAATACAGTGAACATGGGCTTTGGAATCAAAAAGCATTCCTGTTCTGCTATTTTTAAGTTCTGTGACCTAGGATAAATTACTCCTCTAGGATAAAGTTTACTCTTTTTAGCCTCCAAATTTTCATTCACAAAATAGAAATAACAATGTATTTCACAGGACTGTCCTGAAGATTAAATGAAATAAGACTTGAAATGGTAGGCAATCAGTGAGTTCTTTCCCTTTCTCCTTTTCTCTAATTAATTCAAGAGAGAGGACTATGTTGTCTTTATTTTTACACCTTCCATTTACTGCTTAACTAACTGTAACCGCGATTCAGCATGTTTGTAACTTTCTACTGAAAACGCTCTAGCAAAATTCACCAATGACCAAACTGTCAAATTCAACAGCTATTTTCTATTGTTCATCTTATTTGACCTCTTTATCAAATATCTATCACTGGCCTCTCCTTCCTGAAGCGTCCTTTAGTGACACCATTCTCTTTGGCAATTTTCTCAGTGTCTTTGTCCTTCTATTCCCCTCATTAAACCAGAATGTTCTTTAGGGAGCAATTTCCAGTCTGTTTCCCTCCTTCTTTCTTTTTTTCTTTTTTCTTTTTTTGTTCTTTATATCTTCCCTGGTGATCTCACTCATTTCAGGTTTCAACTAGTACTATATGCTGAAGACTCCCAAATTGCGATCTTCCAGCACATACCTGAGTTCTAGATCCACAATTCCAAATATTTTCTGGATACCATCTTTGGTCATCCCAGAGCAATACAATTCAACATACTCAAAATTCATTATCCTCAACCTGCATACCATTTTTTGTGATCACAATCTTTTTAAGATTTTTAAAAATTTATTTATTTTAGATAGAACATGAGTGAACACCAAGTGGGGGGGAGGGGCAAAAGGAAAGGGAGAAGCAGACTTCCCACTGAGCAGGGAGCACGACCTGGGGCTCAATTCCAGGATGCTGGGATCATGACCTGAACCAAAGGCAGATCCTTAACCGACTGAGCCACCCAGGCACCCCTATAATCGCAATCTCTTCATGGTGGTTCACTGCATGCTCAGTCACGGAGATTAGAAACCTGAAGAGTCAAGATGGACTCTTCATTCATTATATCCAATCTGTCCACACATCCTGTTCATCTTAGTTCAAAGATGTCCAGAATATGTATCCCTGCCTATCCAATCTCAGCACCACTGAAGTTCACATTCTTATCAAATCTTTCTTCTTAACTGGTCTCAATATTCCTAGACTTTACCTTTGATAATCAAATATCCACTCCTACACTGCAATCTGTCATGTTTCTAAAGCACAGCTCTGATTATGACTACTCTTTAAACACCTATAATTCCCCCACTTCCAATTAAATTGAAATACATTAATGACATAATGTGGTTTATAAGACCTTCTATAATCTAGTTCTAACTTACCATTCTAGCCTCATCTTGCCACTCCTCACTTAGCCTCACCGCAGCTACAGTGGAATATAGCTTTCTTCACAAGTCTGAAGTTCCAATAATCTATACAGATTTATTATTCTGCAGCCTCGGCCTTGAATACCCTTCATCCAACTTATTTACCTACTCTTCAAGACCATTTCAAATATCATATCCTTTCCTGAGCCCACCCAACATGTGCTTTGCTAATTCTAATCCCTAGGGCAGAATCATTAACCCTTCCTTTGTGTTTCCTTACATGCACATGCCTTTGTTACAGTAGTTATATTTTGTACCTACTATCTGAAAGTACTATACTAGATATGCTGAGCAATTTCCTAATACTATAAATCGTATAATAAGGTGACCAATTTTACTATGGTAATTTGTTTAAATAACTTCTATTTATGAAATAAAACTATCACATCTTATTTCAATTCTCCAATTCATTAATTATTGAAAGACTTAATCCCTAAATCATGTTTTTGTTTTTAAAGATTTTACTTATTTATTTCAGAAAGAGAGAGAGAGAGAAAGCAAGCACAAGCAGGGGGAGAGGCAATGGGAGAAGCAGGCTCCCCACTGAGCAGGGAACCGGACCTAGGGCTCGATCACTGGGATAATGACCTGAGCCGAAGGCAGATGCTTAACCAACTGAGCCACCCAGACACTCTGCGTAGTTTTACAGTTACAATATTTTTTAAAAATGAGAATTTCTTGTGAAATATGGTTCAATATAGACAATGATTGAAATTATGAAAAACCTTAAAATTATTTACATTAGCATTGATTATCCATGGGTTTCTAAGATGTTTTGACAATTAAGAATGCTTTGAACAAAATAAAATCACGATGATGACCAACTAAAGAAAAGCTAGGAAGTTAACTAATAACAAGAAGTACATTCTCAGATTTATGTCAAGTAGCATCCTAAAATAAAGTTTAATTAGATTACTATATCTGCTTGGTAGAATCATTTTATAATCTTCCTTTATTTAGGAAAATTGTTTTAGTTATAGCTTAAAAGGGCT
Source organism: Martes martes (assembly GCF_963455335.1). Classification (NCBI taxonomy): domain Eukaryota; kingdom Metazoa; phylum Chordata; class Mammalia; order Carnivora; family Mustelidae; genus Martes; species Martes martes. The sequence goes on along the minus strand of NC_137892.1, from coordinate 135,368,787 downwards.
ATCAAAAGGGACCCAAGAATAAAAGAAATGGTAGTAAATAGGGTTAAAAAATTAAACCAGTAGATTGTAGCAATTAAACTGAAAGAAAAATTACAATAGAATGGACCCAAAATCAATAGGTTTGCTATAAAACAAGGTGGTTTTAAAAATGGATAAATATAAACACAAATAATTACACAGAATTTAAGATGACTTCATATGAATGTTTAAATTTTGTTGTTGTTTTTTGTTTTTGTTTTGTTTTTTTATTAATTTCTTTTCAGCGTAACAGAATTCATTGTTTATGCAACACACCCAGTGCTCCATGCCATACGTGCCCTCCATAATACCCACCACCTGGCTCCCCCAACCTCCCATATGAATGTTTAAATATTTGACCTCTTAAGCTTCAAAACACTGATATAAAAAAAATCCTCTAAATTCACAGATCTATTTCCTAAGATATAAACTGAAGCTTACTCAACAGAAAATTACCTTGTGCCACTTTTCCAATTGTTTTGCTACATAACCCCTTTCATTCAGATAGGAAAATCCTTTTGGGATGGAAAGAAATCTGTAAATTAAAACAACAGTTTAACACAGAGCCTGACCACAAGTGTTTAAGGAGCAAAAATATCTTAAGCAATACTATGTTTAAAGAGCTAAAAGACTTTAGGAATAGCTTCATCCTGAGAGTAAAAGGTCAACTATTATTTACTATAAATTCAAATATAAATAAATTTTCATAATCTTGCTAAACACATGAATTCAACCACAGTGAAGAAAATGTCATGAAAATCATAAGGAGACATAGAAATGTAAAAGAAACATTAAGGAAAGCAATGAAAAGACAGAGTTTCAGTATTAAAGGATATCTAAGATTCTAAAATAGACCTCTTTCAGAAGTTAACACTAAACTCTTTAAAGTGTTTTCTGTTTGGATTGAATCCAGCTTTAAAATACACTGCTAAAGAGAACACAACAAAAAACATAACTACAAGAAAAATTTACTTAACATTTACCTCAGGAGAAGCAGCAAACCCTTATCTCCAAGGTGGGATAAAGCTGGCTTCATCTGAATAAGAGCATGAAGATTGGCCTAAAGAAAGTAATTATCAGGCAAATTAACAATTGCAAAATGATAGTAAATTGTTTCCAAAACACCTACATTAAGTACATTATAATTTCACATAATTTTCTATTAAAATTCAGTACTTTAATAAAGTTTATTAAAATAACTGAATAAAAATCATGTCCAAGTATTTTATTATAAAGTAATAAACCTTCACCTTGTCTTCACATGCTTCATCAAGAATATCAAGAGCTTCAGAAGAAATCGTTTTGTTTTTATCATGTAGCTGGGTAACTAGTAATTCAATGCCCCAATTATTGAAGAATTCAACATTAGCTCTCAATAATACTCTTAAATGTTTTGTTGCATACAGCCTGCAGGCCTACAAAGATAAATGAAAATATAAAAACAAACAAACAAAATCCAAACTTCATGGACAGTCTATTTGGAACTGTTTTGGGACAGTTTTGCTATTTGAAAACAGCAGAAAAACTGGAATTGAGGGTCTAGCCCCTGATATATTTTCTTAGCACTAGGTAAATAAAATATTTGCTTCAATCTAGCTGCTTCTTCCCCTTTATAGAAAGAAATGGGTACTGTATATGGTTCCTTGGAGGAACTACTATTTTATTTTTATTATTATTTAAAGAGGTTTTATTTACTTATTTAACAGAGAGAGCAGGAGAGCACAGGCAGAAGGAAGTGGCAGAGGCAAAGGGATAAGCAGGCTCCCCCCCCCACCCCCGCACTGAGCAGGGAACCTGATATGGGGCTTGATCCCAGGACCCTAGGATCCTGATCTGAGCCAAAGGCAGTCGATTAACTGACTGAGCCACCCAGGCAGGCGCCCCATGGAGGAACTATTATTTTAAAGTAAACTCAAATCCCATACCATATTCTTAGAATTAGTAATTAATTTTGCTTGGCTAAATTTTATGAGGTAAAATAAAAAAATACAGCTATAAAAAATACAGTTTTGTTAATGTTATACTCACATCAGTGGCTGCAGTAAGGATTTTGGAAAGGATAACTCTCGCCAATCCATCTCTGCTGTAGTCCAAGCTAGAAACGGTCAGTTTCAGTAAGTGATCTTGGTTTTTCAAGGAACAGAGATTAAGGAGACTTTAAAAAAAAAAAGGGGGGGGAAGGGGAATGAAAATATAAACAAGCATTTCTAGATGAAAGCATTTAATGATAAATATCATGTAAAAAAGAGTAACAAAGCATCAAGGTAACTCTAAATTTTTTTTGGATTTTAACAGAATTTACCAAATATATGTACACGGAATAAGAAGCATGCCACTTCTGACTACATTAAAGATAAAGTTCAGGAATATACTGAAACAACTACCATTGAAATACGCTGCATTTTTCCAGCATTTTGACTCCATGAGGGTGGCAAGAAAGTGTTCCAATAAATAAAAAGTAGTGTTGACTAAGGGTAGTCAATAAACCATTATTTTGAAGACTTCTTTCAGGTTTCATTCCAGATGAAGCATTGAGCCACTGAACAATATCTTTTACTAGATCTTCTAAGTATCCTTGCCCATCCTAAAAGCAAATACATTGTGATATTATTGGAAAAGCACTTAGTGACTATAATTAGAAAATTAACTTTAATCAAATCCAAGAAATGTAATGATAATGATGAAGTTACTAATAACGGATACCAACCACCAATTATGTTCTTTTAAATTTCATTCAACACAATCCTGCATGAAGATGATATTATCTCCCACTTTACAAAGAGAAAACCAGGTCTTCCATAAAGCACATAAGTTGTCTACAGTCACATAACTGGCTAGTGACAGTCAGGATTCAAATCTAGGTCTGAGCTCTCACTCCTTACGTTTCTAAATACAACTTATACATACTCAGAAATAAAAGGGAGGGGGCAAATTTAGTGAAAAACATTTGCTCTGGAAAATATTCAAAATGCTTATTACCTCTTCGGACTCAAGAAGAAATTCTGTAAACTGGCAACCCACAACTGTGAGCTGCTTGGACTTGGCAAAATCCAGATCCAGGTTGGCATATAATTTACTGCTGGGCTTATAAAAGTAAAGTAGTCTTCGTACAAACCTAAGAGCAAAATAAAATTAGCAAAAAAGAAACCAAAACTACTTTAAAATCTTAACAAAGCTTAGGATAATAATAAAGTCTTGAATATGTCTTGGGTTTAAACCACTGGAGTAAATGGCAAGGAATAAAAACATTTGGTACATTACACCCACACGCGCACATGCAAAAACAAAATACCAAAAAAACTGCCTTAATTGTGAAGAATAGTTTGTGAAAGAAGAATTTTATGGTGAGATGCCTCAAAGAAATATCAGAGAACAAAGATACTAGCTGGCTAAATGCAGATATAAACAGCTAGAAGATAGGCTTGGATAATATGAAGAAGACACCTGAACATAAATTTTCTTCTACTGTATTTTGTGACAATCTTTGTCCCATGACTCTATAAAATAATCCTACACTGGATAACTGTAAGCAAAATAAATCATACTACAGTTCTGTCTGTTTTTCACCATTAGGCAAAAAAACAAGCACAAAAGCTACAGGTAAAATTTAAGAAACTGAATTTATGAAGCAATGAACATAATTTATATTTCAATGTTATAACTTTCAACATTATGGGCTAAGCTTCCATTTAACTCAGTTCAATTTAATTTCATGCATTATAATCCAATCCAATAATGGTGCCAACTCCAGAATGTGGAGAAACAAAGCTGAAAGAGACTTCATCCCTGTTTTCAACCAGTACGGAAAGTTGAGGCTAAGCTTCTTTATTCCAAGTTAAGTTTATATATGTTTTGTATAAACTGAATACAGATATTAAGTTAAATATCATGAGTAGATGAATACAACTAAATAATAAAGTTAAGGACATAAATTTTTCAGAAACATGAAGTAAAGGCTCTCTTATCAAATGAGATCAGTAATGGTAGTGGATTAGTCTAAACTCAGAATGAGTAAAAAATGCATGGGGGTACTAGAGAACAGCACAGTAGCTTGAAGTACTGTGTATGCCATGAACATTAGTATGTTTTATGAAAGGTGTGGAGAACATTAACTTGGTTAAGGGGAATGAATGTAAAGAGGAGGACAAATGGCTAACCCTCCAAAGTCAGATGCAAATGCAAGTAGAAGCAGAATAGCAAAAATGGCCATCATTTTAGGTGAGTAACACTATGTCCTTATTATGTCATCCTCATGCATTAGGACTAAGATTACAACATGGTTGAAATTACCCCCATTTGAGAAACTTTCATCTGAAGTACTTCATATGTTCCAAAAGTAAAACCAGAATATAAATACTAGAAAAATAATTAGCTGATGCTTTTGGGTTATTAGAGTATACACAAAAATGTATACATGTACCTACTGAATACCAACTATTAAAATGTATGTATGTGTCTTTTTTTTTTAAGATTTTTAAAATGTATTTATTTGACAGAGATCACAAGTAGGCAGAGAGGCAGGCAGAGAGAGAGGGCAGAGGAAGCAGGCTCCCTGCTAAGCAGAGAGCCCGATGCGGGGATCAATCCCAGGACCCTGAGATCATGACCTATCGATCCCAGGACCCTGAGATCATGACCTGAGCTGAAGGTAGAGGCTTTAACCCACTGAGCCACCCAGGTGCCCCTGTATGTATCTTTAAAACACCAATTATTACTTTTCATGAGTATCAGGTATAATATAATTCAAATATAAGTTCTTTCAATTTAAATGCAAAACAGTTGTTACATACCTGTGCAACTGTTCATCTTTATAGTTTCTTAGATTTACATTTGGCCACTAGAAAAACACAATATGTTATAAAATATATGTATTTATCAATTCCCAAAATATAAGTATGATGAATTACAATGAATAATACAATGAAGCCATAACCAAGAAGTAGTCTGTCCTACCTTAAGAATGGTCCCTATAAGATTCCAATTCCATTCAAGATTCTCTTTATGTTGAAGGACTTGGCTATCTCTAAGGTTCATTAGAAGGGCTTCCTCTGTATCCTAACATCATCAGAAAGTAATAAGGAAAATTAAGGCAAATTATTTTCACATTCAGAAAACTAAGTTCAAATTTTTAAAATATAAAGAAAGATTTTTCATTTATGGATGAATTATCAAGGTTTTTTAACTTTATAAAGTTATAAAAACATAGCTCTAAACTGCCTAGTCATTATATAACTAGAAAGCCATTTGAAATTCCATAACCATGAATAAAACTGCTAACTCAAGCAAGTATATGCATATTAAAATCCGTTAAAAATTAAGAAACTAAGTTAAAAACTGCAACATTTCACGTCAGTACCTTAAGAACAAATATATCTTTCTGAACTCGGAGATACTGATCCCGTTTCTGGTGGGTTGCAATTGCTTTCTGAATAATGTGATCTAAATGAAGGCTGTAAGGTTTAGGTCCTCGTTTCTTCATTTCATGGAAGCGTTTTAAACAGTTCAAGGCTGCACTGGCTCGCCTAATTAAAAAAAAAATGGATTAATTCTGTAGCAAAGCTAGCATAATTTTAAAGAGATCACTTTGGTAAATTAGTAAAATATTTAAATTCAAGGCTAGAGACTGTTACTAAAAAGTAAATTATTTAATCAAATTTGAACCACAAAGAAAAAAAATCAAGAACACTGCTGATTTGTATGAAGAAACACTATGTAGACCCAACTAAATATGTATTTATTAATCTTTTCTTCTGTGGTAGTGGGCACATTTTGTATACTGGTTTTAAGAACTCCTAAAAGTCAGGAACCCAGTTTTCTCTCTTTTCTTATAGAAGTTTAAAAATTTGCTTTTCACATTTAAATCCTTAATCCACCAGAAAGGAATTTTTGCTTATCGTAAAAGGCAAGAATATTTCATTTTCCCTCATCGTGTGGATAACTGATGATTCCAATATCAGTTTGTATAGTCTCTATTTTCCCACACTGATCTGCAACTGTTAATGGTATCCTTCTAAAATTATTTTTAATTCCTTGTTTGTGGTCCATAAAAGCACGTTTTCAAGAATCTGGTAGCAAGGGACGCCTGGGTGGCTCAGTTGGTTAAGCGGCTGCCTTCGGCTCAGGTCATGAGGATCAAGTCCCACATCCGGCTCCTTGCTTGGCAGGGAGCCTGCTTCTCTCTCTGCCTCTGCCTGTGCTTGCTCACTCTCTCTCCCTCTCTCTCTCTGACAAATAAGTAAAATCTTTAAAAAAAAAAAATTAAAAAAAAAAAAAAAGAATCTGGTAGCAATCAAGTCTCAACTCCAGAACTTCTGGTAAAAACAAATCAGATTTAAAATTTTAAAACCTTGAGATGCGCTCAGATTGGGAACTATTGAAGGTAAAGAAAGCTTGCTGAGCTAAAAACAAACAAAAAAAACCATTATAAGACTATTATTACTGAAATTTTGAAGGTAAATTTGAATTCCTGATGAATCCTGAAATTCATGGCCATAATCTGACCCAGAGAGGTTGGCTCTACCAGGCTTTGGGAAACACATTCTTCCATCATGAAACTACTATCCATCATGAAACCGAAAGGGGCTTCTGGCTGCCTCCGTCAGTAGGGCATTCAGCTCCTGATCTCGGGTTTATCAGTTTGAGCCCCACACTAAATACAGAGATAGGTTGCTTGAATAAATAAACTTAAAAAAAAAAAAAACCAAAAAAATCCCTGAAAGCTACCATTACTTATGGAAGCCTAGAGTTAGAACTGAGATAATCCCTAGTTAACTCTCAGTTTATAATACAAGTTCATTCTATTCATTCTATTAAATAATACATTTATTTAATTCTATTAAATAATAAATTTAATAATAAATTCACTGGCAGAATTAAAATTAAAAGAATGTTATTTATTTATAGTGAGGCCCATATATGTACTTCTGAATTAATAAAGCTAACTATATTTTTTTAAGCTAATAAACTTTTAAGAACTGTATAACTGTCAATAAAATTCACAGTTCTGAACAGCTAATGAACTATATTTCACTAATACTACAAAAAAGTCTAAATATATAGATTTTTCTAATAATAGGTAGAAATAAAGAAAAAAGGAAAGGAAGGAAGGATGGAAGAAAGTCAGACTCCTGGCTTAGACATAATCTTAACCAAATGAAAAAGATTCCTACTAGCACTTTCTAATCAAGCTTCTCCATCTTTACCTTTTAAATTATATTTTATTATTAGCACTGAAATTCCAGCAGACCTACGGCTGTATTAGCATACTTTTGTTTATAAATTCTGTTTGCAGTATCTCCTTCAGATTTAAAAGTTTAGCTTACTTCAGTGCCTATAGTATGGGTTACTAAATTCCAAAATTTTTAACCACACATACAAATGAATACATTGCTATTCTTTGTGCTTTATTAACTTTAAGTAGTTTAGACATTAAAGAGCCCGAGTTGCTACTCAAAACATAAAATAGTCCAAAAAATTCTCAAACACCATTTTTAACGATGTGGTAGAGTTTATGTCCTGGTCCAGAAACATGCTAGAAAACCTTGATTTTATTTTACTAAGCTATAATACTCTGTAGACTACATTAAATAATACTATCAATTTTCCTCTCATCTGTAAGGCATCCCAAAAGAATTCCACCCCTCCCCCAACAAAAAGCATTTCCAAGCAAACTCTACACACATACACACAGAATTTTAAAAAAGAAGAGAAGGTCATCTAAATGGGTATTAAATATACCAGGCACAGTCTTTGCTAGAGCTCTGATACTTACAGTCTCTTTTCCTTGGGAATATCAAAAGATGCAGCCATATTCATTAGGGTTGGCAGGCAGTGCAAATGATGGCTATGTGAATGAGGAAGTATTGTATTTGCCTAAAAAATGAAACATAGTATTTTTAGGAGGTGACAAATAGGAATATTTTATAAATAAATTATCCACAGATAAAATACTAAAGCTTTTACTCATGAAATGAACTTAATGATTCACTTTCCAATACATACTTATTTATAATTTATCTTATCTACTTTCAATAAGGATGAGACCGAATGAAGATACAGACTCATATTACATTAATAAAACTCTGAATTTTACAGACCCTTTATTGTAACATTAAGTGGTAACTTAAAATGAATTTAGTTACAATTAAACTCAATTCTTAAATGATCTGAAAGGATTACATATCAAAACTTATATCCAGTGCTATAATGTCACATTAATCCTACTTTCCAAACAAAACCCACCACACAATCTGCTTTCTACCAATTTCTACCAATGAAGACAAGTAAATTAATCAAATGTGGAAGCCAGAAAATGTAAGCATAACAAGCAATGAACTAATACCACTATATTCAAAATGAACAGCTTTTTTATTTCAAGGGAATCTAGAATTCTGGTCATGGAGGAAGGAAAAAATGAAATTTATAAAAAAGATTCCTTCATAAAGAACAAGTAATTCTAAATATTGATAATCTTACAGGAAATGATATATTAAGAACTAAAATAAAAGGGACGCCTGGGTGGTTCAGTCAGTTAAGCATCTGCGTTCAGCTCAGGTTGTAATCCCAGGGTCCTGGGATGGAGTCCGGCATCGGGCTCCTTGCTTGGCGGGGAGCCTGCTTCTCCCTCTGCCTGCTTCTCTCTCTGCTTGTGCTTGTGCGCATACATGTTCTCTCTGACAAATAAATAAATAAAAATCTTAAAAAAATTTAATCAATTAAAAAAATAAAAATCAGATCTGAAGGGACGCCTGGGTGGCTCAGTCAGTCAAGCGTCTGCCTTTGGTTCAGGTCATAAAGGGTCCTGGGATCGAGTTCTGCACTGGGCTCCTTGCTCAGCAGGGAGCCTGCTTCTCCCTCCGCCTGCTGCTCTCCCTGCTTGTGCTTTCTTTCTCTAGCAAATAAATAAAATCTGAAGAAAACAAAAAAGTCAGATCTGAAAACCTGTAGTATTACTTATTCTTCTATGGATGGACTGAAGGAGAACAGAGCATGTGGCTAAACAATTAGTTGGTAAATAAAATAGTTATCATTAAACTCTGTTTAATTCTCTTTACCTCACTCACAGAACCCGGCTATTATGTGGAAAAAAACAAAACAAAATACTAGAGGTGGGGAGGACTGAAACAACAAAAACAAAAAAGTACTTTGCTAATATGAGACGATCATAACATAATTTTAAAAGATCTGCTACAAGGTTACTTCTTCCTTAACCAGTTAAAATGGTTTTTATTTAGTATTCTATTAACAAACAGGTGACCTAAGAAATAGGAATTCTATCTTGCAAACAATCAGTTCTCCCATTGCTTGATTTGCCGGGAGTAGAGAATGGTTGGGTCACTTCCTAAGCGCCTTGTTTCCAGAAGTTACTGACGTCATAAAATCAAGGCAAATCACCCCCCTAAACAAAACAAACAAACAAACAAACAAAAAAAACCCACAAAAAACTCATCTTCTAAGCCTCAACTCACAAGTTTGCAGAGAATGTTTTCAAACAAGGGAATTATACTTAGAATTTTTTTCAGTTTTCTAAAATTCAGGCACTAATTGGTGCATCAATTGCACTGCTGCTTGACTGAAGTAATATCTAGTTTTATAATTTCTTGCTTATTAGGCAACAAGTCTTTTTGAGATACATTAAGATTTATAAGACTCAAAATGTCAACATCAAAAGTGGGTATAAAAATCAATATTCAGTACTTTTTGATTTTTACATGTTCCATTTATAAAACTAGCCTATACTATATATACACATTACACACACACACACACACACACACACGTATGTATAGACAGATACAAGGCATCAAGGGTTCTTCGCACCATAAAAACAAACATTCAAAAAAAGCAAACTTACTTTTTGAGATACTACAAAGTAACATTATTTTATAAATTAAAACATTAATGGTATGAAACATAATCAGAAATTGTTCAACTTACCATATGTAAAAGCTCTCCTAAAAGGATGGTAGCTCTAACTGAGATATGGTCATCACTGTTTGTTATCACTTCAACCAAACCCTTAGAAAATATAAAGAAAATATTACCATTGCAAAACAGTACATAGGAACACATTTAAGCACCACATATGCTTATTGTTCTGAAAGAACTCTGTCACAGAAAATTTAAAAAATAAAACAGAATAAAATAAGGTTTGTAAGCCTTACCTCTAGAAGCCCATTACGAATAAAGGCAGAGAGTATCAGTGCCAAATAATTATCCATAAGGTCTGGCCTAGAAATAAACATAGCACAGAAAGTTTAAAAACTGCTCAGTATATTACATGATTTACAAAAAAAACAGTAATTATAATAAATTTGAACTATTTCCCTAAATTCTACCTGGATCTGGCTCGATGAGGAAGAATAGTTTTTGCCTCAGCTGCTACAAAGCCATCTGAAAGCCTCCAACTGTCTTGGAATCTGCCTGGATCTAAAATAGTTAAAATTAGGTAGTTAGAAGAAAGAGAAATCACTAAAACACATCAGTTAACCATAGGCTAGTCAGGCTATAAAGAATGCTGTAAAATGGTTTAAAAAACAGAAATTGGTTAAAAAAATAAAATTGGTTAAAAAAACAGACTGAGGGGCACCTGGGTGGCTCAGTTGGTTTAAATGTCCAACTCTTGATTTTGGCTCAGGTCATGATCTAGGGGTTGTGGGAATGAGCCCCACATGGGGCTCTGGGCTTAGTGGGGAGTCTGCTGGACATTCTCTCTCTCCTTCTCTGCTGCCCCTGCCCCACTGAAATACATAACTAAATCTTTAAAAAATGTTAAAAAAAAATAAATGAAAAGGCATACAGCAAATAAATGATTTGATATACACAGATCTAAACTTCTTTCATTTTGGGACTTAGGAGTCATTTGGGTAAAACACAACTATAGCAAGGATTAAATAATCTAATTTGAGAACTATATCAGTTTCTTATCTCTGCTCTTTCTTTCTTTGTTCATTTTTCTATGAATTTCACTGCTCATTTGCAATATCTAGGGTGATGGTAAAGAAATTAACATTTCTTATTTTTAGAAATTTATTTAAGGTTTTATTTTTATATGAATTTATCATGCTATGATGATGCAGTAAGAAAATGGTATTCAATATTCAGTTCAGTATTTTGCCTTTGAGGGACTCCGTGTATTAGATAAACCATTTTAAAAATCACAGTATATGAACAGATACAAATGGACTTCAATACTTACCTACACTGAGCAAGGCTTCTATGAATTCTTCAGTCACAACAGGTAGAGGAAGACGAAATATATCATAGAGCACTTCAAGCAGACCTCGCTGCAAGTGCAAATAAATACAGTTCATTTATTTTTATGGAAGGATCTTCATTTAAATTTAAAAATTTAAAACAGATGTTTTAAATGTCCTATTCACAGAGAAAAAAACAGATAGAAACAGAACTCCTTATTTTAGAAAACTGCCATCTCAGGTCTACACTAGAGAAGAAATAACTATGGTATGCTTACTACATACACGACTTAATCTTTTCAATTAATCTTTTATTATACCCATTGTAGTACATATGGAAAAATAGATTTAAATGTAATTTGCCCAAGGTCACGGAACTATAAAGACTAAAATCAGGAGTCCAATCTCAGTGGGCCAAACTCCAAAAACCATGTTCTTTCACCACCTGCAAAGTAAGCCATCATGTGAACTTGCCCCAACCTTTAGTTCCCTGCTTATAGATCTTTCCATCTAAAATCATATCCTTCCATTTCCATGGTCTAACAGCTTTTCAGTCACATTTTAAGCAAGGAACCCCTAGCTAACATCTTCTAATGTTTTTCAACTCCAGGTTTGGCTCATATAAAGAAAAACAAGAAAAAGGCAAATTTTATTCTTTTGAGCACAATTAAAAACATTTAAGTAGAAAAGGAAGAATCACCGAAGAGTTCATATTTTCCCCTCCAATTTCAATTTCTTTTAGCTGTTTGGTATAAATTACAATGCACTAATAATTTAGGAATATATCTAATAAATAAGCATATAAATATTAATGACCCAATTTTAATGAAAACCACCACTCGTTTTATAAAAACATTAAGTTAGAAGGCAAAAGATACATAAATACTATATTTACTTTTTACTAAATATATTTCTGTATTGCTTGAACCTTTTACAATGAGAATGCCCTCCTCTGTCTGCATTTTTAAATGAATAAAGCATAATTAATTTTGTATTTTTAATCCAGTTTTTAATTCAGTCATAGTTCCTAACAACATCACTATTTCAAATTATCTGCATTAGCCTTAGGGTTCAACTAAGTAGCAAATATTTATTCAAGTATTTTTTTCAGTGCTCTATGATACAGATGAACAATTCATGAGGAAAAAGCAACACGTGAAATAAGTTTTTTTTAATAATTAATTTCCTCTGTTAAAAATCTGGGAATGAAACAGTAAAAGTAATTTTTGCCTACCCTTATTTCCATATTTGGTATACAAAGTACTCCGATTAGAGACTGGATCCCAGAATTTCCAGGTTTACACAAATTAATAATACCTAAAGAGGATAAAAAAGAAGAAAAAATCACCTGATTTAAATTTCAAAAAATATATAGAGCAATGTATTCATAATATAAAATCTGTGGTATTTTTCCAGATAATTTCAAAATTATGCTATTATTTGGTTATTGTAAGTAACATTTCCCTACTGACTAGAGATTATCAGTAATTTTATCATTTAAATTTTATCATTTATCATTTAAATTTTATCACTTAAATTTAAATATTTGTTGCATACTCAAAAAAGTTCATCAATCTGACTGCCTAGTACTCCTCCTGTTTGCTGATGAGTGAGTCTCAGTCAGAATACTAGAGAAAGTAGAACAATGTTCTGTCTCTCTTACCTAATACCTCCTTAACCTAAAGTGAAATGAAAAAATTTGCTTGGCATTTGTCTTTTAAAAGTATAATTCTAGGGGCGCCTGGGTGGCTTAGTGGGTTAAGCCTCTGCCTTATGCTCAGGTCATGATCTCTGGGTCCTGGGATGGAGCCCCGCCTTGGGCTCTCTGCTCAGCAAGGAGCCTGCTTCCCTGCCTTCTCTCTCTGTCTGTCTCTGCCTACTTGTGATCTCTCTCTGTCAAATAAATAAATAAAATCTTAAAAACAAAAAAAAAGTATAATTTTAAAATTTATTGAATGCACAAAAAAACTATAATTGGCAGAATTCAAATAATCTGTATAGACTGAAATTTTAAGTGGGAGAATTAAGTCAAACAATTTAAAGCACATTAATATGTCACAAAGGAAGTGAATAGCCAATAAACGCATACAAAATATTAGTATCATTAGTCACTATGGAAATCTAAGTAACATTCACAATTAGATACCATGACACATCCACCAGTATGGCTAAAATGTAAGACAACGTGAAATGATGGAAAGGATGCAAGCAACTGGAACTTGTACATGCTGATGATAGGAGTATAAAATAGTTTAAGTATTTTGAGAAAGTCTGGCAGTTTCTTATAAAACTAAACATATATCCACCTTGTGACTCAGCAATTCCATTTGGGTATTTACCTAAGGCAAATGGAAAGCTCATGTCCACAACAAGACTTTTTAATAACCCAGGTAATCATTAGCACACAGACTTACAAATAGTCATTTTAGTAATTTTGTACAAATCCCTCTCTAATAATAACATACAAAGTTAAGACCAGGTTAACATCTAAATTAGATTCTGCAATAGTAATTTAACATTTGAAAAAATGAATCGAGTTTTTCTTATTAAGCAGTACAAGTAACTTACCTGCCCATGACCGGAATGTTGCTATGATTCCCATTTTACTGGCTAGAAACCTCGCTTCTCTGTCTTCTCTGAGAGGGGGTGGGTGCAGGGCGCAAAAAATTAAATGTTAAAATAAAAAGTGAGATTTCCCTCTACTATATCAGGAAAAAAAACTATCATTAGTTAACATTAAAGTATTTACACAGGAAATAAAACATGTTTAAAAAAAAAAGGTCAGATCTACCTCAAAGAAAATTACCCAATTATATATTGACCCCTGCCCCGATTTAAAACTCCCAACATAGTTTAAAGTAAGTTATAAATTCCACTTTTCAATTTGGTTCTACTTTTCCTGCTCTTCCTGAAAATTATTCTTAGATACCTCATTAATATCTCTAATTGAGCACTAGAGACAGCACCACCCTATTTAATAAGCATCCCTGTCAAAAGGTTACCCCTTAGCAAAGAAAATTACCTCTTACTTTTACCACATGCTTTCTTTTTTTAAGTTTGTTTGTTATTTATGTATATATATGTATGTATGTAATCTCTACACCCAACGTAGGGCTCGAACTCATGACCTCAAGATCAAGAGTCACATTCTCTTCTCACTAAGCCAACCAGATGCCCTACCACATGTATTCTCCTCACTTGAAAATTCTTGCCCCAAACTTATTTCAGCATTTCTTTACTTTTCTTTTTTTTATTTTAGCATTTCTAACATGCAAGCTCAACAACCCATATACTCACTGATATGAAATAACTAGATATTATTAATATCACAGCTATTTTCTTCTAATTGAGTATTCAACTATCGTACTGTTTTCTTATGCAATAGTTTTTGACCATTAATCAAGCAATAGAACTATTATATTCATTAAATATTTTCCACATATGACTCATGGCCGGTTTCAATACTTAATAGCAATCTTACACTATTTATGCCATGTCAACCACCTCTATTTTCCCAACTCTCTTTGTTTTTTTGTGCTTTTTGTCTTCCCTAATAAAGTCCTTAACAGTTGTGAGAATACAGAAATCCAGAGAACTGGGAAAGAAAAAATAGAGGGGTTGGATTTTTAAAAAAAAAAGAGAGAGAGAAAATCAAGTTAAAGTGAGCAGTCTGCCAAAGAGAAATGAAACACTTAAAAAGATACACAAACAAGCCACACTAAGCTCTGCAGCATCAAACACACGAGAATGTAACAGAAACTAAAATGAGGAGATAGGGTGGTCGAAGAAATGAGAATTGGACAATTATGGGATAAAGTTTTCACAGCTCCTTCTTGTAAAGATGTTAGTGACGGGGCACCTGGGTGGCTCGGATGGTTGGGCATCTGCCTTTGGTTTGAATCATAATCTCCAGGTCCTGGGAGAGAGCCCCATGTAGGGCTCCCAGCTCAGTGCGGAGTCTGCTTCTCCCTCTCCCTCCGCCTTTTCCCCTGCTTGTACTCTCTCAAATAAATGAATACATCTTAGAAAACATGTTAGTGACAGGAGTGCCTGGATGACTCAGTCAATTAAGCATCCAACTCTTGATTTAGGCTCAGGTCAAGATCTAGGGTCATGAGATGGAGCTCCGCATCAGGATCCAGGTTGAGCGAGGAGCCTGCTTAAGATTCTCAGTCTTTCTCTCTCCCTCTGCCCCTCCCACCTGCTCACACTCGCTCTCTCTTCAAAAGAAAAGAAAATGTTAATGACATACCTACAGTGACTGCCTAGTAATCCGTCTCTAACCTACTCAATAAATTTCTAATATTAAAAAAAAAAACAAAACTCCATTTTCCCTTGTTTCCTGGCCATAATGTACCAATGCTCCAGAAACCACCCATACTCTAGGAAATAAATCAAAGTAAAGCACAGAACCAAACAGGTAAGGAAGGATTTTGGTAGAATGTACCTTATCCCTCCAACTCTAAAAAACAGCCAGGCTCATCTCTCACTCACCCCGGTAGGCAGAATTCTAAAAATGTCTACCATCCCCTCAAGATTCCATGCCCTATCCCTGGATCCTGTGAATATGGTATCATTGCTATGACTGTGACTAATTTAACCTTATATAGCCTGGCAGATCTTAAAAGACAGGGAGATAATCTGATAGGCTTGATCTAACTGGAGTTTTCACTAGCTAGTGGCAGAAGAGAAAGAGAGATTCAAAGCAAAGGATTCCAGGAATTTCGCTCTGTTTGAAGACAGAGGGAGCCAAGTGCCAAGGAACAAGGATGGCCTCTGGAAACTGAGAGTAGGCCCCAGCTGACAGCAAGCAAAAGAGATCTCAGTTTTACAATAGCAAGGCAGTAAATTCTGCCAACAATGTGAATGAACTTGGAAATGGATTTTTCATCAGAACTTACAGACAAAAGCTATGCCAGCTCTTATCTGACTTCTGACCTACTGAACTGTGAGGTAATAAATTGATTTATTTAAGCTGCTACATTCATAGTAATTTGTCAGTTAACAGTGGAAAGTGCATTTCTGCCATCAATAAGGAGAATATTAAATGTCATCAGGAAAAGCCAGGAAAGGGGCCTAAGAATCCCAATTCACAACTCAGCAGGAGGAAGATTTGAGAAGTCTTAAACAGAGAACATCTATTTTGATTTCTTAGCTCAGGTCATGAAATGTTAGGGTGTGATCAGTCGACAGTTATAGAAGTAATTAAAGATACAAAACCACTCAGTATCTTCCATAAAAATGAAAAACAATGAAAAATGAAAAACAATAAAAATATCCCATTTCACAATATTCTAAAACTTAAGAATTTTAAGTTATATTCTATCTATTAAACAAGTGTTTATGTCTGCAATTCAATAATCCTACTAGAAAAACACTTCATAGCACATTTATTATCGCGCAATCTGTAAAATCTTTACAGATAATATGTTAATACACTGATCTCTAAATCAGTTTATAGTTATCCCAAAATACCTCATGAACATGGGCTTTTCTTTCCAAAAAGATGTTGAAAATTACCCTACCTCATTCCTAGAAAACAACCTTTACTTTATCTCCTTTTACTTTCCCACTAACCTTACTTTCAAAATTCTACAGAATATCATTCTGCTTAGTCAGTTTGTTAAGGCAGCTCTTCATTCTATTCCCTGTTATGATTTCATTCTTTTAAGTCTCTTAATATAATTATGCTAAAAATACATACAACAGAAAAATAATTAAAGATCTAGGTTTTTATTGCAATCTATCTTACATTATTTTAAATAAGAAATTGAGTCTTTAAATTTCTCATAACTTTTTAATTTCTTAAACCACAGCTAATTATGAGAACCACAACATAAATTTCCTATTAGTGAAAATTTACTTAAGCTCTCATTGAGGAAATTTACTTAAACTCTCATTGCTCTAACTCTACATGCAATCAGACAAACCTAAAAGCTTTAACAGCAACATACACACTGCCTTATAAATTACTAGGAACAAATGGTACTTACTTGAGTTGTCCTTCAGCTGTATCTGGACTGTGTCTGTAGTGAAAATCAGTATAGGGTGCTAAAATTCGCTAGTAAAAAAAAAAAGGAGAAAAAGAAGAAAAAATTTAGTGTTTATTATAAAACACATTCTTCCTGTAACAAGCTAAAATTAACTTCACTTCTCTGTATCTTTATTGGGTATGCTGTTTGAGAAACTTGGTTCTTCAAACTCATCATCAAGGAATATATGCGTGATTTTTTATTTTATTTTAAGATTTTATTTATTTGACAGAGCGAGAGCATGAGCAGGGGGAAGAGCAAGGGGAGATGGAGAAGCAGGCTCCCTGCTGAGCAGAGAGCCAGATGTGGCCTCAATCCCAGGACCCTGGGATCATGACCTGAGCAGAAGGCAGACCAGACTGAGCCACCTAGGTGCCCAAGTTGAGTATTTTTAATGTACAAATTAAATTTTGGATGCACAACCCATTAATCTAAGGTTTGGTGTATCTTCTCAAACTAAGTCCATCCCTCTAACTAGCACCAGATGAAGAAGACATTAGAATCCTTAAAGCCTCCTTATTCCTAAATTCAGTCACCACCTAACCCATTTTAAAACCATGACTTAGTTTTGCTTATTTTTGAACATTATTAAGTGGTTTATTACACCCTCCTTGGGGTGCTAGTATAAAAAAATCCAAGTTATTTGGTGTATTACCCTAGTATTTAGCAATCTTGCTAAAGTCACTTATTTTAAACTTTTAACCACTATATCTCATTTATCAACTCTCTCACCACGCCTACTGCATTACTGTGGTCTAACTTTTAATATTAAATATAACTTAAAATACATAAGACATTATTAAAATTGCTTTCGACAATCAGTATTCTTTTATATTTAGTCATATATGTGCCTTTTCTGTCACTACTCATTCCTTCCTAAATTTCTTCGTTTGTCTTAGATCATTTTCCCCTTGAGGACTTCCTTTACTCTTTTATTCTCTCTGTGTGTCATTTTTTAAGCAACAATAAATATTTATTATCTCATATGGTTCCTGGGAGACAGCAGTCTATGACAGGCTTAGCTGTGCAGTTACGGTTTGGGGCCCTCATTAAGATTGCAGTCAAAATACTGGTCAGGCTACAGTCACCTGAAGCCTTGACTGGAGCTGGAGGACCTGTTTCAAGATGGCTCATGCACAATGTGCTAATTGACAGCGACAGAGTTCAGCTCCTCTCCACAGGTACCTTCCCTTGGACCGCTTTAGCGTCTTCCTGACGTAAGCACAAGTAATCCAAGAAAGAGTAGTGTTTCTTTACATTCTGTTTGGTCTTCTCTTTTTTTTACTTAGTCTCAAAAAATCTTTTATTTTACTTTTGTTTTTGAAAGACATTTTCTTTGGGTTAGGCTGGCATATTCTCCTTTCCGTGCTCTAAAGATGCCATTTGACTGTCTTCTAGTTTTCAAGAGTTCTGTTGGGAATCAGCTATCAGACATGTTCCTTTGAAAGTAACATGTTTTTGTTTTTTTTTTCCCCTCTCAAGCTGTTTTCAAGATTTTTATTTATCTTGGTTTTCAACAATCTTACCATGATGTGCCTACATGTTTTCTTTGTATTATCTTATTCGGAGTTTTGTGAGCCTTGTGAGCATAAAGTTTCATCAGTTTCAGAAACAAAAGTCCTGGCCATTGTCTCTTTGGATATTTGCTTCTGCCCATTTTCTCTTTCTTCTCCAAAGACAAAATTATATCTTATCACTTTTGTGTGTTCTGTTCATTTCTTTCTTTTTCCTTTCTGTGCTTTACCCTGGATATTTTTATTGACTTTTCCTCTAGTTTACTAATATCTTCTTGTCCAAAATGCACTTTTCATTGAGTTCAGAATTTCAAGTATTTTTCAGTACTACAACTTCTACTGAAATCATTTATGTGTTTCAGTGATCTGTTCAAATTCACCATTATTTCATTATTTTCTTTTTTCTTAATTTTCCTGAACAAATTACACATGGTTGTTTTATTTATTTATTTAAGACTGATTTGAGAGACAGCAAAAAAGAGAACGTGAGAGTGAGCACGGAATGGGAGAAGCAGAGAGAGTGAGATAGTCTTAAGCAGACGCTGCGCTGTGAGGCTGGATCTCACAACCCTGAGATCATGACCTGAGCCGAAACCAAGAGTCGGACACTTAACCAACTGTCACCCAGGCATCCTGGGTGTTGTTTAAAATAACACTCATAGTTGTTTTAAACGCTTTCCCTCTAACTGCACTATCTGGATCACCTGTGGGTATGGTTCTATAGAATGTTTTTCTTTTGGGTGTTTAGTCAAATGGTCATATCTTTTTGCATGACATTCAATCAAATTAATAAGTGAATGTCAAGACATTGTGAATATTCCAAATGATGTTACCTCTATCAGAAATGGTTTATACTCTCCTCTGTTAGGTAGAGTAAGGTGGGGGGCTGATCACCTTATCTTTATCACCAACTGTGTTAAATTGAGACTACACTGTAATTTTAAGAAGACTGAAGATACCTTTGGTTTTCCCCCATTCCTCAAGTATGGTCTTCCAGGATTTTCAATAGAGAACTTAGCAAATATTTTTCTCCTTAGCAATAGAGACTGGGAATCTTTTCTACGTATTTCTTAAGTTTTGAACTTAAATCTTTAGCTACCCACCCAGAAAAGCTTCAGAATTTGGGATATGTCAAGAACAAGAAATCAGTGTTTCAGTACCACACAAATGCCAAAAGCTACTTTGGCTTTTCTGATCCCAGCAAAGGCCTACCTGGATTTTCAGTTTCTAGTTATATATTGATCAATAAATGGCCCCAAGAAAAAAAGTAATTACATATAACCAGTGTAAATTCACTACTGCTTTTGGGCCTTCCAACTTTTGCCCATGGCCCCTCCTAAAAGGTCTTTGCATTCTATGCACTGGGGACTACAACATGTTCCCCATTGTGCTTACCACCTCAGGTTCTGACATCCTAGTTTTTGTCCCACACAGTCTTGTTTCAGCAAATATCTAAAGGAGTATATCAGACTTAGTCTGGGACTTTTCCTATCTCTAGGCTTACCATACTTGCATGATTGCCAAATACTCTGGTCTACTAAGCCCACATCATGTTCTTAGCCTTTAGCCTGTGCCCCAAATCTGCAAATGCCCCCAAGAGCATCTGTAGATCTTCAGGGCAACTCTCAAAGAATCTTCCCTCTCAAAAATTCCACTCTTTCTGGCTCTTATTGCTTTCACAGCTCTATGCTGCTTTAAATATATGACTTCCATAATTATTCCAGTTTTGTAGTTTCCATAGCAGATGCTATGAGCGATCGAATTTATTCTACTCTGAAGTGTAACTTTAAAAGATAAAGTTTTTAAAAATTACTACAAAAAATTACAGTTGATTTACAATCCTTATAGACTGTCTATATTATATACATTATATACATTATATTAAATCCACACATTTTTCTGTCTGAGGTCGAAACATATCACAGATAGCAGAAATTAAAGCGAAAGTAAATTTAAAAAGGGATTTTTAAGAGGAAGACAGATGTGAGCCTAACAACAGAGATAGCAGCACTGAAAACAGTTCCTTTGTATGGAGAAATGGAAATCAAAGTATCAATTTAGAATCAAATTTTGTAAAATATAATTAATAAAAATGAGGATAATATTCTCAGCGACTATAAAATGAAGATGATGATATTAAAGTAGATGATGAAGAATGATATCTAAGGTAAACAGTATTTATTGAATATTTACTATGTGCTAGGTACTAAAGTACAAAGATCAGAATTTTATGCAGATTAGAATTAACATATGTAAAGTGCCTGGAAATACTAACTCATTATAAGCATTACATGAGTGTTAGCTGGTGTTATTACAACTACTATTATTATGACAGTATTTATTGTTCACAATAATTCTTTAAAATGAAAACCATGACCTTCCTTTTACCTAAGAAAAAAATGGGTCCAAGAGAGGCTCATAACTTGTCCAAGTCATAAAGCTAGTAGATTATAGGAGTAAAAAAATCAAAACCAGATCTGTATAGTCCAAAGTCTATGCTCTAAATCACTATGCTATTTTGGGGAAACCTTGTTAGAGGAGTAAAGAAGAAACATTTGTGGTTTTAAAGAAATAGATACATAAGCAAAGACACCCCTGTACTTAAATGTCTACCATATTCTTTTGAGGTTTTTTTTTTTTTTATTAATAAAGGCTTGGCTAATTTGTTTTATAATTACATAGGAATAAAAAAATAGGCCTTTATTATAATCATCTCACCAATCCTAAAATTATAGTTCTACCTGATTAAAAAAAATTCAGGCTAAACATACTATAAAACATCAAAAATGCTAGTTTATTCCCAATGGACTCCCATGAATAATGACTGTATTTGAAATCACTTGTTGAGAAGAAAATTTTACTTATTTATTAGTTAATGATAAAAGCTGTCACTTTTATAATCTCAAATACTTCTACTGGCCTTAATAAAACCAGAATTGTAAGACTGAAGACAAATTCCATATAATGATTTCAAAAAACATGCTAAAGAACAATTCATCTTTTATACTTTGCATAATTTCATACCCTAATATAAACAAATCCTTAGTTTAATCTTACTCTGAATAATATCTACAATGGACAACAATGTAGTGCATTCACACAGATAAATTCTAAGATCAGTTTGCAGTAATTCTGTTCTAACCTCCACTACACACTTTATTATAAAAAAGAGTAGAAAGCAGTCTTATTATTTTAGACTAACTATAAAAAAAAACTGAAATAGTAAAAAAATTAAATTGCACTATATTTTAAAAAGAAAAGATTCGTATTCTTTTTCTTTCAAGTATATATGGTCATTAGTTGCTAACAAGTGCCTCTAAGTTCAGAGAATTTTAGCATGGGTTAATAAATAAATAGTATATAATTAGCAGGAGCTATCCACACAGTTAACATACTAAAGTTCTTAAAAAGAAACAGTTCTCTTAAATAAGCAGGTAAATGTATATGCAACTTTACTTGTGCTATAATTGGTTTAATAAAGTTTTCACAGATAATAAAAAAATAAACTTCACTTTATATATTGATGAAATATTCTTGAGCATAATATTTCCAAGTCAGTCCAAATGGAATGAGCTATAAAATATTGCTGAGGAAGCCTCTGCCTTCGGCTCAGGTCATGATCTCAGGGTCTTGAGATCGAGCCCCACATCGGTCTCTCTGCTCAGCAGGAAGCCTGCTTCCTCCTCTCTCTCTGCCTGCCTCTCTGCCTACTTGTGATCTCTGTCTGTCAAATAAATAAATAAAATCTTTAAAAATATATATATATATATTGCTGAGGAAAAGTCAGTCTTAATTTATGTTTGGTAATTAACTCTGTGCTGCATCTATTAACTTTAAAATTTCAAAGCAAGACTAGGTATGTATTTAAAGTCATATTATAAAACTAGAAAAGGATATTAAAGTTCCTACCTCTAACTCTACATCAGCTCGCACATATTGTCGGGTCTTTGGATGATTAAGGAGGTGCAAAATTGTAGTAATTAGGGCCTCATTTATTCGACTTAATTGACAGTCGATCACATTTTTCAGGATGGTGTTTAGTCCACCTCGAAGGGCCACCACCTCTGGATTCTGAAGTGCTAAAATAAAAAAGAAAAACTTAATAAAGTATGTAGTGGATATATAATAAAAAGTAATCAGAAATCTGGAATTATATGGTGAAACAACTTCCTTTCTGACTTGAAAAACTTTCTACTCAAAGACTTTTAAAACATGGATAAATGTATCTAATAAGAGTCATTGAATATACTCTTCCCAAATTGCTTTTTTATATTCTTTGTCCATATTTTACTGGAATGGTTTTTCTTTCCTATCAATTGTAAGAAGTTGTTCATTTAATGGGAATATATTAGCTTTTCATCTATTTCAAATCTTTCATCTGCTTTGCAATTTAACTTTGGATTTTAATCTTAGATTTTAAACTCAGAAACTCCTCCCTTACTTCAAAGATCAGGCCTTTTCTGATCATGCCCACACATACATCTATGTGTTTTAAATGAGTTCATGATTAACATTCCAGCTTTCAATCTCAGGAAATTGAGTTTTGCTTAATACTGATAAATTCAATCTTTTTTCAAATGTTTAATCAATTATCCTAGCATGCTTCACAATCTGATTTTTATTATTCTGATATACTAATTCCCTATATATCATAGTCTGCAACGCAATTTCTTTTCATTTTTCTCTCTTAATCACCGAGCTTAATAAGTTTTTATTAAAAAAAAAAACAAACAAAACCCTTTCCCTTCCCTTCATTATTGTTTCTCAAAAATGTTCTCATGGTTGGATATCTCATGTTTATTCTAGCCTTATTTTAAAATTAGGCTTCTTCTATTTTTTTCCTACATTGAGGTATGTATAATTACAGAGAGTAAAATTCACAGATTTTAACAGTACAGTTCAATAAATTTTGAATTTTTATATTCTTGTAACCAATATCCAATCAAGATACACAAATTTCATCATCTAGAAAGTTCCCCCATACCACTTTTCAATCAGTATTCCCTCTACTACACAACCAATGTTCTCATTTCTACATTATTAAGAATTAATTTGACAAATTCAAACGTAAAAAGTATCCCCCCAAACACAGGCACAAGTGATACATTTCTTACTAAGTTTTGTGATACATAGTTCTCTTTTCTACTCTGGAAATAGTATTTTTTTTTCTAATATATTTACTAATTTTATCACTGAAACACAAAATAAATCTATATTTTCACATTTCTACTGTCTTGAATTAGTTAAGTTCTGTTTTTCAGCTGATTCAGAGTTTTCTAGATATATCATCTACAATATGTAAACATCATTTATTAGTTTAATTTACTAACCTGCTGAAAGTTTTTAGCAATACTAATTTAATTAGGAATTAAGTTTATAGTATTTACAGAGATTTACCATTAAGAATAATACAGTACTGATCTGAAATATTCTAGAATGTTAACAAAAAAGGTTTTAATTATTTTATATATGTGTATAGGTGTGGGTATATGTATATCTATGTGTATATGCATATAAAATGATAGTTTCATTAAAAAATTGGTAGGTTTCCATATTTTAATACTTTCAATTAGCTTACATTATATAAGAACTCTGTTCCTTGGAACAATTTTTTAAAGACAAAACTACCTGAATAAGTCTTTTTGAAGGCAATTATTTCATCAAGTACTTCTATGGTTTTTATCTTACTATGTTTTCTATTTTTTGAGTTAACTGGAAATAAAATTTCCTCCAAAAACCCATTCATTTCAATAAGATTTTCAAATATTTATAAAAATTATTTCATAATTTTAAAAAATTCCTATTTCTTTCTTCCTCATTTGTATATTCATCCTGTGTTTCTCTGACTTCCATGTTTTTCAAACATTAGTGCATCTCTGGGTACCCATATATGTTTCTCTCCAACTAACTGATTATTTTAAATCATCAGTCTTGTTCTCTAATTAGGACTCTTAATTTCATTGTTGCTTTCCTCCTGCTTACCCTTAAGTTGATTTTCTTTCCTTCTTTTTTTTTATTTCTTGGGCTCATTCACTTATTTTCATTGCTTTTTGCTTAATTATAAAAGCATTTTATGTAAGTTAACTCTGAATACAGCTTTCCAAGCATCCCATATACTGACATGTCAAATTTTTATTATTTTCAAAATGTCCTTGATTAACTTTCTGACTTTAATAAGTCTTTAAATAAGTATAAACTGTGAATGGAACCTTTAAATCTCAATAATAGGGTTTGATTCTCTTAAATTTAGTTTATGGCTTTGTTATTAACTTTATTATGTCAAGAGTGAATGTAACCTACATGAGCTCTACTTTTGGTGGGAAAAATCACCTCTTATCATTTAAAAGTGTATTTTTTGGTTTTAAGTGAGGTTGAACTTTCTAAATATATTGATTAGTCATGTTTCTTTGAGAATTATTTATTTTTCTTACTGATCTGCATATAAATAAGTTACTTACCTCTCATGTTTGTAACATTTATTTTTTTGTTTGCTCCAGCACAGAGCGTTTTTTTTGTTTCCTTTTAACAAAATCTATAGCTGCTGAAATCTGTTCATTTCTTTTGATAACTCAAGACTCCTTTTCTTTACAATCATCAGATAAATGCTCATCCATTTTTTTCTGTTTTTCCCCACTTCACTCTTTAATTGTTTTGCATTTAGATTTTTTTTTTAATGTATAATAGATTGTTTTTTAACCCACATCAAGATATAGTGTGGTTAACTAATGTCTGAGAACCAGACCTTTAGCAATTTTATTCTCAACACTGGAATCTGGACAATTCTTATATTCCTATAAACTAAATTTTTCCTATCTTTGTATCAATAACTAAGAGAACTAAGAGAATTCACGCATGAAAGGCATTTTAAAATGTCATATTCTTATATTTGTTCTAAAACACTTTATTTTTATTACTTGGAGAAAATTCTGACCCAGTTCACATTAAAAAATGTTACATTCTTATATATATATATATGTATATGTGTATATATATATATATATATATTCCTAAAATGCTTCATTTTCATTACTTGAAGAGAATTCTGACCTAGTTCACAGATAATGGCAATGCATGCTCGGACCATTCTGTCTCTTTCTTGAAGTCCGTCATTTCCAACTGCTATTAATGAGTTGGCCACAGAGCTAGGAAACAAGGAAGCATTCACAGTAATCATCTGTAACAAGGAGGAATCAGAAAAAGAAGTTATTTACTTCATAATACATGTTTAAAACCTATTTTGTTCAGATCGAGGTGTTTATAACCACGGAATATTTATAAGATCCAGGCATCAATTTTAATCTTCTTCATAAGAACATTTCAAAGGGTTACTAATTGATGCAATGTTAATCATTGTTACTATGGGTAAATGTTGGCTATTTTCCCCTAATAATTCAGACTATAAATCAATTAAATGACAATATTTAATGTTTCTGAGATTCTAAGCTCCTCTCAAATAGGAACTATATTTAATACAACTTTTCAGTACCTAGACAAAGGAAGTCAGTGGTAACAACAGCTGTCAACACACTACTGCACTGTTCCATTCCTAACTCTTCCCCATATATAGCCACCAAGTCCTGTTCTACCAATTTACTCACTATCCATATTCTCTCTCCCATCAAACTCTAATTTGGGCCCTCATTCTTCCTCACTTTACTGCAATAGATGTCTAATAATCTCCCTCTAACCATCACTTGTTGCTATGCCAAAAGATAAAATTAGTAATCCATAATCTATGTTTAATATTTCAAAATGCATGATGCAAACAGTATTTTTCTGGTGACAAAACTTTGGATAAATCTTACTTTAAATGAAGAGTTTAATTGGCAATAATATATTTGTAATAATGAAAATAGATAACATTATCTTCAGTTTGGAAATTAGAAAGAAAACAAATTATGTAGTTAATGACTGCTTAATAAACAAAGCCTGGTAGGTGAACAATTTCCAAAATAATAGGTCTCTGAGTAGGGATAATTGATCTGTAGTAGATGTTATTGGATTTATAAACCTATGTATCAAGGGCAAGTGAACCCCTAAATGAATCCCCTTCAACTGTAAAAAAATATGTGCTATGTTAATCTCTTACTATATATGAATAAAGAAATAATATATAAGGAAAATTGATGGCTTAAATTAGGCAGGCAGTGAGTAGAATTTCAAGGGGATAAAGAGTAGTAATAGCTGAAAAGTGGGAAAATTATACAGAAGAAGAGAAAGACAAAAACCAGGAAAGATTCTCTGGACTGGAGAGAAAGGAAAAAAAAAAAAAAAAAACCAAAGACACTGAAAATGAGCATGGAAACAAAAAATCTTCCAAATGAATGAGACAAGTGAAGATAGGTGAAAAAGGAAAAAAAAAAACCATGAATATTCCTTAATTACTCATGGAAAAGTTATCCTAAAGCAATAAATGTTTCTACCTTTTCTTTAAAATAAAGAAGATTAATACTTACATTGAAAATTTTAAAACTTTTAAAATGCATACAAAAAACCATCGTGACCTAGCCATTATAACATTAACATTAATTTCTACTAGCTCTTGCCAAGATGTTGGTGAAAAAAAGAAATATGTGCTTTGGTTGTTAAAAAATACTACTGAGGAGCGCCTGGGTGGCTCAGTCACTAAGCATCTATCTGCCTTTGGCTCAGGTCATGATCCCAGGGTCCGGAGATGGAGCGCCCCATAGGGCTCCCTGCTCACTCGGGAGCCTGCTTCTCCCTCTCACACTCCCTGCTTGTGTTCCCTCTCTCGCTGTGTCTTTCTCTGTAAATAAATAAATAAAATCTTAAAAAAAAATTACTACTGAAATTACAGTTCCTCTAACCAATAGAGGTCACTATTCATTCAGCAAGTATGCTTCCTCTTAATTTTATCTTCATTTAGCTAAAGCAGGGAGGAACACTGCACCACAATTCTTCCTCTGAGTCTACATCCTACCATCAGGTATAAGCAATTTTCCTGCCTTTGGATTCACAAATGTTATCTGCCTCAAATTACTCTGTGTTTTAGAAGATAACAGAAGAAAACAATATTTTTGCCATAGCATTATTAAATTGTTAAGGGTCTATTTACTTCTACTGGGATGTTTACAAACTAAATTGTAATGTGCCAAAACATTTTACAAGGGGTGCCTGGGTGGCTCCATGGGTTAAGCCTCTGCCTTCAGCTCAGTCATGATCTCAGGGTCCTGGGATCAAACCCCACTTCAGGCTCTCTGCTCAGCAGTGAGCCTGCTTCCCCCTCTTTCTCTGCCTGCCTCTCTGCCAACTTGTGATCTCTCTATGTCAAATAAATAAATAAAATCTTAGAAACAAAAAATTTGAGGAGTGAAATCACAGCCTCAATATGACTCTCTACCCACTGACAGAAATACTGTAATCTATCTTCAATATTACTCTTATTAGAATTGTAAATATCTTTTAAGCCATTCATCCATTTACCTCTTCCTTACTATGCTCACCTGTGGGTATTACTACTAACCCCAAGCTGGACAATTGAAATAAAAGAGAAAAAGAGGAGATCTAGTTAATGTACAAATTCAATACTCTACCATTCTGAAGTATGTGGACATAACTGAATTCAAAGGTGAGTAAAGAGAAGGGTTAAAAATTTCACTTTTTTAAATAATTTAAATAATTTTTGATGTTTTTACATTAAAGCAACCATATACTGCGTAAGTCTCATAAATGCTTAGGATGAAACAGGATACTTAGGATGAAACATGAAAAAATTCATACATAGCTGTCCTTACCAAGTTAACTGTTAGTTCAATGTTTTGCCATGAGGGTATCACATTAATTAACAACAAAAAATTCCGTGAAAACCTCTCATTAGAAGCATTATGGGTTATCCCTACCACGCTCTAATGCAGAATTTAGATTCTGACCTATCCTGTAAAATGGTCTGAACTGCTAATTGAAACTGTTATGGACTCTATCTAAATTTGACCCCAAAACCAGCTTGTAACGCTCTGTGACATTCTTTTAATGGTATTAACTCCAAACATACAAGTAAAAGTAGAGTGGGGAACAAGTAATCCTCTTTCTCCAATACTACATCAAAAAAGTAGTAATTTCATTTACGTGTCTACTAAGGAAGAAATACAGTAGTTCTTCCCCACTCTCTTATCCATGGGGGATATGTTCCAAAACCCCCAAGTGGATATTGAAACCACAGACAGTACTGAACTCTATACATAAACTATACTAAAAGTATAGTTTGACTGAAAGCCTTACCGATAACATAAACAGTTAAACATATTCTGTATGTTTTATAGACTATGTTCTTACAATAAAGGAAGCTAAAGAAAATGTTAAGAAAATCATAAGAGATAATACATTTACAGTTCTATATTTACAGAAAAAAAATTTACATAAGTAGACCCATGAAGTTCAAAAGTATACTATTTTTTTTACTGTCCATACATATCTACAATAAGTTTAACTCATAAATTAGGCACAGCAAGAGATTAGCAACAATAACAATAAAATAGAACTGTAATATAATAAAATTTATATGAATGGGGTCTCTCTCTCTCTTAAAATAGCTTATTGTACTGTACTCACCCTTCTTGTGGTGATGTGAGATGATAAAATTCCTATGTGATGAGATGAGTGAGGTGATGATGTAAGTATTGTGACGTAACATTAGTCTACTATAGACCTTCTAACCATATGGCAGAAGGAAAACCACGGTTGACCTCAGGTAACTAAAACTCCAGATAATGGGTGGGGGAACAACCGTATTCCTTACAGTGAATATTTTATTAAAAAATATTGTCCTAGCTGTACCCAATCACACAGAATAATTACACAAAATATTTACGCTTACCTCTAAGTTTAACAGACCTATTTACCTCATATAATTTTAACAAAAATGTTTAATGAGAATTTAGCCTTTAAATTTTAATATAAAGATTTCACAAAATAGTCTAAATCTAAAAATGTAAAATACTTAATATAAACACCAAAAATCTGCCTTCTCTCTCAGACATAGAGCATACCTTTCTGACTAATCGAAGTGCTTGTGTCCTCTCTACCTCGTTGCTCTGCTGTATGTCAATGCACCTAAATAATACACAAAATATTTAGTTATTGATAAAAATCTTATTAAACAATTTTTTATAATACCACCAGATCAGACCCATCTTCATAATGTTAATATGGTATTTTAAAATTTTAACATGGTTTTAAAACTAGCAGACATTATTTTCTTAACTTACATTCAGTTCTCTTGTGATAAATATTTGTTATAGTAAGGTACTTCAAAATTATTTCATTTAAAACTCCAGAAAAGACTACAGTAAATAATTTACAGAATTAAATACATCAAAAATAGAGAAACAATAAACATACATATAAAGCAAAGTATCAGAAATCTACTGAAAAAACAATTAACCTATTTTTGATAAAAATTCATAATTTTATAAAAATTGTGAAGAAAAAACATTTCCACCTTGTCTTAGTTGAAATGTGATTTTTTAGGGGCATATGGGTGTATCTGTCAGATGAGCAACTGACGCTTGATCTTAGCTCAGGTCTTGATCTCAGGGTTGTGAATTTAAGCCGTGTTGGGCTCCACACTGAGCATGGAGTCATTTTTTAAAAAAAAGTGATTTTAACCAGGACGTACATTTTATATATTACGACGTTAAAAGTCTTATACAGTAGCCACAATAATTCTATTTTACCAAATATAATTTTATAAATGCACTTCAAAAATTAGTGGTCAATCAGATATCACTTAACTAACGCTTTTCTGTAAAATTTATTAAATTACTCAATTTTTTAAGAGTTTTTGGTTTATTTAGCCAAATAATTTTTACTTATGGTAGTTCACTATTCTCATCAATACATATAGTTTGCTTCTCAAAGAAGAATTTCTTCTATCTGAATACAATAAAATCTAAAAAATTTTTATAAAGAAATAAATAACAGAATTCAATTTGTGGCCACACCAGAGAGGTTGGATCAGACCACCCCTCTAGCCAAAGACAACCGTAAAGGATAAACAAAATACTTGTGAAAACTGTTAAAAGGGCAATGGATCCCTGGAAAGACATGCACAAGCTCCACATCCAACCAGGCTTTGTCCCTAAGGGCACCTGTCAATCCCCAGTTTTAGAGGAATAGAGTCTTAACAGAAAGCAAAAATCTTTCTAGACTGGAGAGAAAGAATGAACTTTAATGCAGCCAATGTGGCCATGACTTGATGGGAAAAAATCCCAAAGAAAACAAAACATAGGAAAGTGAATGCAAATCTTCATGCAATCTCTTCTCCAAGGCACTTGCCAATCTCTATGCTGTGCAAAACAGAGATGTGGAGAATGGGGAACCCTCCTACACTGTTGGTAGGAATGCGAGCTCGTGCAGCCACTCTAGAAAACAGTATAGAGTTTCCTCAAAAAGTTGAAAATAGAACTACCCTACAACCCAGCAACTGTACTACTGGGTATTTACCCAAAGATACAACTGTAGTGATCTGATGGGGCACATGCACCCCAATGTTTATAGCAGCAATGTCCACAATAGTCAAACAATGGAAAGAGCCCAGATGTCCATCAACAGATGAATAGATAAAGAAGATGTGGTGTGTACACATACACACACACACACACACACACACACACACACACACTGGAATACTATGCAGCCATCAAAAAAGGAAATCTTGCCGTTTGTAATGACGTGGACAGAACTATTATGCTAACTGAAATAAGTCAATCAGAGAAAGACAATTATCATATGATCTCACTGATATGAGGAATCTGAGAAACAAGACAGAGGATCATAGGGGGAAAGGAGGGAAAAATGAAACAAGATGAAATCAGAGAGGGAGATACAATCTCAGGAAACAAACTGAGGGTTGCTGGCGGGGAGGAGGGTGGGAGGGATGGGGTAGCTGGGTGATGGACATTCGGGAGGGTATGTACCATGGTGAGAAAATAAACAATAAATAAATAAATATAGTATCAAGATGGGTGGAAAAAAAACAAAAACAAAAAGAAATCCAAGGAACCAAACAAAAAGCTACTCCTAGGAAGCTAAGGAAGTAAGCAGAAATTTGAGCAGGTACATAACACTCTAGATAGATATTTTATCTTAAGGCTGGTCAAGGTGAAGAGGTTCTGTTCAACATCAACAACTGTCATTTGAGATCCCAAACAGCCATTCCTTAGATCAAAGAGAAAGCTAAAACTAAACAAAATCAGTGTTATAAGCCAACATTATAGAATAAAGCTTAACTCTCTTAAGAGAAAAACAGCATGATCCAGAGTAAAATATTCTGAATATGCAATGCTCACATCCAATCATGTAATAACATGAGGTATGCTTTAAAATAAAGGGCCAAGTAACTAAAAAGCAAGAAAGAGAACAAGAACAGAAATAGAACACAGGTGAGTCACATATTGGTGTTGTCCTAAGAAGGCTATAAATCACTATGATAAATATGATCAAGTAAATAGAAGGAAACATGGAAAAAGAAAGCAGCAACCTGGAATCTCTAAGATAAGAGTAAAACAAACGATAGAAATACAGTAACTGAAATTAAAACTTGAAGAGACTGATTTAATAGCAGGATGAAGGAAAAAACAGGTGAGTAGAAAGCAAACACATTGAAGCCAAAAATTAACAATAAAAACTGAAAATAACATCAGAGACATGTGAGACAGTGAACAGATTCAATACTATATAACTGGAGTATGAGAGGATATGAGAGAAGAATGAATGACTAAAACAGAAGAAAACCTTTAAAGTAGCCAGAAGGAACAGTAAGAAGAGACTACTTGCTGTTCACCAGGTTTAAAGAAAACAAAGCAAAACAAAAAAAACCCAGAAGACAATAACTTATATAAAGCATAAAAAATAGAAACCAATCATAAAAATAGCTTTCAAATATGAAGGCAAAATAGAGGCATTTACAGACCAAAAAAAAAAAAAAAGGTGAAAGAATTTATCTTGAGTAGACCTGCACTAAAAGGAACAGTAAAGGAAATTTATCAAACAGATAAATCAAACAGATGAATGAAAATGTACAAATGCCAGAAGGAAGGATACTGGAATGCGTAAATAATGTAGGTAAATGTCTACAGTTCCAGTTTAGGGACACCTCAACAGGCTTAAGCGTCCGACTCTTGGTTTCAGCTCAGGTTATGATCTCATGGGTTTTGAGATGGAGCCCTGCACTGGGCTCCACACACAGCAGGGAGCCTGCTTAAAATTCTTTCCCTCTGCCCCTCCCCCCATGCTCTCTCTCTCTCTCAAATAAATAGATCTTTAAAAATATGTATCAATAGGGGCACCTGGGTGGCTGTTGGTTAAGCAACTGCCTTTGGCTAGGGTCGTGATCCCAGGGTCCTGGGATGGAGCCCTGTATCAGGCTCCCTGCTCAGCAGGAGGCCTCTGTCTCCCACTTTCACTCCCCCTGCTTGTGTTCCTTCTCTCACTGTCTCTCTATCAAATAAATAAATAAAATCTTAAAAAATATATATATGTATGTACCAATAGTTCCAGTTTAAAACAACAACAAAACTATCTTGTAGGGTTATAAATATCTGTAGAAATAAAAGCAACAGCAATAATATAAAAAGCAGAAGGAAGATGATATAAACTGTAAGAGGTTTCCTGTACTGTTCTGGTTGTAATAAAATACTAAACCTTAATATCAATTGCTAAAAGAAGGAAATATTTTATAACCAAGGTATTAATAGGGGAGGAAAAGAAAATCTTGACAATTCCAAAAGAAAGAGAAAAGGAGAAACATAAGGACAAAGAACAGATGTGACAAATCTCAAGACAGCAAACAAACTCAAGTATATGAGAAAATTAAGATGAAAAAACTCATAAACATACATAAAATTAAAGTGCATAAAGCCCACAGACCATACATATAAAAATCCACTAGACACAGTCTAAATATTCCAATTAGAAGACAAATTAGATAGTCAAACTAGATTTAAAAACGAACAAAAAAAATCTATATGATGTTTATAGGCCAGAAACTTAAACGTAAGGACATAAACAACAGAAAGTAAAAGGATGGTAAAAGATATATCCTGCAAGCCCTAAATCAAAGTGAGTATAGCCATTTTAATATAACATGCATACTCATAAGAGAAGTATTACCAGGAATAAAAAGGGACATTTCATAACTATAGAAAGACTAGCCCAATGTGAAGGTTTAACAATTCTAAATATGAATGTAGTAACAAAGCTTCAAAATGACTAACAAAAGAAGGAGAAAATCTGAATAGTACTATATCTGCTGAAGAAATGGAATCCATAATCTTAAAACTTCCTTAAAAAGGGATGCCTGGGTGGCTGGATAGGTTTAATCGGCTGCCTTAGGCTCAGGTCATTATCCTAGGGTTTTGGGATACAGCACCATGTTGGGCTCCTTGCTGAATGGGGAGCCTGCTTCTTCCTCTGCCTGCTGTTCCCCCTGCTTGTATGCTCTCTCTGACAAATAAATAATAAAATCTTAAAAAACAAAGCAAAAAAACTTCCTAAGAAAGAAAGCCCTATGCCCAGACAGATTCACTGGTGAATTCTACTAACCATGTAGGAAAAAAAAAATAAAACCTATCTTATATAAATTCTTCCAGAAAATATAAAAATAGGGTAACATTTCCCCAGTTGTTTTGCGAAGAAAAAAAAAAATCCTGATACCACACCTAAACAAGAACATTAAAAGAAGGAAAAAATATAGGCCAATACCACCTCTCATGAACTTAGCTACAAAAAGCTTCCAAAAACTATTAACAAACTGATGTCAGTTAATATTTAAAAAGGACAAAACACACAGTGAACATGTGGTGTTTACTTCAGGAATGCAAACAAGGAATATTAAAAAATCCACAAAAAGCCTACAGCAAGTATCATAAGTAACAGTAAAATACTGAGTACTTTTAATCCGAGTTCAGGAGGAAAACAAAGTTGTCCACTATCACTATTTCTAATCACTGCAATATTAACCAGTGCAATAAGGCAAGAAAAAGAAAGATATAAGGATTGGAAAGGAAAAAATAAAAGTCATCATTTGCAATTAATGCTACGTATACAGAAACTCTAAAACAAATTTTAAAACAATTAGAATTGTTTTCTTGTGAATCCAGCAAGATCAACAGATAAGAGTTTAGTATCCAAACCCACAACCAAAACCAAAAACTCACAATTATTCAGCAAAAAAATATGAAAAAGAAAAATTTAACTTACATTAATACTATCATAAAAAAATACCTTAGAATGGAACCAGAAAAGACCTCAAATAGCCAAAGGAATATTGAAAAAGAAAGCCAAAGTTGGTGGTATAACAATTCGAGACTTCAAGCTCTATTACAAAGCTGTCATCATCAAGACAGTATGGTACTGCTACAAAAACAGACAACAGATCAATGGAACAGAACACAGTGCCCAGAAATAGACCCTCAACTCTATGGTCAACTAATCTTCGACAAAGCAGGAAGGAATGTCCAATGGAAAAAAGCCTCTTCAACAAATGGTGTTGGGAAAATTGGACAACCAAATGCAGAAAAATGAAATTGGACCATTTCCTTACACCACACACGAAAAGAGACTCAAAATGGATGAAGGACCTCAATGTGAGAAAGGAATCCATCAAAATCCTTGAGGAGAACACAGGCAGCAACCTCTTAGACCTCACCCACAGAAACTTCTTCCTAGAAACACTGCCAAAGGCAAGGAAAGCAAGGGCAAAAATGAACTATTGGAACTTCATCAAGATCAAAAGCTTTTGCATAGCAAAGGAAATAGTCGACAAAACCAAAAGACAACTGACAGAATGGGAGAAGATATTTGCAAATGACATATCCGATAAAGGGCTAGTATCAAAAATCTATAAAGAACTAATCCAACTCTACACCCAAAGAACAAGTAATCCAATCAAGAAATGGGCAGAGGACATGAACAGACATTTCTGCAAAGAAGACATCCAGATGGCCAACAGACACATGTAAAAATGCTCCACATCACTCGACATCAGGGAAATACAAATCAAAACCACAATGAGGTACCACCTCACACCAGTCAGAATGGCTAAAATTAACAAGTCAGGAAATGACAGATGCTGGCAAGGATGTGGAGAAAAGGGGAACCCTCCTACGCTGTTAGTGGGAATGCAAGCTGGTGCAACCACTCTGGAAAACAGCATGGAGGTTCCTCAAAAAGTTGAAAATAGAGCTACCCTATGACCCAGCAATTGCACTACTGGGTATTTACCCTAAAGATACAAATGTAGTGATCCAAAGGGGCACATGCACCCGAATGTTTATAGCAGCAATGTCCACAATAGCCAAACTGTGGAAAGAACCTAGATGTCCATCAAGAGATGAATGAATAAAGAAGATGTGGTATATATATACAATGGATTACTATGCAGCCATCAAAAGAAATGAAATCCTGCCATTTGCGACGATGTGGATGGAACTAGAGGGTATTATGCTTAGCGAAATAAGTCAATAGGAGAAAGACAACTATCATATGATCTCACTGATATGAAGAAGTGGAGATGCAACGTGGGAGGCTTGGGGGGTAGGAAAAGAATAAATGAAACAAGATGGGATCGGGAGGGAGACAAACCATAAGAGACTCTTAATCTCGCACAACAAACTGAGGGTTGCTGGGGGGAGGGGGGAGGGAGAGGGTGGTGGGGTTATGGACATTGGGGGGTCTGTGTGCTGTGGTGAGTGTTGTGAAGTGCGTGACCCTGGCGATTCACAGACCTGTACCCCTGGGGCTAAAAATACATTATATGTTTATAAAAAAATTAAAAAATTGAAAAAAATACCTTAGAATGAGCATAGCAAGTAATGTGCAAGGTCTCTGCATAAAAAACCACAAAATACTGTTGAAATTAAAGTTCCAAATAAATACTTAGAACAGTCAATGTTATTAAGGTATCAATTCACCCCAAAATAATCTAGCGCTTCAATGCAATTACTACTAAAATCCTAGAATGTTTTAAGGAAATGGACAAGCTGATTCTAAAATTCATATGAAAATGCAGAACATAAAATAGCCAATAGTCTTAAGGAAGAAAAATTGGAAGACTTATACCAACAGATATTAACAGTTACTATCAAGCTTCAGTCATTAAAATAGTCAGAAATGGGCAAGAATAGACAAACTAAAAAGAAAAGGGAATGCAAAAACAGATCCATACTTACGGGTACCTGGTTTACAAGTAGTACTGTCACTAACCTAGACACCAGAGGATAATCTTTTAAATAAATCCTGCTAAAGTGTACTTCATTATCCATAAAAATAAAAATGAATTATGACCTGACACCTAATTAAACATATAGAGGAATAAAACCTTTTAGAAGAAAACAAAGAACAGTATCTTCCAAAGAGCCCAAGAGCATTAACTATAAAACTGGATTTTACTAATTGGGAAGAGAGAAAAGGCAAACAGACGGACTTGGAGAAGACAACGTCAAAACATATACCTGAAAGGAATCATATCCAGAACATCAAGAACTCCTATATAATGAGATAGACAGATAATCCAATTTACAAATGAGCAAAAGACAAGGAGGATGTTCAAACAGCCAACAAACAAATGAAAAGTGCTTAATATCACTACTCATTAGGGAAATGCAAATTAAAACCACAATGAAACTCACAAAAATAATACAGCAGAAAGTCTACAATTAAAAACTAAAAGCAAATGCTGATGAGAATATAGACAGACTGGAGCTCTCAAACGTTGTTGGCAGGAATATAAATCGGTATAATAATTATGGAAAACTGGCAGTATGTAGCAAAGCTAAATAGACATAAACCTATGACCTAGCAGTTCGTTCCACTCCTACATATATATCTAAGAAAAATGAGTGCATATATCTACCTATAGGAATGTTCAGGGCAGCTTTATCCAAAAGAGCAAAAATCTGAAAGCAACCCAGAAAACCACCAATAGAATGGAAAAAATTATAGTCTATTCATTACATGATATATTATACAGCCTTTAAAAAAAAAAAACCAACACAGATACATCTGACAAATAACATTAAGGAAAGAGTAACCATGTATTTTTCCAACATATGATGCTCAAGAACAGGAAATACTGGTTTACAATGAGAAAAGGCAGAATAATGTTTACTACTGGTTGGAGACACATGGGAACTTGACTGGGATGAAGAAAATATCTTATTCAGGATAATGGGGTACTTGGTTGTATAGATCTCTAAAAATTATTAGGCTTTACACTAAAAATCTGTATACTTTGTGATATGTATGTTGAAACTTAATACATAATTTTAAAAACACAGACAGCTCTAGGAAAATTACCTTGCTATTAAATAGTCCACTTTCAATTTTAGCACCTTCTGCAGAATACTGGAGTCTTGGATGAGATATCGAAGAGCTCGCAGCCCTGCTGCCCGTACTTCTTTTGCTTCATTCAATAAAGCTAACCGCAAACTGCATAAAAACAAAAAGTTTTGCTGCATGAATTCCAAATACACATAAAATTATGGTACCAAATTCTTCCTCAGTTAAAATAAGCAAGACTACTTGTGATTTTCTAACTATGTATATAAATCATTCACTGTAAGCCATGGAACTTCACTAATATTGTTATTTTTTAATCTGTGGTGCCTTAGCATATTCTTACTCAAGAAAACGTTATTTTGTTCTACCTTCTGTACTTTATTTTATATAAAGAATGGGAAATTAGGGGCGCTTGGGTGGCTCAGTGGGTTAAAGCCTCTGCCTTCGGCTCAGGTCATGATCTCAGGGTCCTGGGATCGAGCCCCGCATCGGGTTCTCTGCTCAGCAGGGAGCCTGCTTCCTTCTCTCTCTCTGCCTGCCTCTCTGCCTACTTGTGATCTCTGTCTGTCAAATAAATAAATAAAATCTTTAAAAAAAAAAAGAATGGGAAATTAAATATGCCTTTTTCAAGGTGTATCACATATGTCTCTACAATCTATTTCCCTCTGCCTACCTACTTCCACTCCTCTCAGAGAATCATTGGTTTAAATCAATTAATACTTCCTCACGGTAGGCATAGACAATATAAATTTTAATTCCCAAGCACACCAAAAAGATGGCTATGAAATTAGAACACAATGTCTCTCTGTTGTTAGACTTGAGAAAATAGTTTGCCATAAGCACACTTCGTCTCAAGTAAGGTCTAGAGATAATCATACAGGTTCTTCTTCTTCTTAGGAAAATTTAAGAACTTTTGTTCTGTGAATTTCATGTTTAATTTAGAAGTTTAAATTATAGAAATCCAGGTATTTCTCATCATTAGCTTTGATTCTTTAATTACAAAGCAACAGTAAGAACAACAGGATAAGCAAAAATATTGGCAATCTTGAATTTTTCTAATGTTCAAACAACTGTTTCTACAAAATCAAATATAATGTGTTATACTATCCTTTTAGTTTAAAATTACTGAATTGAAATTACTAAAACCTAGAAGGGTGAGGGAGGGAATTAAACTATACTTACCAAATTATGATATCCTCATAGTTAAAACCCAATTTTTCTTCACTATGGCCAATATCACAAAGGAGCTGTCAGAAAAACAAAAGGATGTGAATATGTGTTAAGTATTTTTGTCTATTTATATTTACATTACTTTTTAGACTGAAAAATAAGGCATTTTTCTTTAACAAAATTCTAGAAAATATATCTACTGTTCAAATACACATATTGCTATCACCTTATTGGTTTTTTATTTGACTTGCCAGTTTTAGATTTAACCCTCCTTTTTGTTTTCATTTGAAGCAACCAATTACTTTTTATTATTCTGTTTTCCCCCTCAATAAGTTTACTATTTTAAATGGTTACCATTGAGCTTACAACATGCACTATTAATCACAGTCTAAAGAGAAACTATTACCATGTCCTCAACAATGCTAGACTCTTGACATTTGAACTTCAATACATGCCTCACCTTTCACTTTACTGATGTTTTTTCTTTCAAGCCCCATAATACGTTACTGTTATTTTTATTTTCAGTTAGTATTTAGTCAGTATCAATTTACATTTACCCACAAATTCACCTTTTCCATTATTCCTCATGTCGTTGTATCTTAATGGGAATTCTTCCTTCTGTCTAGAGAATCCTCATTTTCTTGTTGATTTATCAGTGTTTTCATTTATTTAATTTTTAGCCAAGGTTGCTGGTAACAGATTCTTTTGACCTTTGTTTGCCTGGAAATTTCTTTTTCTCTTCTGTTTTTAAAGGTTATCTTGCTGGATTTATAGATTTTTAGGTTAGCTGCTATTTTCTGAAAAGCTCCAAAATGATTTTCACTGTCTCTATTGAAAAGTCTGATTATCAGTCTTACTATTGGCTCCTTTGAAGGTCAGATCCTTTTTCTCAGACTCCTTTCAAGATTTTTTTCCCTTTTTCTTTGGTTTTCAGCAATCTTACCATTCAGGTGTGATTTTTCTTTTTATCTATCCTGCTTAGGAAAAACAGAAATTCCCGGATCTCTGGGTTGATATATTTTATTAGTTTTTAGAAAATTCTGTGCATTATCTCTTCAAAATTACTTCTGCCCAATTTCCTCTCTTCTCTCTTTCTGGTAATTGAAGTATCAGATCTTTTTGTGTATACTGCAAATCTCTAAACGTCTTCTCTATTTACTCCCTTCTCTTTTATCTTAGTGCTGTGGCTGGACATTTTCTATTTATCTGTCTTCCAGTACAGCTAATCTTCTATCTAGTGATTTTTCATTTTAGATACTGTCTTTCCCTCTTGAATTTTCATTTAACTACACAATTCCAGTAATAAAAAAATCTTCTTTTTCACTTATGTTTTCCATAGATCCTCTATTTTCTTGCCATATAAATCATATTTTAAATTTTTAAAGTGCTTATTATCTGATGAATGTGAATGATGTAGACCATCTCTGGATCTGTTTTTCCTTTTGCTGTAGTCATGTAGTCCTGCCTTTTGGTGGATCCTGTAATCTCTGTATATAAAAACCTGCAGAGATTCCTGATGTTATCTTTCTCCATTGAGGGTTTATCCTTCTTTTGTTAGGTCACTGGACAATACTAAGTACAGACAAATTGCTGCTCTGGTAAGACTCAGTCTATCTCTCCCCTTTTTCCTTTTCCTCCTTGCTCCCCATGTTTCAACTGAAAGCTTGTTTGTTGTTGAGGGGATTAGGCCCATGAGGATGGCATATCTAATTTTTGTCTTATGAAAACACTACAAGCTCCACCTTTACTTTCAAATATTTTTTGTTTAGATTTTTAAGTGAACCAGCTCAGATAGTTTCAGGATTCAACAAATGTGTAGAGACAACAATCTGCTTCTACTAGATCTCCCTTAGGTCTCCACCAAAAGGTCTGTGCTGTCTTTTTCCTTTTTTGTCTTTTAGTAACAGTACTCCTGGGCCTAAAGTCAGAGTCCTAGTTTTCTGCCTATACTCTACACTAGCCAGTATCTCTTGGCAAAAGTTGTTGGAGAAGTAAAGTTCAGCTCCACAAGACTGTCCCTTCTCTGAAGCTCTGGCTCCTACATTTCTTGTCCACTGAGAAGTTTCCTGCTACCTTCAAACAGTCTTTCTTGTTTTCATTAAGAGCACTGATCT
The DNA here is from genome assembly GCF_963455335.1 of Martes martes. Classification (NCBI taxonomy): domain Eukaryota; kingdom Metazoa; phylum Chordata; class Mammalia; order Carnivora; family Mustelidae; genus Martes; species Martes martes. Next base: position 135,327,448 of record NC_137892.1, on the reverse strand, counting down.
AATACTAGCGCTACTTCCCTCCCACCTAGTCTGAGTTTTGAAAAATAAGTTATATAAGTTTCTCAAGTTATTTAATGGGCCTAACTGAAATGGATGAAAGAGAAGACTGACCATTTAAGTAACATGCAGAAGGGATTCCAAACGCTATTATTCTTCAGTATGAAGTTATGAACATGTTAAAAAGACAAAATAAACCAACCAAAGGGCTCTCACATTTGTCTGTGCAAAGAATGGGCCCAAGAATATATTTCAAAGGGCACAATAGTGCAGGGGGAAGAAAAAAAAAAAGCTAATCCTATCCTATTGGTAGGCTCCTTATAAAATGTCCTATCCAGTTTCTTCTTTAGAAGCAAAAGAAAAAAGAAATGTTCCAAATAGAAGAGGTAAGGGGATCAGAACAGAGTAGCTCTCAGATACTACAATATTTCATAGCAGAAAAGGAGACTATACAAATGATCACTTTGTGTGGTAAGAAAATGCTGTGTAAATAAGCAAACAAGCAAAACAAGGTAAAAAGCTTTTGTTCACAGGTCTTTATCCAAAATGGTAATACTGGTATACCTCTAAAATCCTCAAAGTTCTGAAATATGATAAAGAAGCTTTAGACTAAACTTTCAAATGGCATGAAAAATTTTGTTATTTCTATTGCATTTTGTTGCACAATGTTTTAAGTACTTAAAATGGAGGATGAGGATTTTTTAGATATACATATTTAAAATAAAACATAAGATTTCCTAAGTTTTGAGACAAAAGAGGAAAGTTTATGTATATCTAAAAAACCAACTGCATACCTAAAATTAAAGGTCTATTAACATACTAGTCAAAAATATTTGCAAAATTATGATAAGCAAAGGTTACAGCCCGATATTAGTTTGCTGGGGCTGCTGTAACACATACCACAAACCAGGTAGCTGAAACACAGAAATTTATTTTCTCATGATTCTGGAAGCTAGAACATCAACATATTTTGACAGAAGTTCTTTGCTTTGGGGTCCTCTCTCCTGGGTTCTCTCAAGTCTTTACATGGTCATTTCTCTGTGTATATCTGTATACTAATCTCCTTTTCTTATCAGGACACCAGTCACATTGGATTAGGGATCACCCAAATGACCTAATTTTACCTTAGCTGCCTATGAAGAGCCTATCTCCACATACAAACTCATACTGAGGCACTGCAGGTGAAGGCTTCAACAAATCATTTAGGGGGACACAATTCAGCCCCTAACGTTAGACCCTCACATAGCAAAGTAGGGCCTACAGTGACTAGGCACTTACAATGTGAAAGGCCCAAAGAAATTAGGGAAAGATTACTGAGAAGAGGATAAGAAAATGTACAAAGAGTTTAATGAAGATCAAAACTGATAAATAAACATGACATACTTTCTATGTCCTAAAATCTAAACCAAAAACACTGAAAAATATCATTGGAAATAAAGCTTACCAAAATGCCATAAATTGCTTTTTTAACATGATAATACCAAATAAGACAAAATGTTGTCAGTGGGATTATAAACTGAAAACATTTTGGAAAAAAAAATTGGAAAAATGCTCTAGGGTAGGGATCTACTTTTGGTGATTTATATTAACAAAATAATCTAAATATAGAGTGGGTTGTAACATTATTACAATGGTAAGGAACTGGAAAGAAAATGTTCAAAAAGGAACAAATGCCTGTAGCCATCAATACTATATAATATTTAAACAGGAGGAAAAACAGACATAACGTACAGGTAAGACAAAGAAAAAAATTCTAAAAGATATATATATTTTTTTTAAAGATACATTTTTTAAAAGTCTATATATCAAAATTTTGACACCAAAAATGAAAGTGCGGTCAAGGTGATTTATTTTCCTCTCTGTGCTTTTCTGTATTTTGGAAATGTTTATAATGAATCAGTATTATATAACCTGGGGACGGTTATCCATATATAAAATTCATGAATAGGAATGGAAGTAACATTTATTCACTACTAATCTTGCTAATCCTAGAAAATAATATTTTTAGAAATGAAGACAAATGAGTTTTAGACATAGTAGATAATATGACTTCTCAATGCCAAAAAGCTAGTAAGTGATAAAGCCAGAAATCAGACCAAACTAGTCTGAGTCCAGAGCCCACTATGAAAATATTACTACAATTCTGTATTAGAATTATTTACACAGGGGCAAAGGGAGAGAGGAGATTTGATATAAAAAATAAATAACTGAACATTACCATCTTTATTTCATTTCTCCAGCCTCAAAAATGGTATGATTCTAAAGTCTAGAGAACTGCACTCTGGTTATATATGAGGTAAGTGAAATTATTTTTTCCAAAACAGTTAATTAGAAACACACATAACAAAAATTGCCCATTTCAAAGGATCAGAACACACACAAAAACTATTAACTACTGACACTATTAAACATAATTCAGCATTTACTTGAGATTTCCAGGTATTTAAGATTACTAGCATTGTTATTGTATGGTACATTACTTAAAAAAAAAAAGAACTGCTTATGATGCATCATGATCACTTAGACCTTGGACACATTCCAACTCAAATTTAATAGAAAAGTGAAGCTTAGAATTTGTTTATATCAACATATAAAATATTGTGTTTTGGGATGCCTGGGTGGCTCAGTCGGTTAAGTGACCAACTCTTAATTTCAACTCAGGCTGTGATCTCAGGGTGGTGGGATAAAGCCCTGTATCTGGCTCCATGCTCAGTGTGGAATCCACTTGAGATTCTCTCTCCCCTTCTCCCTCTGCCCCACCCCAAAATCTTTAAAAATAAATATACTGTGTTTTTAAAATGGGAAAAAATGTTACTTCTTGAAACAATGATTGACCTATCAACTCAAGTTCTAAAAAGGCAGTATTTCCAGTTTTTTGTTACAGTAGCAATGCATGTTAATAAAACAAAATGCTCTGAAATCCTAGAAATAAAGTAAATTAAGTCTTGTCCTGTCAAGGATTGGTTTCTCCCCTAAAAGTGTACTTGATTCTCATTTCTGTACTATCTTTTTCACATGTGCCAGATCCTTGTAGAAAACTGTAGATTCGGGGAAACATAGTTTCCAAATTACCCACCCTCCTAGACCAAAATATAGGACTGTCCACGATTTAACATTTGTTAGAGTTAGCAGTTTTGATGAAAAGCTAAAAGAAACCCTCAAAGTTATTATTATGGTCTTCAAAAATCACATTTTGAAAAGTATTTTGAAAAGAGTATAATCTTCCCCTTTTGTCTCAAAGCTTAGGAAATCTTCCATTCTACTATAAATCTATATGTATGTATAAAAAATCCTCATCCTCCATTTTGAAAAAGAAAAAACAATGCAAGAGAAACGTTTCAACTGCAAGAAACACTTTTGAAAAAAATGCCCACTCAGTTGGAAAGGAAGATCACAAGTAACAACTAAAAAGATCAATTTATGACAAAACATAGCATGTTTGTCATAATTGTTGTCTATTTTCCAGGGATAGTAACAGATGTTAGGGCTATGTTTTCAGTGGTGGTTAATAACTATTGCTTTTAAGTTGTTTTAAGTTATTAAAATGTTAACACTGCCTGCCCTATCACATTAAGTGTGTATATTCAGAACCAAATCATGGGTTACGTTCAGAAATCATTAAAGACCTTTCAAAACGTTAGAATTAGCATCGTAACAGTCACTTAATATGTAAAATTATTAGATATCACATTTTTCATTGGGTTTCTGTTGCTCCCATTCCATTTGTTTTTATGACTATCAGTCACAATGTCTAGCTGAATGTGACCAAAATGATAGTTCATGTAGAAGATGGTAAGAGAGGGCTACCCTCTGCTTTTATGATTAAAAACTGTAAGGACGATGTATCTTAGCTAAATGGAAAGTGTTTCAGAATGAAGCTAACTTTAAAAAAAAAAAAAAAAGGCAAGCCAGCTAAGAAATGGAGAGACAGAATACAATTAACATTTTTTCAACCCTTGGGTTGTTTTACCTGAAATTAGGACCCAAAATATGTTTTTTCTCATCATGAGAGCAAATAACTTCTTTTCACTTTAGTTCAGTTTAATTAAGTTTGTTGAATTTTTTTAATAAGACTTTCTTATAAAAACTAAAATATGTAAAAGGAGCAATCAACAATAGCATAATCTTACAAAGGTAAGACAGAAGTCTAAACTACTTCTAGGTAATAAAAATGCCTGAGATGCTTATTAAGATTATTTTAAAAAAATATAATGATCAATTAAAACAGATTAATTAAAACAATTAATTGATATTCACATTTTACTCATATTGTTCTGAAGGTTAAATTACTAGTTCTCACAAATAAGAACAGACAGAATAATCCAAACTTAAAAAAAAAAAACATCACAGATAAGAATGCCACAACATGGTCTTTTCAGAGTGCACTTAGAAGCGGGTTTTAAAATAAAAAGTGAAAATGCTTCTTTTTACTTTTTTTAGAAATCACACTTCTAAATCCTATTCTGCATAAGAAAGTACACAAAAGTGTTAGTATACATTATTTAAAATAGCAAAAAGAACTACGAAAAACATTTTTTAATGGTGGACTAAGTTACAGTATATGTACGTATGCATATGTACAAATATGTATATATTTGTAAACAAACACAAATATATATGTGGATACATCTACACACATATATCTAACCACACACATACATGCAGCTTTAAAAAAATAGATCTATATTTATAGAAAAGGAAAGGATTCTATGATATATCGGAAAGCAGAAAAGTGCAAACTATAAATCAATATATATGTCATGATCTCATTTAAAAAACCGGGGTAGAATGCAAGCTGGTGCAACCACTCTGGAAAACAGTGTGGAGGGTCCTCAAAAAACTGAAAATAGAGCTACCCTATGACCCAGCAATTGCACTACTGGGTATTTACCCTAAAGATACAAACGTGGTGCTCCGAAGGGGCACGTGCACCCGAATGTTTATAGCAGCAATGTTCACAATAGCCAAACTATGGAAAGAACCTAGATGTCCATCAAGAGATGATTGGATAAAGAAGATGTGGTATATATACACAATGGAATACTATGCAGCCACCAAAAGAAATGAAATCTTGCCATTTGCAATGATGTGGATGGAACCAGAGGGTATTATGCTTAGCGAAATAAGTCAATCGGAGAAAGACAACTATCATATGATCTCTTTGATATGAGGAAGTGGAGATGCAATGTGGGGGGTTTGGGGGGAGGTAGGAAAAGAAAAAATGAAAAGATGGGATTGGGAGGGAGACAAACCATAAAAGACTCAATCTCAAAAAACAGACTGAGGGATGCTGGGGGGAGGGGGGACGGGAGAGGGTGGTGGGGATATGGACATTAGGGAGGGTATGTGCTATGATGAGTGCTGTGAAATGTATAAACCTGGCGTTTCACAGACCTGTACCCCTGGGGATAAAAATACATTATATGTTTATTAAAATAAATAAATTAATTAAAAAAAAAAAAACCCAGGGTGCCTGGATGGCTCCGTGGGTTAAAGCCTCTTCGGCTCAGGTCATGATCCCAGGGTCCTGGGATGGAGCCCCGCATAGGGCTCTCTGCTCAGCAGGGAGCCTGCTTCCCTTCCTCTCTCTCTGCCTGCCTCTCTGCCTACTTGTGATCTCTGTCAAACAAATAAATAAAATCCTTAAAAACAAAAACAAAAACAAAGAGAAAAAAACCTTTGTGCACAAGTAATAAATGGTAAATAAATTCAGTACTCTATTAAGCACACATTTTCGTTTAGCTCATTTAATTCTCACAACTCAATGAAACAAACACACACACACACACACACACACACTCACACACACACAATCATACCAGAGAAGGATAAATACTTCCTGGTGGTTACCTCTAGAGAATGGTACTTTTGTCATAGTGGGGAGGAGTATGGGAAGGGTATGTGAGAAAGAACTTTCACATTTTACTGTAAATTGTTCCGTGCTGTTTTAATTTTTTATATTTAGCTTATACTATTTCTAAAGTTTTTTCAATACAGAACAAAATAAAGATTCTTTTGGAGCTTTCAGTATAGAATATAGGAGATTAAACACAGGAAAAGAGAACTTTTAGAATGTAAAAAGCTGAAATATTTTCATGTTTAAAAAAACAGGTCATTAGATTATAAGCATGTTGTCAGTTTTAAAAATAGGATACTAAGATTATATTCATCAGTAGTCTGTTATACACATTACTTTATCTAGTGAAATGATGTCAGAAGGCAAGCATGGGTGTGTGACATTCACATGGTTATAGGATCACATCACTAGCACCCTCTCTTCAAACTTTAAAAGGAAGTTTAACTCTGCAGAAGAGGTCTATCCTATACAACATTTTAGCCCCATTGATCTACAAATTAAGTTTATCCTAACAGCAGGCTTATATTAAAAAAACAAGACAAATAGTAGTACAGCCAAAACTCATATTTAAAATACAAAATCTTCTCGATATAATATAAAACCTTTAATTAAATACTTGCTATATACCAGACTTTGGAGTAAAAGGGAATATAAGAGCAGAAGAAGAAATACTACAGGTTTCTTATGTTTATTTACTTTTTTCTTATAATTTTTATTTTTTTATAAACATATAATGTATTATTAGCTCCAGGGGTACAGGTCTGTGAATCACCAGGTTTACACACTTCACAGCACTCACCATAGCACATACCCTCCCCAATGTCCATAACCCCACCACCCTCTCCCTACCCCCCTCCCCCGGCAACCCTCAGTTTGTTCTGCGAGATTAAGAGTCTCTTATGGTTTGTCTCCCTCCCGATTCCATCTTGTTTCATTTATTCTTTTCCTACCCCCCAAACCCCCAACGTTGCATCTCCACTTCCTCATATCAGGGAGATCATATGATAGTTGTCTTTCTCCAATAAGAAACTCAATTTAATAAGATAGTAACCCAAAACAAATAGTAATAACAAACAATAAAATTTAGTAGACACACATAATCTCTTACGGGAACAAAGAGAAGGGTGGCCAACTAATTCCTAACTAGTCTAACTAAGTGACATCAATTATTTTTCTTATTTTCTTTTTCTACAGAGATATATATATTCTATAAAGATTTCTTATTCTATAGGGATATTCATAGAGATTTCTGAGACTTTCTAATTTTACTCTGTAAGAACATGAAATACCAGCTATGTAAATGTTTATGAACCTAGCTCTCCACCAAAATGGAATTCAAAGATACATTATATTATGATTAAATTTGCTAAGCATTTATTTTGCACTAGGTATCTGAAGAAATTTTATAATAAAATCTACTGACACTTATTTACAGGAATGGTTCTTACCCAGGGGCAATTCTGCCTCCAGGAAACATTTGGCAATGTCTGGGGACATTTTTGCTTATCACAACTGGTGGAGGTATGCTACTGGCATCTAGGGGGTAGAAGCAGGGATGCTATTAAATATACTACAAATGAGAAGACAGCTTTCTAAGATAAATAATTAGCTAGTCCATTATGGCAGAATTACTGAGGTTGAAAAACCCTGTTATAGTAACAGCTTACTACTCTGCAACTTGAATTATTAAGCAGATTTATGTCCTTACAATCAGCCAAAAAAACCAGAAAAATGGCAAAAAATACTAAAGCAAACAAAAACAAATCCCAGGTTAAAAGGTGCTATGTTATCTGTTATGAAGTACCTACTGTATGCCAGGTACTATAATGACCTTGCCTTTTAACGGCATCAAGATTACCTGAGTAAAGAAATCTGCCCAAGACTGCCTTGCTAGTTATGGTCAGAGCTGGACTGTAAGTCTCCATCTACTTGATCTAAAGCCCATGCTTTTCCCGTTGTTATCACCAGGCAGCCAAACTGATTTTATCAAGTCCAGTGTTCGTGGACTTCACTAATGAGAGAGCCCCTCAGACCCTGACTCAAGATTTAGTCCCGCATATTGTAGACAAATTCTAGTAAGTCTGGTTTTCTGGTTTTTAAATCCATAAATAATTTATAATAGCAAATAAAAGGGCTGCTATAAGCTGGTACGAGGGCCAGAGGGAAATGTGAAAATTACAATGAGAGGATAAAGCAAAATAAAAAACAAACAAGAATACAAAGAGCCCCAAAGCCCAGGGCCTTTATTAAGGAGATAAATCATTCTGTACTCTACAGGACTACGATGGGGGAAGAGGAGGAGAGAGGGAACAGAGAAAGGAGGGAGAAATAAGGAAGGAGAGAAAGAGAAGAGGTTAGAGAAAGGTGGAGAGGAGATGAAGAAGGGAGAAATAGCAGAGAACGAGAGAGTGAAGGGAAGGAGAAGGGGGAGAAAAGACTAGGAGAACACAAACCAAGGAAAGACCAAGAAAACAACTTAGTGAAATACTGTGGGAAAAATTCAAACAAAGACAAAGAACAATGAAAATGGAAAAGGGAAAAAGGGAGACAGCACCCGACCCTAACCCAAGAGAAGCAGGGATGGAGACAGAAATAAACGGAGAATATAGAAGGGAAAAAGAAAAGTGTCCAACAGATTCCTAGAAATAAATGTTTACACTACTTCTATTCCAAAGTCTGTCTCTATGTATGTATTGTCCATTATGGTTAGTATCCACTAGCCACAGGATGCTATGAGCACTGTTAATGTGGCTATTCTGAATTGATAGCACTATAAGCGTAATATACACACTTGATTTCAAAGATTTAGTATAAAAATGTTAAATATTTCATTAATATTTTATACAAATCACATCAAATGATAATAATTGTAATATACTGGATTAAAGAAAGTAGTATTATTAAAAATAATTTCACATGCTTCCTATTCCTTTTTTAATGTGGTACTAGAAAATTTAAAATTATATTTGCAGTTCACATTACATTTCTACTGGAAGGTGCTGCTTTAGATTTTTAATATTGCTTTAGGATCCATACTAGTGCCACAGTAATATTAAAAAAAAAATCACTCATCTTTACATCCATCCCCAACTTTCAGAATCCTATCTGGCAAAAGATGTGGAACTACATATCTAGATATCAACCTGATTATGACAGGAACCATGAATTCAAACAGGACATAAACCTATATTAAGTTGTTTTTAATGGTTAAATCTAGGCAAGTGATAAAAGAGTTGAGTAAAGAATAGTGAGGTAAAATTGGAAAATTTAATAGAAGGGAGTAAAATGAGCATATACAATTTACAATCATGAAAGAATTCTGGGTCTCAAAGACTTGACATTATCTGACAAGCACACTGAAACATGCACTTGGAAGATTTTCATTACATTCGTTAAAAAAATGCCAATATACCTAGGGATATTTTTGAAAACTTTTTCTCAAGCACCTATTCAATGTTTTTTCAGGTCATTTAAAATATCATTTTCTTGTCCCTCATAGATGCCAGAATATTCCAAAACTTCACTAAAGAAAAATAAACACATTGTTCAACTATGAAAAACAAAAACCAATCTATTTTATATTTATTGTTTGTCACCATATTGAAAAAACGGTTTTGTTATACAGTGAGTATATTCCCATCTCCTTTTAATTCTGTGAAGTAAAACAAACTCAAAGCCATAGTCTAATTATTAGTTAGCAAAGAATTAAACATTTTGGAAGGATTAAAGGAGTGCCACTCAAACTTTAATGTACATACAAATTCACCTGAGAATCTTAATTAAAATGTAGATTCTGATTCAGTAGGTCTGGGGTAGGGCCAACATAGTACATTTCAAACAAGCTCCAAGGTGACAGCAATGCTGCTGGTCTATGGGTCACGCTTTTAAGGTGTTAAACATATAATTAATCCCAAATTTAAATGCAGCAGAACAATGTATATGGAGGAAATTAAAAAAGAAAAAAAATCTTCCCAAAGGAACCATTCTGTTTCCTATTTATGGCATCATCTCAAATAACAGGCATTTTTAGTGTTTCCAAGAGTTGGCTGTCCAGCATTACCAAGCTCAAAAACATATCAATCCATCTATCAAAGTCAAGAATTCTTGGCTTCTAATAAAGATCAAGTCAATATTTATTTGGGACAAGGGCCCTTCATTCATCCTGGGCTCTAACCAAAATTAGAATTAGAGAATCAGGGATAATGGAGAGGAAGTTTTAATATTTCTCTGAGAATAATGGTTATGCCTATGAAATGCAAAACACACATGTACTTATGTACCAACATTTATCATATATTATCACATAAAAATGAGTATTAAAAAGGTAAAAGTAATATACCATGTGAAAAACAGTAAAGACCCAATAATGGACTTCTTAGTGACATTTTTTCTTTACTTTCTGAACCTACCAAATTTCCTGCAACAAACATGCACACACTTCCATTATTCAAATACACTGAAATTAATAACACATGACAAAATCCATGAGAAGCAGCAGAGGAAAGCACTAATATATTAGGTGACTACTCAAGAATTTCTTGTTAATTTCTTGTTAATGATAGTTAAAAAGCATCCGAGGTAAGTATAATAAGGAATAACGAATTTTAGATGAGTTACTTACTTACCTTAGTAAAGTTATTCAGATGGCCTAGTTTTCTCATATTTGATACTCCTTGCAATTTGGCCACATTTTGGAGAATCTCCCTTAAGTTGTCAGAAGGTTCTAGAAGAAAAGACAAGACAAATTAACATCATTTTAGAAAAGTACTTTCCTAACCAAACACATAAAACATGCAGTTATTTAAGCTCCACAACTTTGGTCTTGGTTTAAAACCTTATTCTCTATCTCAAATCCATCTACTTAGGTGACTTCAAAGTCCATGTGAATGACCTTCACACCTCTGCTCCACTCATACCTATGATCCAACTCATGTATCATCACCTGGAATTATTTAACTACTAAACCTTAAATTTCAACATTCCAACTATTACTTCTTGCTACAATATACAAAAGGCGCCAAAAATACTGTCCAATATATTTGAATCAACCAAAAAACAGGACAAAATATATGAAACCATTGTTCTCAAAACACAGGACCTCAGTAAAGAACAGTGATCCCTGAGAGGTGAGAAACACACAACTGTACCCTAGAACTGCCCCCAGCTAACTGTCTTAAGAAAGTTCCCAGGTGTTGGTGCTGACAGGTAAAAATCCAGGCAAACAGTCCAAGTTTTAAAGACAGAACTCAAGAGTCCAAGAAAACCAGGAAGAATTAGAAAAGAGAGAGAATGCTGAAGATCTGCAAAGGGACCCCTCTAGTAGTCTGTACAGCAATGACTAGTCCATGCATGTGAGGAAATTAACTACTTGAAAGAAGTAAGAAGGAAAGTACCCTCTGCTCACACAGGACAGGGAGCAGTGCCTGTTCCTAAGAGCCAGACTGAAAATCTGTATAATTCACATGGATTGGTTAGAGTCAGAGTAAGACTAAACACTTCTTTTATCCCACCTAACAAATCTTCAAAGCAAAACTTGAAAGAATTAAAGTAATCCCAAGTAACTAAACTGTGTCTCAGACCAATGGTCAAAATTTATATGAAATAAAAAAAATATGAAGCACCTAACAAGGCAAAAATTACAATGTTTAACAGCCAGTTGAAATTTATCAGATATGCAAAGAAGCAGGAAAATAGACTTACAAAAAGCAGAAAAATTAATCAACCAAAATAACTCAGAACTAACAAAGATATTAGAATTAACAGATAAGAACATTAAAAGCCAATATGTGCAAAAACTTTGGGAGAGGCATGAAAGGTATGCAAATCATTCAAACTGAATTCCTGGAGATGAAAACTAGGTCTAAATGAAAATATACCAGATGGGAATAAATGCATAATAACTTTTTATAGAAAGTAAGAACTATGAACTTGAAGACAAAGCAATTTAAATTATCCAAAATGTAATACAGAGAGAAAAAAGAAATAAATGAAAAGAACATCAATGAACTGAAAGACCTCAAGTAGCCTAACACAATGACAATGTATAACTGGAATCCTCAAAGGAAAGAAATGGAGGATAAAAAAATTATTTGAAGAAATAACGGATGAAAACTTTCCAAATTTGATGAAAATAAGCCAATAAACCCTGGAAGTTCAACCAATCCCAAGTACAGAAACATGAAGAAAACTAGACCAAAGCACATCATAATCACGTTACTCAAAACCACTGGCAGAGAAAACCTTAAAAGGAACCATACTAAAAAAGACAAGTTATGTGGAGAGGGGCAAAGAAAAGGTTGACAGGAGACTTCTCATGAGAAACAAGGCAGATGAGAAGAAAGTAGAGCAACATCTTTCAAAATACTGAAAGAAAGAAAAAAGCTTCAAAAACATAAAAAACAATCTTAGCTCACTTGCTTTACAAAAATGGGTAACAGCCAGATATGGCCCTGTGGTCAGCAGCCCACCAACTCCCCTGGAATAGAGTGTCAATTTCCTCAGGTTGCTACAAGCTATTTTACTTTTCATATATTCAGCATCCATTTGTTTAAACAAAACAAAAGCACAAGCTAAAGAAGAAAAAAAGAGTATCATCACATGGCTGGTATTTTAATCTAAGAGCCATTATGACTTTGAGAATTTTATCTGTTAACACAAAATCAAAGAACTATTTGTTTTGAATTACTGTTTTCCTCAGCAAATGAAACTGCATTGTCCTATTTTACATTTAGCTTGCATCTGCTTATTTTCCTCCATTCTGTTTTACTGGGTGTTAGCCATGACAACCACAAACTGGTTAGTGCCAAACCACTAAGCACACTACATACCCCAGCTATTTCCAAGTACTTTAAAATTGCTATACACTGAGATCATTCACAGCATCTCCCACAAATTCTGGATTTTTTAAATCCCAATGTAACTCAATCTAATTTTAAATGGCTCAGTATATGTCTTTATAATTAGTGACTCTGAGGTTATCTTAAAAGTGGAATGAAAGCAGCTCATCACTGGGTAGAATCAGATTCCACCAAAAAGAACTGCAAGGTTAAATCAATGTTATTATTTAGTAATACCTTTTCACTATTATAAATGGTATTTGAAGAGATTGAAGAAGAAAACTGTAAGTAAACCAATGGTGTCAAAATGGTTTAATTGTATTTCAGAACTTTATATTAATTTTATAACAGCCTTCAAGGTAATTCAGAACCTATAGCATTTGCAAAATAAGAGTTAAGAGTTAAGATCAAGCCAGTTGAGAAATTCACCTAATGGAAACATATAACCTAACCAGTTCACATCAACTTATAATTAGGTTTTCAGGCACCAAAGCTTCACTGAAATGATCATACAGTTACTATTATGTAATGTTCTGATAGGACCAACAATTAAAATCATTAATCTGGAAATATTTATTCTTCACAAAGGTTTGTGGATTTCTAACTATTGCCTATTATCTAGGTACAAACTGATTGTAGACATTTTTGAAAAACCAATCTTGCTACAAAAATAAAATCTCGTATCTGAGTTCATTCACTCAACAAATAATATTTAAACATCTATTATAGGCAAGTACTATTTTAGGTAGTGGAAATACATCAGTGAGCAAAAGACATCCTTCTTTAATAGACCCTATATACAAGTAGAAGAAAACTGACAACAGCAACAAAAAAATCTCCCTGCACACAATCTGAAAATTGACAGGTGGTGAGAAGTCAACACCGGATCAAACGTTTGCCTCATGAATAATAATACAAAATGAACCAAACACTAATAATACAGGTGTTACAGTTGTCAATCCAAATCAAAATGAACTAGCCTTTCTCCTTCCTTCCCCTCCTCACCTCCTTTCTCTTTTACGTAATTAATTCCCAGGAACCCCCAACTAAGGACAACTTTCAAAGTTTCTTCATAACATTATCTGCTGAAAAAACAAGCTGTTTCCTTCCAGAAGCTACTTCCTAGACCAACTCAAAATAATATGAGCGCCATTTTAGATGAAATACTATGCAATGCTCATGTCCTACAAAGTTCCCATGGAAATAACAGGTTAAAGTTGCTGGAAAAGAAATGAGAAATCCCTGGTTTCTTCCTTACCTGCTACATCAGGAGTCTGCAAACTTTTTCTGTAAAGATCCAGACAGTAAGTATTTTAAACTTTGAAGGACATAAAGTCTCTGTTTTAACTACTACACTCAGCTGTTTTACCAAGAAAGCAACTATAGAAAATACATAAATGAATGAACGTGGCTTTATTTCAATAAAGCGGACTTGGCTGACATAGTTTGGCTCTATAGTCTTCTCCATATAGTCAGAACTTAAACTTGGATGAGTAGCGGGGAAACTGAGCTCAATGTGGTTTTTACTGGGGGTTGGTAAGATGGGAAGAAGCAAAAAGAAATTCAGGAAAAAGTTTACCTCTTTTTATTTCTTCCTACTCTCACTTAATGTTTCCAACTTAGTATCTCCAAAGCTATCTACTGATAACAGTGCTATGTGAGAAGTATAAAACACAAATGAGATTGTCAGGATATTCCCAGAAGCCCTGATGTTTAGGAAACCCACAGATGCCTAGGGGAAGAAAAATTTCAGCTAGCTGGCTATGATGGCAAACCATTCAAAAGCAAGGAAGCAAAACACAAAAGAACTAGTAGAATTACAGTGGCTCTTTTCCTCTTATTGTGTAACTTGTGAGTCCTGAGTGTTCCTGATGAATCTCTGAGGGTAATGAAATAATCAGCCAACTCTAAATATCTAGCAATTTAACATTATATAAACACATATGCATATACATACACATACATGCAAAAAAACACCAAGAGAAAACTACAGTAGACAAATCTTTTATCTAGATCTATATATGTACAGACACATACATATACACTCATTCCCCTCCAGCTCAAGTCTCCATATAGGCACACATTCACACATATACACACAGGTACACAGTGTATGTCCATATTTGAGTGAGTAAACATGCATTTATTTTAAAATGTCTTTAATAGTTACTGCTTTGTAACATGCTGCAATAAACTTTATAGAAGTATTTTTATCTGTTAATAAATACAAAACATAAAATTGATTTTTAAATAAATTTAGGTTCAAGTACATATAGTAGATTAATGACCAAGAACTACTAGCATACAGCTATTTGGGAGTACTGTAAAGAACTATGAAATGAAAAAGAACTGGATTCAAATCTAGTTTATTCACCTACAAAAAAACCACACAGCCCTGTCTAAGTCAATCTCGTGGGCATCCACTTTCTCCTATCTATAGTGAAAATACTAATTACTTACTTTGAAAGCACTGTTAAAAGATGTGAGGTGCTTAGCATAGTGCCTAAACCATAACAAATACCCAATAGTAGCAACTATAGTTAAAGTTATTTTTTAGTAAATACAATTTTTATGAATCGTGAAAATTATGTGTTTAGTCCAAGCAAATGCTTAATGCCTATGTTAATGTGTTTATTTTATTTTATTTTTTTTTAAGATTTTGTCACAGGGAGGAGAAAGAGAGAGAAACAGAGCACGTGCAGGGGGAGCCACAGGCAGAAGGAGAAGCAGGCTCCCTGATAAGCAAGGAGCATGATGCGGAACTCAATCCCATGATCTGAGCTGAAAGGCAAGCAGTTAACCAACTGAGCCACCCAGGCATCCCTATTAATGTGTTTAATGAATTTTTGTTTCATGTTTTAGAACATTACTTTTATGATCCAAGATTTGCTCATTTATTTATTTTTTTTAAGGTTTACTCATTTTTTAAGAAAGATTTTATTTATCTATTTGACAGCACAAGCAGCGGAGCAGCAGGCAGAGGGAAAGGGAGAAGCAGATTCCCTGCTTAGCAAGGAGCCTGATGCAGGGCTCGATCCCAGGACCCTGGGATCATGACCTGAGCCGAAGGCAGATGCTTAACTGACTGAACCACCCAGGTGCCCCAAGATTTGCTCAATTTTAAAGTAGAAACTGTTATCATCTCATCTGCCTTCTTGAAAATTTCAAAGAGGAATTACAAGTGGGAGCAGAGCTGAACAATATTTTCTGTGATTTACTTGTGAATATATGTGAAAAAATGCTAATAAAGCAACAAGCTAGTAAAGTAGGGTGTATTAAAAATTTAATGTAACAAAATTAAATATGACTACATAAATCTGATATGACTTAGTGATATCTTTAATATCATCTATTAGATACTATCTATTAGATAGACTTAAATGATTAAAAGCATATGGGAATTACGATAGTTGGTATTACCTTTGCAAAAGCCAGCAGCAAATCTGTCCCCCTCTACTAGCAAACACACCGGGAATATATCTTCCCACCCTTACCCACAGATCCAAAAGTTGAGGAAGAACTGCTTCAAGCTCTAACATTTCCTGAAATTCTCTAACAATTATTAATATCAAAGAGATATAATTCAGTAGGGAAATGATATATCCCATTGATTGCACCCTGGGAAAAGGACCTTCCTTTTACCTCTGATGCAGAGGAACTCAGAACTTTCAGGAGAGCCTGTTTCAACCTTTGGATCACATGGTAGGATACTTTTTCTTATACCAATGACAAAATATGCTCCTTTCTAACTTTCATCCATTTGTTCTGGTGTAACCATATGGAATGCAAAACAAGTATTATCATTGCTCACATACTGAAAATATTCATGTTTCCTCTCTATAGCAGGTAATCATCTTCTTTTAATCATTGACATATTTTAAATACAAATACTGTAGTAGAGATGGGCAAGGAAAATCTGTTACTACTGCCAGCAAATCAGTTTAATTATAATCTTCTTAAATGTTAGGTTTATCATACTAAAAACTGCAAGTTTTCATAGGGCTGTTTTAGAAGAATGATGGACATGAAGCACCTCTTGAGAGGGAATGATTTGGTAAGAGGCAGGGCTACATGGTCCCCAAGACGACAGACACTAGGTTTCTTTAGCCTGGCCTGCCCTCTGTCTTGCCAACTTGGGGAAAAATCCTTCTCATTCTTGAAGTCTGGCTCAGATGTATAAAGGTTTTCCCTAATCTACAAGACCCCCTCTTTATGTTCCCATGACACATCCTTCATACCACTACTGCAGCAGTTATGACAATGTATCTATCACATCTGCCTGGCTTCAAATTTACATCTGTTGTTTCACTATAATTATTAATACCACCTCCTTTCACTCTGCAAAGTATCCCACATTGTATTATAAATGATACTACTGTAAGTATAGTTAAACTTCAACTATTGTTAATAAGATTTTCTTAAACATGGGGCACCTGGGGGCTTCGTCAGTTAAGCATCTGACTCTTGGTTTCAGCTCATGATCTCAGAGTCTTGAGATCAAGCCCCATGTTGGGCTCCCTGCTCAGTGGGGAATCTGCTTGAAACTCTCTCTCCCTCTGCCCCTCCACCTGCCTGTGCAAATACTCTCTCTCTAATAAATAAGTAAACTGTAAAAAAAAAAAAAAAAAAAAAAAAAAAGATTTTCTTACAACTAGGTCTGCATTCTATTTCTTTTTTTTTTTAATTTTTTTTAAAGATTTTGTTTATTTGAAAGAGAATGAGTGAGAGAGAGCATGAGAGAGGAGAAGGTCAGAGGGAGAAGCAGACTCCCCAAGGAGCTGGGAGCCCGATGCGGGACTCGATCCTGGAAGTACGGGATCATGACCTGAGCCGAAGGCAGTCGCTCAACCAACTGAGCCACCCAGGTGCCCCTCTATTTCTTTTTCCCAGAGACAGAAGATAATAGTTTTGCTGGGTTCTTGTTTCCATGTCCTACTTGCATAATAACGATGGCAGGAAAAAGTGAGGTGACTTTTGCTGATCTGTAACATTTTGAGACTGTCTTTCCAATGACCCAAAGGTTCAGATCTCTTTCCCTCCACTTCAATTTTGGATGTCAAAGTTACCTCAGAGAAAAGTTACCTTTTCTCTATTCATTCAAAAATACATCTTCCTTTCTATAATTCCAAAGAAGTGCTGATTTTGAATGATTTCAAGGGGAAAAGATTTATATACTAATATGGGGGGGGGGGTCCTTGTTGAAGGTTATCATTTTGTAACTGATTGGATAAATTAAATAAGTGACATCTACCAGTTCACTAATGTGACTGGTTTACAATGGTACAAACAAAAATCGTGTCTTTAATTGGTTTATTACAAGCATGTCATAATATATTATAACTGTAAGATACAGGCCAAGATCAAGGTACAGAACATGAAACATAAGAGTCAGCTGGAAATAGGTAAATGACTCATCTGAACAGAACTTCTATTAAAAGATGTATACATACCTCTGAAACTAATAATACAGTATATATTACATTGAATTTAAATAAGATTTTTTAAATTAAAAGATGTATGAATATATAATCTTAATAATTAGAATTATATATTCTGTAATCTTTATTTCAAATCATAATTTTGAATAAATCCTTAAAAAACTGGGGTACCTGGGTGGCTTAGTCGGTTAAGCACCCACTCTTCATTTGACTCAAGTCAGGTCATGAGATCAAGTCCCAAGTCAGGCTCTGTGCTGTGTGTGAAGCCTGCTTGAGATTCATTCTCTCTCTCTCTCTCTTCCTCCCACTCTTCCCCTCCCCTGCTCACATTCTCTAAAAAAAATTTTTTTAATTAAAAAAAAATTAAAATAAATGACTTAAAATATTTTTAAATTTAACCTTTAAATGACAGAATAGGCTTCCCAAAGTTCCTAAAGAAAAAAAAAATGTAACATTAAGATTATATAATGGGAATAATACAGTCAGAACACAGGTTTCCCCACTAGACTGAACATAGCCATTTTACTACTTATGTAATTAAAAATATAAACGTATTCTATAAAGGGCAGTTCTGACTTATCCTGGAAGTAGCTCTGGATTTAGATTTCCAACTTTTATTCAAATACACTTCAGTGATCACTCTATGCCATGTACTGTGCCAAATGCTAGGCGAGAAATATTAATAAACATAAGATATGGTCTCAGCCCTGGAGATCAAACTTAAACGAGAAAAGAGAAGCACATAATCAATAATATATGACAGAGAGGTTGGCAATAAATATTATGGGAACAAAAAAAAAGAAGGGTGCCTGATAGACTTCACTAGACAATAAGACAAGTGAGAACAGGAAACCTTTTTCATACATGCAACCCTGGCCTCTGATACAATACCAGGCACATGGTGGGTTCTCAATAAATACCCACTGAAAGAAAGACTGAAAAGGGGAGATGTAAGATAGAAAAGAGTAGTATGTGAACAAAGACACATGAAAAAAATGCTATTTTCCTCAAGGACAGCAAGAAATTATGTATTCCCAGAAACAAGGTGATCAGGAAGAATAAAGGAAAAGGAAGATGCATTACAATGGCCTTATAACATAGACTAAGAAACTCAGGTATCTTTGAGCAAAGGGTAATTACTAGGGAAAACACTTATATAAGTAGATGGCATAATCAGCTGTGTTTTAGAAAGACAAGTTTGGAAAACAGACTGTAGGGAGGACAAAGGCAGGTATAAATAGATGTTACAAAATCTTCCATGCAAGAAACCATCAGTAATGAATCAGAGGCAATAAGAAAGGTATAGGATTAGAGGAAAGGTAGAGGGAGGAATCAAGGATAAATCCAAGTTTCTCAATTGGCTAACTTGACGTATGATACTATTTACTAATACAGAATCCTAGAGCCAAGTATAGAGTTAGGGATTTTTTTTTTTTTTTTAACCATCTGTAGTAATAAGAATATGTACCAAAAACAGTAACAGCAAAAACACCTCATAGTGTTATACGTTAAAATGATGGGACAAAATAACTGAGTATTTGGCCTACATACAAAAGAGACTAAAGAGGCGCCAGGGTGGCTCAGTCGTTAAGTGTCTGCCTTCAGTTCAGGTCATGATCCTGGGATTGAGTCCCACATCAGGCTCCCTGCTCAGCGGGAAGACTGCTTCCCCCTCTCCCACTCCCCTTATTTGTGTTCCCTATGTGTCTGTCAAATAAATAAAATAAAAAATAAAATATTTTAATATAAATATATATAAAAATATTAAAATATAAATAAAAAATATATATATAAAAACACAAGAGACTTACAGCCCAGTGGTTTTCAAACTTGTGTTCCTAAGAAATACATGAGTTATTATAAGAAATATTGATTGCAGAGCTAAGTATGGCTAGAAAGGGACCCACTGTAATGTGCAATTACAGGAGATACCCCAGTGATCCTTATACACACTTAAAAAATTTTTAAGGTATTTATTTATTTTAAAGAGACAGAGAGAACAAGCACTCCATGCATGAGTGGGGGGAGGGGCAGAGGGAAAAAAATCAGTCTTCATGCTGAGCAGAGAGCCCCAACTCAAGGGCTCAATCTCAAGACTCTGAGATCATAACCTGATACAAATCCATGGGTGGGACACTTAACTAACTGAGCCACTCAGGTGCCCCAAAACACACTAAAATTTGAAACATGCTGTAAAGACTACCAGAATATTATGTAACTAGATTCTGATACCCTTTGGATTAATTGATCTGAACTCTAGAAGAGTTAAGAAGCTACTTTATGAAGTATGCTTCTGTATCATTTTCAAATAAAATGATACAATATGAAACAACACCCAGGAAGACAAAATAAATTACTAATACATATAATCTACATTATACTAACATTTTTGCATAAATAATCTTTTAATGTCCACACTAACCATATAAAGTAGGTTACTATTACCATCTTCATTTAAGAAATGAGTTGTAAGAGACATTATTTTCCTAAAGTCATGTAAATACCAGAATTGACAACAGAATTTGAACCTAAGCAATCTGATTCTAGTATCTACCCTTATTCCCCAGTATAAAATCACTCTACAGTCTACCTCATTATACTGCCTTTCACAGGGCAGAGAACATATGTTTAGTATACACAGCAGTTTGTAATTACATTTATTCATGTGACTGATATTTATCTCCTCACACTCTAAGTCTGTTTCAGTTCACCACTGTATCATCCTATAACTAGAAAAATGAACACAGTAATCACTTAGAAAAAAATTACTGAACATACTATTCAGAAAAAAATTCATAAAAACTTTAAAGTACACCAAACTCTGTTTCTTGAAATAGGTGCTGGGTTCACAGGTGTGTCAATCTGTGAAAATTCACTGAGCAATACACACATATTACATTCAGTTCTCTCTCAGTATATTACAGACAATACAGAAACTTGTGACTTTAACTTGACTTTTCACAATCCAGCATTTGTAACAAAAGGAATCCCCACCTAAGACCTCTGAATATTAAAATACAAGAATTTATAAGATAATACTCTTATGATTAATTATAATAACAAGAGCTATGGTACAAATTATGTAAAACAGGAACAAATAAAGAAGATCATGTTGCATTTATTTTACAATTCTGAGGACCAAATTAAAGTATCCCCCTAAACCTAACCAAACTGATCTTGCTATTGCTTTGGAAAGGAATCTAAAAACTTATTTAATACAATTAACAAGGTAACTATCTTTGTCCACTCAAATTGGTCAAATTTTTATAAGATGTTTTAAATGAAAGCACTTAGGAATAGAAAAGAAACAGGTAGAAATTCAAATTATCTACCTTAAAAATCACCTTCATAATCTTTCTTTGCTCCTCTCCTCACACTTCGAAGCACTGTATTTACATTCATAGCAGTGCTACAAATCATGTTGCAACAGATGGAAAAAGAACCAAAGCCTAACTATTTACTTTACCTAATAATCTTCTAATCATTCCAATATTATCTATTTTACATTGTAAATGATCTGTGAATTTTCTGGTAAAGATGATTCAGGTTTGAGTTAAAAAATGAAGAGCAGGGGCACCTGGGTGGCTCAGTGGGTTAAGCCCTCTGTCTTTGGCTTAGGTCATGATCCCAGGGTCCTGGGATCGAGCCCCACATCGGGCTCTCTGCTCGGCGGTGAGCCTGCTTTCTCCTCTCTCTCTGCCTGCTTGTGATCTCTGTCTGTCAAATAAATAAATAAAATCTTTAAAAAAAAAAATGAAGAGCAGCTTGATAGGAAAGAATAAGTATGAATTGCTTTCTTAGAATTCATCTCTTTTCCTTTCTCATAATGAAATCAGAGATCAGTGGAACACTTGGGCTTATACTACAGATATGGGACAAGTGTGGTAGAAAACTCTACCCAAATTCACAAAGCACTTTTACTTTGTGCACAAGTACAAAGTATACCCAAGCATATACAGTACACAGAAGACATGCACCAGTCTACGGAAGTGGCTGTCATTCAAGGATCTATTTGTCATGATATTTATTTTACTGTCATTTGGGGGGGAGAAACCCAATATGAAAAATACTGTCTGCAACTAGAGCATTTTCCTTTTTTTTTTTTTTTAATTTTTTCAGTGTTCAAGATTCATTGTTTATGCACCATACCCAGTGCTCCATGCAATACCTGCCCTCCTTAATACCCACTACCAGGCTCACCCATCCCCCCCACCCCCCTCCCCTCCAAAACCCTCAGTTTGTTTCTCAGAGTCCACAATCTCTCATGCTTCCTCTTCCCTTCCAATTTCCCCCAATTCACTTTTCCTTCCCTTCTCCTAATGTCCTCCATGTTATTCCTTATGCCCTGTAAGTAAGTGAAACCATACGATAAATGACTCTCTCTGCTTGACTTATTTCACTCAGCATATCTCCTCCAGTGCCATCCATGTTGATACAAAAGTTGGATATTCATCCTTTCAGATGGAGGCTAAACACTCCATTTTATATATGGACCATATCTTCTTTATCCATTCGTCTGTTGAAGTGCATCTTGGCTCTTTCCACAGTCTGGCTATTGTGGCCATTGCTGCTATGAACATTGGGATACAGATGGCCCTTCTTTTCACTACATCTGTATCTTTGGGGTAAATACCCAGTAGTGCAAATGCAGGGTCAAGGGGTAGCTCTATTTTTAATTTCTTAAGGAATCTCTACACTGTTTTCCAAAGTGGATGCACCAATTTACATTCCTACCAACACTGTAAGAGGGTTCCCCTTTCTCCACATCCTCTTCAACTTGTTAAATACTGTCTTGTTAATTTTGGCCATTCTAACTGGTGTAAGGTGGTATCTCAGTGTGGTTTTGATTTGAATCTCCCCAATGGTTAATGATGATGAACATTTTTTCATGTGTCTGTTAGCCATTTGTATGTCTTCTTTGGAGAAGCGTCTGCTCATGTCTTCTGCCCATTTTTTGACATGATCATCTGTTTTTTGAGTGTTGAGTTTGAGGAGTTCTTTATAGATCTTCAATATCAGCCCTCTGTCTGTAGTGTCATTTGTGAATATCTTCTCCCATTCTGTGGATTGCCTCTTTGTTTTGTTGGACTGTTTCCTTTGCTGTGCAGAAGCTTTTGAGCTTGAAGTCCCAAAAGTTCATTTTCGCTTTTGTTTCCTTTGCCGTTGGAGACATGTCTTGAAAGAAGCTGCTGTGGCCGATGTTGAGGAGGTTATTGCCTATGTTCTCCTGTAGGATTTTATAGATTCCTGCTTCACGTTGAGGTCTTACCCATTTCGAGTTTATCTTTGTGTACGGTATAAAAGAATGGTTAAGTTTCCTTCTTCTATACGTAGTGTCCAATTTTCCCAGCACCTTTTATTGAAGAGACTTTTTTTTCCACTGGATATTTTTTCCTGCTTTGTCGAAGATTATTTGAGTATAGAGTTGCAGGTCCATATCTGGACTCTACTCTGTTCTACTGGTCTATGTGTCTGTTTCTGTGCCAGTACTACGCTCTCTGTGATCACAGCTTTGGAGTAAAAAAGCTTGCAATCAGGCAACGTGATACCCCCAGTTTTGTTTTTCTTTTTCAACATTTCCTTAGCAATTTGGGGTCTTTTCTGGTTCCATCCAAATTTTAGGATTTGTTCCAGCACTTTGAAAAATGCCGTGGAATTTTGATCGGGATGGCATTAAAAGTATAGATTGCTCTGGGCAGTACAGACATTTTAACAATATTTATTCTTCCGATCCAGGAGCATGGAATGCTTTTCCATCTTTTTGTGTCTTCTTCAATTTCTTTCATGAGTGTTCTATAGTTCCTCAAGTACAGATCCTTTACCTCTTTGGTTAGGCTTATTCCCAGTTATCTTATGGTCCTTGGTGCTATAGCAAATGGAATTGATTCTCTAATTTCCCTTTCTGTATTTTCATTGTTAGTGTTTAAGAAAGCAACTGATTTCTGTGCGTTGATTTTGTATCCTGCCACATTACTGAATTCCTATATGAGTTCTAGTAGTTTGGGGGTGGAGTCTTTTGGGTTTTCCATATAAAGTATCACATCATTCGAGAAGACAGAGAGTTTGACTTCTTCTTCACCAATTTGAATACCTTTTATTTTTTTTTTATTTTCTGATTACTGTTGCTAGGACTTCTAGTACTTTGTTGAACAACAGTGGCAAGAGTAGGCATCCTTGTCGTGTTCCTCATCTCAAAGGGAAGGCTGTCAGCTTTTCCCCATTGAGAATGATATTCGCTGTGAGTTTTTCATAGACAAATTTTATGAAGTTGAGGAATGTTCCCTCTATCCCTATACTTTGAAAAGTTTTAATCAGGAACGGATGCTGTATTTTGTCAAATGTTTTTTCTGCATCAATTGAGAGGACCATGTGTTTTTTCCTCTCCTCTTATTGATTTGTTCTATCACACTGATTTATTTGTGAATGCTGAACAACCCTTGCATTCCAGGGATAAATCCCACCAGGTCATGGTGGATAACTTTTTAATGTACTGTTGGATACTATTAGCTAGGATCTTGTTGAGAATCTTGGCATCCATATTCATCAAGGATACTGGTCTGAAATTCTTTTAGATGGGGTCTTTGCCTGGTTTGGGGATCAGGGTAATGCTGGCTTCAGAGAAAGAGTCAAAGTTTCTTCTGAAACAGCTTCAGGGAGAAGAGGTATTATTTCTACTTTGAATGTTTGGTAGAATTCCCCAGGGAATCCATCAGGTCCTGGGTTCTTGTTTTTTGGTAGGTTTTTGATCACTGCTTCAGTCTCATTACTAGATATTGGTCCATTCAGGTTGTCAATTTCTTTCTGTTTCAGTCTTGGTAGTTTATAGGTTTCCAGGAATGCATCCATTTCTTCTAGGTTGCTTCACTTACTGGCATATAACTGTTGATAATAATTTCTGATGATTGTTTCTATTTCCTTGATGTTAGTCGTGAACTCTCCCCTTTCATTCATAATTTTATTAATTTGGGTCCTCTCTCTTATCTTTTGGATTAGTTTGGCCAGTGGTTTATTGATCTTATTAATTCTTTCAAAGAACCAGCTTCTAATTTTGTTGATGTGTTCTACTGCCTCTAGGACATGAATACTGTTCCATTCCCCAGACTGGGGAGATTTTCATCTAGAATTTGTTCAACTGTATCTTCTAGTCTTCTATCTTTCTCCACCCCCTCAGGGATCCCAATAATTCTGACACTGGAATGTTTCATGGCATCATTTATTTCCCTAATTCTGTTTTCATGGTTTCTAAACTGTTTGTTCCAGGCCTCCTCCTGATCCTTCTTTTCTATCAGTTTGTCTTTTAGATCACTAATTCTATCTTCCGCCTTGGTTACCCTAGTTGTTAGACTATTTAGATTAGACTGGATCTCACTGATAGCATTTTTAACTTCTGTTAGATCGGCTCTCACTTCCGCCTTTAGAGATTCTATGTTGTCACTAATGGTTTTCTCCAACCTAGCCATTGCCTGGATAATTGTTACCCTGAATTCCCTTTCCAACATACTGTTTATGTCCATATCCAATAGTTCTGTGGGGGAGCATTTTCTAAGACAGTAAAATTAACTAAAAGCAATTACTATATTAAGATTTTTTTTTAAAGATATATTTATTTGACAGGGAGAGAGAGAACACAGTAGGGGAGAGTAGCAGAGAGAGGGAGAAGCAGATTCTCTGCTAAGCAGGGAGCCTGAGGTAGGACTTGATCCCAGGGTACTGGGATCATGACTTGAGTTGAAGGCAGATGCTTAACTGACTGAGCCACCCAGGCACTCCCTATATAGAGATTATAATCACTGGATGCTGTGCAAAAATTTCTGTGTCTTAATCTATTATACTTACAAAGATACCTATAAAATTATTAGATTTACACAGTCCCCTAATTAGGAAAATTTTATTATATGAGAAAAATCCTGTTTGCCTCTGAAACAATTCACTATATAAATGAAACCTGTGAAAGAATAGAACAGCTGAGTCTAAAGGCTGAGATAATTGTGATATACACCCAATCTATTAGAATTATTTAGAAGTTAGTTGTACATTTTGCTTGTACAGCTACTTTCATGTTTCTATTTTTCTCTATGAAACATTACTATTTATAGTTCAGATCACTTGTCTGACAGGTGGCTTCTATGAATGTAATGAAGGGCTTACCTCTTTGAAACTAATAAAGGAGCAAAAGGCTACAAATTCACTTTGGCAGCAGGACATTTACTTTAGCATGGGTTAGAAATGTTATTATCTAACATCTCCCATTTGTATTCTTGTTCTACAATTTATTTCATTCTAGGATTTCTACCATTAGTTATTCATTATTTCTCATTCATCTCTCTTCACTAGCTCTTTTATCTATCTTTAAAAAAAAAAAAAAAAAAAAGCTTCAGGGTGCCTGGGTGGTGCAGTTGGTTGGGCATTACAGTTCTGCTCAGGTCATGATCTCAGGGTCCTGGGATAGAGCCCTTCGTTGGGCTCCCTGCTCACCGGGGAGTCTGCTTCTCCCTCTCCCTGCTGCTCCCCCTGCTTGTGCTTTCTGACAAATGAATAAATAAAATCTTTAAAAAAAAATTGCTTCTGCCCCTGTTTTCCATTTTTGAAGTGACATTACTTCTTTCTTTTACCAAATCTCTCTGAGATTCAAATTAATTAATTCTTACCTCATCATCTCCTAAACTTGACCAATCTAGGCCACTGTTCCAATAAACTTGTTTTCATGTTTACTACTTGTCCAATTCAAGAGCTTTTTCTCACTTTTCAAACTCCCTGACTTTTCCATTATAGTACTGGCCAATGATAGCCAAATCCACCTTCTCTCCCTTGGTGTCCGTAATTATACTGCTTTAGTCTTCTTTCCTATTTCTCACTGTTCCTTGTGCATCTGTCCCCTTAAAGGTTTGTATTCCTCCTCCTGCTTCATCATATCCTTTAACACGACCTGAAGTTCTACCTGTTGCCTTCAGGTTTCTCTTCTCATTGTCTCCATAACTCTTAACAAATTTGATTTTAATTTTTAAGTGAACAATGCCTCAAAATCTCAATTCTGGACTTAATCTTCAAATAAAGCACCATAGCTCACTCTTGTGTTTGGTCTACCTCAAATTCATCATGTCCAATAATCTCATTCATCCTTAACCAAAAAAAGTTTCCAAATGTCCTTTTTGAGACAATAGCAACTCTGTCTGAAATAGAAAATTACATCCAGGTCATTACCAAATATCCCTGAGACTTCTTAGTGTATCTATCTTTTTTTTTTTTTTTTAAAGATTTTATTTATTTATTTGACAGACAGAGCTCACAAGTAGGCAGAGAGGCAGGCAGAGAGAGAGGGGGAAGCAGGCTCCCCGCTGAGCAGAGAGCCCGATGTGGGGCTTGATCCCAGGACCTTGGGATCATGGCCTGAGCTGAAGGCAGACGCTCAACCACTGAGCCACCCAGGCGCCCCTTAGTGTATCTATCTTTAGCACTACTTCTTCTTTTTTTCTTTACCATCCTCACCATTTTTTTTCATTATTATGTTGTTAGCCAACATACAGTACATCATTCGTTTTTGATGTAGTGTTCAACAATTCTTTAGTTGTGTATAACACCCAGTGGTCATCACCACACATGCCCTCCTTAATACCCATCACTGGGTTACCCCATTCCCCCACTCCCCTCCTTTCTGTAACCTTCAGTTTGGTTCCCAGAGTCCAGAGTCTCTCATGGTTTGTCTCCCTCTCTGATTTCTTCCCATTCAGTTTTCAGTTTTTCCTCCCTTCCCCTGTGGTCCTCCACGCTATTTCTTATGCTCCACATATGAATGAAACCATATGATAATTATCTTTCTCTGCTTGACTTATTTCACTTAGCATAATACCCTCCAGTTCCATCCTTGTCGATGCAAATGGTTGGTATTCATCCTTTCTGATGGCTGAGTAATATTCCATTATATATATGAACCACATCTTCTTTATCTATTCTTCTGCTGAAGAACATCTTGGCTCCTTTCAGTTTAGCTATTGTGGACATTGCTTCTATGAATGTTGGGATGTATGTGCCCCTTCTTTTCACTTACCTAGTAGTGCAACTGTTAGGTACTAGGGTAGCTTTATGTTCACATTTGAGGAACCTCCATACTGTTTTCCACAGTGGCTGTACCATCTTGCATTCCCACCAACAGTATAAGACGGTTCCCCTTTCTCCACATCCTTGTCAACATTTGTTGTTTCCTGTCATGTTAATTTTTGCCATTCTAACTGGTATAAAGTGGTATCTCATTGTGGTTTTAATTTGTATTTCCCTGATGACTTAGTGATGTTGAACATTTTTTCATGTGTCTGTTAGCCATTTGTATGTCTTCTTTGGATAAGTGCCTGTTCATGTCTTCTGCCCATTTCTTGACTGGATTATTTGTTTTCTGGGTGTTGAGTTTGAGAAGTTCTTTATAGATCTTGGATACCAGCCCTTTATCCATAATGTCATTTGCAAATATGTTCTCCCCATCTGTGGGTTGCCTCTTAGCTTTGTTGACTGTTTCCTTTGCTATGCAGACACTTTTTATCTTGATGAAGTCCCAAAAGTTCATTTTTGCTTTTGTTTCCTAGCCTTTAGAGACATGATTTGAAAGAAGTTGATGTGGCCGATGTTGAAGAGGTTACTGCCTATGTTCTCCTCCAGGACTCTGATGGATTCCTGTTTCACACTGAGGTCTTTCATCCATTTTGAGTTTATCTTTGTTTACAGCATAAGAAAATTCTCAATGGGGAAAAAAACAGAGCTTTTCCCTTCAGGTCAGGAACACAAACGGATGCCCACTCTCACCATTATTTTTCAACATAGTACTAGAAGTCCTAGCCTCAGCATTCAGACAATGAAAAGAAATAAAAGGCATTCAAACTGGCAAAGAAGAACTCAAACTCTCTCTTAGCAGATGATATGACACTTTATATGAAAAACCCAAAAGACTCTACCCCCAAACTACTAGAACTCACACAGCAATTCAGCACCGTGACAGGATACAAAATAAATGCACAGAAATCAGTTGTGTTTCTATACATAAACAATGTGACTAAAGAAAGAGAAATTAAGGAGTCAGTTCCATTTAAAATAGCACCAAAAATCATAAGATACCTAGGACTAAACCTAACCGAAGAGATAAAAGATCTATATTCTAGAAACTACAGAACACTTATAAAAGTAATGGAGGAAGACATGAAAAGATGGAAAAACATTCCATGTTCATGGACTGGAAGAATAAATATTGTGAAAATGTCTATGCTGCCCAGAGCAATCTACACTTTCAATGCAATCCCTATCAAAATACCATCGACATTTTTCACAGAGCCGGAACAAACAATCCTAAAATTTGTATGGAACCAGAAAAGACCCCAAATTGCCAGAGGATTTTTGAAAAAGAAAACTAAAACTGCAGGCATCACAATGCCTAACTTCAAGCTATATTACAAAGCTATGATCATCAAGACAGCATGGTAATGGCACAAAAACAGGCATATAGATCAACGGAACACAATAGAGACCCCAGAAACGGACCCCTGACTCTATGGTCAACTAATCTTTGACAAATCTGGAAAGAATATCCAGTGGAAAAAAGACAGTCTCTTCAATAAATGGTGCTGGGAAAATTTGGACAGCTACATGCAGAAGAATGAAATTGGGCCATTCTCTTGAGCATTCTTACACCACACTACTGCAGTATCATCATGTTTTTGTATATTACTAAGTTCTGAATCAGTGATTTGCAGATATTACCATATTTAGCATTGTTTATGTTTTTATGGTTAAGTAAAATCATTTCTACACACCAAATAAGACAAAACTCACCTAAAATTATCAAAACAAAAACATACTGGCTAATCTGGAGTCCCATGCATCAAAGTAAAAAATGAGAAGTTGAGCTTTTTTATCAACATTGGACAATGATGATCATAATCAGGCAAAAAAACAGTAATGCACAATTAAGTTGTGTAATACAAGTGTGAACAGATCCTCTAATTACAAGTTTACTACTTATTATTCTTCTTCACATTTCACTTAGTCATGCAAAAATAATTGCATTAACACCAATAATCAAAATCTAAAAGCAGATTTACAAATTCTCTTTGAATTAACCTTCAAAAGCTATGAATTACTACAAATGAAACCAGTATAATGCATTTCTTAGGTTACATCTTGCATGAACAGGAGGTTTGAATATGATCCACTAATTGCTAATATTTTTATATTTCTTTATGCATTCTGAAAATACTTTTGAGACATATTTGTTTTCCATATTTCCACTAATGGACCATGATGCTTCATGTGAAAACCTGGGGTCAGATAGGGTTAGGAATTCAAATATTTTTATTTCAAAATGTAGTATTTACCACAGTATTTACCACAGTATGCACCATACCCAGAAGGGTTTGAGGCAGCACTGCATATTCACCCACAAGAATATTTTTTAGGTAAAAGATATGAGTAGACACACTGAGATAATACAAATGCTCGTCAGGTTTTGTTGCCAAATGAATTTAGGTCAGGTTAGGTTTTCTCAGGACAAGTTATTCATGAAAATAGTTTTCATTTTCAGAGTTCTTGGGTTTTCAAGTTGTGGGTAAGAGACTGTAGGACTGTACAATTAATATTACCAACATTCTAGACCTTGTACTCTTTTCTATAACAGTCACTGAAACTGTCTTTTTTTCCATGTTCCCAATGACACAAAATTGTGGAAATACTGAGGTATAAATTTAGATCTCTTTATTCAAGTTTGATAGTTTAGTAAGAAATAAACTACATCACTCCAGAAATAACTACTGGTTGTCCACACAGAGAACCAGTGGCTACCTGGCTACCAAAGTACATCTGAAATCTACCAACATGGGTACTACTTGAATGTGATTAGAAATGCCAAATGTTGGGCCCTCCTACACCTACCGAATCTGACTCTTCATTAAAACAAAATCCTCAGGTGCTTCATTTGTACATTTAGGCAGGAAAAAGGTAATAGCAGGCCTAACTGCTTTTCCTTTAAAAGGTCTGCTCAATGGGTTAAGGGGTGCCTGGGTGGCTCAGTCGGTTTAGTGTTTGCCGTTGGCTAAGGTAATGATCCCAGGGTCCTAGGATCAAGCCCCATGTCGGGCTCTCTGCTCAGCAGAGAGTCTGCTTCTCTCTCTCCCTGTGCCCCTCCCCATCACTGATGCTCTCTCTCCATCTCAAACAAATAAGTAAAATCTTTAAATTTAAAAAAAAAAAAAGGTCTGCTTAACTCCTTGGCTGGAATCTAGAAACAAATCTGATGAGAGTGGCTCACTGGGCCTAAACTATTTACACAAACAATATGGTTTATGCTGAATACCAGGCTTTTCGTCTGTGAGTCTGGAATTTTGTTACCTGCCAGGTGAAAGGTACCTACTGGACAAATCCTCAATAAAAACCCTGGGGACTGAGATTCTAACAAACTCCCTGTTGTACAATATTTCACTTGTTCTCACAATCTGTTGCTGGGGAGGAATGACCCCACAGGAAGAAGACACTAAAAGCTTACACTTGGTTTCCCCTCATTTTACCAAATGTACTTTTTTCCCTAAGCTGATTTTGCTTTGTAATCTTTTGCCATAATGAGCCCTCAAAAATTATCAAACCTGGGGTGATCTTGGGGCTCTCCAGTACAACAATAAAGTTTGAGAAACACTGCTCTAGAGCCTAAATGTAGGACTTAAAGACTATGGCTCATCCCTGGACAAGTACAAGACAAGAAATCGATCTTGTACAGGGCACCTGGGTAGCTCAGTCATTTAAGCGTCTGCCTTTGGCTCAGGTCATGATCCAAAGTCCTGGGATTGAGCCCCTTGTCAGGCTCTCTGGTCAGTAGGGAGTCTGCTCCCTCTGCCCCTCCCCCGTTTGTGTGCATGCACAGTGTGCATGCTCGAGCTCCCTCTCTCTTAAATAAATAAAATCTTTAAAAAGAAAGAAAGAAATCCATCTTGCACAAAATCAGACCTTAAGAAAAGACTACTCCCCCAGGAAAAAGTGTGAACTGGAAGCACATGCATCAGACAGATGTAGATAGCAAAGAGTACCTCTGGGTAAAGCCGAAAACAAAATGAATAAAGACTTCCCTGAGATTCTGAAGCCACTGTACAAGGCTTTGGAGCTTAGATGTATGTACTCTTTTGCATGGTCCAAAAAAAATCCAACATGAGAATTTTAATTTAAAGTAGCCCCTTGCTGAATATAAGTCTCTTCAACAAATGTGTTGGGAAGATTAGAGAGCTACATGTGAAGAATGAAAATGAACCACTTTGTTTCACCATATACAAAAATAAAGTAAAAATGGATTAAAGATCTAAATGTGAGACCTGAAATCATAAAACTCCTTGAAAAGAGCACAGGCAGTAAAGTCTCTGACATTGGCCACAGCAATATTTTTGTAGATATGTCTTCTGAGGCAAGGGAAATAAAAGCAAAATAAACTATTGGGACTACATCAAAATAAAATGTTTCTAGGGGTGTCTGGGTGGTGCAACTGGTTAAGCATCTGACTCTTGGGTCAGCTCATCATGATCCTGGGGTTGTAGATCAAGCCCCACATTGGACTCAGCATTCAGCATGGAGTCTGCTTAAGACTCTCTCTCCCTCCATCCCTCCCTTCTCCCATTCTCTCTCTTTACATATATACATAAAATAAATAAAATATTTTTTAAAAAGTGTTCCTACACAGTGAAGGAAATAATCAATAATGCTGAAAGGAACCTATTGAGTGGGAGAATATATTTGCAAATGGCATATCCAATAAAGAGGTAGTGTCCAAAATAAATAAAGAACTGATACAACTCAACACCAAAAAAACAAATAATCCAATAAAAATAGAAGACATGAACAGTCATTTCTCTGAAGCCACACACATGAAAAGATGCTCAAAATCACTTAGGGAACTGCAAATCAAAACTACAATGAGATATCACCTCACACCTGTCAAAATGCATAAAATCAGCAACATAAGAAAATAAGTGGTGGAAAGGATGTGAAGATGAAACCCTCTTACATTGTTAGTGGGAATGCAAACTGGTGCCATCCACTACGGAAAACAGTACAGAGGCTCCTCAAAAAAATTAAAAATAGTACTACCCTGTGATCCAGTAATCACACTATTGGGTATTTACTCAGAAAATGCAAAACACTAATTCAAAGGAATACATACACCCCTATGTTTACTGCAGCATTATTTACGATAGCCAAACTATGGAAGCAGTCCAAGTACCCATCAATAAGTGAATGGAAGAAGATGTGGGTGTGTGTGTGTGTGTGTGTGTGTGTGTGTATAATGGAATATATATGTATATATAATGGAACATTACTCAGCCATAAAAAATGAATTTTTGCCATTTGCAACATGGATAGAGCTAGAAAGTATAATGCTAAGCAAAATAAGAGAAAGAAAAATAGTATCCGACCTCACTTATATGCAGAATTTATTTAAAAGATTTTATTTATTTATTTGACAGAGAGAGAACACAAGCAGGAGTGGCAGGCAGAGGGAGAGAGAGAAGCAGGTTCAATCCCAGGACCCTGGGGCCGTGACCTGAGCTAAAGGCAGATGCCCAACTGACTGAGCCACTCAGGCACCCCTCGTATGTAGAATTTAAGAAATAAATAAACAAAAACAAACAAACAAACAAAAGAGAGAGAGAAGAGAGACAGAGACAAACCAAGAAAGAGACTCTTAACTATAGAGAACAAACTGATGGTTGCCAGAGGGGAAGTTGGATGGGATGATGGTGATTAAAGAATACACTTACCATGATTAAAAAAATAAAATTTTTTAATTTTTTAAAAAAGTAGCCCCTGGTCTACCATACTCCCAGGCAGTAGAAAAAGCAAACTCAACCATCAACCAGCCCCCATAACCCACTCACACAACCAGGTACCCACACTTAGCCTGGGTAACCTAACAAATTTAAAGTGCAGAAGCAAAAATCACAAACACAGAAGGAAACGTGAAAATAAGGCATTATAAACAGAAACAATAAACAACAAAACAATCTACAAAGGCTTGAAATACTAGAGTTATCATATATATATATACACACACACACACACACAATAAAATAATGTTTTTATATATCTAAGGCAACGGGGGTTGGGGGGAGTAGGACCGTATTGGCAAACTTGTTCCATAAAGGGTGAGACTGTCAGTATTTTAAGCTTTGAAGGCCATTCGATCTCTGTCACAACTACTTAACTCGGCAGCTACAGCATCAAAGCTGTCATAGACAATGCTCAGATGAGCATGGCTATGTCGTGTAGTATTTGCAAGCTGTATCTGTGAGATTTGGAAGCTACAACTTAACAAACCTCCAATTCAAAGAAAAAGGACTGAAAATAAAAGATTCAAGAGAGCACTTATTTAAAAAGTTACAAACATCCAAGCATAATTTCTTTAAATAATTATCATGATTAAAATTTAAAAACTCAGTGGGGGGGATAAACCAAATAAACACAGCTAAGAAGAGAATTAATAATTAACTGAAAGACACATCTGAAGTTTTATACAGAATGTGGCCCACAAGAAAGGAGATGAAATACATGAAAGAGCTTAAAAAAACAAGAAAGATAATGGGAAAGCCTAACATACATTTAATAAGAATTTCTAAGGGAAAGAAAAATGCAGAAGATGCAATACTTAAAAAGTCAAATACTAAGAATTTTTTGAATTGTTCAAAGACATGAAATACTTAGAATCAGGATGCCCAATAAATCCCAAAGTAGGATGCGAATAAACATGTTAACTTATTTTACTAAAAATGTTTAAAACTGAAGCAAAAATTGTTATTAGAGAAAGAAGACAAATTATCAAGAAATAAAAGCAATTTGATGGACAGTTTGCTTTTTTTTTTACATATTAAGAAAATAAAAATAATCAAAAGTGTAAGAATCTTGTATGACTCCTGACTCAAAATGGTATCTGTTAAAGAAAAAGAAATCTATAAGACAATCAGGAAAATCTGAACATTAGATGATATAAAGAAATTACTGTTAATTTACTTGTGTTAATGGTATTGTAGTTATAGATTTTAAAAGTCCTTATCCCTTAGAGATATATCCCTTAGAATCTTTATCCCTTAGTTATAGATTTTAAAACTCCCTATCCCTTAGAGATACAACTGATGTTATCTACAAATGAAATTATTAGATGCCTGGCATTTGTTTTAAAATTATCCATGAGGTGGAGAGGAGGATAAACAGCTGAAATAAGATTGTCCTATATGTTTATAATAGTTGAAGTAGGGTGAGCAATACATGAGCGTTCCTATACTTTTTTCTCTACTTAAGTCTATGTTTAATAATTTTCATAATAAAATATTTTTAATAAAAACTGATAATCCCAAGTGTTGACAAAAGTATGATTCTGGAGCAAGTCTTAAATATTGCTCCTATGAGGATACAGATAGAGGAGATATATAGCCATATACAGATATATAAATATATACAATATAAGCAGTGATTCTACTATACCAAGTTACATAACCTAGAGAAATTTAGGTAGGAGTATCACAATTCACATATAAGACCATGTATAAAATCATTGTTTATAATTATTTATAATAACAAGAAACTACAAACAACCCAAATGTCCACGATCAAAAGAATGGATAAATAACTATTATTTATTTTAATAACATCTTCCCTCTGGATTTTTACCTAAGCATTTGCCAGATACTATGCTAACTTCTTTAAACAAGTTTTCTCATTTAGTATTTATAATCTTGCAAGATGCACAATATTATATCCCTTCCCACATATAAGAAAATTTAGGCTCAGAAAATTAAATAGTATGCCAGATATTTCCCTGCAATATTATGGCAAGAATTTGAATCTAGATCTCCCCTACTACAAACAGTTTTCATTTCACGGTAATAATTAGGAATGTATATTTTCAAAAAAGAAACAATTTGCTAATCTTCTAGGCAAAATAACTTAAATTGGTATTATAAGAAAAATACAGTACTATAAAAGTAAACAGTAGTTAATTCAGACCTGTACAAATTACCAACAAGGTTGGAAATAATTTGCGATTCCTATTTTATGTGTTTAAATGTGTATAAACATACAATAAAGACAATGGGGGTCATTTCTAACAAGTTTATCTCAAACAACCTGCTTAATATTGTCATAAGTCTCCTCAAAGTACAGTAATAGTTGCAACCTTGTTAGTATGTACAGAGCCCTTTCTTTTTTAAAAAAGTCTCACTACATTAAGTCATCTCCAAAGTGTCTGCCAACTAACTCTAGGTGCTTATTCAGCTTCAGCTTTAAGCTTCCACACCAGTAAACTTCAACGACACTAGTTCATAAACCATGAAGCCCTTCTTTAGTGCAATGCTTGGCTTACTAAAAATGCTCAGTTCAGATCAAGGGAGAAATATCAAATGGAGAAATAACATTATCAGTTAAGAATCACATGCATGCGGGGCGCCTGGGTGGCTCAGTGGGTTAAAGCCTCTGCCTTCGGCTCAGGTCATGGTCTCAGGGTCCTGGGATCGAACCCCGCATCGGGCTCTCTGCTCAGCAGGGAGCCTGCTTCCTCCTCTCTCTGCCTGCCTCTCTGACTACGTGTGATCTGTCAAATAAATAAATAAAAATCTTTAAAAAAAAAAAAAAAAGAATCACATGCATGCTACTTCTAGTGATTATCTTCCATAGCATGAGAGTGTTCAATTTGAGTGTTAATTAGGATTCCACTCAAATACTTTTACCTACTAAGTATTTTTTAAAAGCAGATCACTAATCAAAATATTTCGTAGTATTTCTCTTATTTATTTTAGGCTATTACAACATCCTTGCTGCACTTAACTAATACTTTCCCCAGGAAATGCTAACAGTAAAAAACAATAATACAACTTAACTTCTCCTTCTTTATTTGCTAAAAGTGTAAAACATCCCTCGATTAACAAACCACAACCCAGACATTATACAACTCTATTTGTTATAGTAAAACAGGTTTCAAGTCTAGTGTCACCCCTAATACTGCCAGAAATCCTACACTGAGGATTATGAAGCCTCAGTGATGCTCAGGGGAAAGAATGTCATGATCCCTGGGCAACCCCTGCAGAGCACACATATTCATATTCAGGACCTAGAACATTGCCTGGCAAATAAAAAATATTAACTAAATAAATGTTCACCCACAGAGGGACCTGAATGGCTCATTCAGGAAAGCATGCAACTCTTGATCTAGAGGTTGTGAGTGCAAGCCCCACATTGGATGTAAAGAGTACTATAAAATCATCATCATCATCATCATCATCATCATCACGCACAGAATTAACAAGCAAAATTTGGTAAAAAATAAAAATTTTTGGCTTAACCAGCTGAAATAGCTGAAAGTCTACATGCTAAAAGAGAACATGTTGCAAGGATCTCATTCACTTTAAAAAGAAAGTACAATTTTAAAAATACATAAGTAGAAGTTATGATATTAAGATAAGATTCTCCCAAAACTCTGCATGTAAGCTATTCTGCTTCGAGCTCATATTCAGAATAAAACATTTAAAAGCACTAAAGAGAATAAAGGTAAAATTAATTTCTCCCACAAATAAAATTAACTGCTCCCATTCCTGTACTTTCCCTATTTCTTTATACTTTCAATGATAGATTCAGTATCTAAATGAAAGCAGCATCTAGCAACAGCAGCAGGAAAGTGAAAAGAACAGAATCATATTTTACAAAGGTCAGGGAAGACTAATAACTCCCTTCTTGGCCTCCTGATTTGTCAGTCAAGTTTTCTGAATGACAAGTAACTAATTTTTAAAATCAAGGTCTGATTTATCTTGTAACCTCAACCTTGAAACTTCAGAAAACAGAATACTCTGGTTATGGTATATAGTCAGTAATTAACTGAATAAATAAATGAATGAATACAGCATTTCCACTCATGGTCACAAAGAATTGTCATTAATGACAACTCAAACATTATTTGCTAACTCAAAATACTAAGGTGATTAGGGTTAGACACACGTAGCACAATTTTAATGCAACCATCCTTTCTACAATGTTGGTTTTGTGACTTTCTCCTCTTGAATACTGAAGTCTCATGTGATTCAAAGTGGATATAAAGTGAAAGGATTAATTCATTCACTTATTCATTCAATTAACATTGATTCAGTGACATGTGCCATGCACAGGCTTCTCCAGGGGCCTCAGTCCACTATCCACAGACCAATCAAGAGTTAGCTTTCTAAATAATCAGATAATGTCACTCCCCTGCTTAACCTTCTAATAGCTTCCCTTTGCAAGCACACCACAATCTCTAGTCTCATACTCTCCTCTCCCTCTGGTTCATTGAGCACTAACCACTATTTGTTCTTTCTTTATCTCTGGGCCTTTGTACCATATTCTTTTACTAGGAAGAAGTAAGTAGACCCACCCCCCATATCTTCACTTTATGCCACCTCATTAGTCCTGAATCAAAAGTATCACTGCCTCTGATAAGTTCTCTCTGACAATCCCAACTACCACTCAACTCCCTTTCAAATACCCAATTGCACACTATTCAGAGCATCAGTACTTAACTTTCTTATTTCACGTGTTTATTGTCTGCATCCTTCCCCACTAGAATATAATCTCCTCACCGACAGAGACACAATCTTTTTCACCCCTGAATCACCAAGAAAGGAATGGTAATCTGCATATAGTAAAGGTCCATAAATGTTTTTCAACTGTGCCTGAGGAAGCAGACATGAACAAATTATCACAATGTTACAAGAAAGGTAACACAGAAAGTTTTATACACTATAAAAGCCCAAAGAAGGAAGATGCTGAACCTGCTGGGGATATTAAGATTAATTTATATGGAAACCTTGTTGCTAGCTACAATAAAGATTGGGAGAAGACAGAACTAGAATGGATAGAGTAGTTAAGAAGCCAATGCTCTCATCCAGGAAAAGTAAATGGGAGCCCAAATAAAGGCATAGTAGCAGAAATAAAAATAATTAGGATGCCTGGGTGGCTCAGTCTGCTGAGTGTTTACTCTTGGTTTTGGCTCAGGTCATGACCCTGAGATG
The DNA here is from genome assembly GCF_963455335.1 of Martes martes. Taxonomy (NCBI): domain Eukaryota; kingdom Metazoa; phylum Chordata; class Mammalia; order Carnivora; family Mustelidae; genus Martes; species Martes martes. Next base: position 135,288,285 of record NC_137892.1, on the reverse strand, counting down.
GAGCCTGTCAGGGTCCACACTCAGTACAGAGTCTGCCTGAGATTCTTTGCCCTTTCCCTTTCCCTCTTCCTCTCCTTCTGCTGCCCCCTGCCATGCACTCTCTCTAAATAAATAAAATCTTTTTTTTTAAAGATTTTATTTATTTATTTGACAGAGATCACAAGTAGGCAGAGAGGCAGGCAGAGAGAGAGGGAAGCAGGCTCTCTGCTGAGCAGAGAACCCGATCCGGGGCTCGATCCCAGGACCCTGGGATCATGACCTGAGCCGAAGGCAGAGGCTTTAACCCACTTAGCCACCCAGGCGCCCCAAAATAAATAAAATCTTAAAAAACAGTAATAAAAATAACAGATTTAACACTTTTCAGAGATAAAATCATTATCATCAGACTGGTAGCAGATTTGATGTGTAGAATAAGGACAAGGAACGAGGCCAGGATATCTCCTGGGTTCCTGCTTTGGCCCCATTAAAGTACTGCTCTTAGCCCAGATGAAATATATAGAAAGATTTTTAGAACAATAATTATTAAGTCTGAGACATAGATATGTTGATATAAGTGACTATACGGTCAAGATGTTAAGTAAGCAATCTGGAGCCCTCACACTAGAACATAAACTTCACAGACATTTATTCCACCAATAAATACATAATCAAGTACATACAATGTGCTGGGGCTGTTCTAGGTACTGAGGATACAACGGTGAACACACAAAAAAGTGTCCTCATAAAACTTACATTCTTTGGAGACAAACAATAAACAATACTGTAACAGCAATAGTGACAAGGACTATGGAAGAAAAAACAATATAAAAGAATGGAAAGTGAGGGAGATAAGGGCTACTTTAGATAAAACAATCAGAGAAGGCCTCACTGATAAACTGTGAGTTGAACAGAGGATTACACAAACTGAGGAAGGAAGCCTCCAAGTATGGGGGAAGAACAATTCAGACAGGATTTAACAGAGGTACAAAGGTTCTGGCTCTGAAAAAAGTCTATGGGTAGGAATGAATGGCAAGGAGGCAGTTTTGCCAAATAAAGTGAATAAGAGGAAAAGAGTTAGGTAATGAGATTATTGTAGAGGTAGCCAGGGGCTAGATTACAATGGGAGTCATCCCATAGAGTGGCAGCGTATTTCTTAGAAAAATCATCTTGTCATACAAGTAATACGGTGCTGAGAATATACCAGGTGCTCAATGAATTCTTTTCAAATTAGTAAGTGAATAAATCAATGAATTAATGAATCCCCATTACATTTGACCACAATTTATATTTGACCACAATTTATATTCGACCAGTTCCTGAACTCCAATTCACCCCCAAAGGAAAAATCAAACAGCAATTTAAAGGGCTATATTATAAGCTTTAGCAATCTTCAGAAGCAGAATTTTTAAAATCTTTCTAACAGGGACATCACCACTAGAAAGTACATATCCTTCTAAGGGGACTGCTTAAAGGAAACATATACTTCAGAGTATATAATTTCCAGACTGTCTGCTAAAACAACACATCATTTGATAAACCCTTCACAAAATAATCAAAATATCATTTTAGACGAACCTCTGATCATGTTGGACAGCCAAGAGTTTACTACTTCAACACTATTCTAGGAAAAATCATTTAAAATAGTTCAGGGGAAATATGATGTACTGGTATGTACAAGAGCAGTAAGTAATATAATCCTGAAAAACATGGTTCAAAATATAGATTTACTGCATTTTGTCATTCCTAATTAATACTATTAAACAAGCATTCACTCAAAATTCACCACTAAAACGAAGCATTTTTTGATAGCTAATAATCCGTACTCAATGAACTAAATAGTCTAGACTCAGAATCAGCAAGGATCTTTGAAGGTTATTACTATGTTCCCACCTTCAGGGAATTCCAAATTTATTGTTTCCCATATTCCCAGAGTAGATTCATGAACATTTTAAACATTCTGAATATTTAAAACAAAGTGAATACTAATATTTTTAAAAATATCAACATTTAAAAAATGCACTTCATCAGAAGTTTCTTTACCTTCAGTAGAGTGAATACTTGTTTCACTTTCACATTTACTCTTGCTCTTGCATACTGAAATAAGTAAAAATTTTTTTTATTCTACTAATCTATGCTAAGCACATAGTGCTACGTTGCTTTCAAGTATTTAAGCAATTTTCTATGCAATACTCAGTCCTAATTTCTTGGGGACAAGCACCAAGAGATGAGCAATGAAATCTTTTTCTATTAAAGCACCACCAACTCAGGGAGAAAGAAAAGCCCTAAAATCCAGTGACGAAGTAAAAGCAAAAACAAAAAAACCTTTAACAATTAAAATTTATTTTAAATTAAGGAACATAAAACATTATCAAGCACAGCAAAAGACAAATGTCCATTTCTATACCACGTCCTATTACATTAAAGTCACAAGAAGAAAAACTAGAAATAGAGAAAGAAACAGAAACCAATGAGAGAAATTGAGAAATACAGGGAAAGAGAGAAAAACAATCACTTAAAGACACTTTATAATTATCAATGAGGTCTTCGATACTCTCACTTAACCTCATAAAGTTCTACTATGTCTACTAAAAATATCAATTGCATTACTTTACGACTCTCTCATATGTTGAAACCTAAAACAGGATTAGACAAGTGTTCTAATGGCCCCTTTTGAGCTCTTAAGAAAGAGAATCATAAAAGACATTTAAACATTTATGCTCCTTCAAGGAGAAACATCTCTATTTTATACTCTAACAACTTTTCAACTTTGATTAATACTTAAAACTGTTTGTTATAAATCTAAAATATTAACACACTGATATTTCTGTATGAGCATATCATTTTAAGTGAAGACCAAGAAATGTTTATCATCCTCCCTTTTTTTCCTATAGAAATACTAACCAATGTCAGTAATCATTCCACCAATTTTATTAGGTCAACACAAAACTTTTATTGGACTGGAATTCTAATTTTTCCAATCTTCTTTCTAACCTGTAGCTTTGAGTTTATTGAGTTCTGATTATACTTTTTCTTTCTCCCCCTTGTTTTTTAAGATTTTATTTATTTATTTTGACAGAGCGAAATCACAAGTAGGCAGAGAGCCAAGCAGAGGGAGAGGGGGAAGCAGGCTCCCCACTGAGCAGAGAGTCCAACGTGCGGGGGCTCGATCCCAGGACCCTGAGACCATGACCTGAGCCGAAGGCAGAGGCTCAACGCACTGAGACACCCAGGAGCCCCTATACTTTTTCTTTAAACAACCATTAAGAAAAAAAAAATTTACCTATCTAATGTATTGACTACAACCTATTAAAGCAAAAGATCAGGCTAAAGAGGCAAAAGACTAAGATATTCAGAAAATGATTTAAATTTTTTAAATAAAGTTGGAATTAATGTCATTATTCCAAACTCTATCCACTCATTCAAATCCACTGCCCATTCAAAAGGAAAGAATATATCCATATCATCACATACCTAATAGATATAAGCAGACTTGGATTAAAATAACTTGAACTCTACACACAACATGGTGATTTAACATAACATTGGGCAAATGAAATCAGATACAAAAGAGTACATACTGTATGAGTGTATCACAGAAAGTTCAAAACAGGCCAAACTAATCTATGGTATTAGAAGTCAGAATAGTGGCATCCTTCGTGTGGGAAAGTAGTGCCTCGAAAGAGACAGAACGGGAGCTTCTGAGGTATTGCAGCATTCTGATTCTTGATCCGGGTTCGGCTTATTCATGTGTTCAATTTATCAAAATTTATAGGACTATACAATTATGACAAACATTTTTTGGATCTGTTTTCTTTAAATAAAAAGTAACTAAACATTTACTGCTCTCTCACAACATTATGTATTTTAACATGTAAAAAGAGAAAAGCATCTAATATCTCCACAATTTTCAAGGCCCTCAGTAACTTACCTCCACCTTACAATGAATCCAATATGAATACTAAAATTCTATATCCTTATTATTCCTCTCTCAATAAAATGTTTAATGTCTTTATTTACGCTCAATTCCTCTTGACTTAACAACATCCTGCTCTTTCAAAGCTGTAACAATGCCCCACTTTCTTTTATTTTTTCCCAGCTCACACTTATCTTTCCCTTCTCTCATTTCTGTTGTTTTAAATGACCACTAAAGAACACCTAATATATATAGGTATTAGGTACAGATAAGTGCCAAACTGTGCCAAAACTGTAATAAATATTTTACATTTTATTCACTCCTCAAGTGTTATTTTGAGCAGAGATGAGAAAACATGCTCAGAAAAGGCAACCTGTCCAAACTCAAAAAATTCTAAGAGGCAGGGTCAACATTCAAATCCAGATCTGACTCTAAAGGCCATGCTTTCAGCTACAGAGAGAGTTAGACTATCTCTATCTTATGCAATTAGCATATTATTTAATGTCATTTTGTCCATATTAGTCATATTTTGTACCTTAATATCTATCTTTATATAATCCTACAGTCCATGTTGTATACATATATACTAACTCTATCAAGTCATACCTCACCTACCTTGAACTATACTATGAGGCCATGCTATCTGGAAAACAACCAGGACGTAAAAGTAAGCACACCAAAAAACGGCAATAAAGATTCAAAGTATGTATCATCACCAAGTTTAATCACTACAGGTAACATATATTATTGACAGCAGGGGCCCTTAATTCTACATAATCACAACCTATTGATATTTATTTTCCATATAATATTACCAAGTCCAGTTATATAGTTTCTATTTTATAGCACAGTAAAAGTAAAAAAAGAACTGCTAAATACAGGAATACGAGTTGCAATGTAAAGTGATAGCTGAGTATAAGAAAATAGCACATAAGATCAAAAAGAGCAGTCCAATGTCACACAAGGTAGTAATAAATTGTCCTGCCCCATCTCCAACAAAATAATCGACATTCATGATGGCCCCAGCCAAAGAGAAAAAGTTAAAATGTAGTTGATATATTCTTCTTAACAAAGGAGAGAAATATGTAATAGTTATAGAAATAATTATATCAATAATGGCTAAAACGTATATTTCAGAACTCAACCAGTAACTTTCTTCTTGAGGGTTCCAAATCAACATTACTATAATATACAGCATACTAATTTAATTGCTAATTATTCCAGCAATATGATTTATTTTCTACTGTACTCGTTTTTAGAAAGATTATAAAAGGTTAAGTGCGTGGGTTTTAGAATCAAAAACAGTGAATGGGATCTGAATCCTACCTCTCTCTTCTACTGCCAGTGTGACCTTGGGCTACTTAGGCTCCCTCTGGGCCCCACTTTCTTCACCAGTTATATAAGGATATTAAAACATATTTTCTAGAAATGTAGGAAGACTAAATTAGATAATTTAAGTAATGTTTTTAACAGTTTCCAACATATAATGAAGTTCAAAATATGGTAACTGCTATTTTTTGTAATCAAAGACCATGTCTTAAACATCTAACAACCAGAACAATGCTGAACACATAAGCAGTTCTCAGTAAGTAGTTGGGGACTGGCCTGTATGAGAAGAAAAGGTAAGACTCTCTAACAGCACACAGCAGTGTCCAACGTGAGTAAACCTATTACTTTTGTTTGTGAATATTTACAAAATAAAAATACGCAAGAAATAGGATCAATTACTGAAAAATGATTTATTAAATTTTGGTTAATTTGATATAAGAATTTCATTAACAAACTTAGCTGCTCAGCAAAGAAACAACTTTGAATAAGCTACCTATCAATGAAAGGTTTGAGTGATGATGGATGACACCAAAGATTCCTGTTTTGAATGGGGGAGCTAATAAAATAATTTCTGAAGTTTCCAAATATGCTTAGAAATAAATATGTAGATACACACATACCTCCCTCAATCCATTCATATTCAAGTATCCTAAGTGAACATTTAACTTGCAATATAACTACTTATGTTAAAAATAACTATACTTATTCTCTACAGTACCTTTAATATAGAAACAATTACTGATGTAAGTGAAAAATTCTTCCTAGGATTCAAAAGTAAGTCTAAACTTTTTAAATAAAATAAAATAACTATCAAAAGAAACTATCACTATCAAAACTATCAAAATAACTATCAAAAGAAACATAGCATAGTAAAAGGCATCACAACAGCTTATCCAAATTTCTTAACCTTTTTTATCTCCTTTTTTATCTCCTTTTAAAGAATGATCAGCATCTTTTAAAATGTCTTCCATTTCACTAGGTAAAACAATTATATTTCCGTATTCAAAACAATGGTGAAACATGAACACATCTCCCATGACAAAGGAGAAAAAGGTTATTGTAAGGTTCTTATTAAAATATACAAAGTGATTTAAACATTTTTTAAGGCTATGCTAATCTAAAATTTAACTCATTAAAAAGTTGTAAAAACTTACGTTGAGAATTATTCTTACATGACATATGAAATCTTATATAAGAATCTGACCTGCTTTGTACCAAGTTATGCCATTCAAAAATAACATTAGAAATCCCAAACTACATCAATAAAATAAAAACACAAGTCATTCTAAATAAAGCAGAAAACAGCTATTTGTATTCAAATATTTCATTATCATGATTTTATGCTAATCATATAATAGACACGATTAAAAATTTATCCACAATACATATAAATAAAACGTTCCACAATATTCCACTAGCCACCTGGTCACACACACAGAAACTGCCATATAACTAAATGTTAAGAGTTCACAGCTCACCTACCTCCAACCACTGGAGTCTTCTCACTCTTTCTGCAACTCTATTCCTTTCAGTTTTTCTTTTTCTTTTTTCTTTTTTTTTTTTTTCTTGGGGGAAGGGGGCTGGTGGTGATGGTGGTGGTGTGGTGAAGGTTAGGGAGTATATTATACAGAATTATGAGCGGAGAAAAAAACAGGGCAATTAAAAGTTTCAGTATATGAGGGATGAACATTAAGCATGGAAAGAATAAGCAATACTACCTTAAGATGTGATTTCTCAAAGTATGAGACTACGAGACTACAGATAAATATATTTATATGCACACATCTAAAAGCAGTTAAATACACTTTTATCTGGCAAGTTGCTCCTTCTTAGTAACTAAAAGTAAATTACTTGGCAGTCTTCTTTGTTTACAGCTTCTGTGTCTCTTCACTCTTTATTCATTTTAAAAAACACATGAAATTACACTGGATTCTGAACAAGATCACTAAAATCCCTACAAGTGGCAATTCAATTCTCATTTTGCCGCTTTAATAAAAGCAATAATTTCCCAGTATACCCTTTACCCAAATAACTAGAGGGCTGGGTAGGTTGTCTAGATTTAGCAATGAAACATTCCATGTTTTTCAGAATGATCTTAATTTCAAATATTCTATCTCACCATGAGGCCACATGTTTAAATTCTGAGGTCAGCAAATATGGTCATTTCAGTGTGGAAAGTAGCAAAAACACTACCCATCTCATATATAATCTCTATTTCCAAAATTACATAAATCTCGTAAGTTTGATAAATTGATAGAGCCCTTTGAACATGCAGTATTAATGAAGGGGAAAGGAAACACATATACTACAAAACAATGGAAGAAAAAAAGTCATTTATACTTGGATTTGGAATAACAGCCAAGCATTTATATACTCATAGTCACAAGCACACAATTATTTCACAGTATGCCTAAAAGCTCTCAGTCCAGTACGGCACTACATTTAAAGGCCAGAAGAGCCCTACTTTTGAGATATAATTAATCTTCAATAATTATGATATTATATAATCACCAACTTTTCCTCAACATTACCTTCAAGTATGGAATAATATGCTAGAAATGTTAGTTCACAAAATTAAGTTGCAATTTTTTAAAACACTGACCCAAAGTTCTACCTATTCAAATGCTACCCTTTAGTGCAAAAAAGTCTGACAGTCTGACCGGTGTCAAGACTTCTATGAGGTCTTCCCTCTAAGTTATTCCTTACCTATCTCCCATTTTTTAAATTTTCTGAATGCCTCCAGCTTTTGATTCCTTTATAAGGGCAACTGACAGGTTCTTCAAATACTACTGTCTTATACTATGCCCTGATACAGGTATATCCCAACTATAATATAAACTTGAAACCAAGAATTGTGCCTTCCTGATTCATGATAACACTTACTAGCCCAATTATATAATATATGGATCAAAAATATGCTGACTGGCATTAACAAACCACTATAAATTCTAATCTTCAAACTATTGGAGCAAAAAAATGGCAAAGTAATTAAAAGAGTTAAATTCTTGAAAATGCAGGTAATTAAAAACTGTCTTCTGTATTTCTTATAAAACTCAGCTGAACTTCATAAATAGGATATGTTTGAAGTTCTGGCACACCCTCAATTTTATATAAATTTCATCATTACCAGGTACGTTGCTCGGTTTATGCAATCTGCCTGGCTCAAAGACTTTGTAAAAGGGATTTTAAGAATGTACTTAAATTTCAATTCTCTTACAATCCTATGACTTGGGACATATGTTATATTTATCTAGTTTTACACAATTATCTTCATTTTAGTTTGGCATTTGTATAATTTTAGAAGTATATTCAGATAAAATTTTAAAGTAGCTACTCAGCTTTAACCTGGCCACACTAACAAAAAAGCACAGATAATACAAAACAATGGATGATCCAAAAAGCGTTAACAGTCAACTCTCAAATATTCGCATGTGGTTTACCTAATATACATTTTCACCTATTTATGTTTGCTATTCTAATAGTATTTGCTCAGGAAATAAAAATTGATGCTAATAATTCACATAAAAGAAAAGACACATCAATCTATTGTAGGGGAGGAAAGAATGTAAAATCTTCCCAAGCCACATACAAGTAATGCTATTTAGATTATGTAATTTAGCACTCTTCTGTCATTATTCACCTTTTTTAAGTGCAGGTAAATGAGAGTGGACTGTATTTAGCTTGGTGATAGTCAGAGATACAGACACACAGGCATGCAAACCATTCACTCACCCCACTGTGCTTTTCACAGCCCTATTTTCAGTAGCCTGAGACCTGGGAGGGGGAGGAGGCAGCAAGTCACTGCAGATGATCACTTAAAAGGAAATTGAGAGTTGACTATAATTTACATTTAAAGTGCTATGAAATACCATCACTCCTACATGTATTCATTACTGTTTATGGGAATACTTCTTACAGTGATTTAACGAGGCTGTAATGCTTTCTTTTTAACCTTTCAATATCCCAGAAACACGGAGATATCTGAGGATCACAAAGACAGAAGGTGACAGTGCTACATGTGTAATGTAGTATGTATTTCAGAGATCCAAGAACTGAAGCCCAGAGAGATTAAATAGTATGCCAACATCATCCTTATATTAAGGAAGAGTAGAACGGAATTCTCCAGACACCAACTTCAATGCTACAGTCTTGCAGTCTCTTCAACCAAAACTCCCCTCTTGTCTTCTGAGATCATAGTCTTGCTAGTTTTCTTCTCTTGGCCACCTTCTTCTCATTTTTTGATTCTTACGCTATGACACCCTCCTCAGCTTATCCCCTTAACACTTAAATCTTTCCCTTTCTCCATTTACGTTCTTCCCTGTCTCAACGCCCCATGAAGAGAATAATCAGATCACAAGTTTAGAACCATGCCAGTATTTGCAGCTACCTTTTATATATGACTGACTTAATCGCCTGAAATTCAAAGTACAAAGCTTAACTCATTATCATCCCTCCAAAATGGATTTCTTCATTTCATAGCACCATCAATCTCAATGTCCCTCAGGACTGCAAACCTAAAATGTTCTTTCACTTCTACTCTCCTTAATGCTGTACTATTCCATTTCCCATTCTCTCTCCACTCTGACATTCAATAAAATGCTTCAGTTATTACTATCTCATAGATGCTGGGGAAGCTTAAGATACAGTAACGGAAAAACAGGACAAAGAACGTAAGGCAAGAAGTGATATTTTAAAAAGGAACAAAGAAAATGTAGAAAAGTAGAGGAGGAAGCAATCCCAGTGAATTCCCACTGGGATGATTTCTAGACGTTGCAAGTAACCTAGACCTTAAAGAATTAGGATTTCAACAAAGAGTACTGAAAATGAAATTCTAGGCAGAGGAAACAACCTGCACAAGGTCAAGTAAATAGAAACCACATGCCAAATGCAAGGAATAAATCATTTTTTCTAAAGCAGATTCTCAACCAGGGGTATAACACAATCTCCAAGGGGAAAGAACAAATATGGGGAGGTAAGTGCTTTGGACTTGCTAACTTTCCCCATCCCCGCTGAAAAGCACTGTGTGTAAAGAAGGAAGAGAGTATCTTACACAAGTAAACTGCACAGAGGCTGACAGAATAGTATGATTAAGACAGTACAGAAGATAATAATTCTGGAATAAATCATAAAAGGCCTTCAATGCCAAGTTAAGAAATCTGGACTTTATTCTGTGAGCAACAACATGCCAGGAAGTGTGAGTGTTCTGGGTTTTGTTTTGTTTTTGTTTTTTTTTAATTTAAGGGAATGATAAGATCAGATCTACATTTCAGGATAATAATCCTGGCGATCATATAGCAGAGAAAGTGAAGAAAAGGTGAGAGAAAAGATTTTACATCATCCAAATGAGATAATAAAGATAATAAAGATGTAAACAAGACCAATGACAATGTTATAGGAAAGGCTAGATTTCCTTAGATATTTCACTGGCAATCTGAAGGAACATGGCACGTGAACAAAGATAATCTGTAGGTCTCTAGCTTGATTATTACAAAGGATGGTGGTGGTAACTAGAAAATAAAAAGAATATGCTTTGGGATGCAAAGTTTTACACATTAGGCCTTTTAGATGAGTAGTAGACACATAATACTAATATGTTTTGCAAGCTTAAAAGAAAGAGTCTGAATAAAATGTAATTATCATAACTATCTCAGCACACGGACTTTTTTTTTTCTCCTAATTCATGGATTTTTGAAGCTCTCAGCGTAAAGGCTTTTCAGGGACACAGCACCGAGCACCGTGGGAGAGAAGAAGAGATCAAGGACAGAACCTTAAGGTTCACTTGCTTAAGTAGCTGGAAGACTAGTCAGGGACACAGCACCGAGCACCGTGGGAGAGAAGAAGAGATCAAGGACAGAACCTTAAGGTTCACTTGCTTAAGTAGCTGGAAGACTAGTCAGGGAACACGGAAGGGGCAGCATGAGAGGCAGGAAAAGAAGCAGGAGAATATTTCACAGAAATCAAGTGAAATAGCTGCAAGAATAGCAATAATGTAGTGCCTACAAGTGCATGTTCTGCAGTCGCTCACTAATCCTATGACCCTGGCTGAATTACTTACCTGAATTTCAGATCTTTAGAATTTTAAAGCCTATATCCTCAACTGTAAAATAGGGATAAAAAGAGTACCTCAGTTATTAAAGATTAAGTGAGATAACATATTTTAGAGCCTGGAACAAAACTATTAATACAGCAGTAGTTCTAAAATAGAATAGGGAACTTAAAAATGCCAATGAATTTTACATGAGATTACCAGCATCCTTTAAAAAACTATTTTCAGTACATGGGGAAAGCTGTGCTCAGAAGACTAGAGTGGTTAAGGAAGAAAGCCGTAGAGTGAGGATGAACTATTCTTTCTGTACAGTAGATGGAAAAACAGATTATTTTGTAATCTTTGTCTTTATCTTTCCACACCTCCCACCATCATCCCATGCCTGGTATAGTACCTGATCCATATGAAGGATGTAACAAATGATGACTGAACATAAGAAAACTTCCAATAGGAAGGAAGAAATGAAGAAGAAAGGGATCTCAGTTCTACAAAGAATCTTAGAGGAAACAGTATTAAAAGCATAAAATTCCTTTCCAGGTTAGCCTTGAAAGGGAACAGAGATGCTTTATTCCCTGACTCAGGGAACCAAAAGATACATATGTATAAAATATCAAGGAGAGAAGACAGGCGCACCCACCTGGCTGGCTCAGTAGGTAGAGCATGTGACTCTTGATCTGGGGTCCTGAGTTCAAGACCCATACTGGGCACAAAGATTAATTTAAAAAATAAAGGGAAGGAGTCAAGGGAATTCACATTAGACAGCTTTGACCTTCTTAATAATATAAGTTCTCTGCACAATGTAGTCAGTTTGAAATCTGAAGAAAACAAATTAGTTGATTACTCCATTTCAATATATATTGACCTTCATTTCTAACTCCAACATCCCAGTCTAGTTCACCACCATTTCTTAGATTACATCAGTGGAGCTTCCTAGGCAGCTCCTTTTACTGCTGACTTTTACCTTTCAGAAGGTGTGGTACAGTCTCTTGGAACCCACGTTTCCTTTCATTATGTCCACCACTATTCTTATGAGAAGTCAAACATTTTGTGAAGTCTTCTCTAATCCTCTACCCGCCAAACAATTCATCACTTTCTCCTCTAGGTTATTTCTGGTCCTTGTACAGTTTGGTTACTTAAGTTATTGTTCCATACTGCAATCACTTAATCTGTTCCAGTAAATATCTAAAAAGGGGAATAACATCTTCCTTATCTTCATTCCTCCAGCACTTAATTCAGCATTTAGTAAATAACAAGCATTCAGTCAATGTTTGTTTTGTCTAACTCAAGTCAGCAATTAAACAAAATGAGTAATCTATCTGCTCACTAGAAAAAAATCAGAAAACAAAAAGTAGTATTCGAATCTGCATCATTCAGTTAACCTTTCTATCTTTCTAAGTATGAAACAGCAACTAAGACAGCCAATTTTTGTATTCGTTCTAACAGAAAAGTAAAAGAATTGGATAATCAAGAAATATAAAACTCAATACTTTTACATAAATTCTATTCTAAAAGATTTCAATACAGGTTTGTCCATGTCCTGAAAATTCACTTTGAACACAATGATTAAATTACTGTACAGTAAGAAGAACTTACACAGGAAGAATACCCTGTCTTTTCAAGTTATTCAGTACCACAAATGCACTATGAGACTGATAAAAAAAAAAAAACAAAAAAAAAAAAACAGGCTATCCTTGCAGTGGAAGTGACTAAGGGAAGCATTTTGGTTTCAAAATAGATATTGGCATGCAAAACAGAGAGAGTATTTAAATTATATCAATAGCAACTATCAGGGACTTTCACAAAATTAAGCAGTTGTTTGAACAAAACTGAAAGCAACAATCACCAGTAAGTTTACTGTGAGATCTACTGCAATTAAGTTCCTAAACTAGATCAAAATTAGTCCACCAAAAATTTTTAACTGAAGTACACTATGTATGAACTAGCTACCAAAACCAAAGCACTTAGAACTCTCCTGGGCCTCAAGAAGCTTGCAAGGCTAGATCATTATTACTAAGAAATTTCTGGAGTCAGAGAAAAATTCTAAGGTTCTATAAAATAAAATACTACATTTTATCTTAAGTACATATGATACTCTTTGCTTAGACCTAATTTACTGGTAATCTCACAGAATACTCCTTTACAGTTGTTATATTCAAGAACTCTACTTCAGACAAGCTATACCCACTCAATAAATGAAAGCCTCAATACCATAATTCCTTATTAAGTTTATAATGTTCGAAACAACTTTGAAATATTTTAAGTGCGATACAAACAATCACAACTGATTTCATAGCGTGGGAAAACAACTAACGTTTAGTTAACATCACTCACAAAAGTATCAGCTCCTGTACTGAGTATTTTAAGCATTAGTTCATTCACTTCTCACATTCTTAATAGCCCTTTGAAGTTATCTCTCTTTGAGTTGAAGAAAACAAGAGTTAAACAAGGTCAAATAACTTGCCCCACATCACCTATTAAGTATGCCAGCTGAGATTAAAACCCAGAACTATTTGACTGTACAGTCTGATCTCTTTTCACTATACATTGAGGGTTCCTTTAGGAATTACAATGACCGTGACCTCTGTTTAACAATGAACTCTGTGAGATAGCTACACAATGAATTTCTCAAAGGTTATATAAAAACAATTAAAATGAGACCAAACACTGCCTTCACATTAAAAACACGTAGTTTTGGTTACCCAAACTTTATCTAAAATGTACTACAGTACATTAATTCAATCCACAAACAGCTGCCTTTCAGCAGCAACCAGACTGCCCTAGAGCTCAAAAACTATTACTGAAGTATAATTCCTCATGAGGTTTCTTCAGGTTAGATCCAAAAGACTTTAGATTCACAAACCTTTCAACAATGAAATGTCTGTCTGAATAGCAGTCCCTTAAACAAAAGCTTCCCTATATAATAAATTATTTTTTATTCTCGTATAGCTTCTCTTACTTGCATATGCCTTTTGCCATCAATTTCAATTGGCTGTGTATATTCCAAACTAAACTATACTTTATCAGGGCAAGTAGAAATAGCATTTTTTGCTTGTTGCATTATCCTAAAAACATCTACTGACAATAGTGTTCACAAAGTGCTCAGGAACTATAACATTTTAAATAGTAAACATACACTTATCTGTGCACTTGAGTAAGTTTGAAGTAAATCAAAGGTATCAAAACAAATTTGTACATTTTTTTGCAAACCAAAATTTTGATACCAACCACAGAAACTGCTACATACAGCTCAGCAAACTCAACCTAAAGCACAAATATAACATTTCTAGCACCACATCCAAACAAGCGTTTAAGGAGAAAATTAAGACAGAAGATCTATCTAATAAGTTCTCTTTTCACCATCTAAATACATATGCTCATGAAGAAATTAAATCACTAATAAAGTACATCTGTTACAGAACACAAATGCTAATTTTGAACCCTGTGGGAATTTTGTTTTTGTTAGGAAATTTACTACATTACCACATACATTTCATATAGATTTTTCGTGTGTGTTTTTTAAGGTCAAGTTTCCAAACTGTTACACAAAAGTCAAAAGCTTTCCATCTTTCTACACTAATGTTCGTGAAAAAATGAACACTAATGAAAAAAAGTTTCAGTTTAGCGCATTAGTAGAAACCCATCTGCCTATTAAAACCAGCATCTAGTTCGCCCAAAACAAAGTCCCTGAACTTTCAGAATAAAATATTCGTACAAAAATGTACTCTTGTAGCTAAACAAAAAGCAGCCGTTTAGTTTATAACAGTTATCTTACACTGTGAAATATAAAATACAACAGATAATGCACTGTGCTTTAAATACCAGAGATGAGCCTCAACAATGAGCCCGCGTCTGACAAATACTTTAGATAACAGTCATTACGTCAAGCAGAACATGGGTTAAATTTTTTAAATTTTTAATGAAATGTTTACGACTTTCTTTAACTTCCTAAAGTGTTTTTCAGATCTCAGAAAGGAAACTCATTCTATACAGCTGAACCAGCTTACACTCTAGCTGGTGTGAAATATGACTTCTTCGGAATCAGTAGACCAAATCCTGTTTACCATGGAAGAAAAAAAAAAGAAAAACCTTGTATACAACTACTGTATCTTCAGCGAGATATTGTCGAATAAACTCCATTACGGTGACCAGTATAAGATTCACTGGCCAGTAGCTGGATTAGATCCTTAAAAACACAACCGCGGGGTTCGCCCAGTTCCCAAGGTGTAAACAAACCCGTCGCCACTGCAGAAGGTAAACAATGAACCTGCAGCGAGGGTGAGGGGGCGGTCTTTGCCAACTACACTCCCAGCCACCAGGGAAAGGGAAACGGGAATGAACTACAGCATAAACCAGACACTTAACCACAGTCCCCGATTCTAGGTTTCACTACCGAGTTATCAATGCTGCGGGTCCCCCAGGGCGGTGAGCAAACAGTAAAGCAGTCACGCAGGCAAGCAAGAACCCAGCAGGTCCGGCTTCTGCTCTGGGGGACGGGGAGGGCAGGATGTGGTCGCTCTTCCCTCAGACATCCTCCGGCAACCTAAATAACAGCCTCTACCTCCCGCCGGCCGCCTCCAGGCGAAAGGCTGCACGAGCTCCGGGATGGGAGTTAAACGCTCCCTCGGGGGTCCAGAACACCCAGACGGTCGCCGGCTCCGCTGAGTCCCGCCTGGCGTTCCGCGGCACCCGCCGCACCCAGAGGCCCGGAGAAAGGCGCGGGGCCAGGGAAGCGGGCACCGGGAAGGGGGATGGGTCCCGGGAGGCTGCCCCGGCTTGGCTCCCGCGAGCCAGCAGGCGGGGCTCGGGCTCTGCCTCCCGCACCCCCGCCGGTCCCGTGCGGGGCCCGCCCCTGCCCCCGGCCCCCGGCCCCCGGCCCCCAGCTCCTCCCCAGCAGCGCGCCCTCGCCAGCGCCCGTGGTGCCCCGCGTTACCTCGGGTCAGATCCAGCGGGACGTTCTCCTCGCCGCTGTCATTCCGCCCTGTGCGAAACAGACACACAGCTCCAATTAGGATTCGCTCGCAGGCCAGCGGCGGCAACCCTGGCTCCGGCCAGCGCCCCTAATCGCTCCCCCAGCCCAGGGCCAGGGGGAGGCAAGGGCCAGGGGTCGCGGGCCCCAGGCGGTGGGGAGTGAGGGTTGCAGCGGGCTTACCTCGTATTCGGAGGTTCTTCAGCGAGCGGCCGCGGCCGATCGCCGCCATATTGACGGGTTTCAGTCACAACACCGGAAACCTCGCCCAATCGCGCGAGAACCCCTTCCCCTCCCCGCGCGCCGCGCCCGCCCCCCGCGGCATCTCCCCCGCCCCTCCGCGGCGGCAGCGGCGGGTGGTGCCGGCTCACCCCCGGGCGTGGAGGGAACGCGGTGCCGACCCAGGGTTTCCATGGGGCTCGCGGCGTGCGTACCCGTCCGCCCGCCTGGGAGCCCGAGGTCGCGGCTACACGCTCGGCCCTCCGAGTGCAAGTCGGCCGGGAGGCGGCATTTCCCACGAGGGGAATCCCATTGATGGGAGTTCGCAGCGTGGAGGATGCTTCCCCTCCAGCGCCGCGGAAACTGTAATCAGAGCCGAGGAGGCCGGGATGCGGCCGCACGCCACCTGCGCAAACCATCCCGCCCCATTCTCCGTCTGGCTTTCAAGCCCTCCCTTCCTTCTTCATCAGTGAAAACGATGTTTATTCAAAAACAAAGCTGAGCACGGTTTTAACGTAACTCAGATCCCTTCCCGGAGTCGCTCTGCTCCAACCAAGTTAACACGTAACAAAGTTTGTTTTCCACCCTCGTTGTGACCACCGGACTAAGCAGCCTTGCACTTGATCTTCAAAACCACACTAAGCGGGAGAACTTCTCTAAGAGGAAGTGGCCGGGTGGACGTTTCGTTTTTCACCGCCTGGCGCAGGCCGGGAGAAGGGAATTCGGAAGCGGGCAGCGCGGGGTGGTGGTCCCGGGCGGTGGGGGAGATTGTTCCCGCGCACGCGCGGGCGCCGGGAGGCCCGGGGAGAGGGTTTCCTGTGCCTGGAACCGAGCACACGCCGCTGAGGGCTGAGTCGGGTTTTCTGTCTGTGTAGCTCTTGAGCACGGGCTAATGCAGAGGTTGTGGGTTAATGTTTTTTATACATAAACCTGGTAACTATTAACTGTAGAGATTTCAATTCTAGAAACTGTTTTGCCTAATTAATATATAAACACCTGGCCTCTGACCCAGCAACTTTCTCTTAAAATACACTAACTTTAAAGAGAGGGTGAGTGTTCGGCCGCCTCCCATCCTGGACTTGTCTTGTTACGTGAGACTGGTAGTTCAACAGTGGAGAGCTTGGTTTAAACACCTCTCTTCTCCCAGTTAACGCAGTGTCCAGGATAAATAAATGTTCAATAAATGATCGGTTCGATGAGTATGTGCCTTGGAGTCCTTTATTCCAATGCTCTTTTTGGTGTTTAAAAAAAAAAGCAACATTGGAGCTATAATTGCTCTTGTTAATAATAGTGAACAATTGGAAACACAGATGACCAAAGGTAGGGATTATGCAAATTATTACAACCATCAGAAACGGTGTAGGTCTTACATATTTATAGAAAATAAGGTTCATGATTTTAAGTCGAGCAACAGATTACAAAATTCCCCCTTTTTATACACGTTTAAAATACGTATAAATTAAAATTAGGCGTTATAAAATATTTTACATATCTCTACATAGAAAACAGTCTGAGAAGATAGACATCAAAATGTTAACTTTTTTTTTCTCTTCAGTTGTGTAATTACACATACGGTTTTTGTTCCTGTTTGCTGTCTGTACTCTAAATGTCCTGTAATTAATATCTATCTAGTATAAAACAAGCAAAATAAAAGCACCATACAGTAGCATCATCAGAAAATAGAAGAGGAATACTGCTTCCTTGGGAGACAATCCTCATCCATACATTCCACATCCTTTTATTATGTCTACGGTCAGATAGCCATTCCTGATATTGCCCTTGTATTCAATGATGCAACACAATTAGAGCACTTTTTAAAAATGTCTCCTGACATAACCACTAATAATTTTGATAACAACAAACTTTGCTCTTGCTCTTGTAGCTTTTAGGTCTTGGTGCAACCTATTGATTCTAGTTGCAACCTAAGGCAAAAATCACAACATTTGAGGTCTGGTTTGGACATTTAAAATTTGCATTTCATCCTTCCATGTATCACATTTCACCATTTTAGAAAAGTAGAAATCTAACGATGGAAAGTCTACCAGATTCTTAGAATTGTTCCAATTTTCAACTAACCCTTTTTATCCTATTTATTTTTTATCCTATCTAGAGTAACTCCTTCCTATTACAGTTTAACTTCATTTCTCTTTCATTTTTCCATTAAAGTTGAGTACAACTGATCCACTTTTAAATTACTTAAGGTACATGAAAGCCTGAATCTAATAACCTTTCATCTTTGTAACTATACATTCTTATTTAAAGATCATTATTCAATTATTT
Organism: Martes martes; assembly: GCF_963455335.1. Lineage (NCBI taxonomy): Eukaryota > Metazoa > Chordata > Mammalia > Carnivora > Mustelidae > Martes > Martes martes. The sequence continues at coordinate 135,269,553 of NC_137892.1, read as the reverse complement.
TCTCTTTCATGAGGAAAAAAAAAATCATCTTTCCCCAATCTTACAATGAGACTGACTAGTTTTTCTTCTATTACTGTCTCAGTCATTTAAGTGGTTATGTTCTTCACATTTGTTGTTAAGGTGAATAGTAGGATTTCTGGTAAAAAGAACAAGTTATTAGTGTTTGCAAGTGACACTCAATTGGGAAGTAGGATTTTAGGTAAATTTTAGTAAAGAATACATTTCACAATGTGTTTGCTTTTCAAACAATACATTATTGATTCTAGTCTGCGTGTTATTTGTTAGAATCTCTAAGTTATCTTCTATAGTTGCCAACAACTAGCTATTCCTCTTTTGAAACTTGTTTTTCTTCCTTGTTTATTTTAGCCCACCCCTATGTTTTACTCATTCTGTTTACTTGTTACTACTTCTCCAATTTTCCAGGTCATTTTGATTCTAATCTGGTCATTGAGAATGTGACTTCCTCTTCTTAGTTTTCATTTCCCAAGTAGGTTTCATTTGCTGTGTGAATGAAATGTCTTTTCTCATAGTATTAGTCACTGATAAAAAATGTTGTATGAGATTGGGTCCAGGACCATACCTCTGAGAGATAACTGCTTGATTCTGAAGATAAATGACTCAATTGATAATCACTATCTGGGTTCTATTCTCTATCCTATTACACAAAGTTAATAATTCTAGTTTATAAACCAAATATTATCAGTTTCGGGTACAGAGATAATGTTGAACAGAAACAAAGCCTTGCCAAAATCTTAGTTCCCTTTACTATCTGCCTTACTGCATAGGCCATATGAAGATAAAGCAAGTAAAAAAACCACAACATTTGATGGTCTGTTTTTTGGAAATTTTTCTTCATAGTTAAACCACACGTTTAAAATCTAGCTAAAGAACATTAAAATGACAGGCAATGGACTAAAATCAAACAAATGTTGTAATCTTGCATAGTGTTGATTATGAAGAGTCAGCCTTGGTCTTGTTTGCCTCTTAGAATTGTTCCTTCAAATTTTAATCTGTCTTAAAATAGCAGGAAGGAGTCTCTTACTATTGTTCCTTTAAATATTAATTTCTGTTCCAAAAATTTCTTGTAAATTTCATTTTAGAAAAATTCTGTAAGGTATAAAGACACTCTATAAAAACAGTTTTAAATACAGTATGAGCCTTTTTTTGTGAAAGAAGGATACATACATTCAGAAAATAAAATTTGGAAGGGTATGCACTAAAATTTCAGCAGTGATTATCTCTGGTTGGTAGAATTTTGAATGGTTTTTATCTTTTTTATTTTATTTATTTTTATTTATTCCTAAAACATGTTTTTACTTACATAATTTTTTTAAGAAAAATTATTTGAGAGAAATTTTTCTGGCTATTCTAAATCATAATGATAAACATCTCATTATAATAACGTGCTAAGCAGTGGACCTACCAAATTATTTCTCTGTGCATCTCATCATTTAAAAAAGAACACTTGTGCACACACTCCAATAACGTATGTATTTACTCATTTTTTAAAAAAATTTTATTTTTAAAGTAATCTCTACACCCAACATGGGGCTCAAACTACAACCCTGAGATCAAGACTCGCATGATCCACTGACTGAGCCAGCCAGGTGCCCTTACTTTTTTTTAATTAAATAAGACTTAAAACGTAAAGATGAAATAAAAATGGTTAAAAGTACATTTTAATGTTAGTTTATTAACGACACTAATAACAACAATGGGACTGAATATCCTTTATTATTTTTTAAATTTCTTGTTAAATACTTTATGGTATAGCAATCCTAAAGTCCAACTCTAAGAAGAGTTTACTTGGATGTTGGGTTTTAGTAGCTGAAATCTCACAATATGCCAAGTTGTTGGTTTTTTGTGTGGTTTTTTTTTTTTTTTTTTTGATGGAAGAACTACACTACTGGCTGAAGTTTCTAAACCATAACGCTTGTTTTTCAATTCCACAATTGGTTATACAAGGTTTTCTTATGTAATTTGGCTAATAAATGTCCATCTTTCCTAATGTCAATTCCTTTTCATAGCAAACTGGAAGGCATAACATTTAGAAATGTTTAGCAAATGATTTAAAAATGGTTTCAAATCTCTTCATCTGAAAGATATTAAGCAGAAAACTGTTTCCATGGTTTTTAAGTGTGTAGATATAAAAAATTATATAAATGACAGATTTATATTTTCAATTGTTTTTAGGAAAAAAATCACAAAACTGTGAGAACGTTTCCAAATACTTATTTTCTAAATGCTCCCTCCTAGCACAAATTTCTTTTGAAAAGTAGTAAGATTTGCAGTGCCTGGGTGGCAAAGTTGGTTAAGGGTCTGTCTTTGGCTCAGGTCATGATCCCAGGGTCCTGGGATCAAGCCCCACATTGGACTCCCTGCTCAGCAGGAAACCTGCTTCTCCCTCTCCGTCTGCTCCTCCCCCTGTCTCTTTCTCTCTCTCTCTCTCTCTCTCAAACAAATAAAATCTTTAAAAGAAAAAAAAGTAGTAAGGTTCTTAGTTACTGTTATCACAATTACCTCAAAGGAAAAGATTAGTTTTGATATTTTTTTTAAAGATTTTATTTATTTATTTGACAGACAGAGATCACAAGTAGGCAGAGAAGCAGGCAGAGAGAGAGGGGGAAGCAGGCTCCCCGCTGAGCAGAGAGCCCGATGTGGGGCTCGATCCCAGGACCCTGAGATCATGATCTGAGCCGAAGGCAGAGGCTTAACCCACTGAGCCACCCAGGCGCCCCAAGATTCAATATTTTTTAAAACATCTGGTAGATAACATGGTACTAGAAGTCGCCAATCATTATGAAATACTTGGTTTTTCAATTCAGACTAAGTTAGGAAAAATTTAGTTTACCACTAAATAAATATCAAACATCCTCATCGTACAAAAGATTTTCATGTCACTTCCTTTCTCTTTTCAAGGTGTATGAAAATTAAGCTATATTTTAGAGATCTTAATTATATAAAATTATCTCTACTGTGAATACCTTTTAAATTTTCATTTATAGAAACTACTTCATCGATTTTCCATAAAACATTGTCTTTATTAAGGAAGTTGTTTACTGATAAGGACACACGTTCTTTGATACATCTTTGCTTTAATGGCTTAGAAAAAGCATTTGTGTATTTTCATTACTGAACAGAATTCAGCAATACCATAAACTAAGCAACTGTAGAAGCAACGATGCTTCTATCCATTGCACAGCAAAGTTTCCATAATGCGTTTTGTTCAAATATCTTTTTCTTCAAGTCTTCAGACATTTTCGTCTTTTTTTTTTTTTTTTTTTTTACTTTTTCTGTCTTGGTTGACCAATGGGACTGCATTTTAGTTTGTCATCAAATTTTCTTTTTTTTTTTTCAGTTATTTTTTTACCATAGGAAATACAGAAAATTATCTTCATATTCTGAATGTTTATTTTTATATATTTTATAAATCACATAGCTTTATGCTATCATTACTGAACATCTCAAAGAATATACACTTAGACTTAAGTAATAGTAAAAGATAATCTACATAAATTCATATTTCGCATGACCTTAATTTCCATTTTAAAAAATTGTGGCTGACTTTGTGACATCCGACTTCATTGTCATTGTTTTTTTCTTGTAATGATGTTGATAAAAAGTTAACATCAGGAGTAAAGTTACCAGAGCTTCCATATTTTCAAACTGTGCTCTTATTACTTACAAAGTATGTAACTTTTGTTATATACCACAGTTTCTTTGCAATATTCTTTTATTTTTTTTTTAAGATTTTATTTATTCATGAGAGACAGAGAGAGAGAGCACGAGTGAGGCAGAGGCATAGGGAGAAGCAGGCTCCCCAAGGAACAGGGAGCCGGATGCAGGACTCATTCCCAGGACCCCCAGGATCATGACCTGAGCCGAAGGGAGATCCTTAACCATCTGAGCCACCCAGGTGCCTTGCAATAGTCTTTTAAGCCAAGTTTCCACTTGATAAAGGGTAGTTTAAAATACGCCCCTTAAAATATGGATAGTTAAGCTAGGCCCCTTGGCCATACACCCAAGTGGAAAAATTTTTCAAGAAAATGTTGTCACTCCTCTGAGTTGCAGAACTCCCAATCTTCCCTCAGGATACCTTCTATGACTCATGTTAATTTATTCACAAAAGCTGACCAAATGACTGCTCCGTTGTTAAATCTGAATAATATATACCAATAGTTTATTTTTTTCTTTTCTTCTTTTTTTTTTTTTTTAGCTAAAATCTCCAAAATTCCTCCACCAGAAAACAAAAACAAAACAGTATACTAAAATTAGAAGAACAGTGTGAAAACAGAAAACTGGAAAAGCAGAATTATCTAGAGGGCACATGCCAATTGCATACCCAAGATCTACCAGAGGCAGAAAAGCAGAACTTGAGACTTCTGCGTTAAGCCCAGGATCCTAGGAGGGGACCAAAGTGGACTCAGGTTGTAGTGCCCCCTGGCTTCCGGCAGTAGCAATTACAAATTCTTTCTGGAGAAAATGCAGGACGTGAGCTCTTAGACTCTTCACAAATTGAGATCGAACAAATAAAAGTTCATACTCAAAGATCATCAAACTCATAGGAAAAAGTCACTATAAGGAAGAATCGTTAGAAATTAAAACTATAACTCACGGACTTCAGATATTGATGATCAGAAACCTAATATAAAGGAACTGTTTGTGAAATGATTATTTTTAATGAAGAGTTTCTGATTTCATCCATGATGGAGAATGGGTATTCAATTCACTTTCCTTTTCCTATAATAAACAACTGTACATTTAGACAAAATATGTGAACAACTGTTTTAGGCATGGGACAATAGGTAAAGTGGCACTGTAACCTTGAGATAAAAAAAACAAGGTGAACTCCACATTCTTTCTGGCTTTCTGCCTGGGGACACCTTTCAGAACACAACGGCAAAACTATGGAAACCAAATGGAGAACAGCTGTGTCGTAGGATGGAAGGAAGAAAGATTGAAGTTCAGACATAAGGAGGCAATTGAAATTTGAGAAGCCGAATACCAGAGAGGAGGAACATGTAGAATAGGAGCTCCAAAAATTTGTATATGAATCCTCTTGATTAGTTAGCTGAAATTTAAGCTGCACAAGTAGAGGGTGAGATTCGGGGAGGCCTGTCAGAGAGCAGCTCTGGGGGGCTCCAAACTAACGGAAGTTTCCAGAGGTTGGTGGAAGATTGCAAAGACAATAGAGTTCTAACCAGCGAGTAAAGAGACTTTGCTAGACACCCTGAGCATTCAGTTAAGAACACCCAGAAAGCTATAATTTAGAGAAAGGTTTGAATGGAGACCCCCCAAAAGCCATAACTTAGGGGAAAAGCTACACTAGCCTAAAATATATGCTGCTATAGACATCGAAACAAAACTAAAAATCAAGTCTCAACAGTATCAAGCTGATCTTCCAGTAAATTAATGAAGAGGGAACCCCCCCAAAACTCATTAAAAGGAAAACAGCAATAGCCAAACTCTAAAACACACAGCGTGTACAATGTAAAGCATATAATAAAAATTGTATTAGACATGAAAAATCAGAAAATTGTGATTCATCATCATGAGAAAAAAATAGTCATTGAATACAGACCAAGAAATAACACAGATATCAAAATTAGCAAAATTTTATAAATATGATTAGAGATTTAAGGGAAAGGCTGGATGTAAGTCATGACCAAACGGGGGCTTTTACTAGAGAAATGCATACTATAAAAAAGAACCATGTGAAAATTGTAGAAATAAAAAATACAATATAAAAAATGTAAAAATCCACTAGAGGTGACATATTGGACACACAAAAAAGGGGTAGTGGCCAGTAGATTGAACACAGACCAATAGAAAGAATGAAGAAGAAAAAGACTGAAAAAAAAACCCAAAAGAGCCATATTTTTTAAAAAATCAGTCTGAAATATGTGTAATTGGACTCCCAAGAGAAGTGGAGTGAGAGATTACAGCAGAAAAGCAGACTTGAAGAAACAATGGCTGAAATGTTCCAAACTTGATAAAAAATAACAAGACACAGATCCAAAAAGCTGAATGAGTCAGAAATAACACAAAGAAAAACATTCCTAAGCATATTATAGTCAAATTGCCAAATACCAAAGATAAAGAGAAACAACTTTAAAGTGATCAGAGAACAAGACAAATCAACTGCAGGCGATAATAGTAAGAAATATTGATGACATCTAGTCAGAAACAGTGCAAGCCAGAACTCAATCAAATGACAATTTTAAAATGAAAAAGGAAAGAAATATCTATAATCTAGAATTCTATATCTGATAAGATCAATCCTCAAAAATGAAAAATAAAATTTCAGATTTTAAAAAACTGAAATAAATTGTCATAAACAGATGTGTTTTAAAATAAATGTAAAGGTTCTGCAGACAAAAAGGGAAATAATAGCAGATGGAAATGCAGATCTACATGAGTGGACAAAAAAATGCAGAAAGTGTTTATGTATAAGTCAATAAATTATTAGATAATTTCTCATTTAAAGCAAAGGCAATACAGTGTATTGTGTGTTTAAATTATAGAAGCAAAAATCAGACTGTTAAAAGGTTCTCATATTCTATATGAAATAGTACAATGTTAGTTCAACGTATGCAATGATTAGTTAAAAAAATATGCAAATAAATTGCTACCTAGAAAATTTCTAGGAAATTCTTACATCAATTGCCATGTTAAAAGTGAATAAATTATACACTTCCTGATTTCAAAATTTACTACAAAACTGTAGTAATTAAGACAGTCTGATATTGGCATAAGGATAGACAAAAACAAGAAGCAGATAGAGAGAAGACCTGAATAATGTTAACAACTTTATGTAATTGACATTTATAGACACTCAAGAACAGCAGAATACCCATTCTTCTTTTTTTAAAGATTTTATTTATTTGGCAGAGAGAGAGATAACAAGTAGGCAGAGAGGCAGGCAGAGAGAGAGGGGGAAGCAGGCTCCCTGCTGAGCAGAGAGCCTGAAGTGGGGTTTGATCCCAGGACCTTGAGATCATGATCTGAGCCAAAGGCGGAGGCTTAACCCACTGAGCCACCCAGGTGCCCCAGAATACCCATTCTTTTAGAGTACAGATGAAATATTCACCAACATAGACCACAATATGGGACACAAAACAAATTTTAATAAATTTGAAAAATTGAAATCATAGAAAGCATGTGTTTGGACCATAACAAAACTAAACTAGAAATCAATAACACAGAAAGATCTAGAATGGTCCCAAATATTTAAATTTGAACAGCAAAAGGTGCACTCATAATTCACCCACAGAATAAAGTAGAAATTGAAAGGTAAAGGAAAATGTATTTTGCATTATATAGAAATGAAAATATACCAAAATATTTGGCATGGAGATAAATCAGAGAAATGAATAGCATCAAATTCTTAAATGTAGGTCTCAAAACAGTGGTTTATGTTTCTACCTTAAGAAACTAGGAAAAGAACAGCCAATTCAATCCAAAGCAAGTAAAGGGAAGTCAATGAAAAAAAAAAAAGAAATAAAAAGCTGTTTCTTTGAAATAACTAATGGATGAATCTCTAGCCAAACTAATCAAAAGGAAAGAAAGAAGCTACAAATCACAAATATCAAAAGAGAAAGTTAGGATATTACTATGGAACCCAACAGATATTGAAAGGACAAATGGACAAATTCCTTTAAAGATACAAAATACCAAAGCTTATTCAAGAAGTTATTTTGTAGGTATTAACAAAATGATTCTAAAGTTAATATGGAAAGATAAAAAGTATAGAATAGCCAACACAATACTGAGGAAGAACGAAGTAGGCGGACCCACCGTATTTATTGTTAGGATTTACTGTAAAGCTATGGAAAAGTCAGGGTAATTTTAGACATAAATGAATTGAACAGAAACAAAGAGCTCAGATCTATCTATCCACACCTGTATCTATATCATCTGTCTCTATCTCTATCTATAGCTATATCTTCAATTAATTTTTGACAAAGGCTACAAAGGCAATTCAATGGAGAAAGCATAGTCTTTCAATAAATGGTGTTGGATCACTTGGGTAGCCTTATAATAAATAATGAGCCCTGATCTACACCTCATACTCTAAATAAAAATTAACTCAAAATAGATCATAGATCTAAATTCAAAACTCAAAACCACAAGACTTCTAGAAGACAGCAGGAAAAAAATCTGTGATCTTGGGTGAGGTGAAGATTTCTTAGATAGGACACCGGAAGCGTGGTCAGTATGAGAGAAAAGTGGATAGACTGGATTTCATCAAAAGGAAGAAGTTTTGGGGGCACCTGGGTGGCTCAGTGGGTTAAGCCTCTGCCTTCAGCTCAGGGTCCTGGAATCGAGCCCCGCATTGGGATCGAGCCCCGCATCGGGCTCCCTGCTCAGCGGGGAGCCTGCTTTCCCCCTCTCTGCCGACTTGTGATCTCTCTCTCTGTCAAATAAATAAATAAAATATTTTTTAAAAAAAGGAAGAAGTTTTGTTCTTGGGAAGACAATTTTAAGAGAATAAAAGACAAAATACAGACTGAGAAATTTTTAAAATTGAGGTATACTTGACAAATAAAAGGATTTCTACCATCAAGCTAACACCACCCCCCTTACCTCACATATTTACCATTAGAGTTACTGTTACTGCTGTTGAGAGCACTTAAGTTCTATTGTTTCAGCGAATTTCAATTACAGAATATGGTATTATCACTATCGTCATCATATTATACATTAGTTTCTCAGACCTTGTTCCTCTTTTTTTTAATTTAATTAATTTATTTAAAATAATCTCTACACCCAACGTGGGGCTCAAACTCACCACCATAAGATCAAAAGTCACATGCTCCACGGACTGAGCCAGCCAGGTGCCCCAGACATTATTCCTCTTCTAAATGGAAGATGGTAGCCTTTCACCAGACTCTCTCTGTTTCCCTCACCCTCCAGTTCCTGGCAATCACCAACCTACTCTCTGTTTCTATGGGTTTGGTTTTTAGATTCCACATGTAAGTGGGATCTTGCAGTATTTGTTTTTCTCTGTCTGGCTTATTTCACTTAGCATAATGCCCTCCAATTTCATTCATGTTGTTGCAAATGGCAGGATTTTCTTCTTTTTAAAGGCTGAATGATAAATGATAAATATTATTAGATGTAGAAAGACGCTTACACTGTTTTTATACCTTGATTATTGAGCATAATGTTGCATGAACATGAGAGCACAGGTATCTCTTTAAGATAATGAATTGTTTCCTTTGGATATATACCCGGAAATGGAATTGCTGGATCATAGGGTAGTTCTATTTTTAATTTCTTGAGGAACTGTCATATTGTTTTCCATCTTGGCTGTACCAGTTTATGATCCCATCAACAGCATGCAAATTTCCTTTTTCTTCATATCCTCACCAGTATTTCTTATATCTTGTCCTCTTGATAATAAACATCCTAACAGGTGTGAGGTAATAGCCCATTGTGGTTTTCATTTACTTTTCCTGATGATTACTGATGTTGAGCATCTTTTCATGTACTTGTTCGCCATTTGTATGTCTTCTTAGGAAAAAAAGTCTTTGGACATCCTTTGCTCATTTCTAAATTGGGTTATTTTTTTATGTTTTGGTTCTGTTTTGGGTTTGTTTTGGTTTCTTTTGTTTGTTTATTTGCCAATGAGCAGTATGAGCTCCTTGTACATTTTAGATACTAACTTCTTATTAGATATGTAGTTTGCAAATATTTGTTCCCATTTCATGGGTTGCCTTTTCATTTTGTTGGTGGTTTCTTTAGCTGTGCAGCTTTTAATTTTGATGTAGTCCTAATTGTATATTTTCCTTTTGTTGTCTTTACTTTTGATTAATGACAAATTGACACAGGGAAATTCTTAGAATGATGAAATGGCTCTGTTTTTTATTTGGGGTGGTGGTTATATGACACTGTGTGTTAAACTTACAGAACTATGTATTTAAAGGGTCAAATTGACCTGTACATAATTTCTACATCAGTAAAAAGATGAAAATAACAAAATCATTATTCCAAAGGATAGAAAGTATAGGGGTGTAGTATGAGAATGTCTAACATACTTTTTTTTTTTTTAAGATTTTATTTATTTATTTACAGACAGAGATCACAAGTAGGCAGAGAAGCAGACAGAGAGAGAGAGGGGGAAGCAGGCTCCCTGCTGAGCATAGAGCCCGACATGGGGCTTGATCCCAGGACAAGTAGGCAGAGAAGCAGACAGAGAGAGAGAGGGGGAAGCAGGCTCCCTGCTGAGCAGAGAGCCCGACATGGGGCTTGATCCCAGGACCCTGAGACCACAACCCAAGCCGAAGGCAGCGGCTTAACCCATTGAGCCACCCAGGCGCCCCTATTTAATCTTTTATTTTAGTGGATTAACTTTCTCAGACCGAAGTATCTGTTTCCATTCTAACAGTATCCTCTTTCTTTCCTCCTTTTCCCCTTCCCTCTCTCTTTTTTTTCTTTCCTTCCTTCCTTCCCCTTCTTTCTCTCTCTTTCTTTCTAGATTTTTTTACTTATTTCACACACACACACACACACACACACACACACACACACACAGAGAGAGAGAGAGAGAGAGAGAGAGAGAATGAGCACAGGCAGGGGGAGCAGGAGAGGGAGGGGCAGACTCCCCTCTGAGCAGGGAGCCCGATTCTGGCAGGCCGATTCCAGGACCCTGGGATCATGACCTGAGCCAAAGGCAGGCGCTTAATGACTGAGCCACCCAGGCCCCCCTCACAGTACCCTCTTTCCAGATACACTTGGTAAACTGAGTTAGTAACCAGAAGGTACTTAGTCAACACGGAATCAGATAAATGATTTTTTTTTTTTTGGAAGAATATTTTGCTACTTTACGTTTTCACAAATTATGTCTAATATTCTGCATGAACTTTTCTGAACAATTTATTTTTACTTTTACTAACTCCTTCTAATAGTAATTAATTTAAAAAGTGCTGCCACAATTATGAGAATTTACAGATTATTATGAATCCTCTTTTAGTACTATACTGATGCTTCTGAAGTCTGGACTTTCTGTAAGAAGTGCTCAAAGACTTGAAATTATCTGATCAAATTGCGAGCAATGCTCAGCATGACCGTACTGGAAATAAAGACAGTGGTGTGGACCTAGGAGTGAGTCTCACAGCAGACGCAGGCATAAAGGGAACCTTGGCATTATGATATGGAGCTGGCTTTGCATATTGTGCAGAAGGTGAGCCCAATCAAAAAAATGGTTGGGAGGAACTGCTTCTCTGAGCAGAAAAAAGATTGACATTTCCAGATAGATTCAAGAATTTAAAGTGAAAGCAAAACTTTGAAACTTTTAGAAGAAAATGTAGAATATCTTCATGGGCTGGTAAAGGTAAGGAGTTTCTAAAATAAGACACAAAAAGCATCAGGGAATATCTGTTCAAGTGGAGCATCTGCATATTCTATCACTGAGCAGTTCTAATTTGGGGCATTTGCCATAGAGAAACCCTCATACGGTTGGGGAAACTCCAACATGAATGTCCATAGCAACATTGTTTATGATAGCAGAGGTTGGAAACAACCTAACATGACTTTTTTTTTTTTTTAAGATTTTATTTATTTATTAGAGAGAGAGAGAGAGCGCCCTAGCTCACAAGCAGGGGGAGGGGCAGGGGCAGAGGGAGAAGTAGACTCCTCTCTGAGCAGGGAGTCCGATGCGGGGCTAGTTCCCAGGATCCTGGAATTATGACCTGAGCCTAGGACAGATGCTTAATGGACTGAGCCACCCAGGCGCCCGCTAACATGACCTTAGTAGAAAAACAGAGATATCTGTGTTTTTTTTTCATTTAGTAGAATGCTTGCTATGCCTTTCCCAAACAAAAGGAGAAGTGTCAAAAGCAGGTGGCAGAAAAGCACAGACAGTATGATACTAGTCATATCAAATTTTAAGATATAAAAAATAATACTTGAAACATTTTAAAAGATATATACTTATGTAAGGGAGTATAAACAAATACAAGGGAATCAGAAACATCAAAATCATGTGCTGGTTTTCTCTGAGAATGAGGGAAGGGAAGGAGTAAAATTGTGATGACGTACACAGGGGTCTTTTAATGTACTCCTAGTATTCTATTTAATGAGAAAATTCATGTTTGAAAGGTGACTGAGGGAAAATGCAAAACTTTTATATTAGTATTATAAACTGAAAAATTGAATATTCACTAAAATTTATCTTTAGATACTAAGAAAGGTTAGAGGGAATTTATGATGAGCACAGAATGGTCATTAATTGGTCATAACTCAGTTTCACAAAACATTGCCCTGTTTGTTCACTCACCTTATACACCAGATGGGGTTTTAGCTGGTTTTAAGCTGTTTGTAAAAATCAAATCCATTTTCAAATGATAAACATTTATGATCTTTTGATAACAAAGAGACAAGTAAATTTTTCCTAAGTACTAAAGACAAATTTGAAAGTGGAATTCCTTCTTTTCTGGAATAATAATGAATCCTATCCCCTGCAAACCAGTGAAATAAGTGTAAAGACTTATAATTGACTAGTTTGAAGGATGATACCACTGTGAATATGTAACTTCTGGTATGCTAGTTAAAGGGTCAATCATGATACATTGTTACCATTTTTTCCCTGAAGTTATGATAGACTTCACAGCTCACATTCTCTGAATTTAACATTAATTAAATACATCTTTTAGTCTTATAAGTCTCTCTCTTGAAACTGGGTTCTGTACCCTATTCAACACTAACACTTCTGCTTGTCATCAGCATCGTAATGAAAAAGAACCAACAATTTTCCTAAATCCTGGCTTCTTTGTATCTCACTAATAATTTTCATTATCATTATTATTATTACTATGTGTATATTATTATATACACATAGAATACAGGATATCACAATAATAAGACCTCGAGCATGTTCATGAAACTTGAGTAAAGCATATGTCACATCTAAGTCTCATTTCCTTTGAGCCTGACTTGATAGAGTTGACAGAGAGTTTAAATAGAAAAAGGTTCATAGCACTTAGCACAGTGTCTAGCATACAGTAAGTGCTCAACAGATGCTAATGGATGGTGAGAATGACGGTGACAAGGCAGCACATATATGGAATTGACTCAAATACTGAGATTGGATGATTTTACCTTTTGAATACACGAGTGAGATACATAGAATAATAACAAATAGACTTATAATGAACATTCATCTTTCAACGGCCTCTCAATGTACTTGCCAGTGTAAAATTTGGTGACTTAAGTGACATTGACGCTGAAATGATTCAGGACGCTTGCAGGACCTTGACAAGCTGGGACAACCCCTTAATGATGTGAGGAAGGTCATCTTTAGTGTTTGGTCCATAAAATGCAAGTGTTTATGTCCCTTCCTATTTGACCAGAGAGTCCACTATTTCTGCAGGAAATTTACTTCTGACCTACCCTTGGTAACTTTTACAGGCAGGTGCACCCATCCCTCAGCTGCTGTTAAGAACTGGTTGCTGAAACTTACAGCTGCACCTTCAGAGAATTTCTCTCAGCCCAGAGAGGCACAGGCAGACACAAGGAGACTGAGATTGGGGGAGGAAGCGTCTGGTAGCCAGTGACTGCTGATGAAAAGATACAAAGCCCATCTCCCTTGCCTCGGGGCAGCTGACTCAATGGAGCCCTTCTTCCTTCTCCCTTCTCCCTCCCCTCCTCCTCCTCCGTTTTCTTTTTCCCCAAGAGTGATGTATTTTGTTTTATGAACATTTAAAAACAGGAATATTTGTCCCTTAGTCCAAAATTTTGTCACAATAGAATCTTAGGATAATTTTCAGCTCCCAGATTTAGTCCTCAACTAATCATTTTCTTTCTTTCTAATTCAACCATTTTTTAAAAAATTAAATTCAGTTAGAAAACATATAGTACATCATTAATTTCAGATGTAGTGTTCAATAATTCATCAGTTGCATGTAACACACTGTGCTCATCACATCGTGTGCCTTCGGGGGAATGGGGTAATTCGATGGAGCCACTCTTGCTCCAACTTTTTGTTCCAAAATCAGGCTAAGCATGGGCTGCAGACAGATCCACATCTTAGCCCAATTTCTTCCCTTGTGCTATCCTGCTTCCTCATTCTTACAGATTTTTTTTTCCCCCTGCAGAACCCCCTCAACATATCCCTCACACAAGAATTCCAGTCTCAAGCTCAGCTTTTGGGAGGACCCAAGTTAAGATACCTCCTAAGTATGTCTATTTCTACAGTTATGTTACCAATAGGAGAGATTTTTTTCTGTTATTTCTCTTCTAGACAAATGCACAAAATTTTTTAATACCTTGTGGTTTTGGTTTTCTAGTCCCGTACTCTTATTTAGATCTTGGAGGTTAGTAACCATGATACCTTACTGCACCTCTTTTAGATCTATGCATACTAAAGACGAGAAACCAAAAACAGAACAACACAAAAACAAAAATAAAAAACCACAAAAAACACAAACCTCCGGTCCCCTGGGGCATGTGGGTGGCAACAGCATTTCAGTTTCTTAACACAGCTTCTCCCATATAGGGCAAAGCTCTAACAAGCATATCATATTAATTAAAGAACAATAACCCAAATTTCATCCTACCTTAAAAAATCTTACCTCTAGTACCACTCCCAGAAAGGTGATGGAGAGTCAAGCTTCCATATCTGACGGCACGTGTAAGGTCATGAGTTTGAAAGGGAAGAGATAGTTTACATGCCTGAATATAATTCTTCATTAACTTAACTGAAATTTTTGAAAAATATTACATCATTTCAAAAATCTGTTTCTAAGAACTGAGATAAGGTGGCGATAGGAGGTATTTCCGTCTTCTTTGCTACTAAGAACTTGTCCACAAATAGCCTTGTATTAGCTATTGAATATTATTCTCAGCTGGGCAAATCCCCAACAATGATTTGACTTTAAATTTCTATTCCAGGACTTAGTATTTGCATCCCATCAGATGCCGAGGGGTTTGTGTGCAGCAGCCTTAGTTTTTTATGATTCTATTCCTGCTAGACCTTTCAGGGGCATTTGGCGCTTCTAACATAAATGCAATCTGGCTGTCCTAGACAATAACTGAGGTTTGTCCATCACTCACCCCCATGAAAATGCCCCTCGTTATTGGCAAGCTGGAGAGCTATAGTGTGGTCCGTCCTTCATCTGATTTATTTCCCATCATAAATGGCTGATGTTGCAAAAAAGTGGAAAAATGTATGTGTAAGAGGATACGGGGAGGGAGCCAGGGAAAGTCAGAGGAGCCATCAGAGAGCAAGGCGAGTCAGACCCTAATGAAGAGGGGAGGGAGGAATGTTGGGAAGAAGCATCTCAGAGTACTATGCAGGGTAAGGAAGTTTCAGCTAGGTAGTCGGAGAGATTTCAAACCACAGGCTGCCACCTGAGGGCTTCTGTACCTTTCAAGAACAGGACTGCCATGCTTGGTCATTGGCTGGGAGCAGTCTGTGGGAAGCCTGGTGTTGGCACAGCTGTGGAAATGGGTTTCAGAGTGTAGAAGGCAGGACCTTTGGTGAGTTAAACCTCCTATAGTTGGGGGTCTGTGAGGCTAATATTCTCCTGGTTGTCGAATGCACCCTACTGTTTTCAGACCATGGGATGAGAAAAGGAAGATAGAAGATAGAAATTGGTTGTAATTTGAGAGATGTTTGGATTCAAGGCAAGGTTTTCTCTTGCTTTTTTGAATGAGAAGAACTTCAGTACGTTTGTTAAGTCCACAGGGGGAAATCTGCACAATGGAAGAAGTTAAAGAAGAGGAAGAGAGGAAGAAAAAGGAGGAAAAGTTGGACAGGGTCTTTGTGTGTGTGAGAGAGAGAATTAGTTAATTATGAAGGCAGAAGACTTCAGAGAAAGAAAGAAGAAGCTGGATAAAGGTTATGGCTTTGAGGAGTGATATCTTATTCCCTGGGATAATGTCTGAATGTGGGTTGAGGTTGAACATTGTTGGAAGTTGAAGGGACTTGTGCTTGGTTTTTTCAATTTCATTCAAAATAGGAAGAAAAGCATCAGGGACACTACTGGAAGGTTTAGTCTTAAACAAGAGGTACTCCATCCTCTGAGGCTGAAGCCAAAACAGGAATGATTGGGCTTAAAGAAAGACTCTGCAGATGTGGGATCAAATTACGGGAGAGAAAGGTTGAGGACCTCAATTCCTTGATGAAGTAGGCGGCAAAGTTATCTGCTAAAGGTGTTATTTATTTGTAGCTCTTCTCACATGACAAAATTCTATACACTAAACTATAACAGAAATAATATTTAATATATTAAAATTAACATGTCAAATATGCCTTTTATATTAAGATGATTATCTGTTATATAAATCTTTTGTAGGCATTGTATGTGTCTGTTTCTTTGTGTATAACCCAAAACTCTAAAATATTCTCCTGGTTTAACTTGGAATTTTAAAAACTGATATTGTATTGAATTTATGTTATTTTCAATGAGAAAAAAAAATAACTGGAGATATACTGTCAGTGTATTATGTATATTTGCTACCAAATTTAATAAAAACAAAAACACCTTTGAACCATGTAATTTATCTATTAAAATAACTTCATCATATGAGCATATACTGGTTTACCCTATCAAAAAGTAGACATCAAAGTATTTCATAATTGGAGGGGGACTTGGACATCATTGGTTTCTAATGTGGGGCCTCAGACTTCCTGACTCTATAAATTGAACAATAAAGGTTGATGGCCTTTTCTTTCTTTCTTTCTTCCTTTCTCTCTCTTTCTTCCTTTCTTTCTTTCTCTCTCTCCTTCTTTCTCTCTCTTCCTTCCTTCCTTCCTTCCTGTCTTTCTGTTTGTCTTTCTTTCTGATCTATTTTCAAATTTTAACACCCCCTATGGAAATTGTGCATATGAAGGCTGAGGTTATAATGATACGAAATGATTTCAATTCAGTGGGGCCGCTCTTCAGAAGCTCCAATGAGACTTTGAAATATTAGAATACGGAAAATGCATTAATCATTATTTAATCAGTGAGTTTTAAAAATATGCAAAGGCTTCTGAAATACAGGATTTGGGGTTGGGAAGGATTATAAAAGTTTGAGGTAACTGATCGTAAAATTGTTGGGAAAAACTGATTTCGTCTAATCCTGTAATTTGCAGACGAGGAAACTAGTTTACCAAATATCACATCATGGTTCGTTGGTAGTAGAGCCAGCTTTAGGATTTGCCTATTTTGGAAGTTGAGAAAAAATTACCTAACATGCTATTTTCTTGGGTGTTAGGAGTCTTGCATTTTGTAGCATAGTGTTTAGTGTTCTTAGCATTTGGAATCCAAAGGCTTCACATTTTGTTTGGAGGTGCTTTGGGAAAGAGTATGTATGAGTAGGGAACATTCTAGTCCAAACACTAGGCCAACTTTCCAGTAAAGTGGTTTTTAAAAAGTTCCACAGAAGTAATTGAAGAGCAAAAACTTTCAAAAGAATCTTCATGGTGAAGAGGTGCCATTAAAGCCTAATTAATCTCAAAGTCCATCTTCCATTCTTCATAATTTTAGGGTAGTCCTCATTCCTATCTACTCTAGTTTCAACAGTACTTTAAACAGAGCACATAATTAGACTGTTAGTGGATGAGTCTGCAAAAAGAAAACCGATTTTGACTCTTCTACAGTTTTAATCTGAAGTGTGTGCACTAAATGCATACATTCTCATCAAATAATTAACATATATTCACAATAAACAAACAGGGACAATCTTTGTACACAAACTCTGCTGCCATTGTAATTTTTAGAACATTGATCCCACCAGCAAGAGAGGAGACAGTTGTGCCCCTTTAAAGATAAGAGGATTTGAATAAAGAATATAAGAGACAATCACAATTAGAGGTTCAAACGATAGTTTTCTATTTTGTGGAATGTTTTAATATTTTCTTCCTTATATTTCTTTATTCTTCCTCCTCATATTTCTTTAGACAACACAGTCATTTCTTCTCAATTTTTTCTTTCTTTTTAGAGAGGGGAGGTTGTCTCCTGATGGTCTACAAGAAGCTCCTTCATAACTGTAGCTGAACCAGAAATGGAATATTTCCTAATTCTTACAGTTCACTGATGCAGTCTCCCAAGATGTTAAGATCATTTTCTAAGTCCACAGTTTTAAAACTTCATAATCAGCATTTATAGCGAATGTAATAGGTAGTTGCATGCATCCATTTTCTATGATATCCAATCCCACGTCAATTAAAATTCAGACTTCATTTTGGCATCAAATGAACATAGCAGAATGAACAAGGCTGAGACCTAGTCATTGTCATAGATGCAACCTGAAAAAAAATATAAGTTTCAATAGAGTTATACAAAACGCATAGCTTCTAAGCATTCCAAGGCTAGAAATGTGGCTAATTCACACTCACCCAGTTTAGGGTTTAAAAAAATGTAGAAAAATGTAGAATTGGCTCACTTTGTGAAAAGTAATTACATGGAAGACCATATATGGATTTAATTTACATTGTTCAGTATATAATTCTAACAAAGTTTCTGGACAGATTTATTCTTTTTTTTTTTAAAAAGATTTTATTTATTTATTTGAGAGAGAGAAAGAGAGAGATGTGCCCTGGACACATTTATTTTTTATCAAAATGAGACTCAGAATTATTTTATCTGGCACTTAATTAAATGTATCTTTTGGTAGTTTTCTAAATGAGATTGAAGATGTTAAATATCAGTAAGAATCGTAAGTTTAAAAGGAAACTAAAAGGCCACATGAGTAACTCTATGCGTCACTTCAGTTGAGATTAATTTTTTAGATTGTAATTTATAAATATGTGATGCTAAAAGAATACTAGTGAGTATTATAGGTTATGAATTAAAATATGTATACTTGACCTACTAATTGGTCAAGTATACATATTTTTGAGGATGAAAGTTATTTGTATTAAGATTAATGGTATAATGAAAAGTTCACATTATTTTCATACTTCTGTTTTCAAAGAAAATAAATACGATTTTTCCTTGATTTCCAGTCGTGTCCAAAAATAATTTCTTAAATCATACCGGAGCATTTACCTTTCCTAACATTTTCAAGTGATTCAAATTCTGATCAGATTGAAAAGCTCTAATTAATCCAGCAAGCTATTTTTAATATTTGTAAGAACAGTAAATTCACTGTTATTGTTCTCAGTGTTGGGTGTCATGTGGGACTTACCATCAGCAATGTCATCGTAGATCTCTCCATCACTGTAAATGTAGAAAATAATTTTTTTAAAGAAAATATGTTCTTAACATTAAGGCAATCTCTAGATTAAAAAGTTAGTAATATGATTTTATAAGACACAATTAAACATTTAAAGGTGAGAAGTTAAATGTGAATTTATAAGTGGGAAGAAATTTTGTATTTATCTACATCATCTTTCATTCATTTAACCTAATTCTCTGTTCTATTCTAAAAACAACCAAAAAACCCACAACTTATTTCATATCATAGACATATGGGATAGGGGAAACATGCCTTAAGAGCACATACCATGCTTTATTCATTTTTAGATCCAACCGTGAGCCTAACATAGAGCTGTGCGTTATAAGAAGTGCTTATTGAACTGAACAAACTGAAAAATCATGGCACAATACTCCACTTGGGGTCCTAGTGGAGTCTTTTTTTTTTTTTTTTAAGATTTTTTATTTATTTATTTGACAGAGAGAGAGATCACAAGTAGGCAGAGAGGCAGGCAGAGAGAGAGGGGGAAGCAGACTCCCTGCTGAGCAGAGAACCCGATGTGGGGCTCAATCCCAGGACCCTGGGATCATGACCTGAGCCAAAAGCAGAGGCTTTAACCCACTGAGCCACCCAGGCGCCCCCCCCCCCTTTTTTTAAGTAATCTCTACAGCCCACGTGGGGCTTGAACTCAGGACCCGGAGATCAAGAGCCACACGCTCCCCCAACTGAGCCAGCCAGGGGCTCCCCTAATGGATTCTTTGTATTTGTTAATATCAGATTTATACTTTCACTTGAACTTCAAATATCAAATGAAATAGAATAATATTAAAAAAAGAAATAGAATAATTTTGACCTAGGTAATGAGTGCATCATTTTTGCACTTCTAATAATTTATAAATATTAATTATAAAATACATAAATATTAGTTTCAAAATGAGTAGCCAAGATATGGTTAGTATGGTGATTCTTATGTTATATAATTCTAAAAATATTTATGGTTATAGGCTGATGCATAATAATAGTTCTGACTACTTTTACACATTTTGGTTGTACTTGGTCCCGAATCTTTGTAAAATATTCTGTTCTATACACTTAATAAGTCCTTCCTATGTACGAGGAGATATAAACATGGGTAAAATGCAAGCTTTGATTTCAAGAAGCTTATAATCTAATGGAGGAGAGAATGATATACAAGTAATTAAAATAGGAAGTATTGTAAATGCGAATATAGCCTTGAAATGTAGAACACAGTTTCAAAGTTCAGAAATGTAAGGTGACTGTCACCTTGACCAGACTCACTTTTGGTCCCTGTACTATCTCTGCTTTTATCATGGAAACAGCAGCAAGCCCTCCAAGTTGCTGCCAACTATGGCAGATGCTGTAGGTTTCCTCTGTCTTCTGTTTGGATCCTTTCTCTGAGATTAAGGAAATCCTTAGCTAATGGAAATCTGATACAAATGCAAAGAGGACAGATTTTCCTATCATCCATTCAATAAACATTTGTTAAGTAATCACTTCAACAGATGGTGAACCAATAATTACTTAAACTATACTCTCTAACTTCTCTCTTCATCATCCTCTAATAATCACTGATGAAGATGTCCTATTATTTGCCACATAGTCGTTCCTTGAAATTTATATCTTCCATAAAATAGAGAAGTGCTTGCCTACCATTGTGATTAATGCTCTGAGAAAAAGAAAAGTATTATAATTATTTTTCTTTTGACTCTTTACTAGTTTCCTGACAAAGCATTAGCATTGATTTGTCTCTTTCCGATTGGCGTCAGGTTGTGCATGGATACAGTTTGTGAATCTTCCTTGATTTTTTTATTATGCAGAATTCTGTAAATCTTTATGTTGGCATATGCACATGATAATGGAGTTCACTTCTTGCACTGATATACTTGGAACAGAATCTTACAACGTTTGAGGGGAACTCTCATAGAACACTAGTACCAGACTGTGACAACATCTTATTCATAAGAATAGGAGAATCATTGATGACAATCTTTATTCTGGCATACTTCCAAAAAGGCAACTTAATACTCTACTATGCCTAATAAAGAAAAGCCCTCAGTTGGGGGTCAAATTACTAACAAGTGACATTAGCACCTACTGTGTAGACATTAATCGGTCCCTGATTAATTCAATTCAACCAACCGCATTTATCAGTAAGTGAAAGGCAAAATTTTAATGAAAGTGTTAGTGGTTTTCCCGTCTCCAATGTTTGCTATGTCTGTCTCAAATGAATGTTTATGACCATGAACTGTGTACTCACGAATGAGAAGAGTTCTTCTTTATTTGAAAGAGTGACGTTTTATGAAAACCTTAACTTTATGATGGGTAGTACCATACTGATATTAGTATAGCATATTGTTTTAAAATTTATTTATGACAGTTTAGTAGATTATATTTTTTAGATAGTATTAGGAATCTTTCTTAAAAAATTACATAATACTCTTTATTAGTAGTAGAAGAAAATGAACTTACTTGTCCACCAAGTAACTCCGAAGGACATAACCATCTATGAAAAAAAAAAGAAAGTAAATTTTATTAATAGTACAGATTTGAATAATCTTTACTGTTTCTTTTAAGAAAGTGAAATAGAATTGAATATCTAATGTAATGTGATATGATATAATGTGATATAGTATACTGAATAATTCTATTTCCAAATATGACCTATTTTTCTTATTCATGTCCACTTTTCTCTCCTTCCTTTCTTCTCCTTTTCTCTCTAATTTTTTTTCTGTCTCCTACAAGTCTCTTTTCATCCATTTACAAGCTTTCCCCTTAAAGATAAACAATTTATCTTCTTCTCTAAGCTACTGCATATCGTAGCACAAGGCTTTTCCAAATTCTACTCTATTTCTTCATGGTGTTACCCATGTGACCCTGTCCTAGGGAGAATTTACAGTTTCTCTAAATAGAAAAATAGTTTGTATGTAGGTATTTCAAATACCATTAGATCAAAGCCTTAAGTTTTAAAATGTTATTATATTGAATAGAGTCGAAATTGTTCAACTCCCCTTGCAGATCAGCAATCTTGCAATTACTTGGGGAGTATGCATTCTAAATGGGCTCAAAATAGTTCTCAAGTTCAGTGTGGAAGGTCTTCCACAATGTTTTTGCCATTTGACAGAGTGTTGACACGTGCATTTTCATCTTTCATGATACAAATCATTATTAGAAGAACACACAGCAGGTATTCTAGTGATTCCCCTGTTAAATAGGAAGTAGACCATACTTTATGCAAAAAAAGCAAAGTTTTTTTTTTAAGCAC
The DNA here is from genome assembly GCF_963455335.1 of Martes martes. Lineage (NCBI taxonomy): Eukaryota > Metazoa > Chordata > Mammalia > Carnivora > Mustelidae > Martes > Martes martes. The sequence continues at coordinate 135,247,145 of NC_137892.1, read as the reverse complement.
CTTATCTTTGCCCCTATTATGCAAAACAATCCTAAGAAAAGATACAGACTATTTTTTTTGAGAAAATTTCTGTTGACATTTAATTAATGTTACTAGTCTTTGGAATTATTAGTTTTGTGTTAGCACGTAAACTCTACTATATGCTTGAGATTAGTAGCTTTCATTGCCTTGTCAATACAGCCTCTAAATTCTTTCAGAGTCAATCTATTGGGCTTGGTCCACTTTAGATCTAATTTTTATTAGGGTAAATGTGTAAAAAATTATAAACATAGGCAAAGAGTAATACAGATGATATTAACATAAACATAATGATGTCATATTGCCATTGATTTAACACGCAAAAACATTTTTTTAAAAAAGTGGGATCATACAAATGAAAGTCTAGACTGAAACTTAAGAAAATGAATTTTCCCTTGAAATATTCCAGAGTAAAAAAAAAAAAAACCTCCACTGAAATATTTTATCAAGAAATTCACCCCTTTTTAATGAAAATTTTATTAGAATCCTATTTGGAAAAGGAAACTGAAAGTTATCTTTGAATTCCTGTAGTACGGAAATAATGAAGCATGTGTCAAAATGATAAAAGCACAATCATGTAATATTTTTCTCAGACTCTGAGAAGTTACACCTTGTTAGACCTTCCTTTTCTATTTCAGTTAAAGCATAAGTAGCAAAAATTATTACTGTAAGAACATCTAAAGTTAATATCCTTGGTTGCCTTTGATATTACAGTTCTTTTATTCATTTCATATTAACAGACTTCTAAAAACTTAGGGTATATATCATAATTTAACATAATTCTTAAAGGGGGATAAGCTCGTCTCTAAAAAATTCAATTCTATGTGTGTCTCTCAAAAAAGAAAAATCTATGCAGATAACAAGTTTTCAGAATGAACTGTGAATTTCATGTCGTGGTCCCAATAACTGAAATCTATCTTTACCCGCCCTGGTGTTTGGAGCTAAAATAAAATGTGAACATTTCTCTATAGACAGTAATATTCCAAACTTTTTATTTCCATTAGTTAAAAATGGTGGCTCTGCTTTTGTTACTTTTTTTTTATAATTTTTTTTCTTAAAACAAATTGGAAAATAAAAGAATACAATAATAAGTGTTCCCATGAGATATTCATGTTTAAGTTAATAATTTCAAAGTAATGACATGGATGAGCTGAAGCTTTTGACAGTGAAGGAAATCTCTGTGAGCTGTTCAGGCTTTGGAATGTCTCTGAACTAACATTTAGAAGATACAAAATCAGAGAAATATATACAAAATTAAAGCTATTGCCAGAGACTGGACTTACTACAGTATCAAATATATTCTGGTTTTGTTTTTTTTTAAAGAAAATCTTTAGGAGATTTAAAGAAATAAAGAACAAAACAAAGAGAATATAATCACCATTTTTGGAAATTAAAGGTTTTTATTTTCCTTTGCTTTTAGGTAATCTTTTAAGAACTCATGTATGCTAAAATTGTGTAGACCTGGATAAAGTACTGTCTGTAGTAATTAAGCATTAAATAGTCTTTTACATGACCGAAGTTAATAACTATGATATATAGCTTAATAGCCTGTCTTCACAAAATTAATTATAAAAAATATATTTTAGGTTCTCAAACCCCTATTACATTTCCTCCTATGTCTTGGTTGTTCCAGAGCTCTAAGGAATGGCTTTTCTTTTCATTGAATGCTCTGCTGTGGCTGTTGCTTCTGTGTGAGCTACATAAATATGAATGATTATGAATACTATTTAAGAAAAATGTATCAAGGAGATGCAGTGTGGGATGGTACTGTACTGCTTTATTTTACTTTCCTGAAATGATGTGATAATTTGGGACTCATTAGCTATAAAATTATTATTATATAACATTTTTACAGGATTAATGACTCTTTAAAAAAAGATTTATATTTATTTATTTGACAGAGAGAGAGATCACAAGGAGGCAGAGCAGAGCAGAGAGAGAGGGAAGCAGGCTCCCTGCTGAGCAGAGGGCCCAATGCAGGGGTCGATCTCAAGACCCTGAGATCATGACCTGAGCCAAAGGCAGAGGCTTAACCCACTGAGCTACCCACCCAGGCGCCCCAGGATTAATGACTTTTAATACAGCATGGGTTTTGCTGTCTAGTACCTTTAAAAATCTCTAAAACTTCATTCGATTAAAAGCATGACTGATTCATGACAGTATTGGAAAAAGTGACCCACTATGAATTTTTATATTTTATATAATCTCTCCCTTATAGTTTCTAGAAATAACTTTTTTTTTGCAGTAGAAAAATGATCTCTTTGCTTCAGTGTTCCACGTACATCCATCATAAGGAGTATTAATGAAAAGTACAATGAAATAAGCAAAAAAGTCATCGTAGCTCCATGCTATGTAGAATGGGCACCATGTTTACGGCAGGTGCTGACTCACAAGGGATTCTCACACCTAATATGAAATGATTATTTGGAAACTTCATATTCATACAGCAGAACAAAGTGGCTTGAAACAAGTGTTTTGAAATATGTGGTGGGATAGAGTTAATTAAGAAAGTAACACCCATCCCCCACGTGTGCCAGTTCTCAGCACTGACTGACCTTTAAGAAGGGTGTCATGAATACAGAATTATGAAGGAAACACAAAATCATCTTTGGAAAAGTTGAAAATATCTTTGTTGTCATATTTTCAAATTTCTTAATAAAAATGACAACTTTTGTTATTTCTTTTTTATTTCATTTGTTGTGAGCTAAGTCCAGAAATGAAGTTCAGTTTCCTCAATTTGGCCTCATGCAGTTAAAAACAATAATTCCTTGTTGCACAGACTTACCCATGCAAGTGGAACAATGCCCGACATCAAAGGGACATGCTCATAATATTACAGAAAGAAAAAAATAAAGCACAGTGTATAAAACAAAATATAAATGATTAGCCTAGTGTTATAAAAATGTTCTCTCTCCTGTCTTCATTCTCTCTGTCCCTCTCTCCTGATTTCTAGGGCTTCGAATCCAGGGACTTTTAAGTTTCTGAATTTAAAAAATTTTCTTCACTGAGCATCTGCTGTTTTAAAATTGAAAACAAAATTATTTAAGCAAAGAAATGATTAATTGGATTTGAGAAAATCCAAACTATATTTGAAATTCCCTTTCCTTGATGCCCAAAGAAAACGGAGAACATTTTAACCATAAATAATTCGGTTCATGTCTCCTTCCACACTTTTGTAGAAATTTTCCTACAAGAGGTGGGGAAACATACAGCTTATGAGACACTGAGTTGTGGAACACGCTCAAATATTAGAGAGAAATTCTAAACATTTGGGAATGTGCCAGAAATACATACTTCAGATTTCAATGCCTCTTTGATATGTGTTTCCACAAGCCAGTGGGGTAATTGATCAAATGTGATAATGCTTGTAAGGGTGGCTTGTACTCAACTCCATAATGGGAAGAGATTGTTGTTAATACTTTCTCCTCTAATTTCTACCATTCCAAATTAAGTTTATAAAGTATGCTTTCTTTTCTTTGATGGATTAATGAACGGAAAGTAAGGAAGATGTTAAGGTTACGATGGTGTTGGATTGCAAATGCCTTTACAGCTAGACAGATATAGAAATAAGGAACCGAAAGATTTAAAGGCTCCTACATGATACACAACAAGCAAACCACATCACTAAGACCAAGACAGAGAACTTCTGTCTCCTAACAAGTTAAACTCCTCTACAGACTTCTTCTTATGCGTGTCTATACGTCAGACTTTCATCTGGTTCTCCAACTGCAATCTCCAAATTGTTACATTCAATTCAGTAAGCCCTAAACAAGGTGCCAGGTACCGCGGGAGGATTGGCAGTACAATGTTGACAACATTTCAGTGAACTTACTCTCCAGCTCAGGGTCTAATATGAATAACAGATTGATAAAACAGGAAGGACAATTAGAAGGACAAAAGCAGTAGCATGGTGTGGCCAGAGAGATAAATTGTGATGGGTGACTGGGGAGTAGGGAGTGGGTGTGCTTCTAATTTTAGATGACAACTGGATTGTTTTTTACTAGACAATTATGGGCATTAGAAGTAGAATAAAACAGCACAGAAGGATGAACTAGCATAATTTACTCAGGGAGTGACAAGTCAGTAGTATATATTTTTGGAGTGGCAGTTGCCAATAGGATAGTTGATGGGTTTGAGGCTAAATCTATAGGGTTTTATATAATAGCCTAGAGATAATATTTGTGTTTTTAAAAAATAATAGTCGAGTAACAGTGTGGCAGGTGGATTGGCTGAGAACAAGGGTAAGGTAGACATATCATTTGAAAGGCTATTGCAAAAATCTAGATTCGAGAGGGTTAAATCCACACAACAATCCTCCCAAATCCTATAGAAGTCACCTGAGTAATGGATCAGAGATTAGGGAAATTAAGAATGCCAAGGGTCCAGTTCAAGAAAGGAATAAGCAGGAGGTTTAGAAAAATTAAGAAAAGCAGGATATTTGGCAAAATAAAAGTGAAATTAAGCAGATATGATAATTACATTTTGGAATAAAGCTCAACATGAAAGGCAACAGCAGATGCTCTAGCCCATAGACCTTCACCCCTGCATGTCAGTGCCTTTTGGTTTACCCAGCTTCCAAAGCACAACACTTGCAATTTTTTTTTTTTTAACTGATCAATCTTCTCTGGCTTCCAGAGCTCTTCATCACCTTGCTCAGTATCCCGAATGGCTCGCCCCCTGCCCAGGAGTAGGCTTCAACTCCGCATGGACAGGAGTTGGTGTAACAATACCCCAATTGTTTCTCATTGGATGTGATAACACTGCCACTCTGAGTTCTCAGCTGGTATAAGCTGCAATTACCTAAGTGGCAACTTTTTCCATAACAAGGCTTTGTTGACTGCCTTTCCTTTCCTGTCTCCTTTTCCACTTGCTCATAAGGTTCCCAGAATCACTCCCTAAATGCAGAAGCTGAGACAAAGCCCAGTCCAAAGAGAGTCTTTAAATAAAAAACAACAGTTACACAAGCGCTGCTGATAGAATCATCAGGTTTCCATTCTGTTTGAGACGGTCCCCAAACCACCTATGACTTGAATTAGTTATCCGTGAGCTTGGGAATTGTAAAGGGCGTTGGTGTTGCACCACAAAAAAAAAAAAAAAAAAAAAAAAGATAGAAGTTACGTGGAGCCTTTGCTTGTGACCTATCAGCATTTTACACATTTGCCCTTCTCAGTTTTAACAGATGATAAATTCTAAGAGGGCAGGAGCCCTCAAGTATTCATAACAGTATTCAGAATTACTGATGTCCAAGTAGGAAATGATAGCACATTACGGAATCATCCCTGAGTAGTTCCTGTTTGTCTCATGCTTAAGATGCACTGGCTTCTAGAAAGATAAGTCTCCTCCACATTTCCGTTTCTGGAGCTGCTTCTTCCTGCTCATCTATATCCATACAGGTTGTTGATGAAGCCATTTGTACCCTTGTTACGCAAGAGTATGTTCATTGTGCCAGCAGTATCCATTCCCTGGCAGCTTGGGAAAATGCAGAATGTTATACCTCACCTCAGACCCGCTGAATGAGAATCGGCACTTTGGCCAAGATCCCCATGCGATGGGTGTGCACGTTGGAGTTGTGAGGCATGACTTTACACGGGATTGGTTGCAAAAGATAAGACTCTCAGGACAGCATGGCAAGATCGGTCTGAAGCTTGTGCCCCAGAGAAAGGGCCACAGGGCAAGTCCTCGGACAATTGTCTCTTGTCAGAAATGTGATATAATATGGAAACCAGAGGAAAGAAAACAGGTTCATTTAGGCTCATCACCTCAATCAGCCACTATCAGCAGTGTCCCTTAGTTTCTTTTATTTGTATAATTTTCTTAACAGGGCTATAAATCCTATCCCACATGAAGCAGGCTTCTTATTTCTCTTACTATCGTGCCGTGAGAATTTCCTCACATTATTATCATAGTCTCTGTGTAAATATTCAATCTGGTATATTAATCATAACCTATTTAAAACTTTTTGAATTTTTAAACTTTTTAATATTCTTGATGACCTTTTAACGCATGGAGTTTTTCTGCATGTAAAGCTATTCCTTGGGGGTACATCTTCACATATGCTAGTCTGAACGGGGGCTTTCTTTGTGCTGGAGCACTGTTTACACATTAGCTACCATGACCTTTGAGCCTTAATACTACTCCACTCGTGTCTTTTATCCTTTGTACCCACATTTCATTTTCTCCTTTTAAAAGTCAACCACACCTCCTCCATGATAACTTTAGATCCATTTCCCCAACCTTGAGTCACCGATTTTATTCTTAAAACTCCCATTTCAGTTCCTGTCCCTGAGTCACCTTCCTGTCATTAAAATTCGACTCAGAGTTCATGTTTTCCACACAGACTAACCAAGCTGATAGGGGGGCAGCCACACCGAGTCTTTGCTTTTAAATAAAGGACACGTAATTTTGAATGGCTGTTCCTTGGACTTTAAGTAAAATAAGCTTCCTTTTAAAACTTGACAAGAACATTTCCATCTGTGGGTTTTAATAGCCGATAAAGTCAAAGAGACAGGGACTCTCTTGTAAACCCGTGGAATATGACGTGGTACGAAGGCATGCATTTGGGGGGAGTCCCGGGGGGTGTGGGGGTGTAGTGAGCGGCGACTTACTATATTTTACACCTGGAACTAATATAACACTGCACATTAACAACACTGGAATTAAATTGAAATTAAATTAAATTAAAAAATAGAGGAAGCATCATTTTGAATTACCCTTCCCTGGTCTTTAAGTGAAATAAGCTTCCTTTTCAAATGTGACAAAAAGATGTCCCTCTGTCTGTTTCAATAGCCCACAAAATCAAAGAAGACAGGAGACTCTCTTATATTCATTAGGAAGACTACAGCGTATGAAGCGTGTCCAAGTACGAACTGAAAACAAGTCAGTCTGCAAGGTAGGAAGACTGGAAATTCTAGATGTGCCGTGTGCTATATAATCTCAAAACCAGACCCGAACAAGAGCCACTCACTCCTTCAGCACACTGCTTCTCCCTCTGGTGTACCCGAGAATAAGCCAGAGAAGAAGCGAGGGTCACAGATTCTGTCTGGCTCCCCAGAACTCATGACTCAGCATGCTCAGGGCGGGTCCAGGCAACTGTGATTTTAATACACAAAGGGTTTTCTGATGCTGGTGGTCTGTGGATTGGCATTTTGAGAAGTACAAATTTGGCATGAACTTGGCACCACAGTGCCAAATACAGCAGGTGGGAGATGAAAAGGGATTCAAATAAAATAACATTGATCTCCACGAAGCACGATCTCTAGTTTCTTAACATATCCCACAATTCATAAAGCATAGACAAAACAAGGTTAATAAAACAGGGGTGATCGGGGAAAACATGTTCGAGGACGAAAAGGAAGCAGTGACTTACATTTCCCTTCTTCATTTCTGCAGAGAACTTTTGTATCATCAGTGCTTTGTATAACTTCAAGAGATTCACCAGGCTTCACCTGCAGATCTCTGGTGCCCCACCTTTTGGAAGTAAAGGAAGGTGCGACTTTGGTGGAATACAGGACTCTAATTTCACCATCGTACTGGAAAAACAAAGAAAAACATTTATATGATTGATTGATGTGTACTATTAAATGAATTCCCTTAGTGACAGATTTACTAAGAAAGCCTTTGCTCCATGAATAGTTCCTTGTTTTAAAAAAGTAAAAACATTAAAGAAAAAATTTTGAGGGCAAAACCACTCATAATCTCACCAACCTAATACAATCACTATTTTAAAAATCAAAAGCGTTTTTAAAATTTAAGGTGTCTGTTGATTCGATATACCCATATATTACAAAATGATTATCATCAAATCTTTAGCTAACACCTCCCACACCTCACATAATTTCCACTTCTTTTTTATGGTGAGAACATTTAAGATTTACTCTCTTTACAACTTTCAAGTATACATTAATTAGACTATTGCTAACCATAATGACCATGCTGTACATTAGATTCCTAAAAGTTATTAATCTTATAACTGAAAGTCTATACCTTTGACCAACATCTCCTCCATGTCCCCCATCCCAGCCTCTGGTAACTCTCATTTTACTTTGCTTCTGTGAGCTTGGCTTTTTAAGATTCCACATATAAGTGATATTATAGAATATTCGTCTTCCTCAATTTGACTTACTTCACTTAGCACAATGCCCTCAGGGGCCACTCATGTTGTCATAAGTGGCAAGATTTCCTTCTTTTTCATAGCTGAATAATTTTCCAGTGTATGTATATGTATTGGTACATATATACATATATATTTTTAAATCCATTCTATTTTTAGATTATCTTACTATTAAAGTTCAAAGAACAGCTAAGTTTAAATGATTATTGCAGTATATATATTGTGCATGCAAGAGAGCTTGCTTAAAATTTGTTAAAGGAATAAATTCAAATGTAAAGAAAATTATATAAAAAATAAAGGAGTAAGATGGATAACCGATACGGATAATTACACTTTTAATATGTACATTTTGGTACTTTAAAATCTTTTTTTTTCATTAGCACTTTGAACTTTGTCTGATATTTAAATATGACATACTTTAAATTTTTTCCTGAAGTCTTTCTCTTCTTTTTCCTGCTTTTTTAACTTCTTGGGGTCTTTTTCTTCTGTCTTAGCCTTGGCTCCTTGACTAAGATGACAGAACACACATAAAACAGCATTTAGTTTAGTTTAAAAAGAACAGCATACAATAGAGACTTCACCCCTAAAATTACAATTTTGTTAAATTTTGTTTTAAATTAATATCTTTTCTTAGAAATCTAGTACATTCCTGTAATAAGTGATAATATTTTGTAACACAGAAGAGATTCTCCAAAAGAATACAGATTATGAGTTAAAACGGAATAAGTGATTATTTACTATGCTGAGCCATGTAAAATTACTCAGGTACAGTGTGAACAAGGTTACATATCAGAGGTTTCATTTGATTCAACCCACCTGTTGTCAACCTCTCTGCATTTTTCAAACCTTCCTAGATAATTAAGTGGCTTGGCCAATATCATAGAAAAGGATTTTCGAAAGAGAACATTTTTTTTTTAATTGATTTTTATGGCTTGAGAAATTTATCTATATGTCAGGTTTTCACATCTACTTAAAATGAAGCCAGGGTAGCACTTTCTCTCATAGACACGAACTGGGCTGATGCCAATTGTCATAAGAATAAGCCTACGATAGTAATTCCTCAGCCTGGCCATATATAAGATCACCTGGGAAGTTTTTAAAAAGTACCAATGCCTTTGTCTAATTCCTAGAAATTTTAATTAAATTAAATACATTCTAATTAATTAGACTGAGTGGGGTCTAGATACCGACATATATATATTTTAAGGCTCCACAGATAATACTAATTTGCAACCAAGGTTGAGGAACATTTGCTAGGGTTGAATGTGGATGTTAGGGAAAGGCTGGATGTCCCTGAAGGAGAGAATTTTAAAAATCAGAATTTTTGTGAACAATGAGAAGTTCTAAACACGGATGTTCATTTTTCTCTAGATTACCTACAATAAAGTTTTGTTTGTGACTGATATATTCAAAATATTTGATTCCTAAGGTTTGAATCTTAGAATTAATTCATTTACTGTGAAATGAATTAGCACAACGTCCTGACTTGGTTTCTGCAGCCTTCCTCAGTACCTCCCGTGTCACGGTGCTCCGGGCACTAGTGGATTTGCTGTCCCAAATTAACGATTTGGAAATATCAGGATATATGTGCATGTTAAAAATGGCCCAAGAGCTCTCTTAGAAGATAACTTATTGATATTTAGTTTTAGTTAAAAATAGAATATTACATTAGAGAACATAAAACAGTCTTAAGCTCTGAAAATAAGCGGCAGCAAAGAAAATGGTACATATCACATAAAGTTTAATCAGCTGGGGTTTTTTCGACTTGAAGAAAAGATCCAGTGTGTAACTGGGCTTCTAGAGAGCTGTTTAATGGAATAGGGTGACATTTCCACAGTAATAGAAAACACAGAAAAATGCATTTAAAAATGTCAGGGATAGAAGTAACTCCCCAATGGTGAGGAATTTTCAAACCTAACATATTAACTGAAGATTAGGTTTTCCTTTCGGAAAAAAGGAGAATGATTCTCTTTTTATTTTTCTTGTTTGTTGTGTCTATAGAACTCGGTCTTCACATAGAAATGATAGCATATTCCCCCTTCAGTTTCTTTGATCTTGATATTTTCTCTTGTTCAGTAAAATTAACTTAACAGTGTTGGTAAAAAATAAATACTAAGTAGATAAGCACGCATGCATTTTTGTAGTATTGCTCAGAAGACACTGCATATTATCTCTCATCTATGTCACTTTCTTCCTTTAACTAACCAAGCTCAAGCTCTTTTTATTTACCTTTTTTCCTGAGAAAGCTACAGAAGTATACTTGCTTTCATACACCGTATGGATCAGCTCATCTCACATGCTTATTGGAATATAAAAAAGCATCTTACCATGTTATTTTCTATTTCAAAAGAGGTTTCAAAAAGTACACCCTTTGTACTAACTGATCTTAACAGGTTTTCATACAGTTTTAGCCTGAAATTAAATCGAAACCCTAGGTGAGCTGAAGAATGTCACTATTCATTCTTAACGTTTTTTTTTTTTTTAAATTTGAATGGAAACTTTGAGAATCTGATGCTTTTGTGAAAAAGAGACATAATAAAGTCCTTTCAAAACAAAAATCATTTTTTTTCATAAAAGGAAAAAATCTTGTGGAGGACAGAAGAGATTTGAAGAAGGAAGGTGAGAGCTGAGATATAAACTAAGAAGTGAATTCAAGACAAAAAAAGCTTTTGGCAAAAGGGTAAAAATAAAGGGAGGAGATGAATCAGTGAGATCAGTTGTGATCAGGCTCTCAAATATTTTCCCAGTGAATGAGTATATGAATGAATAAATGAATGATCACATCAGTGAGTCACGGGGCAAAGAATAATTAGAGGACAAGGAACAGAACACCCCGGAGAGGGGGGAGGAGGAGGGAGACTGGCAAAGGAGGGGAGAATGTGGAGGAGAGGGGAATCAGGATCGAGACTTTCCACCCACAAGCCCAGCTGAAACTTCAGAGCTCGGATCAGAGAGACGACAGACTGAACAGGATCAAACATAATATGTACAAACCTTTGGCGGTTTTATTCTATTTGAATTTTCTTTTTTGGATTTGTTGTGTGTACTTACAATGTTGAGTGTCTTGTTTACTGAGTGTTGGTTTTAGGTCTCACAGAAGAGTTTAAAATGAGGAATTCTACGAGGAATTAACATTTTATAAAGACTTTAGTGAAGTATGGAGACTCTACTGAGCTTCAAAGACTTTAACTACTGTATTTAGGGAAAAGACATTCCAAGTTGTGTCCTTTAATTCTGGCAAACTGATTTTTAAAAGAGAATGTGTGTTTTGAAGGGTAGCCACTATAAAATTTTATATAATAAAACGTAGCATTGGGTTGTGAGCTTTTAGATACGACACTGCGGTTAAAAAAAAGTTCTACTAGAGTCGGATTTTATTTCAAAATGGAAACATTTGACTTACATCAGCTCTGGTGGTGGAGCAGGGAAATCAGACGCATCTACATCATCGTAAACTTCATCTCCCACATCTAACAAAAGGCAAAATATCAAATGTTGAAAACTTTTAGTTTGAATTTTGATATGAGCATCTGATGATGTTTTTAATATAAAAATTGTTTTGAGAACAACAAAATCAGTTTTCCTTGGGTCTCTGTACATTTCTTCTGGAAACATTGTCTCCCCTTGAAGGGGAGAGGTTTTCTCTGCCTGGATGCTTCTGCTAAATTTCCCTCAAAAAAGCCAGTGGTCATGATTGTACTAACATTATCAGGATAAATCTCCTAAACTAGTGACTGAGATTATTTGAAGATCCACACATGGGATGAATGGCAGGATTAGTAGATTGCTGACAAAAAAATCAGCATTACCAGCCATTGGCAATAGGCAGTAGAGATTGATTCTTGGGGGATTTGGGTTGCTCTGGTAATATACATTATTTTATTTATATGTTTGTGCCTTTCTATGTCTGTGTCTGTCTACCTATCATTCTCTTTTATTCACTGATCTGTCTCTAATTAATTTTTAACTTATAGTAATATTAGATGTGGTACCACCTTAATAGAAGAATATTTCTATTAATAAGACATGTCTGGTCCCAGCAGGTACTGAGAATCAGTGTTGGTGGAAAAGTGTCTATGCCTTTAAGTCGTACAATGGCTTTCCCCACCCGTAGACACTTTTCTTCCATCTAGACCTCTTGTTAATAAAGTCAGAAGAATTGCTTCCTCTCTGCACCTGTTAAGTTGCTCCACAACAAATTAGGCTGAAATGAGTTGAAGAGAGTACAAATGTTTTAAGGAATGATTATCATAGAAAGTTTAAATGCTCTCTGCTAGAGGCAAGGATTTAATTTCCTTTAAGAATCTCTCTCTCTCTCTGTATATATATAGAGAGAGTACATATGTATGTATATATTTATATTACATACATGTGTGTCTGTGTATGTACATTCTCCCCCCAACTCATGTAATTAATTTCATAGCTATGTGAAGAACCCATCATTAATATTAGAAAAATATGTCATATCATTGGTTTCTAGAATGGGGAAAATTACTATTTCATACATATGTACATAAAAGACACTTGAAAATAAAAGAAAATTAAAACAAAAAACCGCATTTTTTTTTAACTTAACTGATCACATTTGTTTCACTTTATACCTACCCCTTGTGGAGCTAAATTTCTTGAATACTTTTTGAAAATTATAGATTAAGATATAAACTCTTCATCGGTTATTAATCAATTTGAATTAGTGCCTTATGTATTTTCAAACTGATAACTGAAAATGAGGTAGGTCAGATAAACAGTCTGGAAGAATAGATTATCTGTGTGTTTCGTTTTTCTCTTTCAATTTATTTATAAATTCAAACTTTTTGAATGCCCCTGAATATTCTTGTGAGACATTTTATTTTGTTCAAAGTCAATTTAAGAAGAATCTTTGAAAGGTCTGTCTCAGCAGGGATAAAAAAAATAAGCTGATCAAAATGGTATGAAGAAGAAACTATTTTACATTTAACAGTGGAATAATTTCCAAATATAATATAAATTATATATTTAAAAAATCAAGGAAATTTAGATTTAGAAGGGCCTTGGTGTCATATAATCTGGTACATTTTTAGAAATCCTTATGCAGAAGCCCAATATATCAGGCTTGACTGAATTGGGGTAGAGGAGACATGAGAAATATCAGTGTCTATCCCTGCCCACTTGTTCCTTTCTCCATAGTTCCTTTGTCCTTTCACTCCTTCCTCCACGGGGTGAACTGTTTAAAAACCATCAATATTAGGGACACTGGGTGGCTCAGTTCATTAAGCGTCTGCTTTCCCCTAAGGTCATGATCCCAGGGTCTTGGGATGGAGTTCTACGTTGGTGGAGGGTCCTTGCTCACCACGGAGCCCGCTTCTCCTTCTGTGTGCTGCTCCCCCTGCATGTACTCTCTCTCTCTCTCTGGCAAATGAATAAATAAAATCTTTAAAAACCCCCAATATGAAAAAATTTCCTCTTCTCACTATTTAACTGTTGAGAAACTGTGTCCCCCCTTCCTCCCCCCCAGGAGAAGTTGCTTGACAAGTTTACACAAGTTAATATTTCCGGAGTCAGGGCTTTCCTCTAAATACCATGACCAATGCTTTCCTACTACCCCATCTGCAAGAAATGAGATGTAAAATATGTAATTAGTTTTTATTACTTACTCAATTGTTTAGGAGGAGAAGGGAAACTGGAAAGAAATGAGAACACATTATAATCAGACCAATATAAACACAGGAATTGAGACCTTTTATTTAGGAGAGGCGTGAACAAGCAACAACCTGAAGGCTTCTGAAGGCTAATTAATCTGCTGGTGGTCATTCCTTTCTCATCTCCATTTCTCCACTGAGTCTCAGTTTCTGTCCATCAATTTGGAATTTCACAAGTTTTTGTTTTTGTTTTGTTTTGAACTCTAATAGTGGCCAAAAAAGCCCAACATCAAGGCATTCAATGGTTGGTTTTGCCCATAGCCATTTGACCAATATTTTCAGATTTGTTCTATGACGTTTGGGCATATCATACCACCAGAGTAAATTCAATGGGCTCAAAGTTTTAGAATTGTTGTGGCATAGCTCAGGTCGAAATTTTTATTTGCCTTAAGGAGTAGAAATAGAGGGCTGAAATGAACAAAGGTCATAGGATTCTTTGTATGACCCTGTTTTCCCTAACAGGAGAATGGTGAATAAGAGAGGAATATCAAGTGAAACCAGACAGGGAGAACTTATTAATAGAAGTGATCTGAAATCAGGATTTGGTGGTATTTAGTTGCAACAGAAAAAGACCTTTGCTTTTATTACTTTCTGAACTTTAAACACACACGCGAATACACATCACTAGAAGAATGGTGCACAGTTACACTAGGGTGTGAGAGGTCATTAGTTTAAATGACTGAAAATTAAAATTAGGAGGTGTGCAACTGAAGCAGCAAAAATAATCCTGCTTTTGTTTCTAAGTAAGGTCTGCATCTGAAATGCTGCATCAAGAGAGGAATTGTTGAAAAAAAAAAAAAAAGAGGATTTGTTATGTTTACTTACAATTTTGAGTGTCTTGTTGACTAAGGGTTGGTTTTAGGTCTTGCAGAAAAGTTTAAAATGAGGATGTCTATGTCGAACTACTATTTGATAAAGGCTTTAGTGAAGTATGGAGACTCTATGGAGCTACAAAGACTTTAAATACTGTATTTAGAGAAGAGACATTCCTATTGTGTCCTTTATTTCTGGCAAACTAATTTTTAAAAGAGAATGTGTATTTTGAAAGAGAGTCACTACAAAATATTACATAATAAAATGGGGCATTGGAATAGTGAGCTTTTAGGTATGAATGATGCTGCAATTAAAAAAAAGCTCTATGAAATGCAGTGTGTATGAGTATGTAAAGGGGTGTGTGCGTGCATACGTGTGTGTTATCTGTGCGTGTCTATAGGGAAGGCAATATATATCTTTGAAGCATATGACAATTTTTGAATACTTTCTGTTCCTCTTTTGTAAATGCGTGAGTAAAGGATGATACTGTTAAAGAGGCTAAGAGGACTAATGGAAAATAATACTGAAGTGACTTAAGCCTGTCGGAATTTGGTTATTGGTTATAAAATATTAGTAGCATTTGATTAAATCCACATTAGTGTAGTTATTGTGCACTGAATTTGGTTGGTTGACTCTTACGATGAACCTTCATTATTGTCTGATTCAGGGACTTTAGGTTTCTCTCGTATACTTTTCTTTCTGTCATCTTTTCCCTTTAACATCTTCAAAATCCCCCAGGACCACGAATTACTCTTGTCTTCAACCTGTAGTGTGGAGCTTAGGAGCATGCAGGCATGGATCAAAATGGAATCATCAGTGGAATGTGAAGACGTTGGGGGGACATTCAGATTTTTCGTAATTATACTGCATTGATCATTCAGGCAGCAAGTGACTCATTGTATTCCACAAGACGGTGCCATGGTCTTTGAATGCTGCCGCTACTAGTTAAGTAGTAGGCAAGTTGCTTTTTTTATTTAGTGCAATTTCTCTTGGCTTTAGAATAGCAAGCTAAGACAAAATTAAGTTTTATTAAACATCAATTTTGCATTATTTTCTGTTTAAAATTAAGTGACAGATCTTAAATTTTAAAATACGCCACTACAAAAATTTAAACAACTAGAGAATTAAGCATTCAATACTGTTTTTTAATTTTTATTTTAAATTTAAATTCGGTTAATTAATATGTAGTGTATTACTAGTTTCTGGGGTGGAGTTCAGTGATTCATCAGTTGTATGTAACAGCCACTGCTCATTACATCACATACCCTCCTTAATGCCCGATGTCCCGTTACCCCTTCCCCCCTCAATACTGGTTTTGCCACAAATAGCAGATGGTTTCCTTTTATTTGGGTTGACTATAAGTATGATTATTATACAGAAGATAGCCATGCAACTGATAAACTCTCCAAAGATTATTGATTGATAAACAAATGATTGGGAAAAGTTTGAAAAAAAATCTCTAACGGATCATTCTTTTTCATTTTACTTCCTTTGACAAAGTTGTTGAGGTTCTTCCAAATAATCTACTACTTCACCTGAAGTGTGGTGCAATTACACTTTCTGACTTACTTCTGCTATTAATTAAACATTCAAATCATTATTGATGGTTGTAATAAGGAGCACAATTTTTTGCTTTTTATTCTAACCAGAAATCAACACTAAATTTCAGTATGTAAAAAAATTTCGAGAAAGTAGATCACTGATTATTCTTACCCATCATCAGCATCTTCCTCTTCGATCCCATCATAAATATCATCATCTGGGGGAGGTGGGAACATTCCTTCATTTGGATGGTGGGGGGAAAGGATCTTCTGTTAATTTTATAATTTGGTCATGTAACCGTCACTCAAAATTTGATGATAAATCTGCCTTCTTTAACTCCAGAAAAAATCCCTGTTCCTTATCAACCATTTAATTTAAAAATAACTTTATTTTCCCACTCTCACATAGGTAGTAGTTAAATTGTTTTGTGGATTACTTATAAAGGAATTCTTAGAGGTGAAATTTAATAAATATATGAAGGATGATAAAGGGCACTGTGCATTGGAGATAAAAGGAATGGGGGAGAATATGAGAAAAAGTAAAACTGAATAGGAATAGAGTTAAATACTGTGGAAAAGAGGGAAAAGGTGATAAAAATTTAATTAATAATGAGGGGACATTCAGAAAAATACTGATCAAGATATAAGTGAAGAAAAACAGAATGAAAGGTGAATTTTTGAAATTTGGTAATAGCTCTGATTCATTTAATCAAGGTGATATTTTAAGAGTTAAACCCTTTGTTGTAAACCCTCAAGATCCTTGCTATTTGACAAATATTTATTTTTAAAAAGTTTATTGAGTACCTCCTCTGTTCAGAAATATGTACAAAGAACTTGAAATCTGACTTTTAGGATGAGAATTTTGTCACTGAAAGTTATTAATAAAATATCTTTATTTTGGTGATAAGAATATGAGGAGTCTTTAGGAGTCATGTTAGGCCAACCATATAAATTATCCAAATAAGGATACTTCTAAAATTGAAGAGGGATGTAATTGTGCTCAGACAATTGGCATAAATCAAGTTTGCCCCGGGAACACTGGAAATAGCATACCCTATGACCCACAACAAGCTCAGAAGAAGTGACTTGTTTAGGGTCACTCAATGGGCAGGGGTGGAACCCAGGTCATTAGCTCCCAGTCCGGTGGTACCCACATTAAGATCCTCCTCATTATTTGCAAACAAAAGCATCTCATCATTAATATAGACAAAAATGATGAAGACTTGAAGGAACTGCTGATAAAAGTGTGTGGCTTACCTCCACTTCCACTCTGACTGTGGCTAGGGGGAAAAAACAACAACAAATTAAATTAGCATATGAACTATGTAGCTATTGGGAAGAGAAGTACATATATTGAACAGTTATACAAAAGAGAAAGAACATTGCAGTTCAAAGTTGTCTGGATGTTTTATGTAAAGAGGAAGAAATATCGTTCCTTATCATAATAGAAACAAGGCAAGAAACAAAATAAAGCAAACCTGTTAAGAATCAAGTGAGGGTCAGTACTACATAAAGTTTTCAAAACCATGTTACTGTTTGCTTTTGACGTTTCCCATGGGGTCGTTTTTAGGCTATACATTACTGCTTCATTCCATAGATAGATTTATGAAAAATAACCAACTAACAGTAGTATTCCAGAAGTCGTATAGAACCATTATTACGTCAAATTCAATTCTCTCTCTCTCTTTTTAAAAGATTCTATTTATTTATTTATTTGAGAGGGAGAGAAAAAGAGAGAGAGAGCAGGAGTGGGGAAGAGGGGCAGAGGAAGAGGGAGAAACAGATTCCCCACTGAACAGGGAGCTTGACACAGGGCTCGATCCCAGGACTCTGAGATCATGACCTGAGCCGAAGGCAGATGCTTAACTGACTGTGCCGCTGAAGTGGCTCCAATTCTCTTTTAATATTTTATAGCCACAGCATTTTATATTAGTCCAGTAGCATTATATTCTTTTTTAAAGAGAGAATTTCTAAAACTTTGAAATCTTATTCATGAAATATTCTTCTTCCTCTTTTTTTTTTTTTTTTTTTTAAGATTTGTTTATTTGAGAGACAGAGAGCAAGTAGGGGGTGGGGGCAGAGAGAGAGAGGGAGAGAAACTTAAGCAGGCTCTGTACCCAGCACAGAGCCTGATGTGGGGCTCAATCTTCCGACCCTGAAATCACGACCTGAGCCAAAATCAAGAGTTGGATGCTTAACCGACTGAGCCAACCAGGCACCCCGAAATTTTATTCTTATTACTGTAAATAGTGTGGTCCCCAATTTTCTAATCCATATTACTTGTATTTCTTATTTATGTCTCTAACACTCTGTATTTTCTCTATTTTATAATCATCTGTTTTCTTGTCTGTGTCTTCCACTAAAATGTGAGTTCTGCTAGAGCAAAAGAAGAGTAGATTGTGAGAACTGGGAAAATCTCAGAAGTCTGTTTTAATCTTCCCCTTTTGCAGAAAGGAACCCGACGCTCTGAAAAATGAAGTGACGTGACCAAACCTATGTTTAATTAACAGAAGAGCTGACATAAGAACCTCAGCCTCCTGCCTTCCTCTATAATATTGTTGTATCTTCACTTGGCTGCACCCCCTGTAACCACCATTTTTGCCCTTTGGATAATCCACCAGCAACAGATACTGGTCTGACATTACAGTCCTGCAGTATCAATTATACACTCATTCTGATACCTCCACCTTGAAATCAGAATAAAAGAAATGGGCCTGACACAGATCTGTGGTTAATTTAGAAGTAAAACATACCGTGTTAATGGAACCTTGCCGAAAAACATGCAATGAATGTCCTAATATGTAAATAAGGAATTGATTTTTCATGAAGTTTAAGTATGTTCTCCACTTGCTTACATACCGTTTTCACATTCATTTTGTCTGACACTTCTCTTTGAGTGTGAAACAAGCAGTTAGGATTATGCGAAAAATTACAATTTTGGTTGACTGCCACTCCTGGCAAATACATTTCATCTTGGAGATACTCATACCAATTCCCAAAGAACAGAGTTTTAATAATCAGGAGCAGAGCTGCCACACATTATTTTATTTTTAGAGCATTTCTTCAACTTCTTAAAATGGTCTGTTCGGAACACAAAGCATTTACCAGATGAAGTGGTGGTAAGGAGAGGAATGTGCCAGAAAAGAGAAAGGAAGGCAAGGAGGGAGGGAAGAAGTTTGGTGACCATTCAGAGAAGCAAAGTGTGTTATGTGATAAAGTATTTGCATGTATAATTTCCTTTCTTCTTCAACGTCTCATACTTATTACAGAAATTGCTTTAGTTGAGAACAAAGGGAGAAGGAGAGCTGTCAGGACCTATAACATTAAACCTCCTGCCTGCTCAAAGAGTTTGGAGTGAGCAGTCAGCTCCCCCTACCCTAGAGAGAGCGGGAAAGAGCAGGTGAAGCGTGCAAGGACCCAGGGGGCATCTGGAGAAGGGGAAGGACAGGATGGTGCTTTCTCCTACGCTTGCCAGGGCAGGCTGCCGACTGGGCTCAGCATCTTTCCTTGTTCTACTAAGGACAAAGCCTGTTCTGTTGTGAGATCTCTGCCGGCAGCAGCTGTAGCTTCAAAAAAAAACAAAACCCAAAACCAAAAAAACCCCAAAACAAAAAACCAAAAAAACCCCGACCAAACTTCTGTTTTCATTTTCTCATTAAATATGCATAAGATTGACATACATGCTAGTAACTATTGTGGTGCTATATTTGTTTAAGATCCTGAACATGAAAACCATACTCCTCCTCCAACTCCATT
Source organism: Martes martes (assembly GCF_963455335.1). Lineage (NCBI taxonomy): Eukaryota > Metazoa > Chordata > Mammalia > Carnivora > Mustelidae > Martes > Martes martes. Next base: position 135,227,229 of record NC_137892.1, on the reverse strand, counting down.
TCATGAAATAGATTATTTTTCTGCTACATGCTTACTAATTAGAGTGTATCTTCTAGAGTTGTGGTATCTATGGACTCCATACAATGAAAAAGGTAAGGTAATCGTATTAGTTTTGGGAAGTAGTTCCCTATTACGACTAAATTATGCTACATTTTAGGAACATCAATCCTTTCCGTGGATTTATTACTTTTTTCTTGTGTATGTGCATCATACATATGCATGTATTAATATTCCTGGAGATCTTTAATCTCAAAACAAGAGAAAAAAAACACTTTTTAAGATAAATAAAACATGAAACGTAAAGTATAGACACTGAAGGTAGGCAGAATGACATACTCATGTACAGAAAATTCTGTGAATCTCAGAATACGGCCTTTTAAAACTTTGACCTCAAAACTGGCATTTATAGACTCTCAAACTAGGTCAGAGAGCATTTCTGATCACTAAAGCCAATTTATGCTCTGTAAACTCCAGTGCATACATTGCATATTTTGGTATATGTTGCATAATTCATGGCATATTTATTAAATTTACCATAAATTATGCAACATATATCAAAACATGACAAGAAGGCATTGCCGGCTATTTAGAAATTCAAAGCTGCCAGAAAGCAGCACAACAACCTTAACTGATGACATGAAGGGAACAACTGCAGGACGGAAACTGAATTCTTTATGCATTTTATACGTATATTATTATACTGATCACTTTATATTTAAAAATAATTGATATTTTGATATCAATTTGATAATTGATATCAAATTGATATCAATTTGATATCAATTTGATATCAGTTTGATAATTGAAGTAATTTTTTTCTTTGAAATTTAAGTTATGAAAGATGCAGACCGCATTTTTACCCAAGTGAAGATCTAGCATAGATTATATGCTTTGAGATCACAGTGGATGTTTCCCAGTTCTGCAAAATGGACACAGGAAAACAAGGATTCCTAACTGGGCTGGAGATTTTCATCCTCTTTTCTGTCAACTTGATGGGGTTATGGCTTTACCGAAGAAACGGAGATATTGGAGGAAGGAAGGAACGAAAGGAGAAGCAAAATGGAAAAGCAAGAAAGAGAAGAAGGGACAAGGAGGATCAGAGCTGGAAAAAGGAGATGGAAAAGAAGGGATGAAGAAAGGAAGCAGAAGACTTAGAAGGGGAAGATGGGAAGGAAAGGTACATGGGAGAAAATGGCAACTCTTGCCTTCCATCTCCTCCAGGAAGGATGTCTTGTCCTGTCTCCTCTACCCCAGCAAAATGTTCCTGTGACTCCTACAGGGAAAGTCATTCCAATCTGGTGGAATGAATGGTCCATGGAAAGAAAATTGAACCCTTCATTGATTACCAGGGATCATAGAGAACTGAGCTTTTACTTTTTTACCTGTAAAAGCAAAGTAGAATTGTATTAAAAAGCAATCTTCTTTCTGTTATCTGTTATGTTTCCAAACAAGAACAACAAATATATTTAGGCTCAGATTTTAGAGCAAAAATTTTTATATTTTTTGAGCTGAATTTTATCCCATGCTCCATATTTTGCAAAATCATATTTCTTTAGGCATAACCCTAAGATCAAATGAGAATGAGTATTATAAAACTGTGTTACAGAATCACAATGCATTTGGCAAGACCTGGCAAATGGCTCATTATTTGCTAAGTAGTTTTTGATACATACAGCTCAAGAGTGAAAAATGAGACTATGGGGTTTCAAATGACCTTTCGCCCACACTGAAACATCTGTGATTGTAAATGGCAATTTAGTGATAGTGAGTAGTCGGAAAAACGCAAAGTACAATTCTAGGATCTTAAAATATATAATCTCTAACAAGACAGTCAGCCCGAGCTGTTTTACAATGTGTATTTTCACATACCTGCTAATATCATCCTGTTCTGCAACATCATCGTAGACTTCCTGGTCATCTTCAATAGGTCTTGAAGAAAGAACACCGAGAGACGTTTTCTTCCGTTTCAGGGAATCATAGTCAATCTGGACAGCAGTTGTTCTAATGTAGCCATCTACCAAAAGAAGGAGTGATTTATGGTCAGGTAACTGTAGTTTCCATATCTCAAATTGTTAATAAGATATCCATTGCACATTTGCTGTTTAAATTTTCCTTCATTTTCTTGCATGCACATTTGATTTATAGACTTCCAATGTAGACACGTTTCACTGGACTTTGTCAAAGACTTAGGCCGTCGTGGTTTGCAGTAAGCTTAGGTCTACTTTAAGGATTCCAAAGTGACTCACATAATTCATTCCTCCCCACCCCTGTTTAACACCAAGGAGGAAATGAACGCCCTTCGTTCCTCCCTGGAATCATAGAAATATTTGCGTTGTTCTCCCACTAAAACAATAACACAGATGAGGTGAAGCTGGAGCTATCCCTGTCCTTTTAAATATTCCTATTTTTGTCTGCCCTGTTAACTACTCCTAACAAGAGAATGTGCATATTTAATATTGTCTTAAAAAAACCCTAACACTTTGAAATCATAAGAAATTTAATAATTTTTTATTATGTTATGTTAGTCATCACACAGTACATCATTTGTTTTTGATGCAGTGTTCCATGATTCATTGTTTATGTGTAACACCCAGTGCTCCATGCAGTACATGTCCTCCTTAATACCCCAATGTTCATAGTATCCATGTCCACAATAACCAAACTGTGGAAGGAGCTGAGATGCCCCTCAACAGAAGAATGGATAAAGAAGATGTGGTCCATATATACAGTGGAATGTCACTCAGCCATCAGAAAAGGATGAATACCCAACATTTGCATCAACATGATTGGAACTGAAGGAGATTATGCTAAGTGAAATAAATCAAACAGAGAAAAGACAATTATCATATGGTTTCACTTATTTGTGGAACATAAGGAATAGCATGGAGGACATTGGGAGAAGGAAGGGAAAAATGAAGGGGAAATCAGAGGGGGAGATGAACCATGAGAGACTATGGACTCCAGGAATCAAACTGAGGGTTTTAAAAGGGAGGGGGTTGGGGGGATGGGTGAGCCCAGCGATATAGGAAAATTTGCACTCACATGACCCCCTTGCCGTTCTGCCCAGCCATTTCCCTTCAGGGTTGTCTGTGATGCGGATTATTTCAATTTGCTCTCCTTGCTTGAAGCTCAGTTCATTCTTTCCTCCTTTGACATCACAGCAGGCTGTTGCCTGATGGATGACTTGAATAGGGCCTGTTAGCTGCAAAGAGGGGGAACAATCACATCAGGCTTTCTTACTATTCAGAAGAGCTTTGAAATACAATACATCCACGACATGCCAACCAGCCTATTTACAACATTTACATAAACTGGGGATGAATGTCATACCCAATGAATGTTCTTTTAAGAGGGGCGAGGGGGAAAATCACAGAAGTGAGGCAGGATCCGCAAGGAACAGGTAAACAGACGCTTGGGGTCCAAAAGAGAGAGGTAGTGATCTGTTGATCTTAGAAGCCTGTGAAAGGCTTACAGAGGAAGCCACTAATAACTGAATACCACTTATGTGTGACGACGTGTGCTGGGTGCTATGGGGTTTACGGGGTTTGCTGGTGGTCTGCTGGGTAGATGGAGGTTTTTTCCCATCTTCATATGGTGTAGTTATTCAGACGGTTCTCTTTAGACTTCAAACAGCAAAGGGGTGGGAAGGAGGTGGTGGTGGTGGTGGGTAGTACTTGTGGGAAAAGCATTTTCTTTCTTTCCTTTTGTTTTTTCCCCGAACTTTGTGCTGTCATCTATCTGTAAACTTAGAGTAGACATTACCTGCTATAAACAAGATAACATTTCAAAAAAACCTTTGTAAATAAGAAAAATAGCAAACAAATGTTAAGTGAGGTTTTGGGAATAAATATCCTGGATAGTACAGTGGTTTCTTCATAGCAGGAGAATATAGAACCCCCCCTCCCCATCTGTGGTTACATTTTCTGGGGTTTTAGCTAGCCATGGTCAACTGTGGTCTAGAAACAGATGATTCTCCCTCTGACCTATTGTCAGATCAGTAGTAGTCTAATGCTATGTCACAATGCTAAGGTCATTCACCTCATTTCATCTCATCATGTAGGAATTTTATCATCTCACAGCATCGTAAGATGGGTGAGTACAGTACAATAATACTTTGAGAGTGACAGACCACATTCAATAACTTTTATTATAATACAGTGCTACAATTGTTCTATTTTATTATTAGTTATTATTAGTCTCTCACTGGGCCTAATTTATAAATTAAACTTCATCATAGGTATATATGTAAAGGAAAAAATAGTATATATAGTTTTCAGGCATTCACTGGGGGTCTGGGAATGAATCATCTGTGAATAAGAAGAACTACTGTAATCCAGTTGAGAACATGAATCCTGAACTCCTAATTTCCTAGTCCTAAATTTATATCTTTTCCAACATGTCTTGGACCTTTTGATATGCAAATATGCATTGTGATTTTTGAAGTTCTGCCTCATTTTATTGAACTCATGATGTTATGAATTGTGACATATCATCAATTATGTACCACTAAGAGAGAAACAACTTAATTTAAATTATGATAGGCCAGTGATGTTCAAATGCATCTGAATTTCAGAATCTGAAAGCATGAAATATTTTATGCTATAGACTTAATGAAATAAAGTGCTATTGTAAGTTCTCACATTTATTTTCTTTAATTGTAACATCTCCTAACTTTTAATCTTTTATATTTGTGGAAGGAATATAGCTTGTTAAGTCCTAGTCTTTGCAAACTTTGAGTTCACATTTAGTGGTAAGATTTCTATACCCTATTTTTTTCTTACTAAAAAATATTATTTGAATGAATGAGTGAAACAATGCAAAATTGATTTCTCCAAAAGAAACACAAGAAAAAATTTCATCTAATTCCTTCAAAATTAAAAAGTCCCTTCACAAAAGTGTGTTATGAAGACTTTTGTTTAAAAAATTAATTTTTCATATTTGTCATTTGAAAAATATGAACATTGGTACCCATACATCTGTATGAGTAAAATGTCTTAATAGTCATGCTTTAGTCTTAATTTTACTTATATATAGTAAGCTTTTTAAAAATTTAGTGAGAACCTTAGCAGATAGAGTGTCTTAGGTACATTATTTTAATTCCACAACAAACTTCCCAGAGAGCTATCATGTATTCTCACTTTAAAGAATAAAAACAAAATAAAACAAAAAGAATATGAATCTGAGGTGTAGAGAAATTTAGTAATATGCCCACAATCACATAACTCACATGGGCAGCTGGAATTTAAATTCACCTCTGTCCAATTGACTTTAAGCTTTATTTTTTTTCCTGCACCATGCTGTTGAAACTTTGTTTTAATACAATAAATACACTGGGGAGTTTTATAGAAATCAAGTTTTTATAACTCAAATGATACATTAAATGTTCCGGAGGAATTAAATATTTAAACGAATCTTGACATGAATCCTTTTCATCGTGAAGAATAGTTCTGTAATTCATATAATCACCTTAAATACAGCTAACACACCAGACCTGTGCCTGATGGGCCATGTCATCAAAGATGGTGTATCCAAGAGTGGACAGCCTGCCAGTGTAGCATTGGTGGTAGTAATAGGAGTCATACAGTTAGAAATCAGCGATCAGAGAAGAGAGAGGTCAGAAATCCAGGTGGAAAAAGAGGGATGAGAAAGAGTGGGTGTCAGAAGTCAACATGTACATAAGCTAAAAATAAAGGCAAAAATATAAGTCAGGTCTAGACACCAACAGTTAGTTAGAGTAGTTACAGCAACTTTGTTCTGAGACAGGTCTGGGTCATCCAGACACATTTGTGTCCTTTGCACCATTGTGATCCAGGCCACAGGGATATCAGTGTGTGTGCTCTGAGTTCATAGCATAAGTTGGTTAAGATCAAATGTGAAATGATGAGAGCCAAGATGGGTTTGAGCAACTGAGTATTCATTCACTCAATCACCACAAAATTTCCTAGGTGCCCACTAATTCTAAGCCACCATATTTTATTTGGGCTTTATCCTATTACATTTTTAGTGCAGAGATAAGAGAGTATATTGGGCAAAATAATTACTGTTATGAAGGTAGTTACTTTTTAAGGAAACAACAATTAAGTAATTCTCCCACCATGTAAGTTTTCAAGAATGCTGTCCCTTTTGTATGAAAGTTATAAAAAGAGATTACTTTTTTTTTTTTTAACCCATTGGCAAACAAGCTCTTACTTTAAATTTCTTCTTTATTTCTTGTTCTTTCTTTTCTCGCTCCTTCTGTTCCTTTTTCTCCAACTCTAATCTCTTCTTTTCCTCCTTCTCCTTTTTTTTCTCTCTTTCTTTGGATGCTTCTCTGTGGATACAAATTGTTACGTTGTTTCAGCATTTGCGAACATTGATGTGTTATGGCTCAGGTATCCAGAGGTTTCTCCCCACAACAGAGGACGGTATCTGATAGTAGAGATGAAGGTAAGAAGCCAAGGGTTGTCAAAATTCCTGGGTGTGTGAGATTGTTCTGAAATCCAGTAGGAAGCATGCAAATGAGGATACCTTCCAAAGGCTCTGCTTCCTCTCATTACCTGTGCTAGCCAGTGGGAGAGACGGCTTATAAAGGTCCTGTTCTTGCTGCGTATTGGTGTGAATATAATTAATCTCTCTCTCTCTCTCAGGCACTCACAGGTACAGGGTATACACATGTACATACATGCAAAGCCTAGTTCAGAAACTGTCATCAGAAGCGGCTGTACAAGAACCAGGTAGAGAAAATTAAGATATTTGAATTAAAAAAAAGATAAAATAAATTCACATATTTATTTCTCCTTTCCCTCACTTTCCAAGAAATTTCTTAGTCCTGGCCCACCCAGAAACCCATTTTGGAACTATTTTTAACATCTTTCTGCTTCAGCAGGTTGAAACTTTGCCATCTGGTGCTGTGGTAAATTATTTCTCATAGCACCTTGCGAGGGGAAGCACTGTCTAGGTGGGGAAGTTATAATAAATAGGTGAATTCGTTTGCCCAAGGACACATTGAGAGCAAGAAGTCTAGATTCCTGCCTCAGAGATTCCTGGCCTGAGATCTTTCCAGTAGCTGTGGGTCTCTGGCCTCTCACAGAAGAACCTTTTTAAGAGTCCTCCATAAAATCCTTAGACAGATAAAGAATCTTTAGTCCTTTGTATTGAAATAAAGGTTATCATTAGATGTCAGTTAGTTGAACAATAAAGCTTTTCCCCCTTTGTGTTCAATATCCATCCATTCTCCCTCACAGAAATCACAATATTCATTTTAGAAGAATGAAATCATGGTAAAAAATGAAACTCATACATGTCTTCATATGTTTCTCCTTCACTGTCTTGTTCCTGTCAAGGAAAACATTAATAATGATTAATTTTAATTACTCAAAAAGGGAACATACACACATTACATCAATCAAATGCTTAGTAAAACAAGCATAAATTTAAGTGTATATAAGTTTGTCTTGTTTCAAATGTTTTCTTTTCCTTCCAAGAGATAGATTGGAAAAGTTAGCACAAAAAGATCTAATTTTATATTCTGCTATATAATTCAGATGTCTAGCCAGACTTAAGTTTATGCACAGTGTTACAAAATTCCTGTGAGTCAGTGTAATGATTGGTGTCTAATGTCTCAAGCATTTTAGATGAAGTAATATTATAAATGGAAAAATATCATTATTACTCATAACAGTTTTCATTCGTTGGTTTATGTCAATAGAACCTGAATCATGTTAAGTATTTGAGTGAAGTTGTATGATATCAGAATGGGAAAAAAAAAAACAAAACTGACCTCATCTAGATTTCCAGGACCTAAAGGGTTTAAAAAAAAGAGTAAAATTTAATGTACTTTAATTAAAAAGCACTTTAGTACAGAATTATTAGACATAATATATTCAAAACAGTTCATAATTTAACAGAACTTACGCTTTATCAAAGGTATGTAAGTACGAAATAGAACATGTGGCTTAGATCTTTACTATGGCCTTTTCAATACTCGTAATTTAGCCATAAAATCATCTCACTGGCTTTCATAAAATAATGCAAAGGCCAAAAAATAATGAAGACTTTTTATCCTCTTTATGAAAGGCATGCACATTTGGGTTTTACGGCCTTGTGTGGAACGAAGGTATTATCAGAAAATTACTAGTTCGCACATTTTGACTTACTTGTTCCCAAGTACTTGTTCCCAAGCACTTGGATTTATGTAGCAAGCAAATCTAGTTACTTAGGCTTTTTTTTTTTTTTTTTTTTTTTAAAGATACTTTACTGAGACACCTGGGTGGCTCAGTTGGTTAAGCGGCCTACTCTTGGTTTCAGCTCAGGTCATGATCTCAGGGTTGTGAGATTGAGCCCCGCACTGGGCTCCAAGCTGGGCCCAATGTGGGGCTTAAGCTTAAGATTCTCTCTCTCTTCCTCCCTCTACCCTTCTCCTTGGCTCACCCTCATTCTCTCTCTCTCTAAAAAAAAAATACCTTACTATTCAAGTGTTTAGTGATATCAAATAATTATTCAATATGAAGACATAATCTAGAGTAATAATAATAAAAACAGTATGGTGTTGGTATAGAACACATAGACCAGTGGAATAGAGCAGAGAGCTCAGAGAAAGATGCATGAATTTACATACACTCTTATATACACAGTTATCACACACACAAATACACAGGTATACATACATAGACGCATGATGTAGTATAAAGGTGGCATTATAAAATATTGAGAAAATTATGGGTTTCAAAGTATGAAAATGGGAAAACTAGTTCCATAAATGAGGCAATAAATCTGGGTTTCTACTAACTCCTCAAAGGTGGACTACAAAGACATCAAAGACAGATTTAAGGGATGAAATTCATAGAAGAAAATAGGAGATATTTTTATTTTTTAGGGATAGGACTTCTTAACTAAAACTTTCAAACACAAGTTACAATGTAATAATTAATTTGATTATATCAAAATTCATTTCTGTTCAGTGAAGGGCAGCTCAGGGTAACAGACAATGGACAGGATGAGAGAAGATAGTGGCAGTGTCTGCAACTGACTGAGGTTAATATCTGAAATACACACAAACTCCTGCAAGTCAACCAGAAAGATATTAACTCCAAGACAAACGTGGTCAAAAGATATGAACCGGCAAGTCACAGAAGAGAAAACTGCAAAGGTTAATACACAAACTATGTACTCAGACCCAGTAGAAGCAGAAATATAAAAATAAAGTGAGGTATCATTTTATACATATAAGACTTGAAATTGGAAAGCTGAATAATACCAGGCATTGGTGAAAGGTAGGCATCTTGGAATTTTCATGCCCTGCTGATGTGAGTACACACAGATGCAGATTTCCTGGAGAACATTCTAGTCCTAATCAGTCAAAATGAATATTTCATAGCTTACAAACAGCCATTCCACTACTGGATATATACTTTAAAGAAAGTGTCTCAGAAGTCCGTATGGGAATATGGACAAGAACATACACTGAATTATTATTTATAAGTACCAGGGAATTGGAAGTAAAATGCAGATGCATAGGATACATACTGTGGGGTACTGTGAAGTAGTTAATAAATTAAATACACATATAACAACATGGGTGGGTTCCCTAAAACACATAATGCTGAGTGTAAAAAAAAAAGAGGAAAGTGAGATATAATGTACTGTTTATGTCAATTGAAATATATACACACTTATAAGAGTATGCAAAGAATATGTATAAACAGACACACATGCATTAAATATATTAGAATACTTGTCTCTGGTTGGAAATGGAGAGAAAGGAGTGAGTGGGTCATGGAGATAAAAGGGAATACATACATAAATAAAACAGGAGAGGGACCTTGCATGGACCAGTGAGGACAACAGCTCAATAGTGACCCTATCAGAATGATTAACTCAAATTTCTGCATCTGAATTTACAAATAAATAAAACATCTTTTGCCCCTTACCATCAGAGTGCATCACATCGTCTTGATTTTCTTCATTTACAGGGCTTCTGAAAGCAGGAAAGAAGATAAAATAAAAATAGAGCAAATAGATGCTCATCTTAGAATGAAAAATGAAAAAGAATAAAAGGATCATTTTTAAATTATTATTTTTTCTTTAATCTCTGCTCCAATTTATAACTTCAGAAGTTGTTAGAATGGGCCTTAGCCTCATCTTGATGCTGCTACTGAGGCAAAAACATGGATAATCAGGGGCCTTGAGGACAGTTCTGTCTATTCATAGCAGACACATAAGAGTAATTCATTGCGTCAGGGCAGTAATATGTTTTCTGTTAAAATGGCAGTATATCAATGCTTCAATTCCAGGATTCTGAAGGCATTTGATTGGTTTTATGATCTAGATACCAAAGAGAATTAGTTCTAAACCTTGATTCCTTCCTCCAGATGTTCTCCACCTGGCTTTTTTCCCGCCATTTGTGGCTTGGACTCCAAGGTGCTTCATTCCAAACCACTTTACTCCACCTGTTCTTAACAGTTATCAATACCTGGGCCCCACAAATCCCTAATGATTGATGCAACATCTATATTTTCTATTTTTCTCCTCAAGTTGATTAACATAGCTGGGAAGAAATTGCTATTTCACTGATTCTGGATGCACAAATGACATTTAATCTCAACTTTAACCTCAACACTATTCTATAATCTCATATACCTTTTCCTAGTGAACCTTCTCTCCCATCATCCTTCCCAATGGCTATTTAAAACCTTCACCACTTTCTTCAGACCTCCTGTCCCTCTCCTCTCCCCTATAATAAGATGCCCTTGTTTCTTATTTCACTGATAAAATAGCAGTTATTGGATGTGAACTCTCTTAAGAAAATATATTCCTTTAACCCAAACTTATCCTTACCTTCCATCAAAGTTCTGTCCACCTGTGTTCTGAATTCTAACTTATCAATGTTTTATCCCCCTTCTCTTCTTCTTTTGTTTGTCACCATATTATTTATATTATTATTACTCCTCTTCTTTAACTCCCCATTCTTAAATATCTCACATTTTTTTCTCTCCTAGCCCAACTACTCTCATTTATAAAAGCCAAACTCTTCTCTTTACCTTTCGAAATCCTCCACATTACCACAGATAGTCCTCCTTTTCCCAGCCAAAGTGGAGAAGGCTGTCTGTGCTCACAGACTTGACTTCTTTTCCTTTCACTCAATTCTTCTTAACTATACTCTGGCTTCTATTGCCAGTCCTTTGCTGAAACTACTCTTAAAGGACTTACCAAATCCACTGGACACCTCTTAGCTTCCATGTTACGTGATTACTTTGTGGCCCTTAACAGTATTGGACATTTAGCCTTCCTAGAGTCTCCTTTGTTTCTGTAAGAAATCTCTCCTGGCTCATTTCTGACCACCATCCCACAATTTCCTTGGTGGGCTTATTTCTCTTTGACTTCCCCTTTAAGTGATGATGTTCCTTTGTGTTCTGGTCTTGGCTTGCCTTCTTTTTTCCACTCTATATCTGTCCCTGAACGGTCTCATATATGCCCACAACTTCAATTTTTCTCTTAGTGTTGGTGATTTCCATTGACATCTCCAGTGTAGGCCTCTCTTCTGAGTTTCAGATTCATATATACACATCTTTACTTGAATGTCCCACAACCAGTTCTATATTAATATCACAGAAACTGAGGCTTCCTTCTTTTATCCAAGCATAAACAAATTTTTCCAATTAAGTTTCTTATCTTAGTGAATGATACCACAGTTCCATATCCACCTAAGCCTCAAAGTCATCCTTGTTTCTCACTCTTCTTCAGGTCCACATTAAACTAATCATGCTCTGTCAGTTCCATATATTTAATATCTCCTATAATTCACTTCCTCCCTCCATCACTCTCCTCTTTCCTGATAGACACAAGGACAGAATTATATTATCACTAACATGGACTCTTGCAGTAGCCAGCTGCCCCATCTTCTAGTGAGGAGCATTGTTCTCCCTCCTCTCCACCCTTACAATCCCTTCTCCATATTGCTGTTAAAATGATCTCTCTAACGTAAAATATGATTATATCACTCTCGTATTCACTACTCAAGCCACTTAAAGAATTAGGAAAGACTGTTACTTAAGACCAAGAGATGTTGGTTGCAAAATTAACCCTATTTGAAGAATGTAGGCTGGAAGTGCCTTGTTATTCCTTAGACTAAAAAAAAAAAAAAACAAAAAAAAACAACAATAAAACAAAAAAAACCTCAGTGGGTACACTTGTGGCTCAGGAAGAACTGCCAGACATTTCAGTCTCCACCTGGGATGGTAAGCATATGCGGTCATCAATTGTTGATCCAATAAACTTATTTCTAAACAAATTTGAAATGTTAAATTTAATCTATATATGCTTTAGCTTTTAATTTAGGTAAGTGTAAAAGCTCAATTAATCAACTCATTAGCTTGGTTACAAAAAGACACTTGTATCCCTTAGTAAATCTTTTTAGTCCTTGAGAGATTCGGAGTTAAATACAGAAATGATGAAGGAAGTCAAACCCATGGTACAAAAATTTGTGAAAAAAGTTTTACCATCCTTGGGAGAGTGTACTTATGTTCAATATTTTAAGTATTTGAAATATTTAAGAGATATGTTACATTAGCAAATATTCAGTTAGATATGTCAAACCAATTTAAAATTTGTTAGACTTTTTGGTTTAGTTGAAAAGTATGTATTCTCTGTGTTAATGTTGAGACTCAAAGGCTGTTCACATCAAAAAAGGAGATTCAACCTGACATTATAGGCTTCTGATAAAAGAATATACCATCACCTAGGAAGCAGTCTTACCAAAACAACTAGAACTAAATTTGGTTAAGTCACCTCTACCTCCAACTACCAATTTACAGGAAATACAGAGGAAAGAGGAACACATAGCTATACTATAGGGAAGCACTCAGCAAAGTCCAGGCTCTGGTTAACTATAATGCCCACAAACAACTTGATTTCTTCCATAAATAAATTGCAATAAATGAATAAATAAATAAAGTGAGAGGGTAGAGTTATAGCTTGGAAGAGAATTGCAGATGTATAAGCCAATGAAAATGTGTAGACTTTATATGAATTCTTATTCAAACAGACTTAAAAGAGACAATTGAAAATTTGAACATTGACAATTGAAAATTTGACTTGACTTTTATATTAATATATAGAGTCTAATTTTTAGGGATACCTACTAAAACGTTCATGAATAGAATTATGTGGTATTAGTATGAAAATAATATGAAAGAGGGAGGTGGGTGGGGGTATTGAAACAAGATTGGCGATAAGTTTGTAATTGCTGAAGTTTGTGCAGGGGACATGGAGGCTCATTACACTATTCTTTCTGACTTTAATAAAATTTTTCAAAATAAATGTGCTTCTTAAGAGGTATAAGAAGAATCTCATTGAAAATACAATTGGAATATTTAAGAGAACTGGACATGCTTTGATAGATTTATGAGTCATTTAAGTTTTGGGAAAGATTTTGCTTAGCGCAGTTACTGTTCAGTCAGCTTTTTGAAATGCTTAAAAAATTCAACAGGTAGATTTACAGATGCAATGTAAAACATGGAAGGTGTAATTAAAACTAAATTTTTAAATGTTACTATCCATTTAAAGAATTTAACCTGAATATTGTCCAATCATTAATCAAAGATCCCACTGACAATAACTATTCTTATTTCAATAAAAATTAATAGATGTATAAATAAGATAGCAAGTTATGTGAATTTAAGTACTTAAAATAAATTAGGCTTCTGCATTACTAACTTAAATAAATTACATATTAATTAAAAACACAAGATGTAAATACCTTAGATGTCAAATAAACTGACATCCTACAGAATAAAATGTATAGCCTGTTTCATGGTATGCAAGGTTCTTATGACCAGTCCTGTTCCTTTTTTTTTTTTTTAAGATTTTATTTATTTATTTGTCAGAGAGAGAGAGAGAGAGGGAGGGAGAGGGAGAGCATAAGCAAGCAAAGGGAGAAGTAGGTTCCTCACTGAGGAAGGAGCTGATGCGGGACTCAACCCCAGGACTCTGACCTGAGCCGAAGGCAGATGCTTAACCAACCAAGCCACCCAGGTGCCCCTCAGTCCTGTTCTTTTACAGTTTTATTTTTTGTATATCCTCTTATATCATTTTTTTGTATCATCTTTTTTCACATATTAATATTGACTCACTCCCTGAACACTCTGTTTCTTGTTCCTCCATGCTTAGCCCACTGTGTTTTCCTTTCCTAGAATCATCTTTCTCCTGATCACATCCTGTTTGTGACCCTTCTTAATCTTTAAGCCTCTCCTGAAACACTCCGTTCTCTGTGAAGTCATCTCCAATGCCCCAGGCCCACGCAGTTGCTGCTTCTATGTGTCATACTTTGCTCCATGATAGTGATTATGCTGGATCACTATAATTACAGAGTAATTGCTTGCAGGGCTCCCTTCCTACTACGAAACTATGAGAAAGAGACTGTCACTTTGTTAGTTAATTTGTTATTATGACTGTCATTTTTAGAAAGCTATTAGGATAATTCCAGTCATGTATAGGGCTTTGATTTTTTTTTTGATGAATTAATTATGTCTCAGCAATACTAAGAAACTAATGTTTGTTACTGAAGTGACTTGTTTATGGTCATTTTTGAAAAAGAATGTTAGTCAAAAGGACTACCAGACTTGTAGTTTACTTCCTAAAACTTTTTTAAAAAAAGATTTTATTTATTTATTTGACAGACAGAGATGACAAGTAGGCAGAGAGGCAGGCAGAGAGAGAGAGAGAGAGAGAGAGGGAAGCAGGCTCCCCGCTGAGCAAAGAGCCCGATGCAGGGCTCGATCTCAGGAACCTGAGATCATGACCTGAGCCCAGGCAGAGGCTTAACCCTCTGAGCCACCCAGGTGCCCGTACTTCCTAAAACACTTGAAAGAATAACAAATAATTGCAGAATGGAGAGTATCTGCATCTTCATACATATGTGGCTGCATGTTTATAAAAAAACATTTATTGCTTGTAGATAATGTTTGCATGCATACATGGATTCATGGACCCAACATGAGAGCATATAAATCTTAGTTTACTTTTAGAACTCCGAATTCACCATATATAACATGAAAACATTCAATAAATATGAAATGGTGTAAGAATGATAGTGAAGAATAACAGGGAAAACATGAGGAAGAGAAATAGGTGAGCGTCATAATAAACTGAGATTAAACTGTCACCAGTTATTGAAAAAAAAAACAAAAACGTGTTGCAGGCATTGAGAAAAAGATATAGGCAAGCTATGAAACCAATCACGTGTCACACAGACCTAAGTAGAGGGAGCAGGTCAAAGAGAAGAAAAAGAAGCTTATCAGTTGTGAGAACGGGGTGTCTGCTTAGGAGGACCTTTCACCAGTTCTTTGTTTTTACACAGTGGTGTGCAGAATTACATAGGGAAGGCGAACTCAACTCAATATTACGACTGCCATTTTTAGAAAGCTATTAGAGCTCTATCTCCTGACTTTTAATGATGTAAAGCTGTTGACCTTTATATCTTCTTTGTTATTCATAACTTTAACTGTATTTTGTTTTTGTTTTTTAAAGAAGAAGGGCGGATCTAAGCGTCCCACCAAACTTGGTTCTATACCTGCTGTTGCTGAGAATAGAATCTTATGACTTCTCTGTGAACTTTTCTCGGGAACATGTCTTCCTGTATTGAATGTAGGAGGACCGATAAAACTCATTTTAGCCAATGCTTTTCCAAATGGAGTTAGGTAAGGCCACTCAGGAGTGCGCATCAGATAGGGCAGGTCTCAAATTCCAGACAATGTTAAGCACTTCTAATGAATAAGAGCATTATAATGGTTAATTCTTACTTTTCCTCTAATTTGAGAGCCCCCCAGAATCTGAAGCTGACTATGAATGACCTCATGGTAAGAACCGTTCCACTTTTCCCTTTTCCAACCTTAGTCATTTCCCAGTATTTATTATTTCTTATTACTTCACTTTTCCTGTCTCGTTACTATTAATAACCATGGAGTTTGTTTTGTACACCAAAATATTCAACCATTGGTTCTGTTTTCCTTTGAAAAATCAGCTATACTGTTAAAATTATAATTAATGTTTAAAGGTGGTGCCAAGAAACGTGTTACACCGACGAGGATGTTGATCTCAACACTAATAGTGATAAACTTCTCGACGCGTTTCAGTTTCTCTTCCGACGTCTGATGTCTGAGTAACACAGCAGAAAACGTAACTAGTGACTTCTGACCACTAGGTGGGGAAACAGTATAATTTAAAATAAAAGAACTCTGGCCTCAGCCACTTTATTTAAAGACAGTTATTATTTCTAATTCTCCTCGGCCTCCAACACTTTACCTTCTTAAGGCATCCTGATCTGAATGATGTCATTACATCTGACTTCTGGGGAGGCCACTCTATCTCCTGAAATTCCTTCCCTGATACCAATTAAAAATTCACTTTCTTGCCACAAGCAATACAGACTCTACACCCTCAGGAAGACTGTAAATGTTTCAGTTATTTATTCCTTTGGGAAGCCAGTCCTTCACCTGAACACGACTTCCCACTCACTCTAGTCCTTGTTACAGGAATTCTTCCCTCACCACCATTATAATTTTCCCTTCTTCGTTGGATTTTTCTCCCCGGCATACAAATATAGTGTTATTTCTTCCATCTTAAAAAAAAAAAAAAATCTCTATTCCATTTTCCCCCCAGTGACTGCCCCCACTTCTCCTTGGAAGAGTTGTCTATAACCACTTTTCCCCCTTCTTCTCCTTTCCTGCTCCTCTAATGCTGCTTCAGTCAGGCTTGCTTCCCAAGCCCAGGAATTCTTACCCCCATGACCTCCACATGACCACCCCCATGACCTCTCTTATTTGGCCTTCAGCAGCATGGGACACAGTTATCACTACCTTTTCCTGGGGAATACTATCTTTCCTTGGTTTCCAGGACACCACGCTATTATTTTCTTCCTATTTTATTGCTTGTTCCTTTTTACTCTCCTTTGTTCATTTTTCTTTTCCCAGGCCTCGTAGAGTTGGAGTACCCCAGGGCTCGGTTCTTCTTTCTAGTTATACTCACTTCCTTGGTGATTGTAACGGTTTCGTGATTCTAAGTGGAGAATACAGGCCTCTGACTCCCAAATTTATATGTTAAAACCAGAACTCTCTCCCAGACTCTTCACTCCTGATATCCAATTGCTGCCTCAATATCCCCACTTAGATGTTTAAAAGACACCTCAGGCTTAACATAGTCATGTCTTCCTGATCTACTCTAGCCCCAAATTTGCTCACCTTCATCCTCTCCCATTTCAGTTGAAGGAAACATCATCCTTATGTTATAGTCACTCAAGCCAGAAGTCCTGGAGCCATCTTTGATCTCTGTTTCTCTTCATACCTCAAATCCAAATTCTGTTGTCTCTACCTTCAAAGTATATTCAGAGCCTGGATGCTTCTCTCCACCTCCACTGCCACCATCTTGGTTAGAGCCACCTGTATACCATGCTTGCATTTCTGCATTATCTCCCTGACTAGTTTCCCTGTTTCAATATTTGCCTACTGTCTTTTTTCATGTAGCTGTTAAGATGATCTTGATAAAACATAAGTCATAACATCGCTGCTGTGCTCCACCTTTTTTTAGTGGCTACCATTTCACTGAGGAGACACGGTCTCGACTATGACCAGCAAGGCCCTTTGTGAGCTAAATCTTTCCCTGATATTCCTTCCCTTTCTCACTCTATTCCGGCAGCTGTTACCCCGTTCCTAGTCCTTGAACATTCTAGGCATTAGTTCTATCGGTTCTCTCTGCCCCAAATGGTCTTGCTTAAGACATCTGCAACCTTAACTCCCTCACTTCCGTGAGTCTTCTTAAGTATAACTGCCTATAAAGGGAGCTACCCTCCCCTTTCTTAAAGCTGGGACACCCTGTCCTCAACCCCACCCTCCTACTACATCACCTAACTCTGCCCTCTTTTCTCCTACTTGGCATTTCCCACCATACTCTCTTCTTTACCTGTTTATTATTTTTATTCATTGGGTCTCTTGCCCCCTGTTTTAGGTGGGCAAGGATCTTTATTTTGTTCACTGATATTTCCTGAACTACTATTACAACAACACAAAGTAGTGGCTTGAAAGCCACAATTCTTGAGTGAATGTAAAAAAAAAAAAAAAAAAAAAAAATCTAGTAGAGCTCGACCTGAGAGTAGCCTCTGACCAGAGAGGGGAGGAAAGGCATTTGCAGGCTGGCAGAGGGAGCATGTGGAAAACACCCATGCGTGTGTTTTGAAGGGTGATGGCATGAGGATAAGAACTCCATAAATTTCCCTTTCACATGAAATATAAACTTTTGAGCCTGAATAACAAAAGTCATT
The DNA here is from genome assembly GCF_963455335.1 of Martes martes. NCBI lineage: Eukaryota > Metazoa > Chordata > Mammalia > Carnivora > Mustelidae > Martes > Martes martes. Next base: position 135,208,940 of record NC_137892.1, on the reverse strand, counting down.
TTGCTCTTGTTTCTTTTTTGTGTCTAACATGGCTTCCCCTACTCGGGGGAAAGTTTCTAATCCAGCTATTTCTTCATTTTGGAATTTACTTGAGCTTTCTGATGGGAGACTGAAAGTCTTTCACTACACACCACATTTTTACTTTAAAAAAAAAAAATTGTAGATGTCCCTTAGCTTTCATTCCCTCTTTTCTTTCCATCAGACAATTGACTTTCAGATTCCGTAATTATCGCCTATGCAATAGAACATTCAAGAAGACTCTTGTTTCTTTTCATTTTCTTCTGAGAGTTTATGCATTTTGTAGAGTCAGGAACTCTTAGGAGAATCTGACTTTCTAATTACAAGTCCTTAATAAGATGGAAATAGGGATGAGGTAAAGTGTACTACAATTGGTAGATTTTGCTACTTTCTGATGAAAATAATGTTACAAGTAAGAGTTTGGGCCTAGTTGGTTGGAAGACCCTTTTCAACTTTGCAACAATTCACTGAAAAGCTGAGAAATTCACCAACATCCTTTGAATTTGTATTACAGGCTATACATCTGTTCTTGAGATCCTTTCCTCCACCTAAAATTTTTTTATTTCCCACCATATCATAATGGATTGTGGGGAGTAGGCTTGCAGAAAAGGGATAATACAGTAGGCCTAACGTGCTAATTTTAGAAGACTCTGACACAAAGATTGGCCCTTGGCTTGCATCTGAGAACTCCAATTCTAGAAAATTCCCTACACTGATTTAAAGTTGACTAATTGAAAAGAATGCCTTGCTGTGCCCTAGACTGTATAAACCACACAACTTGTGGTGAACACCAGCTTTCCTTCTAGAAGTCTGCTATTTTGGTAGTGGTTAGACTGAAGATGCTTATGTGACCAACTCTCCATAAAAACTTGAACAAGCCCCCTACAGGGCTTCCCTGGGAAGCAACATTACACATTTCCAGAGCCGGAGAAAGGAACATTCTCAGTGTATCCCTTCTAGGCATAGAAGGACAGTGTCACTGTGGTAAATCTTAGCTATGGTAACTAAATGCTGGGTCCTGTGAGTCCTTTAAATGAATCCACAAACATATGGTGGTCTTGGGGACTTCTCATACAGCAGGAATCGTGCCAAACACTCCTCCTCTCTACAGTTTCTTCAATCAAACAATGATCAGTCTTTATGTCTTATAAATTTTCAGGGATTCATGCTCAGGGTATTTATTAAAATCTCTCACTAGAATCATACAAGACTGAAGGAAGTAGCTTAGATAGGGTCACATAATAAAATTCAAAAGTACTAAGATCATGATCTGGTGGGTTAAATTTATTAGACTAGGAAAAAATTAGGGAAAAGAAACAAAATTTAATACATGTGAAAGCAAAACAGTTTATAGAAGTCAAGTGTATATAAGAACACATGTTACTTAATTATTTTAACTAAACAAATATTTATTTAGCACTTACCTGTTAGTAAGCAGATGGCTTAAGTTCTTATTTGGTAGCAAGATATCATGGGGTATTAGAGTCTTTCAGTTAGAATTCATAAAATCAAATGCCCGGAAGGGCACACAGTTAACATAAAGGTGGGATGCAGGCCACGAACAAGGTAATAGTCCCTAAGCTGCTCTAACATTTTCTAGTTACTGCCTTTATACCTCAAATAAACACAGAAAGTGAAACACAGTGGTGGCTACCCATGACACATGTGTTTTCAACGCTTGCTCTAAACTGTAATCATCATCAATAAAATAAAGCTGTCAATCAGATATTGATATTAATAAATTCTACTATATAGGTTATGATATGAAGTACTTTTAATGTAAAGATACTGTTATTAACAGATTCTCTTATATGGATTACAGATATTAAGTATTTTAAATGTAAAGAACATCAGTCTGGTTGGGGATTGAAGTGGAGGAAAAACAAACTGTAGCTCAATATTTTGGGATATTGCTTATTTGTGGTAAAGGAGAATCATGCAAAGCAATTTTCTAGAAGAAGAAAGGGAAGGCCTAGTCTAACTTGCCATCAGGATCTATACTTGCCATTATCCAATGTCTTTTTTAAATGACATTTATTCTATTCCAATCTTCTGCCTGCTTTTTCCTAAACCGGCTGTTCTGGTAAATCACGGATAAAGAGCCCATGCATAACAACCCATACAGTTTTGACATTTCTAAAAAGCACCATATAAGAAAAACAAGAGTGGGCTTGAATAAAAGTTTCCTAGTTTTATAACACACAGCCAAAAGTCTGAAGATTGAGAGAAAACCTGCATTTTTTTTTTTTTTTAAATTCAAGGAGGTTATTTAGCAGAGTAGTTAAAAGCACACATTTGCTTTGGACATAGACTGACATTGCCCCAAATTTCAACTCTACATTCTTGTATAATTGTGCAGAAGTCACTGTAAATTCCCATCTCTTCATATATGAAGTGATGAAAGTTCCAGTGTGTCATAAGTAGTCAGTAAAATATGGTGGTGGTGATGATGGTGATGGTGGTGATAATGATGGTGGTGGTGATGATGGTGGTGGTGGTGATAATGATGGTGGTGGTGATAATGGTGGTGGTGGTGATGATGATGATAATGGTGGTGGTGGTGAAGGTGGTAATGGTGGTTATGATGGGGATGGTGGTGATGGCAGTGAGGATGGTGGTGGTGGTGATGATTATAATAATGGTAGTGATGATGGTGAAGGTGGTGGCAGATGATGATGACAGATGATGATGATGGTGGTGGTGATGGTTGTGATGATGGTGTTGGTGTTGGTGATGATGGTGATAATAGTAGCGGTGATGACAATGATGGTAGTGGTGGTGATGGTGGTGATGATGATGGTGGTGGTAATGATGATGATAATGGTAGTGGTGGTGGTGGCAGTGATGGTGATGGTGGAAGAGATGATTGCAGTGCTAACCTTAAGAATGCTTCAAAATTTTAAAAAGGCAGTGGAACTTTTCTTCAAATGAACTTCCAGGGGAAAAACCACTGAAAAAACAGTTAAACAATAGTTGCTCGAGGATATGGGGGTTTGAGAGCAGCCTGCCCAGACATTCCTTCTCCCTCCATCTGCCCACATTTGTGGCCCCAGCAGTTTACCATGAAACTCCAGCATTCAGCCAAGCATAGTGTGAAAATCTATGGGAAGAGATTGACAAAGAAATGGCAAGATAATCTTTGCTTACTTTAGATCTAAGGGAGGTTTAATGTTTCTGGGAGGTAGACTTGGGACTGGCGGTTGTGTTGGGTGAGATGCTGGCAAAGGTGGTTGGCTGACTGGATGGGGTGGTGGCGGCGGTGGTAGGGAAGCAGTGGAGTAAGACGTTTGGCCTTTGCTGGTACCTAAGAAGCAGAGCAAAAAAATACCATGAATTAAGATAAATCTTTAAAACACAAGAGCTGGCTATTCCAAATATGTAGAAATGAGGATCTTAAATATAAAAATGTGAGAGATTCATCCTAAGTTAAATTAATGCTTTAAAGAGTCTAATATTTTAAGTATCATAGAACATGACATTTAAAATGTTTTATTTTTTTCAGATTTATTGAGGGATAATTGACAAACAAAATTATAAAATAGTTTAAGTATATAACACAATGATTTGATATAATATATTATATTATATATATATATAGAGAGAGAGAGAGAGAAAGGTTTTCCCTCCATTGAGTTAATCAACACATCCATCCATCTCACATATTTATCTTTTTGAGGGCTAGAGGGTTCCAGTTCTAGTCTCTCAACAAATTTCAGCTATACAATACAGTATTTTTTTTTTTTAAGAATTTATTGATTTATTTGACAGGAAGAGACACAGCAAGAGAGGGAATACAAGCAGGGAGAGCGAGAGAGGGAGAAGCAGACCTCCTGCCGAGCAGGGAGGCCAACGCAGGGCTTGATCCCAGGACGCTGGGATCATGACCCGAGCTGAAGGCAGATTCTTAACGACTGAGTCACCCAGGTGCCCCTTTACAATACAGTATTAACTATAGTCACCAGAGTCACCAGTTTTACTTTAGATCTTCAGACCTTATACATCTTATAACTGAAAGTTTATACCCTTTGATCAACCTCTTCTTATTTTCTTCACCCTAGTCTATGACAACCATCTTTCTACTCTTTGTTTCTATGAGTTGGACTTTTTTTGTTTTTTGTTTTTTGTTTTTGGTTATACACATCGTTGAATCATGCTTTTTTTTTTTTTCTTTGTCTGGCTTTCTGGTTTTTTTCACTGGCGTAATGCCCTCAGATGCATCCATATTGTCAAAAATGACATGACTTCCTTCTTTTGTAAGGCTGAATAATGTTCCATTTTATATATATCTACTACATTTACTTTATCCATCTGTTGATGGACACTTAGGTCATATCCATTCCTTGGCTGCTGTGAATAATATTGTTATAAATATGTGAGTAGAGATATCCCTTTGAATAATTATTTTGTTGCTTTTAGATATCTATACAGAAGTGGGATTGCTGGATCATATGGTAATATGGTAATAATAAACTGAAAGTTTATTGAGGAAAGTCTATACTATTTTCCATAGTGGCTGTGCCAGTTTCCCTTCCCAACAGTGTATACAGTGTTTCCTTTTCTCCACTTCCGGGCATTTGCTATCTCTTGTCTTTTGAGAATGGAGACCCTAACATGTGTGAGGTGATATCTCATTGTGCTTTTGATTTGCATTTCCATGATGATTAGTAATGTTGATAAATATTCCCTTTTTTGAGGTAGATAATATCTTTAATTCCCACTATTAAAAGGAATTTCTCTTCTCTTGTTAAGAAAAACCTTAACAATGGTTAGATCTAAGTGTAGAGTATATGGGTGAAAAATTGCTTAGTAAAAAAAAAAAAGAATTTCTCTTACTTTTTCTAAGCTTTTGTAAACCATAGTTTTAATATTCTGGATTTTGTGAAGAAGTCTACATCAACTTTAATACTATATTCTTTATGATTTTAAAAATGTAGACGATGTTTCATTGGACTCATTATTTTAGACCAATGAGGTGTCTGCCCTAACGTATTCTTACTTGTTTTCAATGATTTCCTTGAATCATTAATGAGAAGATTTTGTTTCAGGTATGATTTCTAAACATTGAAATGTATTAAACAACCTCACAAATAAATCGTATATGTAGCAGAGATTATAATACAAAGACAAGCAAAACTAAATACACATCACCCATATTCCCATCACCCAGCAATAGCTATTGAATTACATGTACTTTAAAACATTTTAGTGCAAACATATACTTTTACAGCAGGAGAGTAAAATTTGCTATTTTGTTATTAGTATTTTTATTTTTCTCAATATCATAAATATCATTCTGTGTTAATCTAATTAGAATATAATTTTTAGTAATGGGACAATTTTTCTTTAGGCAGCTCCACCATGATTTAAAAAAAAAACACTACAGCTCTAATATTGGATATTTGTATTAATTCCTTTCCTTTTTGCTGTAATAAGAAATGTCTCAGTCTTTGCACATTTAAATTTGCATATTTAAAGTTTTTTCTTAGAATGAATTCAATTAAGTGAAGATGCTGGGTCAAACAACACTTTTTAAGGCTTTTGATACAAAATATCAAATTGTCTTACAGAGAGACATCAACTGATAGCTCAATCAGTTAGTGTATGAGAATGATTTTCACATATTTTTGCTAACATCGGCATTATTATGCTTTGAATTTTTCACCATATTATGGAAAAATTCTACCTTTTGTTTTAATTTCATTTTTATCAAAATATCAATATCAAATAGCAAAAACTTCCAACATTTTAGATGTTTCTTTTGCATTTACCTTTATATACATACACACACATATAATTATAGCTACTGCTTAAAAAATTATTGATTTTATATTTGGTAGATGTAGATTTTTGCCCTCTTCCCCTTCCTTTTCCAATGTAGCAAAAGCATAACTTTTTTTTTGGACTAAATCCATATTCATTGTTTTCACTATCATGACTTGGTAAATATTATTTTTTGTTAAATCAAGCAGTGTACTATGATTACATTTGCTTTCTCATTCAACTTACTGTTTTCCAGGAATTAATAATTGCCTTATTTTGTCATTTGCAAAGATTTTTCTTTGGAACTCTTACTTCCACAATTTCCAATAGTGCTGTAAAATGTCTTTAAGCATTTTCTACAACACCAAACCTGTCAGATAATGAATTGGTTCCAGTATACCATCTCACTCCATGTGCTCTAATGTGACCTGGTTGCTTATAAGGTCTGTCACGCGTCTGACATTCTGAGTTTCTTATTGCCAGCATCAGGTCTCTGATATATTGAGAGAATGCACTGTGATAAAGAGTCCAAGATCTGGGGCCAAAGTGCCTGAATTTCAATCCTGGCTCTACCACCTATCTGCTGGGTGACTTGGATAAGTCACTTCTGGTTTCATTTGGAAAATGAAGATCATAATAGCGTTCCCTCATAGGATTGCGGTGAGGACTTTAGACTTAACACATGTAAAACATTTAGGACAGTACCTGGGATGGAGTAAGTTTAACATTTTATTTTTTAATTCAACAAATATTTATTGAATGCTTACTTTATGTGTCCTGTTCTAGGCACTAGGATACAATAGAGAAAAAACAGACACAGATTTCTGCTCTTATGGACTTGGAGAGATAGATTAAAAATCAAAAACATGTAAGTAGGGGCGCCTGGGTGGCTCAGTGGGTTGAGCTTCTGCCTTCGTCTCAGGTCATGATCCCGGGGTCCTGGGATCGAGCCCCGCATCTGGCTCTCTGGTGAGCAGGGAGTCTGCTCCGTGCCCCCCTCCCCGCCTGCCTCTCTGCCTACTTGTGATCTCTATCAAATAAATAAATAAAATCTTAAAAAACCACCAAAAAAAAAAAAAACCTACCAAAAAAAAAGTAAGTAAAATACATATAAAATTGTAAGAAGTGCTATAAATGGTGGAAAGACGATGTAATGGTATACTGTTGGCATCTTTTCCTTGCTCTCCATTCTGTGACCTCACTATGCTATTTTGAACTTGGGCATAATGGGAGTATTTAGCTCCTGGAAATAGACAAGAACTACAAATCTCAGCTTTATTGTTTCGTTGATGGTTAGATTTAAGAAAGTGATGGAGAAAATGCTTATAATGCAGATTAAATTTAAAAGTGTGTTTTTTCTGTAACTATTACATGGTGAATGGCATAAAACATTCAGGAAATATTTTCCAGTATCTGAAAGCTATCATACAACTCAGCAAATAGTTACTTGCATCACTGGCAAATGAGTGATGTTCTGAGAAATATCTTTGTTGTTTTACATTCATCTTGTTAACATAAATGAAAATAGTAATCAACACTCAGATTGGAACTACACTCACTCCTTAATTGCAGCCACAGGTTGGCTATAGGTATAAGGCATTGGCAAAAATAACAGTCGGCTCTGTGAAGTTTTCAATAAAGAGTATTGTTTGGCCTATTCTTATTTATATATTATGTTGTGCATCTTTTATATCAATAAAATTTATTACACATATGGATACACACATAACACACATACACAGAGTTTGCCTTAGAGAACTAGTTCAAAATTTACCAGCATGCATTTGTTTGTATCTAAAAAATTCATAGGTTCTTTTGGCTGTCTCATGAATAGAATGTCTCTGTATCTCCTGGCTTTGCTTTGACCCTTTCTGATTTTATATAACACCAAGCATTGGAATTATGTGTGCTGCCTAGTTTCCCTAAATAGGAAGTTTGCTTTTTTTGTTCTCCTAATTTGGGGGCAATTTTTTTGAGAGGAAAAGGGGATGCACTCTTGAAAAAAAAATTTTGTCTTAATTTCACATGTTTCTGAGCACCACTGCGGTCCATTTTTTCATCTTCATAACTGTGTTTTGCTTTAATTGTATTATCTATTCAAATCCCTCGCCTGTTTTTAAAATAGTGTTTGCCTTTTCGTAGCGGCGAATAGAACGTCTTTATTAAGGGTATTCGTCTTTTTGCCACCTACATGGACAAACCAAACGTAGTAATTGGGCTGCTTTGGCTTCTGCTTCTGGCTGTTCACACCAAAAATACCCTCCAACAATGAAAAGAAAAAACAAAACCAAAAAACAAAACAAAACAAAACAAAAACCATTCCATGCCTCGACCAATAAAACCCAAAATCTTCCGAAGCTTTGAAGGAAATATAGTACTTGCCTCTAAGTTATCTTAAAGGGCCGGTAGCAGGGTTTTAAATGATACATACGGAAGTTTCTTAATTCCTTCCAGATAGTTCTGCCTTTTTCCAAAGTTTTCATTTTGGTAATTATTAAAAATATTCCCTCTCTTAGGGATACAAACCCTAAGAGACTCTTAATCATAGGAAACAAACCGAGGGTTGCTGGAGGGGAGGTGGGTGGAGGATAAGGTAACTGGGGGATGGGCATTAAGGAAGGCACGTGATGTGATGAGCACTGGGTGTTATATAAGACTGATGAATCACAGGCCTGTACCTCTGAAACCAAGAATACATTATATGTTAATTAATTGAATTTAAATTAAAAAAGGAAACCACCACCACCACCAACAAAAACATCACCCTCTCTCTTCCTGTTCTCTTCTTACCATTCCTGTCCTCTCACTAGCACAGAGTTTTTAAAAGGTGCTCAGGCCCTGCACTGTTGACTTGCGAGGCCCCTGCTGGGTGCAAAGCCACAGGAATTGTTAGTCTTCTCTTCTGGCAGCTACTTTGGAGGCAGGGGTTCGGGGTAGGGAGAATTAGTTCCAACACAAATCTGATACATAAAATTTCCCAACTGGTTACATTTATGTTAGAAATATTCTTCCCATTTCATTTTTGTCACCAATAGGTTAAACTTTTTTGATATATAGGACTTACTACTTTCTCTCTAACTCAGTGAATAAATTCTTTTATATATAGTTCCTATCACCAGAGTTATGTTTGGGAATGTCTTCCTTACTCTGAGAACCCATCATCATCATCATCATTATTATTTAAAGATATTATGTATTTATTTGACACACACAGAGAGAGAAGGAGGAGTGGGGGACAGAGGGAAAGGAAGAAGCAGGCTCCGCACTGAGCAAGGAGCCGGAAGCGGGGCTCCATCCCAGGACCCTGGGATCATGACCTGAGCTGAAGGCAGATTCTTAACTGACTGAGCCACTCAGGCGCCCCTTTATTATTCTTTTTAAAATATTTTATTTTCAAGTAATTTCTATACCTAATGTGTGGGAACACGCAGCCCTGAAATCAAGAGTTGCACGCTCCGCTGACTGAGCCAGCCAGGCTCCCTAAGAACATATAGTTATTAACCTTACATTTTTTTCTACTTCTTTTTGTACTCATTTTTAAATTTTTTATTTATTTTATTTTTTTAAAGATTCTATTTATTTATATTACTTATTTATTTATTTATTTATTTATTTGACAGACAGAGATCACAAGTAAGCAGACAGGCAGGCAGAGAGAGGGGGAGGGAAGCAGGCTCCCTGCTGAGCAGAGAGCCCTATACGGGGCTCTATCCCAGGACCCTGGGATCATGACCTGAGCCAAAGGCGGAGGCTTTAACCCATTGAGCCACCCAGGTGCCCCAGGACTCATTTTTTTTTACATTTAACTCTTAGAAATGATGAATAATTTATTTTGGAGTTAGGTGTGAGACCTGGATCTAGGTTCATGGTTTTTGTTGCTGTTGCTGTTGTTTTTAGATGATTTATTTAGTGTCCCTGCACCATTTATCTAATGAGCTGGTACATACTGACTTGAAATGCCTCTGTTATCAAAGAATACATATGAAAAATCCTAGCCATTTGACAGATGAAAATGACATCCTATTTTAATTTATAAATAATATGGTCTGGTAGATTCCTAAATGATTCCTAAAAGCTGTACTCACAGGGAATTAGCCACTGTGAGTGGAAATTAATAAACTGTTGTCTAAACAAGAAAAATGTTTCTCATCCATCTGTGACTTATCTTTCCATGGAAAAGATTTTGACAAGCCAGGGGCGTTACCATATGAAAGTCATCTAAGGCCTGGAGGTGAGAAATTACAGACATGTTTTGGGGAATGATGAACTAGAAACACTAAAAACTGACTCACCCCAAAACCCATGTAGTACATTTTCATCTGTACATGGGTGTATGAGACTTTCTGATGGGGCATCTGTGGCGGGCCCTCGCTGTTCTGCTCCCCTAGCATCCATTCTCCTTTCCTTAGTTTCAATAACTTGAGCTACCCAGAAAGGGGGGTGCTTGCTTTCCCACTGGACTTGGACCTCCAAGGAGACCCCTGTGGCATTGCCAGTGTCTGTCTCGCCACCACCAGGGACTGGTCTGCCTGAGGAAGTGACAGAGCTGGGGGAAAGCACGGCTGAGAGACAGAGGTTCTGTTCCTCATCACGCTTGGGGGAACATACACTAAGGTCTTCCTATGTTACACTAGTATTGAGCAGTGAAATATTTTGCTTTGCAAAATCTGCAGCAACTTTCAAATACTTCAAGGAATATATTTGCATGTACACAAAATCATTCTAGGAAAAGCATCTTAGTTTTTCAGAAGAAAAAAAACAAAACCCAGGAGACTTACCTTAATGTAATATGATTGGCTATAAAATTTCAATCTGGACTCTAAAAAGTTGGCTAAAAGACAATTAATAAAGTTGGAATTCTCAATCTAGTCTGCTGTGATGGAAAGAAGAGGGTGGATATTGAATTAAAATAAAGAAGAAACAGAAACACTAAATCTATAGGAGATATCTGAGATTAATGATAACAACGTTAAGTAATCCTTTTTTTTTTTTTTTCCCTGCCAGGCATCATTCTAGGCACTTTATGTATTTAATCTACTTTAATCCTTATAACAACCCTCTGGGTTTACATCCTTATCTAGTTTCCATTGGATAGTTAGGAAAACTACCCACATTCAGAGACTTTGTAAGCAATAGAAACTCAACTCTGGCTGATTTTCTTGTGATGTCTATGCCCTTTCTGCTATGTTCTGATGCTCCTCAGGGAAAATACATGGATATTATTGGAAAGTTGCACATGTTAACATACTTTTCAAAGATTTGAGTGTAAGTCTAGCTTTTCTGACTGATACCTTTCCTCTTAGTGGGATTTTGAACGACTATTTTCAGTTTCATGCAGGGCAGAACTAGCTCTGGAGACAGTAAAGTAATTCTGAAACATATACTCACATCTATGGGTGTTTTAGATGCTAAATTTATAATTTATATCAGAATTTGATTTTGAAAACCAGGTATCAGGAAAGTAGACGTTCAAGAGCTAGTGGAAAATGGACCATTAAAGGTGGATCACTGACACAGGCTAGCAAGGAAAAAAAGTCTCAAGAAATGGAATTGAGGCATTTGAAATGCAGCCATAAAAGGACTTAGAAGGTATGAACGAAATAAAAGGAAAAAAACCCCAAATTTGGAGTTTAGTGGGCATCAAGATTTAACACCCCAAACTGATCTACCATGGATCTTATCCCTCAAAGCTCAAGAGGGGTTGGGTAGGTGATCTGTGGTTTTAACTCTGCACGAGGTAATCTGTACAACAATCTAGGTGCACACTTAATGGGACCCCCGTTCATTTACACCTAACTGAACACGAACTCTCTCAGAACCAAGTATCACTGAGATCTGACCACGTTTACCATAACGGTTGTTTCAAACTCCCCACATTCCTGGACCTCACCCATGCCTTCCTCTTTCCCCACAGATAACTTTAACTTTTGTTTTACCGAGAACAGGGAGAGCACTCCACTTGACCTCCCTGCTTACCCTTCATTCTAACTTATTAAAACCTTCTTTTATCTTGCTCGCCCTGATTCTCTGGAGAAATGTCAATCTTCCTTACTCCTACTAACTGGTATTCTTGGTTCTCAACAATGTTGGCTTCCTTATAGACCCTGCTCTGTTAACTATTAACTCCTTCACTCGCATCAAGCAAAATCATTTCTTAAGCACTTACTATGTGCTCTGGATGGTGTGTTTCATCTTCCAGGAGCAAGTTTCCTCTTAGACATGGTCAGTGTTCTCCATTCCCAAAAGACACAACAATATCCTTTCTTACCCTTGGCCCCCATTCTATTACCAGCTGCCTTTCCTCCTTCCCTTTATAGCCAAACTTAGAACAAAACTCTGTATTGGCCACGTCTGTATCTTTATTTTGCTTGGATGGCTTCATGGCAGAACGAAGCATGAACAGGATTTGGGAGATGTGCGTTTGAGTTTAGACTCCACCGCACTTAGGATAGCCTTCACTTGCTTATTACTCAATCTGGGGCCTTGAGTAAGTTGCTTGATTTCTCCAAGTCTTTATTTTCTCATCTGTGAAGTGGCCAAATACACCCGCCTTGTAAAAACACCTGACCACACTGTAACGCTCCATAGCTTTCTTAGCTACTCCTTGAGCTGGCTGCACTATTGAAACACTGCCGTCTATCCCCTGTGACTGGAAACGAAACAAAATACGTTTTCCCCAAACCAGTCATGCCTAATCCTGGTTCTGTTAGGATATCTCAGAATGGGTAAAGAATCAGGAAGTTTAACTTTAAATCCTTAGAGCCAACCCATAAGGTACCCAAACAAACCAACACTAACTACTTTCACTTTCCTGATTGTTAAACACGCTGGAAACAATTTGCAACATGGGAGGAGGAATGGTTTGGTAGAAGGGACAGTTGTGCTGGGGTCACTCAGACTTGTGTTTGACCACCAATCCCAACTAACACTAGCTGTGGTACAAGGGGAGGCCTTATTTCGCTTCTTTGGATTTCCATTCCTTGCCTGTTGCGTTGAGACTCCGGATCCCTAACTTGCAGAATGGCCATGAGAATGAGAAATTGTATGGGGGCCTGCCCGGCACATAACAGGTATTGGGAATTATGAATTATCCTAGAATCTGCAACCATTAATGTCTGTACTATACGGGACAGGCTCTTCTTAAACCTCTGAGGGCACATTTGTTTCCATCTGTGTAGAGGGGATAGGATAATCATACTCCAGCCCCTTCAAAAAAAGTTTTGTAAACTGCCATTTTTGCCTGAAACCACCTGCTAATTGCCGTACCTCTGATGGTTCTGGGAAAGCGAGCTTCTGAAAGGCCACCTGCCCTTCTAAATGCAATGTGGTCACGCTGCCTCATCCACAGGTTAACACCCAGGCGAACGAATGCTGCTCACAGAGCTCTCCATCCGTACACAGAGCATTTACAGGTGGTTTCTCGCTCTAATTTTATTTTCTTTAAAATCTCAACATTAATTAATTAATCAATCTATTAATCTACTTATCTATTTATTTATTTTCTTTCCAGTATCACAGTAAACTTCTGAGGGTGGGTCTCCAAGGTCAATATCCGTGTGTACCCAGAACTTTACCTCTATTGCACAGAGTAGGGCATTTAATGTTTTACTGATTTGGACTTGCTTTTCCTGTTAAGAAAAAGAAAGCTAATTTAAGACAGTTTATTGTAAGAGAAATAGATACATGGTAAATCATTTAAGAAAATACAAGAAGGAATATTGAAAAGAAAATCTCACATTCTAGATCCCGTCTCTCTGTCTCTACCCCAAACATGACTGTTACCAGTCTTTCAAGAACTGTGCATCTTTCAAGGAATATTCCATTTTTTTTTACACAGATGAGGCCATGATGCATGTATTATTCTGTATTTTGCTTTCTTTCTTTTTTTTTTTTAAAGATTTTATTTATTTATTTGACCGACAGAGATCACAAGTAGGCAGAGAAGCAGGCAGAGAGAGAGGAGGAAGCAGGCTCCCTGCTGAGCAGAGAGTCCGATGTGGGGTTCTATCCCAGGACCCTGGGATCATGACCCGAGCTGAAGGCAGAAGCTTTAACCCACTGAGTCACCCAGGCGTCCCTGTATTTTGCTTTCTGGATTTAAAAAAGAGATTGTTCTATATTGGGACAAATAAGGCAATCAATTTTTTTCCACAGCTATGGAGTGCTTCATGCACTGGATTTACCATTATTTATTTGACCAATCTCTTATTGATGGAAATTTAGGTTATTGAAAAAAAAAACCTTTATTGAGATATAATTCAATAGATATACTAGTTTAAGGTGTATAATTCAATGGTATTCATACTTTATAGTTGTGCAAGCATCATCATAACCTAATTTTAGAACATGTGAGTCACCACAAAAATAAACGCTGTACCTATTAACAGTCACTCCCTATCCCCTGCCCTCTGCCCCCTACCATAGGCAGCCAATAATCTACTTCTGGTCTCTGTAGGTTTGTCTATTCTGGTCATTTTGCATTAATTGAATCATGCAACATGTGGTCTTTGGTGACTGGTTTCTTTCACTAAATTGTTTTTGCAGTTCCATCATATTTTAACAGATATCAATACTTTATTCTTCTTTATAGCTGAATTAAAACCCACTGCATGGATACCACATCTACTTATCTGCTTACCAGATGGTGGACATTTGAGCTGTTTCCACTTTTGAGCTATTATAAATAATGCTGGTAAGAACATTCATGTACCAGTCTTTTGTAGACATATGTTTTCATTTCTCTTGGATATATGCCCAAAGGAGAACTGTTTGACCATTTGAGGGACTCTAGGTTGTTTTTATTTTTTGATATTTTTGGATTATTAGACAGTTACTATTAAAAAATCATTCTTATTCCTATGTCTTTGCCCATAAGTATATTTACACTGGTAATATCAATTGTTAGAAAGTGGAGTAAAAAAAAATTAAACATTAAAACAATTTGTTAAATGATGTTATTTAGTAAGTAACACCAATTTGTTTGTTACAAATATCAATTTTTAGAAAGTGGAGTCAAAAAAAGAAACATTAAAACAATTTGGTAGATTGGGGCGCCTGGGTGGCTCAGTGGGTTAAGCCACTGCCTTCGGCTCAGGTCATGATCTCAGGGTCTTGGGATCGAGTCCCGCATTGGGCTCTCTGCTCAGTGGGGAGCCTGCTTCCCTCTCTCTCTCTCTCTCTCTGCCTGCCTCTCTGCCTACTTGTGATCTCTCTCTGTCAAATAAATAAATAAAATCTTTAAAAAAAAAACCAATTTGGTAGATAATGTTATTTAGTAAATAACACCAATTTGTTTGTCTTCTAGATCAAGAGGAGACTACCTGTTTTACCATAACCTCACTAACATTGTACATTATCATACTTTTTTAGTTTTTCACAGTTCTGGTGGGTAAAAAAATGATATGACATTTTAACTTGCACTTATATGTTTATAAGTGAGGCTAAAAATCTTTTCATATGCTTATATGACATTTTACGTGTGTGTGTGTGTGTGTGTGTGTGTGTCTCCTACATACAGAATATTAGAGGTATATCTAGCATTCTATTTAGGTAAATCTTTGAAAAAAATGAACATTATCTCTTTTATGGTTAGTGTTTGCCCTGATATAAAATATCATTTACATCAAATTATCTTAAAACATTTCAGAAGATCCCCAGCAGCTTTCAAAGGTAGGGCTTGAAACTTCTGGGTCACTGTCTTAGAACACCTAGTTTTACGGAATTTTTCCTTGCCCTAATTCAAAGTCACCTATTCTTATCTTCAAAGGATTTGTAAACCCATAGTAGATGGGAAATTTTGAAAACCAATGTAGTTGAAAACAAAACAATGTAACTGTATTAGTAAGAAACACTTTACTTTGAAAGCAAGCTGCCAAGAAAATGTTGGCCAGCTTAGAACAGTCCATCAAAATGGAAAGAAAAGTAATACTGAAACATCAGTGTTTACAAAGATAATTAAAGTAGAAATTAGAATGAAGGTGAAGAGGTAGAGATCAAAACAATATGATGATCAATTAGAGAAAATAAGTAAAGAACGCCTTCACTATCTTAAACTTCTCTATTTCAGACCTAACTTTAACATTCAGGGTCTCTGAATATTTTTTTTTATTCTTAAAAATTCACTCCCCCAATCACTTTGTTGACTACTCATTTGTTGGCTATATAATTTTTCATGTAATTATATGTAACTATATATTAAATGTTAAATGTGTCAATGTAAAATGTTCCTATAAATGACTTTATCTTCAATTCATAAAATCACATGAAATTCAAATTATTAGGCAATAATTTGAGAGAAGATCGCTAACTTTTGAATCTTTCCTTTTTGTAACAAATGTAAGATATAATTTTAAAAGGAAAAAAGTCGATACACAAGAAACATTTTTTAGTCAGGTGCTCATAATTTACTAAGTGCCTCTTGCTCTAAGATAGAGCATATTGGGGCAGAAGACAATAACCGTATTTCTTTTTTTTTTCAAGTACTAAAATTTGTTTTAAAAGTATACTAATTTATGGAAGCAAAGAAAGTACTAAAACTCAAGTTTTAGAAATATTCACATATGAACTGATTTATATGCTGAAGGAATAGTGAATATTCTTCACTATGATTTTAAAATAAAATAATATAACCCAGAAATATGACATCTATGAACAGGAAAGGAGTACACATTGATGTTGCAGAGACAATACTGCGGCATCAGAATATGAGCAAATAGAGGAATAATTAAAGCAGGTGATTCAAACTCAGCTGTCATTGGAAGCCAGGCAGGAACATGCATTTGTACACTGAACTGGAAATGTCACTGTAGTCAACAAGAGACTTGTGTCCCATCTCAGTGGGGCGGGTATTGTGGGGTTCTAGCCTGTTGTAAATATGTGAAGAACACATCCAGATTTTTCTGTGAAATCTTCCAACGTTTGAATGTTGGCAGCTAGGTAAGCAAAACAAAGTAAATAAATAAAACACGGGCGCCTGAGTGGCTCAGCTGGATAAGCATCTGACTCTTGGTTTCCACTTGGGTTGTGACCGTAGGGTCCTGGGATTGAGCCCCCTCAGGCTCTGGGCTCCATGTGGAGTCTCCTTGGGATTCTTTCCTTCTTCCTCTTCCTCCCCCTCGGCCCCTCCCCTCCCAAACAAATAAATAAAATCTTAAAAAAAAAAAAAAAAGAAAAGAAACAAAAATCCAGAAAACTCGGCATACCAAACAAAACGTATTTATAAGCTATAATAATTTGTGACAGTCACCTTTTTAAGCTAAGAATTAGGAAGGGCCACAAAGAAAAGTTTTATTAAGGGAAATGGCCTGATCATAGGTTCATCCAGGAAGACAGTTTTTTTCCACTAAAGCGATGCAGTTTGGAAAGGGGTAAATTAGACCATCAGACCATGTAGAGAGTCATATCAGTTCAGGAAAGAGGATCAGAACTGCCAAGAAAGAAGGAAAATCTTCCCTGTAGCACCTGGACCGAACAGGTGTTCTGGAGACACTTGGAAGGAAGAAGCTCTGGAGAGACAAAAGTGCCTCCAAGCCAGTGTAACTACAAGCAGCACACCTATGTCGACACGTGGATGTCAATTAATGTTTGCCTCTTCCATGACAATGACTGTTATTGTCATTGCTATTTCTGGAAGGTCACCTAGGTAAAAGAAAGGAGGAACTGAGTCCAAACACAGCACAAAAGCATCAGGTGATAAATCAAGACCTAGATTAGAGAGAGACATAGGAGACCCAGAAGAGAAAAAAATAAATAGAAGCCATAGAGAAGCTCCTACTAGAGGTGTGACATTATGCCATGTTCTCCCTCTTCCTTCTTAAAACAAAAATATTTTTATTTACACAAATAATATATTAAACACATCTGGAAAAAGTTCAAGACACAGGTAAAGTAAAATTTCACATGACCGCTCACCTCCTATTCTGCTCCCCTTCCAGATTGTTTATCTTTGCAGAACTTTTACTATGCATTTACTCAGCTATGAATGTATGCACGGAAATGTCTACTTAAAATCCCCAATATTCCCGTACTCTGAATATCACATTACGTATACTGGGCCGATGTCATTCTTTGTAACTGTGGCGCGTATTTTGTGATCGGTATAGTGCATGGTTTGTTCAGCCTTTCTCCCTTGACTGCTAACAATGGAGGAGCACCTGGGTGGCTCAGTGGGTTAAGCCACTGCCTTTGGCTCAGGTCATGGTCTCAGGGTCTCTGCTCAGCAGGGAGCCTGCTTCCCCCTCTGTCTCTGCCTGCCTCTTTGCCTACTTGTGATCTCTCCTTGTCAAATAAATTTTAAAAATCTTTAAAAAAAAAACCCCAAAAAACAAAAAACAAAAAACAATGGAGCAATGAGCACCCACGCATGTTTCTTTGTGTATATGCGGGGTAGTCCTCTAAACTAGATGTCTAACAGTAGGGTTGCTGAGATAGAAGGACTTGCGTATTTTATATTTGCATAGTTTTTGTCAGATTGTCCTTCAGTGGACTACCCTCAGTGTGGACTAGATGAAGCTCTGTCTCCTCATAACCTCTCTACCACTGGACATTTTAGCCATTTTTCAATTTTTGCCAACACAATCACTTCATCTTTCGGATTCTCTGCCTAATCTGTAAAATGATAAAAATCCTACTTCACAATAATTTTATGACAATTATGTTAGTTAACAAAAGTGCCTGTCATAAGTACCTAGCTCACAGTAGATACTCTGCTTGATGTTCATTCCCTTCCCTTATTACAGATTTGCGAGGGAAAATTTAATTAAATTAGGTGTATTTGCATAACTTTATAATGGTGGTAGTAAATCTTCGCCATCAGTAGCATGTGTTTAACCATTGAGTAAATCCATTTTTTAGCCCAAATTCATACTCTATTTTTTCACATTGTATTTTTAATTAAAATGCTCTAATTAGGAATATTTCTTTAAAGTTTAGCATTGCTATAGTTTTACATCCTGTTTTATAACTCAATTTTCCTGCTACATTTCTTTTTCCAATTACTGTGAAACCGTTGTTTTTATGGTTTATTGTGACACTGTTTGGCCTTCACTTGTTCATTTTTCATTAGGCTGAGGCAAATAAAGGTGTACTTGTGCCATAATTATTGTAAATGCAAGCTTACATCAATTTTTTTTAAGATTTTCATTTGAATAAAAACACAATTAAACATTTTGTACAGAAAATTTAAGGATCTCTAAGAATGTCCAAAGACCTCAGATTAAAATACACTGTCTTGATGGCCCATAGCTTGGCCAGGTTTACCAGTTGGACATACGTATTTCTTGCCCTCATTGATCTCATCTGTGTGCTTTGCTTAATGATTTTAACCAAACAATTTTTACCAAGTTTTACAGTTCCTAAATCTAATTAATAAATTCTATTGGTATGTTATATAATTAAATTAAAATCATACTATTACATTTGCTCTGTGCATGTAATCTTGTATGAAGTCCAAATATAAAAATAAATTGGTCAAGTTAATAAATTAACATCTAATGATTAAATATTCAGCAACCACTCATACTGATTCCTCTTTTGTTTTTTCTAACTCCCTATATCTGATATATAAACAATTCTCACCAGAGCTATATTTGAAACATATTCCAAATTTACCTCCTCATCTCTCTTCCACTGTACCACGCTGGTCCAAATCACATTGTTTCTCACTTTAAAGCCTTCTAACTAGTCTTTCAGCTTCATTTTAATTTACCTACATTTTATTCTCCTCACAGAAAAGAGAAGTCATAAAATATAAACCAGATTATAACACTCTTGTTCATAATGGTTCCAATTTTGATAACTTCCTATCACAAATTCCAAACTATGATCACCTAGGACCTATGGGATTTGGTCAGTGCTATTATTTCAGCCCCTTCTCCCTTTCCGTATGGTATTCCAGCCCACTCCATGTCTTTCTATTTCTTTAACCACATAAGGCTGTTTCTTGCCTAAGGAATTTGCACTAGCTGGTCTCTACCCAGACATTCCCACCCTCTATCACTATATGGTTGGACACCATACTACTGGTTTCTGTACACAGTAATATAATTGAATGTCACAGGGTACTGAACAGAAAGGACAATCAAATATAAGCAGAAGTCATATAATTAGTAGGAAGAATAACATTTAAAATTAGTATTGGAATTGGAATAAAAGGTCATCCAATAGAGAAATTCACTGAGTCTAAAATGAATTAAACTTAAAGTCAGTGACTTGGCCAAAAGGAAGGAAACCTTTGGCAGTAAGAGAGCAGGACCAGTTGGGAGTATAGGGCCATGACTAAGGATTATGAATAGATAACAACGGACTAGTCAAAGTTCAGCCATAAATGTCAGCCATGGAGGAGACAAGAATCCAAACTAGTCTATGAAGAGTATCAGTCAAGACCATGCACTTTGGAGTCAGTTTTGGAGTCAAATCCCTTTAAACTTGTAGATAACTTTGCCCTTATCCATTGACTAATCCTTGTTACTTGATTGTAATGTGTCTAGATATGATCTGATATTTAATCATTATTATATCATCTATGGACAGTGAAACAAGACAGTGCTGGTATCCCAGTAAGAAACTGTACATGAGGGCGCCTGGGTGGCTCAGTGGGTTAAGCCACTTACTTCGGCTCAGGTCATGATCTCAGGGTCCTGGGATCGAGTCCTGCATTGGGCTCTCTGCTCAGCGGGGAGCCTGCTTCCCTCTCTCTCTCTCTCTGTCTGCCTCTCTGCCTACTTGTGATCTCTGTCAAATAAATAAAATCTAAAAAAAAAAAAGAAACTGTACATGAAATGGGGACAGTAGATCCAGATAATATGGCTTGCTAAATCCATATTTTACAATCAAGAAAGGTCATGAGGCTGGAGTTTCAGTTTCATGAAGTTGGGAGGAAGAATAAGAGACTTCGTAAGCCCCCACCTTGGGCTTTCCATATGTGCCAGGACTTCACCTCAAACAAGCAACATATGATGGACACCAACCCAAAGTTATCCTTAAGAACTGGGGAGATAGGGGCACAGTCAGTTAAGCATCTGCCTTCAGCTCAGATCGTGAATTTGGAGTCCTGACATTGAGCCCCATGTCAGGCACTCTGCTCAGTGGGGAGTCTGCTTCCCCCTCTCCTTCTGCTTCTCCCCTCTGCTTGTGCTCTCTCTCTCAAATAAATAAATTAAAAATCTTGGGGGAAAAAAAAAAAAGAACTGGGGAAGTAGCAGAAGCTATGCCTGCTTAGAATCCCCCAGCCTGATTTTTTCTGGTATGCCTTGTTAAAAACTGCATTACTTACATTTATCTTGGTAAACTTTGACCCCTACAAATTGTATCATAGTGTTCATTTTGACCAAATCACCGATGTAGTTTTTTGCAGGACTACAATAAGGGGGCGCACTTAACTCAGATTGTTAATAATGCCTTGTTGAAGGGTCTACAGTTGCTTTGGAAAACCAGAACTGTATTGAAAAAATCCCTGACAAGTTAGAGAAGTCTAACTAGGATGACATTAAACAGAAAGAAGTACAAGTTAGCTAGTGACAAAAAAAATTAGTACGTGATGGGGAAAGATCAACTATGTACAGCAATCATAGAAAAATGTTTTGGGTACCCTTGTGTCATAGCTAAAACACCAATAAATTATACAGCATATTTATTTTAAAAGCCAAAGTGATATTTGATGTTTTAGATACTTCAATTGAAATATGACTCGTAGTTCCTGGAAAGAGTCATATTTTAGGATCTTATTAAATTGTCAGAATTCAACTGTTCAGACATTTGTTATTAGGCTGCCTATTGAAGTGAGATCTATGGCAGTAGTTTTCACAATTTAGAGTGCATAAAGAGCACTTGGGTGCTTATTTAACAAAGACTACATTTTGAGAAACATGATTTTTTTCCTTCTTTAAATGAAATAAATTGTGAAACTCAAGTCAGCTAATGCTGAAATTACTGATCTGTTAAAAGGCTTAGATTAAAGTATAAAAAGATGTTTTAGGTAGCTTGTTTTAAAGAATTTAAAAAAATCATCTGAAGATAGCATTTACCCATTTTCTTCTGTAGTAGAGAACTGTAGTTTTTGAATTATGACCTCAGTACCGTTAAGCATCAGTATCACCTGAGAACTTATTAGAAATTCCAATTCACGGGCACCTGGGTGGCTCAATTGGTTGAGCATCTGTCTTTGGCTCAGGTCATGATCCCAGGGTCCTGGGATCAAGCCCCTTGTCGGGGATCCTGCTTCTCCCTCTCCATCTGCAGCTCCCCCTGCTTGTGCTCTCACTCTCTCTCTCTCTGTGTCAAGTAAAATCTTAAAAAAAAACCCAAATTCAAATTTCCAGACCTCATCTCAGATCTACTGAATTAGAGACGCTGGGGCTGGGACCCAGCAATCTGTGTTTTAATAAGTCATTCAGGTCATTCCAACATATGCTGAAGTTTGAGAATCACTTGTGTAGAATAAATGGTGCTATACCTTGTCATATCAAATGTCAACGTAAACATGTAGAAAACTGTGAAGAGACTGGTAACTTTAAGTAGTCATTATACTACTAAAGTAGTGCAACTTGTTGCCCAAAATGTAATATTATCACAATCTCTCTTTCTTCAGTCTTAAAATGCAAAGTTGTTCATTTTTGACCCTCCATATTACTGCATCAGCTACTAGCTGACTCTTCTAGGTAGCACTTCGTTGAGAGCTGTCCTTTCCACAAGAACCAAAACTTACATGATCCCACCAAAGTTGAAGTAAGAGAACTTGGTGACTATGAGATTATGAGAAAAGCCTCATTTAAGATGACAGAGCACTGCTTCATTAGTAATTCGATGGATGGGGAAGTGACAAGTAGGAGTAGAAGGTGATGCAGTTGATAGGGAAAATTAGAAGAGGACTTGAGCACATGTGGCAGATTGAAAAGATTGGGGGAAGGAAGACAAAGTGATCAGGAGAGATCTTTAACAGTCTGCTTATAGAATACTGATGGCCAGTTTTCTACCCAGAAAGGGAATGGAACCAGGCAAAGTGGATTCATCAAGAAGGTAGAACGCCTTTGACCACGTACCCTATACCACTTTTGTGGCAAATGGCCAAGCACTAAGAATCTCTCTTCCTAAGGACAGAACCATAAAACTGTAGGACTGAAAGTTCTTACGAATTTACTGTTCCAGGGCCCTTCATATACTTTGGCCCAAATAAATGTCCCAATTCTTTATGAGGCCATCTTCCTGCTTCTACATAGGACTTAGCAACACAGAACAAGAGAATCACTTGGAATTAGGATGACATTGCATAAGATAACTTCTTAAAAATGTCCCCCATTCTAATCAAAGATAAGAAATCTGAGGCTCGGTTGAGTGATTCACTAAGGGACACAAAGCTAAAAATCATGAGATTCAGGGGCTAGAATCCTATTTTCCTTATTCAAGCCTTATATTCTTTCTACCATCCCATGAAGCAAAAAATAGTGCCCTCTATCTCTTATTATCTCATTTGTTTGAAAACCCTAAAAAGATAAAAGCTAAATACCTCCCTTCGCAAGTTTTTTCAGCATCTCAGTGGTGAAATAACTGAAAAAAAAAAAAAAAAGTGCTACTAAAGGAGAAGCTAACAAGAAAGTAGGCAAAACAGAAAATCAACAACCAGTACACTAAGGGTAAACATAGGCAGGCAGAACTCCACGCCCTATACAGAAGGATTTCCCCCAGGTGTTTTGTTTTTATGAAGAGGAGTACCCAAAAGTCATGGATATGTGTTTGCTTTCTCCATGTGTGTTCATGTGTGCATGTGTGTGCTGAGATGATGATGGGGTGAGCAAGATTAATCATTAACTTCCTGGGCAGAAGGGGAATTGTTGATAGTCAAATCTCTGAGCCAGGGGAAGGAAAAGGGGATCTGGGGTGCGAAAAGAGAATGGAGTGGAGATTCACCCAGACAGACTCTACACTGACAGTTCAGCTTTTATGGAGAATCCAAGAAAACATCAAAGGAAGGATTCAGGTGGTGGAGTGGGGAGTATATCAACAGCATGTGGGTTGGCCATCTATTTGACAGGGTTCGAGAAGACTCCACCTGAGGGATGAGTCTGATAGAAGCCATAGATAGCTGAGCTGGATTGAATCAAGACAGTTTGGAGATGAAAATGGTGCCATGGGCCTGAGTGTGGGGATGCCTGATGGTTGTAACTAGCCGGGGGCTTCTTTTGACCTCAGTGAGCTTAAAAAAAATCCTGTCTTCTTCTGGAGATTAAAAGAGAGAATGACAAAAGTTTGCTGTGAAAGTGTATGGAATTGCTGTTCCATAACTCCATAATGCGCTCAACTGTTAGGGTGCCTTTTTGTTGGCTTTCTTGCTGTAGGATATGTCAAAGAGTTTTAAAACTGAGGCTTATGACTGCTCACTGTTCCTCCTGGCCAGTCTTTATAGGATGCTGAGCAGAAAGGAATACTTGGGTGCATCTTCTCATGGTTCCAAGTGGGGGTGGGGCTGTACCAGCTTCTAAGGAAGCATTTGGAATTGGGGGTAGAGATAGGGGAGGAGGCGCTGTTTTGGGTTGGTGCAATGGCTAGTGAGTGCCACCTGCTTTTCAGTGGCTAGAAGTCAAAGAGGCAAAAATTGCTGCAGTAAGCAAGACAATTGTGTTCAATGAGGAATAGTGTGTTTGAACCAAAGAGCTTGTTTTATGTATGTGTGAGATCCAGAGGTTACATGGTCCAGAGGTTGGTGCAGAGCAATAATACAATAAATACAGGAATAAATAGAGCAATGCAGTGTCCCTTCCACCAGAGCTCATTCTGCTGTCCCATCACGGCCTCCTCACCGCTGTCATCTTGTATGCAGAGAATCCCAAGTCATTTTTACATACCCCGAAGAATAGCATGATTTGAAAGGCATGGTGCTTCGACTATACTCAACATGATCCACAAAATCCACACTTTCAAACAATAAAACATTTAATAACTCACTGCTTTGGATGATTGTATGATTTGTCTTCCTTTGGTACTAATTATCATGAGTGGCTTTACTTTAAAAGTGCCCATCTTTCAAAAGATAAATGCTATTTATCTCTCGAGACAATCATAAACAGTGGGAAGAGAAACAAAGATAGATTAATCAGACTTTCTGATTAAGTGATTTCACATGTTAGTCATTTTGGTTGGCCTCCCAAACCCATTGTAACTGAGATGTTGTAGGCTGACTGGGTGATTACAATTTGAATTAGGCATCAGGTGCCCATGGAGGAAAGCAGTTATCTTCAGTTTCATATATATAGTATTTCTGATATTGAAACATGTGGAGTCTATCTTAGGAATTTTGCCCTGACAACACTGGAATAAAGCTTTTTGACAGCTGTCATTATTTCTAGGCATTCATGGTCCACACTTACTACTTCAGAACCATCACCCTGAATTTAGTAACATTACACAGCAGCCCATAGACCTGAGCCTAGACCCCTATCTGGTTTCCTGGGGCCTGTGGCTAACCTCTAGAGCTTATTCTTTTGCTGCTGTCTTCTTATTATGATGCCCCTGCTCTCTAGGGGAGAAGCTTTTATTTCCTGGGAATTAACAGCCAGAAGAGGTTTATAAGCTACTTCTTCCTTCAAATTCACAAATCTGCAGAGCTAGAAGACCCCTTGCGAGTGTTCTAATTCACCCTTCTCATTTTGTAAATGAGAAGGTGGTCAAAGACTGAACTTGTCCAACGTCCCCCCAAGTTGAAAGAGTTGGGGCTCAGATGGAATCGCTCAACATTAACCACAACTATATTGTCCCATTTCATAACCTGATGAGATTCACTTCCAGAATGCTCTAAGGGCGGGCGGGAGAATAGAACAGAATTTAGAATGCAAAGCCATGCTTCCCCCCAGCAAGTTTCTCAAACTTTGTAATCGCTTCACTTCAAACTTTTGAACCTCAGAGTATACGTGTAAAAGGCTGCTACCAAAATCCCCAACACTTTGCATCATCTCTTTCATGTTCTTGGTGTGTGCTTGTGTGTGTGCTTTCTGAGATAAGGTGCTGTGCAGCTCTGCCTCTGAACAACCAAGTGGCTGAAGCTCTTAGAAGCTGCAAGAATGCCCACTTCCTACTTGACTGGTGACATATTTTTGCAAAGCTGTTGTCACTCAGCTTCCCCATCTCAAGCAAATTAAGATTTAGAACAATGACTTCAGGTTCCGTTTCACGCTATTTCTGCTCGGTACAGTAAAATGACTTTTCTCACAAACACAAAATATTTTTTTTCCACCGGTGAAGTTGAATTGTAAGTACTATCTGTCACTTTGCATTTACCCCATATGGAATTTCCTCCAAAATTAGTTCCCGGGAACATTGGTCCTGCCGAACTACTTTGAGAGAAGAAAAAAAACAAGTTGTATGCTTAAATATGATTTGGAAATTGCCACAAACTATACTCTCATTTTGGATACTCTTAATAGCCAGTGATGTATTAGAGACCTTACAGTAAATAATGAATTTAACGTTGCTTAACCCAGGATTTCCCAAACAAACTTGAATTTCGTTTTCAATGATTCATATCCTGCAGGACTCAAAGTAGATGGGCAATTCGAAATAGCATCTAATCTTTTTATTGAGTGTATTTTGCATGTCTCATGGGGTTCCAAGCACTCTATGGGAGTGACAGTTTTCTAAGGCTCAAAGATCAGAGTGCATATTCAAAGGTTCAGGGTTCAATTTTGTCTACATCTCTTCCTAGTTGCACAACTTTGGCTAAATTACCTAATAATCTCTGAGCCTCAGTGTCTTCATTGCAAAATGGAGAGAAGAACAGATCGGTATAATGTGGGGAGAGGAGAAAAAAAGTACTGGTAGCATATCCAAGTAGAAGGGCAATACTTAGGTTTTTTCAGGGCACTCAGATTTAAAAAAAAAAACCAACAGAATTCCTGTCATTGTGTTTTTGATAATAATTGAGGCTAATTTTTTTTTAACCTTCAAAGAAGTGTACTACTGGATGTAAAAAGACAGGCTTTTCCTCCAAATCTTTTAACATAGTGCAATAATTTTCCGACAGGTATCTGAAATTTTTTTTTCATAATCTTGGGAAATCCCTTATTGTACATGTCATCTAGCAGAACTCATAGAACACTTTCTGGATTTTAAAATCTTCTTAGCCCTGAATCTCCGTGGGGTGGGACACAGAAAAGTTTGGAAGTTTTTTTTCCATGGAAATGTAGGCTAAACGCTGGTTTCCACATTAGCGAAATTTTTAGCTCAAGATAGTAACAACAGATAACCTTTGTAGAGTGCTTCCTAGGTGCCTGACACTGAGTGCTCAGCTTATGGAAGAGGTCATGTAATTCCTCCGGAAGTGCAGAAGGTAGGTGGCATTATTTCTTTCATTTGCAGATGAGGAAACAACAAATTCCGAACTTGCCCAAAGTCTGACAGCTACTGAGGGCTAGAGGAGGGAATGGAATGCAGCCAGCCTGGCTCCAGAGCAGAGAGCTGACCATTCTTTTTTTTTTTTTTTTTAAAGATTCATGAGAGCAAGAACACAAGCGGGGGGAGTGGGAGAGGGAGAAGCAGGCCTCCTGCAGAGCAGCCCGAGGTGGGGCTCCATCCCAGGACCCTGGAATCATGACCCGGGCTGAAGGCAGACGCTTAACGACTGAGCCAACCAGGCGCCCCTTTACAGTCACGTTTTACTTCCCACACTTTTTGGGTTGATACTCTTAGGTTAAGGAAAACCGTGCTTTGGCACTGCCTAGCTCTCACTTCTGTCCAGAACCCTGCACCTGCTCCTGGTCCTCTCTCCTCTTCCCTCACTGGGGTGACGCCTACTCTCAGGGCTCAGCTTAGGCGTCCGTTCCCACAGGAAGCCTTCTCCTGAGACTCTTCAGGACTCTCTAAATCTCCCAGCACCAGAACCTGGGCTCTCCCTACCTGAGCGCTTACCAGAGCAGTCCAGGTGCCCACTGACTTCGCTCCTCTGCCGTGACACGTAGGAGAGCAGAGACGCATCTGGCTGGACTCTGTTGGATCCCTCGGGTCCGGTCCGGCACCTAGCCCATGCTTGGTGCCTAGTGACGATTTGTTACCATTCACAAGTGCACCATTCCCTGGTGGGGGGGGTCACCGTGTCCAAAACAATGATTCCCCACCTTCAGTCACCTCTTTCTTGTGCACAAATATGACCATTCTATTAGACCCTATCGTGCAGCTGGAAGAAAGAAAGAGGGGTGCATTTCTACTCAAGCTTTGCCTCGCTGGTCCCACTCCCATTTTCCGGTGCCTCTTTCCTCCTCCCTGGCCTCCTACGACACTTAATTCCTATTTCAATTCTCCCACCCACATGGGGGATGGGGGCATCCTTTGCAGCAACACCGAAGAGGATATGGAGGCTGAGTGTTGACTAAGACTCTGAGGGAAGTCCCTCTCGTGAGACTGACCAGTCCCAGGAAGACGATGTGGGCAGAACTCTCACCACAGTTACGGTTGTCTGGACAGCAGTTCTGACCCATCAGGGACAGAACATAGGACAGAAGGAAGCAGAGATGTTATACCAACAGACACTGTAGCTGCTGCTGTCTCCACGAAGTGGCAACTGCTAGCAGGTGTTACTTACTGAAGGCTGACCCGGCTAATACTGAGTGTCGCCGGGGCAGAAGGCAATGGGAGAGAACCGCCTTCTACCTTCTGCCTTCCCTGCCTCTGCTCTGATTACGCTCTAATTGTGTGATAAACTCCTGTGCTGACGCCATCTTATAAGCCAGGTTCTATTACTCATATTTTCAATGTTCAGGAGCTATAACATCAGCCTAAAAACTGAGAGATTACATAAGTGGTTATTTCTCTATATGTTTTTGAAACAGAACTTTAGATACTGGCTTACTCAGTCCCTCACTCATGTACTCAACCAATGGTTACTAAGCACGTGGAACAAAGGCTTTCTGCTGGGTGTGAGGGGGCTTGAGAACGAGTAGGCCAGGGTCCTTGCTTTCATGGAACTCACCATACACAAGGGTTTGGGTGCAGAAATAACGAACACCGTATAGAATGTAATTGGTATGATACTGCAGGAAGTGGATTTGGTTTTGGAGATGTAGGTGAGGTACCAGAGGGTCATTAGATCAGCAGTGTTCTGTAGAATGTTCTGGAGTGAAGGACATGTTTATTATCTGTGTTGTCATGTAGTATAATCACTAGACACAGGTGGCTACTGAACATATAAGATGTAGCTGGTGTAACTGAGGAGCTGAATTTTACATTTTTATTTAATTAATTTCAATTTCAGCAGCCTCCTGTGGCTAATGTATTGGACTGCACAGATCTAGATAACAGTCTATCAGACAGATATGTACAAACTGGGAAAAGCACTGGGTCCCAAGAAGCAGGCTGATGTGTCCACAATGTGGAGAGAGAACTGAAGTGCTCTAGGATTTCCAGACCCTTGTAACTACCTGCCTATATGACATCTCAAAGTCTCCTCTAATTGACTGTTAAAAATAAAGATCATGGTCCTCCCGCAGAGCTAATCCATCATCTTCTCCTCTAAGTATCTCTCAGATCCATCCTCTTGTCCCATCTCTACTGCCACTTCTCTAGTCCAAGCTCCTGCCTGGATTACTGCAATGGTCTCCTGCTTCTTTTATACCGTTTCTAGAATAATCCTTCCCAAATACCAAATCTGACCAGATCACCCTCACCTTTCGGCAAAAGCCCCCAGACCTGAGTGTGGCCTACTACATTTGGCCCCTGACTCCTTCCCTCGTCCCATCTTTTATTGCTTTTATCCCTTTATCTCTGTTGCAAACTCATTTACCTTCTCATTGTTCGTTAAACCACGTGGGTGTGAATGGAGAGCAGGTGGCACATACAGATGCTGTTAACATGCATGTGGGCGTGTATGTGTGTGTGCTGTAACCAAGTATTATACACCACTGTCATTTGGTTTCACTAAAATTTGAGGAACCTTCCAGAGGCACTGGCAGGTGCCTCTAAGAAAGAAAAAATAGATATGTTTATTTAGGCCTAAGATCTATCTTTGTTCAACATAAGTTTTGATTAACTATAAGGTTTTCAAAGAGACTCAGATCATGGACATCATTTTAACTGGGTTAATGTGGCTGGTGCAGGTACAATGTGGGAAAATAGCATATTTTAGTGCTATCATATCCCTTGCTAACTAGGTCATCACAGATCCAAATCAGAACGAAGAGCCATAACTTAAGCTTTTTGAAGGTCAGTGTCCTTGGTATGTGGGTGATGTCAAATATTTGGTAAAATACAGTGTCTGGTTGGAGGTAGAAGAGTAGATTAAGAGAAGACTTTCTTCATGCCGATTATTTCCCCCCCCAAAGTTGGCGTTCTGGTCTCACTTTTGTGGTATTTCCCCCCCTTTTTACTTGTTGTTATTATTATTTTTTCAAGGTGTTTCAGGGAAATTTCATTATTCCCAAATGTTGTTCAGGCAGAATTGTCTTCTTAGGAAAAAGGAGACGTGTTGCAGGGAGCCCTAGCTCTAAGCTGAACTAAGCTGACAAATTTTGTCTTCAGAGTTTCCTATGCTTCCTCCTCTTGGTATGTTTCTGTTTGTAGGTACTTTCAAACTCTGGTCCAGGAAGGAAAATGATTGTATCCGAGGGATTGTTAGTCATGGCTGAACATGAATTTAATATGTGCGTTTGATTTGTGAGGACCTGTCCTAAGGTCCTTGTCTCTCACAGGAGGACTAGCTGGGATTCCTAGTGTGATGGGAGAGTGAGTGCTGTCCAGGAGGCTTCTGTGATTCTACACAAGTCCACCACCAAATGCCAGCTTGAGCAGCCTCTCAGGCCAGCCTGGTGTCTATGACAAGATGGTCTGGAATGGTTTAGACCAACCAGCTGGTTTACAGGATGAGCTTTTCCTTGATATCTCCATCCTCCCATTCCTATCCCATGCAGGGCTTCCTTAAGGCTAATGAATTACTCAAATTACTAACCCTGCTCAAAACAATCTCTTCTTGACTTTATAAAATATAAAATAGTATTGACCATTTAAAGAAGGACTGATTTGAGTTAATTTTTTTTCTATTGTCACGGTGCCCAAGAATCTCCTGGGCAAGTTATTAAAAATGGAGCTACGTAGGCCCCAAAACCAACAGTCATGATTTGGCAAGGGGGCTATGGTGGTGATGGGGCTGGGCTGGGGGGCGGGGGGAGGGGGCAAGGGCATCCTTAAGTTTTTGAAAGTGCCTTTGCCTGACCTGGTGTAGATGGTCCACAAACCACAGTGGGAGAAACAATGCCTTGAGAAATGATGAGGAGAAAGAAAATTTTATAACAGGTGTCAAGTAAGATATTTTGAGGTGATGAAAATTTACCTTATCTAACAGCAAACTCAGTCCCATTTAACAACTTAAAAGGAAAGCCAGTTTTTAACTATTAGAAAGAATATAATAACGTATTAAAAACCAGGGGCGCCTGGGTGGCTCAGCGGGTTAAAACCTCAACCTTTGGCTCAGGTCATGGTCATGATCCCAAGGTCCTGGGATCAAGTCCCGAGTCAGGCTCTCTGCTCAGCAGGGAGCCTGCTTCCTCCTCTTTCTGCCTGCCTCTTTGCCTACTTGTGATCTCTGTCTGTCAAATAAATAAATAAAATCTTAAAAAAAAAACAATTTTCTAGACTGATTTTGTGACCATATCAGAAAATGTGATTATATTTTTCACAAAACTTAACTGAAGCAAACAGTTGCCAAAATTTAGAGATGAATTACAATTCAATGAATTGATTAATTATGTCTGAAACATTTTGTGAGGCTGTACTTGAATAGAATAACAAATATTAAAATAATAAACCGTTCAATTATTTTAGCCAAAAGAACATTTGGTGAGTTTTCTTCTACTAAGATGTATACCTTTCTTAATAAAATCAATGTTGCTGACTTTTTAAATCATTTTAAGTTATTAAAATGTGAAAAATTGAAAACAAAAGTTAAATGGGTTATTTTGATGAATTTGAATGAGAAAATTCTTAACTATTGGGTAATATGCATAGTTGATACAAATTTCTCTTTTTTTTTAATTTATTCACAGGCTATAGAAATGTTGATTTTCTTTCCTTTTCAAGAAAATTCCCAAAGAACTTTCACAGTGGATGATTAGTCTGTTGAAAGGAAGACTGATTTCATAATTGTAGAATATGCTATTAAATGTGCTACCATTATTGAAAATTGGGCTTTTCCTTTAATATTCTCTGCTTCAAATATTCAATATCTTTGAATCAAGATGCTGAAGTAACTTCCATCAGTTTGCTGCTGTAACAAAAAAAATCTTCAGGAAATGTATGTATTTCTTGATGTTTCACTCTTTGCCCCTAAATTTATTTTAATGGTGTTTTAGAGAGATACTTGCTGGGTATATGTTTTGAACCAGTGTGTTCTCTGAAAAGGGGAAGATAATGCACAACCTGTTCTGACCTAGTTATAAAAATTCATAAAGAGGCGCCTGGGTGGCTCAGTCCTTAAGTGTCTGCCTTTGGCTCAGGTCATGATCCCAGGGACCTGGGATCTAGCAGGGCTCCCTGCTCAGCGGGAAGCCTGCTTCTCCCTCTCCCACTTCCCCTGCTTGTGTTCCCTCTCTCGCTGTCTCTCTGACAAATAAATAAATAAATCTTTAAAAAACTGTGTAGAAATTACTTCTATCTCATTTATCAAAAATTAATTAATCCCTATTCTATGGATTTCTTTCAACATCAATTTATATTTATTTATTTTTTCACTAAATGGAAAGCACAATATTGACCCAATTTTAGTCAACTTTGATTCCAGCTTATATTCTGTTAGCATTTATACAGTAAAATTCCAGACTGAAGAGGATATAACTTTTAAAATTCCAAATAATAAGTTATATGTCATTTAAAGCACTCAACACATTTCTCAAAGCTCTTTCTTTAGGGCTTTTAAATCCTTAAAGATAGGGAAAAGTATTCATTATATATAAACATTGTCTTTCTTGTAAAAAAAGTGAAAAAAAAGTGAAAAACCTATACAATTAGCTTCTTTAGGACATGTGTCTTATTTATTGTTACTAGGTGCAAACTCTACACTTGCATACCCACATTATTGATACTTACAAATGGTTCAATTTTTCAGGTTTTTGGCAATGTGTAAACCCAAACCTTAGATGATTCCTTTAAGATGACCCATTAGGTATTTTTCTGATATTGATGCTTTATAATGGCTAAAATATTAATGTTTTCGCCCTTAGATACACGAATAAAAGTTCCCAGTCAAGATGGCAGACTGACTACATTGTGGTAAGCTCTGCTCACCCCAAATCTCTAGAAATGCTGGAAAAAGAAAAGTGATGATAACAAAGAAACAACCATAAACATACTGGAAAACAAGAAATTAAACCCCTAGTGGACTTGAAGCCACAAGGAACCGCTAAAAGATAGATTTCTTTTACTTTTTAAAAAGATTTATTTATTTATTTGAGAGAGAGAGAGAGAGAGAGAGCAAGGGAACATGAGTAGGGGAGGGGCAGAGGGAGAGGGAGAGAGAGGGAGAATCTCAAGCAGATTCCTGGCTGAGTGTCAACCCCAACGCGGAGCTCAATCCCAGGACCTTGAGATCATGACCTGAGCCGAAATCAAGAATCAGATGTTCACCAACTGAGCCACTCAGGCACCTCACTCACCTGTTTTACAATGGGGTCTTTATTTGAGCATTTCTCCCCTCTCCCTTTCATAAATGTCATTAAATTGGGGTCAATGACGTGAGTGTCTGTGATATACCAGGAACCCATACATTTTAGCATGTCGTACATTTCTGTTTAATCTTCACAAAAACCCAACAACAGAGACTCATCTCTATTAACAGATGAGAAACCTGAGGTAGAGGGGGGCTAAGAACCTTCCTTGGGGTCCCACAGTAACTGCGGGAGCTTGTGCAGGACCCCGAGGCTCTCTAGTCACAAAGCCTCTGCTCTGAATGCTCCCTGATGAAAAAGAATCCCGTAAACAGTGCTTTTCAAAAACCAAAAGGTGCTCCTGTCTTTATAATATATCTCAACTTCTCATAGATCACTAAGAGCTCACGGTGCTTCCTGCAGGCTCTCCAATCAACTTTGCAGCAAGATTAAAAACAAGTTTCCAGCTTACAAAAATAGTGACAAGCTTGAAAAAAAAAAAAAAAACACCCAAAAACACTTTTTTTTTTTTTTAAAATCTATGTCACAGTCACCCTCTCCTTTTATCGCTAGACTCACAGACGCAGGAATTTGTCTGCGGCATCAAAACCTGAGAGCGCTTTTCTTCAGACTCGTATTCCTTTGAAGAGCAACCAAAGAGCATTACAGAGGAAAGTGCCCTTTAGTTTAGGACAACCGCCTAGCTTTCTTTTTCATTGGCTTAATTTCTTATAAGTGCTGTATTAACATAGGCCTATTTTAAAGATCAGATACGCACAACACAAAACACTGTTGAAGGGGAAGATGAACCTTGTTAGCAAGTGATGCTATCTCCATGGTGGGAAAACTAGGCCAGTAGAATGGCACTTGAGCAGTGACCAGATGGAGAGCAGAGAATCTTCCAGAACTTCTGATCCTGTGCTTCCCTTGGTTGTCCTGGTCAGTTTGGGTGGAGGGGAGTTTGAGGGCCCTACCTAGCATGGAGACCTCCCAAAGGACAAAGAGCTGTCACAAGGGGCAGGACTATGAGCTCTCTGGTCCTTCTGACCTCCCTCCATCAACAAAACAGCAGTTCTTACTGTGAAGCCTAGTTATTCAGCCTTTCTAAGTTTGTTTGCCTTAGGGAGCACTTGTGTCTTTTCCTTTGCCTTACATCCTACCAGTAGCACTAAATATGGGTTTTTAATTTGATGAACAGTTATCACACGTGCCATGTAAGAACCCTGCGCTGAGTACCCTGAAGGCTGCCACATGGCAGAAGGGGAGAAAAGAGATGAAAATAAAAGGGAACAGAGAATAGAAAAAAGGAAGGAAAGAAAGAGGGGAAGAGAGTGGCTGAGTCCCTGCTTACAGATGTTCTGTGCGGGGAGCATCACACTCTTCCAGGCTGACAGTCTGGTCCAGCTGGTGGGGGGCCGGTCACCAGTCAGCTGATGCGTACAATTTAACCACCCACTGTTAAAAGAGTGAACCAGCCAAAGCCCTCTAAGGGTTCCAGATACCTCTCAGTGACCCCTGGCCAGCAACTAGCAGGTCAATGCCTGACATAGTAAAAAAAAACCTCCAGGATTCTGGTGCCAGCCATCCAGATGTTAGACGTTTGAATAGCACCTTTGTCCTTGCCCTAACTAAGCAAATTTTTAAGATCAGCTAGAGGATACTACCTGTTTGCTTAAACAGATCACTCACTCATTTCCTTGTTTGGATGTAATCACCATCTTTCAGTGTCCTGTCTCAATGTAATAGCATTGCTTTTGTTTTCAGAAAAACACCAATGGCTTAGAAACCCTTCATCTCCCCACCATCCTCTTTCCTCCTTCCCCCACTGTAATAGTCCTCATAGCCTGTAGTGTTTCTTAACATGTTCCAAGGACAACCTGTATTAGAGCCATCCAGTGATGTGAATAACTACCCCAGTCCCCAGGTCCCATGCGGCTTCTTGAACTAGAAACTTCGGGGGTTTTCTTATGCAACTTAAAATTTGAGAATCTTAGAAAGAGTGAGGCCCAATTTTGCTGTTCCTTGCTCCTTCTGAATCTATGACACATACATTGTAAATCAGAATGTCTATCCCTTTTGGCCATCTTTCTCCTTCGAGACCCATCTGGTGTCATAGTGTCAGAATGGTCGGGGAAACATGCAAGGAATGTTGGTTTGCATGAGTGTCCTTCTAGAATTTTAATTCAGGAAAGAATCTGAAAACTTTCAAGTCCCAGGTCTGGTAGAAGAAAGGCACTTCCTAGCACTCTAGTTTTTTAGGGATCTTTGGTTATGAGTCACTGGAAACAGGAGGGTCAGGCATCTTGGCTATCACACCAAAGTGGAACAGTTCAGTTCCTATACTTCTACTGGGGTTGTCCAAACTGGCCTGGGCATGTCCTATTCATCAGCATCTTGTTTCTGGCAATATAATGGCCATTAATAGTAATATAAAATAAAACCACTTCCTCCCCCACTGGCCATCCCTCCCAGGAACATCTTCCACCCTTAAAAGAAATGGCAAGGTGACCCTTGAATAAAGAACTTCTGCTTATATGCAAAGGAAGGGAATAGTTGAGTGTACGGGTTTGGATCACAGAGAGCTGAACTATTCTGAACAAGAAAACAGAGAGTGTTCTCTTTCTTCTCTGCCGTTAAGAAGGAGGGGGTCAGGGAAATAGGAAAAGAAAGAAGGTGAATGATAGGGGATGGGAGGGAAACCTGAGCTGTAAAACCTCATTCTGCTTTTGAAGAATGGTGGTTACCAATATTCTGTTTTAAATTTCTAGCCTCGATGCCGTGTAAAGAAACTTCTGGGTCTGACACCTTCACTGACGTCTGTCACACACACACACAAATGCCTTCAATGAGGGGTTTGCGGTGAAAACTAAGGAAAGACTCCAAGTCTTGTTTGGGTGACTGCAGTACAGTCCAGGGGCAGAGAGGCAATTCCTAAACTCATGCGAATTAGAGAGAGCTGGCAGCCTGAAGTGACCTTGAGAATTCAAGCCACGTGCTCATTCATTGATCTTCTGTGTGGACCATTCGATTTTTCCATGAAATATGGGCTGGCATTTGGCATCAACTCTATGAGATTTTAAGGAGCACACCAGCAGCTTTTCTATTTTCTGCCTTACGTTTTCCATTTCCAAATTGTGTTGGCACATGTAATTAACCGCTGTTTCTTAGTAGTTCAGAATTCAACAACCTCTTTGATCCACATGCCTCCATAAAGCTCAGCATTTTTGGTAGGTTTTACTGACAGGTTTCATTGACCCAGTAAAGGGGATTTTTGGTGATGGCATGGAAGAATGGAAAAGAATAGGATTAAAAAAATAATCATAGCTTATGGGTGCCTGGGTGGCTCTGTTGGTTGAGTGTCTGTCTTTGGCTCAGATCATGATCTCAAGGTCCTGAGATCAAGCACCCTGTTGGCTCCCTACTCAATGGGGTATCTGCTTTTCCCTTTCTCTCTGCCACTCCCCCTTCTCATGCTCCCCCCACTCTCTCAAATAAATAAATAAAATCTTTTAAAAAATTGCAGCTTAGAAGATAAGAATGAAGAAGAAAGCAAGAATATAGGAGGGAGGCAGATGGTTGGGGGAGTGGTGGAATGTCATTGGCTGGGTCGAGTGGCACAGGCCATCTGCCATAGACTGAATGTCTGTGTCTTCCAAATTCAAATGTTGAAATGAAATCCTCAGTGCAATGATGCTAGGAGGGTGGCCTTTAGGAGGTGTTGGGGTCATGAGGGTGGAGCCCTCCTGAATGGGATTAGTGCCCTTATAAAAGAGACCCCAGAGAGCTCCCTCAGGGCTCTGCCATGGGAGGATGCTGTGAGAAGACAACCAGGAAGTGGGTTCTCACCAGATGTCAAATCTGCCAACACCTGATCTAGGACTTCCCAACCTCCAGAACCGTGAGATAAATTTCTGCTGTCCCTAGGTCCCCAGTATTTTTGTAATAGCAGTCTGAACTAAGATATGACCTCACCTTCTAATAGTCACCTCAACCAGTAGGTCCATTAGATAATCACTCAGAGTTAGTGAAGAAAGCACAAGTTCCCAAGAGGCAGATAAAGATCTGGCAGATCTAGAAACCGCATCTGCTTGCATGTCACTCAGCCAGAGCACAATTCATTTCTCCCCAGAAGGACTAAGGACTCAAGGCTTCAGAGAAACCAGACAGCCCTTTCTACAACATAGTGAGGTGTCCTGCCTACAAAACTGCTCTATTGGGTCCAGAAAAATTTTCTTTAATTTAGAGTAATATGAATGATGGAAATTATTTTGTAAATGTGATTTATCCTCCTTCCACATGAAACTGCTTTTGAAGAAATGGCTGAGGAGAAAATCGTGCATGTGCATGCAAGTGTGGGTGCGTGCGTGTGTGTGTGTGTGTGTGGCTAAAGTTCTGGAGGGGAGAAGAAGGGGGTCCCGGAGAAGCTGCACTCTAAATCCTCAGGAACTGAGACTAGATGGGTACATTGATTTCTTTAAGGTGACAATTTGGAAGAAAAATAGAAAATACTGTACAAATTAAAAACAAACCACGAAGAGTGGAGCAAAATAATTTTTTTCCCCTCAGAACAAAGGGAACAAATACTCAACACACTTTGGTTACCTGAGGTATTTATCTGCCTTGCACTGATGCTAGACGGGTTCTTGGTCACCCGGTTGTACTTATGATACCACCGGGCAGGTTGCCCTTGAGAACCAGATGAGCGACGTTAGGGTTCTGAGAAGCAGAAGAAACTCAAGAAAAGAGTGGGGTTCTGTGGCAAGCCCCCTTGCCTGTGCCTGCCCAGACCTACTGCTACTGCTGGAAAGACCTGTGCTGGGTTGCTGGGAGTGTGCCACAGGCTGAAGCAGTGGTTGTGGCAGGCAGCCACGCAGCTGCAGAGGGACGCCGGCTGCCCTCACAAATATAGACTTCTGTTTCTACAACACCACTTCTGACTTTGGGGGAAGAAAACCTCCTATGGTTTTCTGTTCAGATTTTTTTTTTTTTTTTCTGTAGCCAGATGTCTCACCTTCGGTTACTTTTCCCTGATAGTATCTATCTATCGCTGTTGGCTGTTCTACATGTTTTTTCTAGCTTCGTTATGCCAGACAAAATAAAATATAAGCTTTTTTCTTTAGTGGCAATTTAAACGGAAGAGAAATATGTTTCTTGTCTCCTTGCTAGTGGTTAATATGGCATTTAAAGTCTCCAACTTCCAGACTTTTTCCTCTCTTCCTCGTATCTCATATGTTGGAGAAACAAATAACCTAGCGCTCTAGATGGTTCTCTGGGCTTTAAAGCCTTGTCCTAACTATCATGATTGTGCTTTCTCTAAAAGGAGAGGACACCTCCAGATATATTTGTAAAAACAAGTAACTGGATTTGGGTTCCTGGGTATAGTTCAGTCCTCCAATAATTGGAGTTAATTTTTGTGTTACATAAGTTAATTTCATTTTGTTTTGAAAATAAAAAAAATTGTGTGCAAAGACATGTTATTAGCATATGAACCCCTAATATTCAGAAATAATTTTCAAAGTAGGAGCCTTTAGTGGCAAATGCATATTGTGGAAATCCAATCCTTTAAAAAAGGGTTTTATTTGGCCTGGATTGGAAATAATTTTAACAGATTACATGAAACAAGATATCTCTTTCCCAGTGAGCAGACTGAATTATAACATTTACCCCATCTTCCTATATAGTTTTTAAAAAGTTTCAATGTACAAAAACACAACTGAAAGTAAATCAGGAAGAGTCTGTATGTATTTGGTTATTAGACTTGCATGTATTTGTGTTTGATTTTTAGATTTGACTTTCTTTTTAATTTTCCTTCCTCAAGTAAATTGCAATTTCATTTTAATGCTTTTTCCTTTCTGGGTTGAATGACTATTTTAAGAATTAAATAATTTCAATCAAGTTTCACATCTATTAAATCATTTCATATGGATCTCTCCCTTGCTTCACCTTGACTGTGACCTGAAGACTCCTCAGATTCCTGGAGTGGTCATCTGAGCATCTTTGACCAAGCATAGTTCAGAGGATACGACATAAGAACTGGACACTCACTTCATTTGAGTCTTCTTTCTGCCTTGTTGAAGGGGGCAAAGTGATGGTCCCTTTGCAAATGTTGTTGACACCTGGATTATAACTGAAATACTCAGTTGCTATTAAGTAAGGAAGGAGAGGACTTCCAGGACGTCCCTCCTCCAATTCCCAAATAAAATAGTAAAAACGAAATCAGGCAAGATAGATATTATCCCAAAGTTGCTAGTAGCAACTACACACAAAAAAGGAAAAATAACACAGTTGGATAAATTTCACAAGGTGGTGGCTAGGGAAGAAACAGAAGGCTTGGGTACCATAGGAAACAAATAAAGCTTTCCACTCGTTCCCCACACCAGAAGCAAAACTGGGGGAAGACACTGATTTTAGAAAAACCTGTGAATCCTTCTTAATACACCCCAGGTTGGTGAAGTAGCCTTGGGGTGGGTGGGCCCACTGGGGAGGGTCAAGGAGAAATCTATAGCATGAAATCCCCAAACACCATGACAGGATCATACCAGAGGCAGAAGGGGAATGAGCTGCCATGGTTGGGCTTGCCCTGGTACAGGGCCCCAAAAGAAATCTCAGAAAATGGAACAGTACCCAGCCCTCAAGACCACTGCAGCTATCTTTTGCTCCACAGAAGAGTGGATGTAAAGCAACACTCAGAGCTGGTGAACTTGTCATACTGAATTAGACCATGTAGATGTGTTTGTCATTCGCCGGCCAGATCAAAAGAAATGGTATGACCCCCTCTGCATATGGAAGAGAAAATCCCTAAAAGCAAAGAGGCACATCTTCTGTCAGAAAATACTGATGAGGAGTGTCTGGGTGGCTCAGTTGGTTAAACGTCTGCTTTCGGTTCAGGTCATGATCCCAGGGTCTTGGAATCAAGTTCTGTATCAGGCTCCCTGAGCCTGCTTCTCTCTCTCCCCCTGCTGTTCCCTCTGCTTGTGCTCTCTCTGTGAAATAAATAAATAAAATCTAAAAAAAAAAAATCCTGATGATGGAATGATTGACACTGACAGATCTTGGCTAGGTTTTTAAACCCTAAAGTTAGAGATTCCTTTGGGGATGCAGACAGAAAAGATAATCATTTTCAAAGGGGGGAATTCAGGGTGGGCTCAGACTTCTCCACAGTGAAAGTAAATGCCAGAATGTAAAAATAAAGACCAGGTAGATTGCTTCTAAAAATGATAAAAACATTAGACTAAAAAAAAACCCCCCCAAGGGATGCTGTTGGGATAATATAAAGGGTAACGGGTTGCTCGAGAGAACAGGGTCTAGACTGAGGAGCTGGTTTATCTTAGAAGATAAGAAGTTGAGAACATGGGGAGAAAGATGAAGAAGAGGAAGGTCTTAGGATTTTCCCAGGGGCTTGTGTGGTGAAGAGAGGGGATGCTCTTCCAGAGGTGTTTCTGTTTTAGGGTTCAACTCAGGTAAGGTGCCCAATTAATAGTCAGTGGTTCCTCAGAAGTTTCAACCTAGAAGAGAAGAAAGACCTACAATCTTATGGAAAACTGTTTTGCTAAGGACCAAGGAGGGCAAATGAAGTAGAGTGGGCTCAAACGGGAGCTGAAAGTAACAGTGGACACCAGCACGAGGCGCCCCGGGCAACTGGATGGTGGGAGAGCAGCACGACATTGCCCCCTGAAGCCCACCCACAGTTTCGAGACACTCCTTTTCCAGTCTGTGTACCATAGAGCTTTGCTTCTAGCTCCTCAGTGTTCTGATGGCCCAATCTGGGAGATGATTCAGAAAACGGGTCCTGGGATCTGTGTTTTAGGGTATCTCATTCTTAGACTCCAGCTGCATACTAGCATACCAGATGTTTGTGGAAATTCTGCTGTAAAGAATCTACTTACCCCCTCCCCCAGTTTTTTAAATGTGTGTGAGCATAGAA
The DNA here is from genome assembly GCF_963455335.1 of Martes martes. NCBI lineage: Eukaryota > Metazoa > Chordata > Mammalia > Carnivora > Mustelidae > Martes > Martes martes. The sequence continues at coordinate 135,167,630 of NC_137892.1, read as the reverse complement.
TCCCTTTCCCTTGTAATGGCTAGGAGCAACACACATGGATGTAACATGATATATAATATCTAATGAGGCAATTTTAGAGAATACATGAAAAAAGAAAGTGAAGGGGAAGAGAGAGACAGTATAGGGTGTATGAAGGAAAATCTTGCCCCCCTCCTATCCTTGCTGCTGAAAATTGCCCAACGCTTTTAGGTTCCAAATTGCTGTTGGCTGGATTAGTTGAAGCGATGCATGAGCAGATGGGGGGTGGGGGTCAGTGATGCCACTAGCCCCTTGCTAATGCCTGCTGGGACGCTGGCCTTACCCTTTCAGTGGTCAGGATGCTTAACTGATCATTCTTAAAGCTAATATACGGAAAGGTGAATCGTAGTTTCTCTCCAGGATTAAGAACAAGGCCAGAAAAAGGGTTGGATGGAATATTTCCCAGCAAGTTTATCACTAACTCCACATGCAAACCAGTAGTCAAGCCAAGGGATCTTAACAACTGAAACTTTGCTGGTTGGGCACACACTGATGCTTAGAATGAACTCCTCTCACCACTGGCCCGGAAACCAAGAGGACCCAGAGAAAAGGTTAGTTAGTTCAGAGAACAATTTAGATATTTTGGATTTTTTTTTTTTTTTTGAAAGTTTAGGCTTTTGTAGCCCCATATGGCTCTGGGGGAAAAAAGTTATTAGCTTCATGTTCAGAAAAACAATACATTATATTCAAGCTTATGGTTTACTAGTAAGTAAGGTGAATAGATCTACAATATAGACCCTGTAGTGTAACCTTCATTTCTCATTGAAGCTCTAGTCAACTGAGGGTCTATTGACAGGGGTTATCTAATTTGTTAAAGTAACTGCTAAGCTATAGAGAATATTAATACTGAATTCCGATTAAATAGACTTTGACAGGATGACAAACTGAGCAACTAATAAGAATGTATTATTTTTATGTTCCAAATAAACAATGTTAAGCAGACTGGTGTCTGTCTCCAAGTAGCTTATAGTGGTATTTGTAGTGAAAAAACAAATGAACCAAAAAACAGGTGTTTCAACCAAAGAACACCATTTGGTGTTTCAACCAAAGAGAAGGATAAGGATTCTTTGAGTTTCCGTCATGCTTGACTTATTATCTCATGATATCCTACGTTTCACGAGAGGGAGCCTAGGAGGGAGGATATTGGGGGGGGGGGGTATTGGCCTGGGATCAGAGAGACTTAAGGACCAGTCCTGCCCCTGCTTAGTCATGTTATGGACTTGGGCAAGTTACCTAACCTCTCTGCACTTTAGTTTCTTCAGAGAATTCTTATTTCATTTGGGTTCTTGGGAGGAGTAAACAGAATAATGTGTATCTGGTATGCAACAAGTCCTCAATAAATAGTGGCCAGTATATTAGACAAAGATGATAAGAGATGGTGGATAGGCATGGAGAATAGGTTTAAGGAATTGGATGTGAACCTGGAAAGGAAGGAATCAGGGAGGAGGCTAAGGAAATAGTGTTAGAATTTCAAAAACCTGCAGAGTTATTAGATGAAACATTGGTTAATTCGAACACTATCTACTTTCTAAATCTGATATATTCTTAGTCTTCCTAAGTGGAAGGCTAAATTACTTAGTGTGGTTTCGTAAAAGTAGCAGAGGTGGGATCAGTCAGCAGACCTGCCTTTTAAGAAATTCTCAGTGTTCAGAAAATAACATATATGCCAAGTTATTTTTTGTAGCACGGTTTTGAAAAGAAAAAAATTTGGAAACAATGCATAATATTTAATCAATTGGGGGGGTCATTCATTTATCAGAATATTATGCAACTCTAAGGAATGTTCAGTTACCTTCTTTTTTTTTTTTAAGATTTTATTTATTTATTTGACAGAGATAGAGATCACAAGCAGGAAGAGAGGCAGACAGAGAGGGGAAACAGGTTACCTGCTGAGCAGAGAGCCCGATGGCGGGGCTCGGTCCCAGGACCCTGGGATCATGACCTGAGCTGAAGGCAGCGGCTTAACCCACTGAACCACCCAGGTGCCCTAAAGTTACTTCTTATTAAAATATGAAAAGATGTACAAGATTTTATTATTTTTTAAAAGCAAAGATCAAAGCATTGCACATAATATTTTCCTTCTCAAGTATAAAGCTGGGGGAATTAGTATCTATATTTATATTTGCTTACATAAATCTAAGGAAACTGGATGGACATGGAAATTAAGAAAAATGGCTTTTGTAGGGCAGAGGCTGGGAAGACCCAGAAAATGACAGAGAAGGACTGTATGCCATTTTATACTTGCTGGGTTTTTTTTGTTGTTGTTGTTCTGTTTTTGAGCCAGATGTAATTTCTATTTAAAAAATAAGTTAAAAAAATCTTGGGACTGCCTGGTGGTTCAGTCAGTTAAGTGTCTAACTCTTGGTTTTGGCTCAGGTCAGGTTCTCAGGGTCTTGAGATCAAGCCCTGCTCCATGCTCTGTGGAGTGTCCCTCTCTCCCTCTCCCTCTGTCCTTATCCCTTCTTTCCCCCTATCTCTCCTCTCAAATAAATAAATACATAAAATCTTAAGAAAAAGTTTAAAAAATTTAAATGCTTACAAAAATGTGAATGCTTTAAAGGGGTGTTATTCATAATTTAAAAGTTAGAAATCAGATTGCTTTATCCTGACACTAACCAGAGGACTGTTCAAATTAGGAAGGATTGAGTTTTGATTTGTGAATTTGGATGAAGAGGGAATAGGTCCCTTTTGGAGCATAATACCTCCCAAGGGACCAGAGTTAGAGGTGCAGTACATTATGAGAGGATTTAGAGTCTAAACTGTTTCCTGGGGGCACGGGAGCAGTGGGGAGGTAGGTCAGGATGGGGGAAAAGGGAGAAAGAGGGCAAGGATCCACTCTGCTTACTAGGGAGTTTTGCCTGGGTCCCTTGGAATGCTATTGCACTGAAAGTCAGCTTGACACTGACCTTGCCAGAACCATCAAGCCAGAGGACTTCATTAGCATTCTAACATCATGACACCAGATAACCAGTGACTGCCACCCAAACCTGGTAGCTGAGTGGAAATAAAGATGCAGCACATGGAAGGAAACTCCCAACGATTTCTGCTTAGCACAACCACCATTTCCCTGGTCTGAAGTTAGAGCTATAAGATGGAGGCTACTCATAGCCGCATCTTAATTTTTTATCCCAGGCACAGAAGAGCTAAGGAAAGGGATCTTTTAGAAGTTTTTGCAAAAATACCATTTCTGAGTTATGGACCAGTATCAACATGAAGAGGTGACAGATGAGGAGACACAAGTGTAATGGCTGAACCTTTCTAGAAGATGGATGATGGTGGCATCACTTCAAATGTGCTTTCTACATGATAGATTAATGGTGGGTTACATCACTAATCTGTTGATCAACAGCAAGAATATTGGTCTATTGCATGCTGATGCATTGCAAATGATACATTGAAAGATGCCTTTGTAGAGCTGGAAAAGGAAAACAACCATTATACCTAGACCTTCTTTAAATAGACCATAGTTTTTTGTTTGTTTGTTTGTTTGTTTTTAAAGGTTTTATTTATTTATTTGGCAGAGACAGTGAGAGGGGAACACAGCAGGGGGAATGGGAGAGAGAGAAGCAGGTTTCCCACTGAGCAGGGAGCCTGATGCGATCATGACCTGAGCCAAAGGCAGACGCTTAATGGCTGAGCCACCCAGGTGCCCCCCTAGACCATAGTTTTATAAATAAATATAAATATATTATATTTATATAATATAAATATTTTATTTATTTATATAAATTATTATTTCTATTTATATATAAGTATAATAAAATATAATTTATATATTTATAGCACATAAATATATAAATTATTATATTTATAATATAATATAAATATAAATATAAATATAAAATAAACATGTCTAGTAGTGGTGTGGTCCCTATTCCACTATGTGTAAGCATCCTTTCTCCACCTTCCCCAATAATAAACAATAACTGCACATTATTGGCCTAAAGTGTTTATCATTTCAGGCATAAGTGAGCTTCTGTCATCACTGTGTGGGGTTATAAATCTTTACCAAGTCATTCAGTATCAAATTTTAGCGTTGCCATAGGATTGTCACATCTTTGGTAGGATATGAAACTATTTTCCCAGAAGGACTCTAATGTGTCCCTTTGTCTGGCTTATGGTCCTAGCTGTGTACTATTTGAGAAATCAGCAAAGTTCAGAAAGCTTTATATCAAGAAATAGGAAACAGTTAAAATATAAAACAGAAAGTGGCATTTCGGAAGCTCTGTTCATCTCTGGTTTGAATATCGGGCTTAGGAAACACAGGATGACTTTTTGGACGTTGCAAATCACTTGACATTTTGGGCCGGTTACTTTGTTGCAAGGGGCCACTGTCTGCCGTGCAGGATGTCTGCAGCCTCACTGGCCTCTGCCTGCCACATGCCAGCTTCACCCTCCAGTTGTGACAGTCAAAACTGCCTCCAGATGCTGCCAAATGTCCCTGGGCACCAAAATTGACCCAGTCTGAGAACCCCCGACCTAGAGGTCTATCATCTTCCTGTGGTAGTAAGGGTAACACCCCTCAGTCTCATTGAACAGAAATGAAAGCCGGCTAAGGATGTAAATGAAAGCAAAACCATTTATCAGTCAAATGGATATATTTCCCTCCAGCCCCCAAAGGCGGGCCCCGACGCATTTTCGCACAGAACTGAGGATTTTTACCTCTCAGACCTCCCACACCAAAGCAAAAACAGATGGCCAAAGAAAAGTCACCACAGATTCAGGAGTACCAGGGATGGAATCATTCCTGGGTATAATTTTTCCCCCAGAAGGTCAAACAAAACCTCTGTGGCAGAACACAACGTGTTAGTTAGGGAATGAGAAAAGAACTCACTGTTTCCAGAAGCGGCTTTTCGGAATTTCGTCAGGTCAACGTGGGGGGGTCTGCTGGGTTTTGGCGGCGGTGGGCCCAAGGCAAACAAGGGAGGCAGGGGCTTCTGCTTGGGGGTGGCCGCATGCTTGTCTCCCTTTTCCTTGTCTTGACTTTGGCTCCATGGCCCCGTCGTTGTCAACTTAGAAGGCATCTTAGGGAACTTAGCAGGAGGAGTCCCAGAGGCCGGCTCTTCCTGATTTATTTTGTTCAAGAAGATGTTCTTAGCAGCATCTATCTTCCTTTCTTCTTTTTTCTCTTCAGCATTTCTGGAGAGGCCCGGGCTTCCTCTGTTGGCAGCAGGTTTCAGAACCACACCAGAAAAGGGCGAGCTGGACGTCTCACCTCCGAGGTCTTTAGTTTCCTGGTCTTCCCTTGCTGGTTTTAAAGGGCCGGTTTTGGCCTTGGCTCCTAAGGGAGCTGGAGGTCCTTTCTGTAGAGACGTGTTCTTGGTGGGGCTCTCGTCTTCATGACTGTCATCAATACTCAGGGATGGCTTCTGGCCAAAGGCAGGCTTGGGAAAGAGGGGTTTGGGGTCATGGTCTTGTGAGGCTGACACAAACTTGCCTTTAGCCCCAGCCAGCTTGGGGAATGCTTGCTTCTGCTCAGCTTCTGGGGCTAGAGGATGAGACCCTGGCTTGGGGCCTGGTGGCTTTAAGTCATGGTCTTGGTTTACACTGTGAGGCGAAGGCTTATTCCCAGGGGGCCAGGGAAACACAGGTTTGGCATCCTCCTTGGGCACGGTGACAGGCTTGGGGCCTATAGGTTTCGGAAATCCCACTCTCACCTCAGGGTCTCTGGTGGCCGAGTTTGCCTGCGGTCCAAATCTTTGGCCCACTCCCGTCGGCTTTAGAAATGGGGGCTTGGGCTCCTTGTCAGGCTTTTCCTCAGATGGAGGTTTCACCGCCAAGGGTGGCTTTGGGGACCCAAACTTAGGTACGTTGCTAGGTCCTGCTGGAGGGCTGGCATTTCCTTGGTTGTCGAAGAGATTCTTTCTGGCTTGTACTCCTGAAGGTGAGTTTTGCCCAGGGACTTTGAAGGGGCGGTTGCTGACAGAGACCTCTTCTGTGGGGTTGCCCCCTGCGTTAAACTTCGCCATGAGGGACTTCACATCTGCCTTTGTATCCTACAAGCACAGGGAACAAAAACTAGCTGAGAGCCAGAAGTCTTAATTGCACAATTTAAAATACTCCACGCTACAGGGCTTCCTGGTTTGAGGCCTGCCGTGTCGCTGATTGGTTAGGAAGACATTGTAACATTTATCTTCCTCTATGGCAAAATAGTCTGTGAGAGTTTCTTGAAGGGGGAGGGCTATTGTGCATGTACTCTTTTGGTTTTTTTCTTTCTTCTTCTTCTTCTTCTTTTTTTTGCTTCTCTTACACTGACTTGCTCATTTCTTTTTAAGTAACAATTTACCTTTTTCTTTGCCTCACTGTTTCTCCAGCTCTCCTGTTGGGTTTACTCTTTACTTGGCATTTGTCTGCTTTGTTTTACTTGAAAAAAATATGGAAGTGGCTAATAAGGGACTTCTATATTTTACAGTGAGCCTCTTAAATAGAAACTACACTTGAAAAAATGAAAGTAAGCTTTTCTGTAAATTCAGGTTGTATGTTTTCTACAGCATGGCCACGTCGAACAGCTCTGTGGTTTGCAAGATTTCTCCTGTTCCGTCCGCAGTTAAGGTGCATCTGCTTGCTAAACAGGAGATGTGGCAGAAAAACTCACTCATTTGGATAAATAAGTAATAAGTGAGTTTTCCGACTTATTTATAAATATTGAGTTCAACTGGAACCAGATGAGCAGGAAGGCATGTCTGGGACTCTGAAGTCCAGAAAGAGTCTCGTTCCTTTTTATATCCCCACAACACCTGGACCAGGGCCTGGCACCTTCAGGCTTCTAATGCATATTTGGGGAAATAAAAGTTGGCACAGAACTGAATACCGTAAAGAGCAATTTAAAAGAAATGGTGCCCTCAGCTGGAGTTTTCCTTTGTACCAAATGGCAGTGCCCGTGTATTTGCAGGATGGGAGAAAGGGAATTAGGCACTAGAAAGAGAAAACCAGATGAGAGCAGCTCCTTTAACTTACTACCCTATCTCCAAGTTGCTGAGAACATCTTGTTTTCTACCATGTCTTCCTTGAGCACTTTTTTTTTTTTTTTTAATCCTCGTGATTTCCTCCAATCCTCAAACAATTCCTAAAAGCAATAGGAAAGAAGATGGAAGGGAGAGTTTGGGTGTTGGGGGACGGAATGGGAGAAACTAGGTCCTTCCCTGAGCCCTCCCAAGGAGATGACAGCAGCAGAGGACTCTGAACCTCAACACAAGATGCATAAAAAATTATTAATACAAAAAATAATTATTAATACAAAAAAAGAGAATTATTAATACAAAAATTTGCTCCCGGGGCGCTTGTGTGGCTCAGTTGGTTAAGAGTCTGCCTTCGGTTCAGGTCACGATCCCAGGGTCCTGGGATCATGTCTCGTGTTGGGATCCCTGCTCAGTGGGGAGTCTGCTTCTCCCTCTCCCTCTGCTGCTCCCCTGTCTCCTGCTCATGCACATATGTGCGTGCTCTATCTTAAGTAAATAAACAAATAAATCTAAAAAAAAAAAAAATTGTCCCCCCCTCCACACATGTAAGAAAATCTGTCTCAGGGAAGAACTCTTTTATTCTGGATTTAGTCTGTATGTTGCAATTTATATTCTAGATCTATAATTTATTCTAGATTATAACAAGAGGCTACATTGCAGAATAGTTAATAACAGAGACTAGGGAGTCAGACTGCCTGGGTTTGAATCTTACCAGCTGTTTAACCTAGGGCAGGGCATGAATTCTCTGGACCTTAGTTTGCTCACCTCTATCGTAGGGATCATAAGACTGTGTCATGGGCTGTTAGGACCATGAAGCTAATCTCTGTCAGGCACTCTAAAAAGTGCTCAGAATGTAAGACAGTTTCCTATTTTTATATAGCAAGAGAAGCCTTAGGAATCATCTGTTCCTCTTCTCTCACTGCACTGGAGAGGAAACGGCAACCAAAGGGTTAAAGCAATATCTTACTTAGTTACAGCAACTTCTTGCCTTGGATTTCATGGGGGAAAACCCATGAAACACATGAATTCATTCAAACTCTACATGGTTTTAGTTTAGAGAATATGGAAGTGGTCAATTTAGAATTGGAATGTAAGTTTCTTAGCCGCCCACCCAGTCCCAGGAGGCAGGGCAGTGTCATGGTTAATAACCCACACTCCAGAATTATCCACTTGGGTTCAAATCTTGACTTTGCCATTTATTGGCCACATGACCTAAAAAGTTTCTTAACCTCCCTCAGACTCAGTTTTCTTCATCCATAAAATGAGAATAATAATAGTACCTGTTTTCCCACAGGGTTTTGCTCTTAAATCAGGATTCAGTAGGTGAATGCATGCCAAATTCATAGGTTAAGAATTACATGTACTATGCATCCAAAGATTGTCTGCCAATATCGTTTGTTCTAATTCACTATCCACATAACATCATTTTCTCCAGGTGCCCAAATTCTGAACTTATAATTGTTAATATTATCTTCTAATTTTATTTATTTATTTATTTATTTATTTATTTATTTTTTATGAATTTTTAATTTGAGTAGAGTTGGCCTCAGTGTTACATTAGTTTTTGGTGCACAACATAGTGCTTTGGTAAGTTTACACATTATGCTACATGATGTTCTAATTTGAAATCACTGTGACTGCAACAGACATACTGCTGGGTAACATAATGGAGTTACTGTATTTGAGTCTGGTTTACCTACGCTTCAAAACTTTTCATTGAATGTTAAAAGACAGAGAAAGAAATAGTAATACATCTTATGGAGGACATTTTGAAGAAACTAAAACAGCCCCTGAGCTTGCACTAATATGTCTAGCAAATCAATAAACCAAACTCTACAACTATGTGACCACTTATTCTGACTGCTTAGCTTTCAAGTTGTATCATTATCATTGTTACAGCTTTATTGAATACAATTTTCAGCACCCAGATTTGCCTTTAATCTTAACAATAATAGCTAGACTTCTTCCATAATATTAAGGAGAGACAGGTAAAAATGATTAATTCCTTTCATTGTAGATTGAATAGCCATTTCACTTCCCAGGGTTCTTTTTATTTTAAAAAAGTTAAAAAGAGGGGTGCCTGGGTAGCTTAGCTTGTTAAGCGTCCAGCTCTTGGTTTTGGCTCAGGTCCTGATCTCAGGGTCTTAGGATCAGCAAGGAGTCTGCTTGAGATTCTCTCTCTCTCTCTCTCTCTCTCTGTGCCTCCCCTCTCTAGAGCACTTGCTGTCTCTCTTTCCATCTCTCTCAAATAAATCAGTGGTTAAAAACAAAAGTTAGAAAGAGCGTAGGAGCCATGTATCATTGTATGATAGAGAGAAAAGTCAGTCAACTCTAAGCCCTATTGCCCCAGTTCTAGGGGTATCGTATATATTGACTTACCAGTATAGGACAAGTTTATGCCTATTGATCTGGAAGAACTAGTAATAACATTCACATTTACTCTCAAAAATGACCTGCTTTACACAATACGTTATTCAGTGACTACCCAGTTCCTCATTAGAGGAAACTACTGTCCTTAGTTTCTTATGTATATTTCTAAGCTGTACATATACAAAAATACATAAACATACACATGCATCCTTCCTGTCCCTATTTTTTGCCCAAGTGGAAACTCCTGCTTTGCAGCCTGCTTTTTTCCAGAACTGATATTCAGTGGCTATACACCTGCACAGCTGGGTATATCATCAGCAACCATTCTGATGGCTTGGTATCTTGTGTGATTCTAGTTGTTAAATATTTTCAATATTCACTCTGTTATTTTCTCTTACAATTGACCCACATTAGTGCATATTCTTTGCACAAACTTTTTTTTAAAGACAGGTTTTATTTTATTTTTTATTTTTACAACAGTTTTAGTGAAAAGATTGTACAGAGGGTTGTCCTATAGTTTGTCTCTAGTTTCCCTTTGTTAACACTTGACATTCGTTTGTAGGACCTTTTTAACTTTTAATGATTTAAAGATTGCGCTTCTACTTATTCTTAAGAAGCAGTATTTTACATCTGGAAGACCTCAGAGTTCAGTATATTTTAAGTAAATCAAACATTTCATCTCAAATTACTTAAGTTTCTTTTCCAAAGTCATTTGAAGCAATTCACTATTATTTCCAACTGTTATGTGCCTAGATAACAGTTAGTCCAAACTACCCCCACTCATTGCTCTGTAATTACACAGATGTAATTGGAGAAATGCTCTTGATAGAAACGAATTTCTTTTAGCCCCCATATATTTTTCCTTCCTCAGATTTGTGTTCTCTTCACTGGCATAAACTCACCACATTTGCCATGTCCCCTAGGAAGATGGCTGCGAGCAAAAAGGGTTTTGCTACATCCTCTGGGTTTCTAGTTCATAACTCTAGATTCCAGGAAATCTTTCTTTGCTTTTAGCAACTCACATGAAGAGAATAGATCAAGTACATACTTCAACAAAGGCTGAGATGACATTTAGGAGAGACATCAAGAAACTGCACATATTAAGAAAATGTTTCTCTTTGTAGCAGTTTGTCTACATAGTTTCATATGCAAACTTAAAAACACCACATGACTTTTGTTGCTAACAGGGTTTTGCTTGGTTTTGGATTTATTTTTATAGTCCTCATACTTTTTTTTCTTAAAGATATTATTTATCTGAGAGAGAGAGAGTGAGCACAAGTTAGTGGAGGAGGAACAGAGCAAGAGGGAGAAGCAGACTCCCCGCTGAGCAGGGGGTCCAACATGGGACTCAATCCCAGGACCCTGGGATTGTGACCTGAACTGAAGGCAGACGCTTAACGACTGAGCCACCCAGGTACTCCTGTACTGCTCTTACTTTTAAATATATGTTGAATATTAGATTAATCCCATGGTTCTCAATGAGAAAAACTTTGGGCAACGTCTGGAGAAATCTTTGATTGAAATGACGGACTGATGGGGTGCCTGGGTGGCTGAGTGTTAAGGATCAGCCTTAGACTCAGGTCATGATCCCGGGGTCCTGGGATCGAGACCTACAACGGGCTCCCTGGTCTGCAGGAAGCCTCCTTTTCCCTCTTCTACTCCCCCTGCTTGTGTTCCCACCTCTTGATGTCTTTCTGTCAAATAAATAAATAAAATCTTAAAAAAAAGAAATGATTGACTGAGGGAGTGCTTTTGGCATCTAGTGTGTAGAAATCGGAGATACTGCTGAACATCTCACAATGCCCAGGACAGCTCCTCAATAAAGTATTATCAGTCCAAATAGTCCCGAAGCTGAGAAGACCCGAGTTAATCTTATTACCCCTGGGTTATTAGAAACACCTTACCAGAACGTCCTCCTTTAATTTTTGTAATAGAATATAATCTAAGACCTATAAACAACTGTGTAAAAAATCAAACAAAGACCCCAAACCCCTAAAAAATACAAAAAAGCCCCCACCATTAGAGATTGTTTTCAAAGATTGTTTCAAAGTTTCATGTCTTTGAAAGTCTCTTCTTTGTGAAGTTTCATTTATAAAAAGCAAAAGAAATAAAACAACGGTGAATCATGGGTAACTAATAATTTTAAAATAACTGAAGCCTCCCTTTACCTCCGTAATATGTATTTGTGTTACTTTTGTAATAAAAGCATGAAGAGTGCAAACCACCCTTATGCATGCTATCATTCTCCCCTATATAGAGCCCAGGGAAAAAGAGAAGAAAGTCATTTGCTCTTGATTATATGTAATGCTTTTAATCATGAGGAAGACAGCAATTAATAAGAGTTTACCCAAATTGGTTTGTTTCTTTCTTTTGTCATTGATCAATTTTATTGTATGTGGATTTTCTTTCTTACTATGTTACTGATTTCTTTTTTTATTGTTAAGTCATGTTTTACCCATGCCTTCTGGTCTGAATTGATGGTTCTTCTCATAGAATAAAATGCCACCATTACCTGGAACAGGATTCCAGGTATGACGGCATCAGAGGGACAACGTTCCAGGAAGCCAGCTCTAGGCCTGCCCAAGCCCTCAGAGACTTTGGTCAGAGCGAATGGAAGAAGGAAGAAGGCAGATGAGAACAGGGTGCCGCGTGAGAGAGCCCAGCTTCTACCAGGGTGATGGCTCATGTTGCTCAAGTGCATTCAGCAAAGGATTGATAAAAAGGTATAATAAAAAGACAAAGAGGGCGCCTGGGTGGCTCAGTGGGTTAAAGCCTCTGCTTTCAGCTCAGGTCATGATCTCAGGGTCCTGGGATCGAGGCCCGCATCGGGCTCTCCGCTTGGCGGGGAGCCTGCTCCCCCCTCCCCCCGCCTACCTCTCTGCTGACTTGTGATCCTTCTCTCTGTGTCAAATAAATAATAAAAATCTTAAAAAAAAAAAAAAAAGACGAAGAAGATAGAAAGTTCTTTCCTAAGCCAAAAAAACTTTCCATCCTAGAGGTAGGAAGCAGGCTGGTGAAAATTTGTAATATGCTCAAGCAGCAGTTCAAACCTTCACAGAGCAATGTTACTCAACTTCACTAGTTTCTATTGCCTAGATTAAAGAAAATAACAGATATGGTCCCCACAACCAAGTTCCCCATCCCTTCTGAGTGCGTGCTCACATGCACAGGTGTGATAACTTTTCTTTTCGAAGAGACTTAATCTTCTCTATTCAGTAAACTTGGAAAAGGGAACTGCTTTAATCTGAAAATAAGCTTTCTTAAAACTGTTTATTGTCAGAAATTACATAATAAAACCATTCTCTTTGGTATTGGCTGTAAAGATGGAGTTAATAGAAGTTGCCTGGAAATATGGTATTTGTGACAACTTCTCACAAGATGGTAGATGGGAGGTTGGGCTAGAGATAACGAAAATGTGGTACGCTTTTTGCAGCCCCGTTAACACTGTCTAAATATTTAGGTACTTAGTGGGTCATAATTTAAGTACTTATGGTGTATACTCTGTTTCCCCAAGGAGATGTAAAAGCAGGAACCTAGTTTTATTTTTCTTCCTCAAAAACAGCCCCCCCTCTGCCACCATGCATTCCTGCAAGCACTCCCTAATGCCTGGCCCATTTCTTTCCGTAATATCAATCACACGTACTATACTGGCTGATGGGCTGAATTTATTTGCATTTCAGCATGACTAAGCATGCAGATAGCTGGGGACAAGAGTGTTGAGCCCCAGTCATGAATCTATTTTTAAGAGCTCTCTGTCTAACAGAGTCTCTACCTCATTGCAAATCGGCTGTGATGGATTCCAGTTGGCTGAGCCTCTGAGGTTGGAGGGAGGACCAGGGCCCTCTTCAACAGGATGTGGGAACGTGCTTCTTACCGCAAATTGAGTTCTTGGGGCAAGATCAGGCTGCTGCAGACTGGGCAAGGGCACAGGGAGGAGGAGGAGTTGGTGGCGGAAGCAGTGGGGGGAAGTCCTTACATTTTTCTCAGTGACTTGTAAAGGTGGATCTGGAACTGCAGACAACCCCATCCAGCCACCTTGTGTGGTGAGATGTAATCTAGTCAGAAGAAGATACCTGGCATGAGTGGGGTCTCTCTCTGGGGGCTGTGTTTTTTGACTCCCCTCAACACAGGTGAACTTGGCCGTTGTCCTGCAGGAGGCTGGCCTAAGTAACCTAGCAGAAAACCTCTCTATCATCATTCCCTCTTGCATTACCTCAGGCACCTGTTGGTCTGGAGCCTGTCCTTGCTCCCCCTGTGTTCTCTCTTTTAGAGTGAATTGAAGAAGAAGAAGCAAGATATTCAGGAGCTGGTAAAACTCCGATGGTGATGGCCCATTTTCCACATTCTGTGTCATCCTGGACTCTCAAGGTGTATTGATCCATTGGGCTTTTGTGTACCTTCTGTCTTTAAAGACCAGGCTTGAAAATCACCACCTCTCTACGAATGAGAGTCTTTGAACCGCTTTCTGGATATCCTACCAAATAGCTCCTACATCAACACAGTTTTGACTTTGTCATGGCTTCCGGTGACTTACGTGAAATGTATAAGGAAGTTTAATAAGACTTCCTATGTGTTTCTGAAATTTGTTCTGCTGTAAGTTTTTGACTCTTTGATGCTAATGGCATGGTGTCAGGAGACAGAGAATAGAGAGTCTGATGCAGATAGTAGAGAACAACAAACAGTCCTAGAACCATTTATTCTTAGTGAATTATATAAATGTTTTATAGCAGATTTAATTTACATTTGCTCACTGTGTAATTCACTTAGACTGAGTTAACTAAATATACCAAATTAGGGAATAATCTCTCAGGAATTTGACCAATGAACTTGTAGATAATTGAAGTGCTTTCATAGATATCTTACTAGTGGCTTATTTGGATCTTAAGATAATACTTAAGTATTGACAATTATACAATATAAGTCTTTTCATTTTTCCTGGGCCTCCTACTTTGTCATCTCAAAGAGATCTTAATTTCATCTACTACTTCTAGTGGTTATTCTTTTTTTTTTTTTTTCTTTTTTTGTAGGCTTCACACTGGGACCTGACCTCATGATCCTGAGCTGAGGTCAAGAGTCAGACACTTAACTGACTGAACCACCCTGGTGCCCCTGGTTATCCTATTTTTATGTATAAGTAGTATAAACCAGCTAAACCAAACTTACTTTGTTAAAAGCATATGAAATTTGAAGTAAAAACTCTTGATGGCTGAAAAAGATGTTGTTTGACATAGGAAAAAGAAAAGAGAAATGTTCTGCTTCCTTTTTTCTCAGCCTCCACACCCACCCCCCCCAGCACAGACACAAACACACAGACACAGGAGCCTAGATGGTGAGTTCCTTCTCTATACTTGACCAGAAGTTAGAAACTGAAAGTATATGGTCAACATGGAGTGGGCTGGGGTAAGGAGAAAAGACCATCTGTGGGGTTTTCTAGAGACTTCCTTCCCAGCATGGGAAAGTTCTGTGAGAAGAAAATGGCTCAGAAGAGGAAGGCATTGGCAAGCGGATCAAGACAGGCTGTAGGAAGGGATTAAGAGTGTGAATGGAGAAAGTGAAACTAGATGGAAGAAGTGGAGGGTTATGGAAGATTCCTCAGGGACCTCACTCTATAGAATATGGCAACCCGAAGCCCTGCCTCATATGCCCCTCCCATTCCTATTCCATCTCCCCTTTTGAACTATGAGGAAAATGCATCAGTATTTAGTAATCAGGAGTGAAGAGTACAATCACCTCACACCTCTTACCTCATTTCTCTCTTATAAGTCACAGTAACAGAAGTCTGCCATGAGATGAGCAATTTCTCTCACCTTTGTCACCGTGGGGCTCTTTAGCGCAGATTGCATCCTTTCTCATTAAAACTGTGATGCTCTCAATTTCAAGCTTTTCATGGTGTAGATCCTGCACTTAACACCAGTTACCCTCTCCCCACCCCCATCCCCCATCTTCCCAGGGTGCTTCATGGCTTTAGCTGCTCTGGGTTTTCACTTATCTCTTCCTTCATATATTGTTTCATTTTCTTCTGAGAGTACTGGTGACTCCATGTTAATGTGCCAGTGGTTCTAGTATGTGGCACTTTGCCAATATCTAGTTTAAAATCTGTGCTTAATTAAGATCACTCATCTCAGGGTACAAATGACCTCAAACCACCCCCCCCCACACACATACACAAAGTGTGCACACTTGTTTAATTAGCAAAAAATTCTAGAGTTTGGCATTTTATATCTGTTACTAATTCTATTATTAGAACTAATAATCTCATTAAAAAAAGATTTTATTTATTTATTTGACAGAAAGAGAGAGAGAGCACGAGAGTGTGTGTGCACACAAGCAGGGGGGAGGGGCAGAGGGAGAGGGAGAAGCAAGCTCCCCGCGGAGCAAGAAGCTCAATGCAGGGCTCAATCCCAGAACCCTTGGATCATGACCTGAGCTGAAGGCAGACGCTTAATCAACTGAGCCATCCAGGAACCCCTAGTAACCTCATTTTTAAAAATTTTATTTATCTGTCTGAGAGAGAGAGCACAAGCAGGGAGAGGGGCAGAGGGAGAAGCAGGCTCCCCACCAAGCAAGGAGCTCAGTGCAGGACTCAATCCCAGGATCCTGGGATCATAACCTGAGCCAAAGGCAGATGCTTAACCAACTGAGCCATCCAGGTGCCCCCTAATAATCTCATTTTAAAGCAAAATTTCACACATAATATCTTACTTAATCCTCCCAAAGCCTGGTTTATTCCTATTGTCAGTGAAGGATAAACTAAGTTCAAGCACATGGTAAAAAAGAGAGCTAAATTGAGGTTTTCTAACTCTAAATCCCATGTTTACCACAATTCACCATAAAAATCATGACTTTCTTTCCTTCTGGTATGGTTACGATGTTGAGTTTGAATCCTCAGCTCACGCAAGACAAATTTCTTATTCTGGTCCAAGAAGTTCTCCACCTAACCTTAATGATCTAACCATGGCAGGCGATGTGTTAGCACTTGTTCTACCCACAGTCGTGATCAAAGCAGATCTGAGATGAGCAAGGAGACAAAGCAAGAAAGGGGACATAAAGCCCTAGACCAATATATCCATCAACTTTGTAACATCACAGGCAATCTGAAAAGGCTGAGAAGACAAACAATTCTCCTTGTGTTATTTTTGATATTTGGTCTGTGTGGGTGGGTGTGGAGGTGGTATGTTTATATAGAGGACTGTATTAGATCTCTTTTCCCTTTAAACAACTGCCCCCTAGAGTCAGTGAGATGAATCATCCATCTGGCCATTCAGGGGCCTGGGGCACAATTATGGTTCATTCATTGTTCCCCTGGGGTAGTGTTCATTATTCATCTGGCTGCTGAGAGAAGTTCAAGGGTGACCTGAAGGGAAGGAGGCTATGATTTGGGAAGGCCCATGGCAAAAATCAGATTGATAGCAAAGAATTCATATTAAAAACTCCTTCTGCTTGGGATTAATAAAAGCAAAGCAAAGCAAAGCAAAGCAAAACAAAACCCAAAACCCAAAACCAAACCCATTAACATCTATGGTTCATTCAAAGAACAGAAATAAAGAATTAAACACACCAAATTCCCTTCTTGTTTTATGATTTTTAAAATAGTGTGGTTTTCCTAAAGAATAAAGAGACTACAGAGAGAGACATCTATTATTTTAAAATACGTGTTTCTTTTAATTAAAATATTTACTACCCATTAGGATGGCTATTATAAAAAACAAAAACAAACCAAAAAGCCACCAGAAAATAACAAATGTTGGCGAGAAATGTGGAGAAATTGAGCCTTCTTGCATTGCTGGTGAGCATGTAAAATGGTGTAGCCGCTGTGGAAAACAGTATGGTGTTTCCTCAGAAACCAATCCAGCAGTTCTACTTCTGGATATATATACCCAAAAGAAGTGAAAGCAGGAATAGATATTTGTGCACTTGTGTTCACAGTAGCATTATTCACAGTGGTCAAAAATGGGAAGAAACCCAAGTGTCAACAGTGGAGGATTGAATAAGGAAAGAGAGGTATATACACACCATGGAATATTATTCTGTCTTAAAAAGGAAGGAAATTCTGATTCATGCTACAACAAGGATGAGCCTTGAGGTCTCTATGCTGACTAAAGTAAATTAAGTGTCACAAAAAGACAAATATTGTATGACTCCACTTATCTGAGATTTGTAGAGTAGTCAGATTCTTAAAGAGTGAAAGCGGGATGGTGGTGACCAGGGGCCAAGGTGGGGAGGCCATGGGGAGTTAGTGTTTAATGGGTACAGAATTTTA
Organism: Martes martes; assembly: GCF_963455335.1. Classification (NCBI taxonomy): domain Eukaryota; kingdom Metazoa; phylum Chordata; class Mammalia; order Carnivora; family Mustelidae; genus Martes; species Martes martes. The sequence goes on along the minus strand of NC_137892.1, from coordinate 135,150,023 downwards.
GTTGGGAGCAAATGAAAACATTCTGGAGATAGATGGCATTAATGGTTGTGCAACAGAGTGAATGTACTTATGGCCACAGAACTGTACATTTAAAAGTGGTTAAAATGGAAGTTTTATGTTCTGTATATTTTACCACAAAAAAGAGTAAAATAGTTAAACAGCATCTGAAAGATGAATAAACAAAAACTCTTTGTAAATGATACAGTTGCTTTGATACTGTTCCACAGTGAGATAGTTTCTTTCTACCTCAATTTTAGTGATTGGAAGAGGATAATGGAAGTGATTCAGAATAGTGGAGAAAATGATCCTTCATCAAGATCAAGCTTATATGTATATATTCTTGGGTCCGGATGAAATTGTGTTTGATTGAGAATATTTAAAAAAAAATTTAAAATGCTTTAAATGACTTACATATAAGTGTGGCAAAAATGTAACAAAGGACTGATGTCAAAGTTCTAATATAATAAATAAATATAAATAAAATATAAATAAAAACAATAAAAAACTATTTGAGAGGTATAAGCATACCTCACTGACTAAAGTCATTTTTTGATTGATAGGTTAAATAAAGGTGTTCTGGATGGTCTCCTCTGAGGTGGGACAGGGAAAGCAGAGGGTTAGAAGCACAGGTTATGATAAAATCACTTTGGGAAATTGTTTTCAAGCAGCACATGGTATATAACCCATCCTATCCTGCTGTCTTCCCCTAATGGTTTCTCTCTGGTGAATCACCACCTCTGTTAGCTGTCAGGACAAATGGGAGTATGTGGCATTCCATGGCATATTGGGAAACCAAAATGATTAAAAACACTAATAATGAACTATTAGAAAGAGCACATAAGCCCATTCACATTAAATTCACATTAAGAACATAAGCCCATTCACAATAAAATACTTAAGAATAAGTTTAACCAAGGAGGTGAAACCTCTTTATATTGAAAAGTATGACAGTGGTGAAAGAAATTGAAGAAGAAACAAATAAATGAAAAGATATTCCATGTTCATGAATTGGAAGAACTAATATCATTAAAATGTCTATACTACTTGAGGCAATATACAGATCCAGTACAATCTCTATCAAGTTTCCAGTGGTTTTATTTTTCACAGAAATTGAACAAACAATGCTAAAATTTGTATGGAATCATAAAAAAAAAAGCCAAAGCTATTTTGAGAAAGCAGACATGTTACCTGGCTTCAAAGTGTATGATAAAGCTATAGTAATGAAAACAGTCTGGTATTGGCATAAAAACAGATACACAGAACAGAATAGAGAGCCCAGAAAGAACCCATGCATATATGGTAGGTTAATTTATGACCGAGGAGTCAAGAATATATCACAGGAAAAAAAATAGTCTCTTTCATAAATGGTGTTGGGAACATTGGACAGCCACATGCAAAAGAATGAAACTGGACCACTATCTTACACCATACATAAAGATTAACTCAAAATGGATTGAAGACTTGAATGTAACACCTGAAAAAATAAAACTCCTAGAAGAAAACACACGCAGTAAGACCCCCTTTACACAAGTCTTAACAATGACTTTTTGAATCTGACAACAAAGCAAAAGTAACAAAAGCAAAAATAAACAAGTGGGACTCATCAAATTAAAAAGCTTCTAGAAGGGACACCATCAACAAAAAGAAAGGGCAACCTATTAAATGGGAGAAAATATTTGTAAGCCATACCTCTGATAAGAGGTTAATATTCAAAATATATAAAGAACTCATACAACTCAATAGCGATGAACAAACACAAACAAACCAATTTAAAAATTGGGCAGAAGATCTGAACAGGTATTTTTCCAAAGAAGACATATAGATGGCCAATAGACACATGAAAAGATGCTCAACATTACTAATCATCAGGGAAATGCAAATCGAAAGGACAATGAGTTATCGCTTCATACTTGTTAGAATGTCTATTATAAGAAAACAAAAACAAAACCCAAACCACAAAGATAACAAGTGTTGGCAGGGAGGTAGAGAAAAGAGAACCTTTGTCCATTGTTGATGGGAATGCAAATTGGTGCAGCCACTATGGAAAATAGTCTGCAGGTTCCTCAAAAAATTAAAAACAGAACTACTGTGTAATTCAGCAATTCTTTCTGGGTATTTACCTGAAGAATTGAAAACACTAACTTGAAAAGATACATACACTCTGATCTTTGCAGCATTGTTTGTAATAGCCAAGATATGGAAGCAACCTAAGTGTCCAGTAGCTAAAAAGACCATAGTGTATATAAACAGTGAAATAGTATTCAGCCACAAAAAAAGAATGAAATTTTGCTCTTTGTGACATCATGGATGGACCTCAAAGGTATTATGCTAAGTCAAACAAGTTAGTCAGAGAAAGACAAATACTATGTGATCTCTCTTATATGAGTAATCTAAAAATAAATAAAGTAAGAAGACCAAGCTCATAGATACAGAGACTAGATTGTGGTTGCTAGAGGTGAGGGTTAGGGGTTTGGGAGAAATGAGTGAATGTTTTGGTTTTGGTTTTCTTTAGTTTAAATACATTGAATTAAAAACAAACAAACAAACAAACACGCCCAGACAGGGGCACGGCACAGGTCTCCCACTCCACAACAAGGTAACTCCCACCACACATAGAACGTATTTTGATCACTTCTAAGACTCTCAAAGCTCATCCTTAACTACCCGTACAAATAATCATCTGTGAGACAAACAATCCAATGAAAAGTAATATGAAGCTGAAGGGAAGGAAGCTGAAAAAGAGAAAAAAATCCATTGGGATCTTGGGTCTCTTCTGCTCTTATCCTCATATCTTCACTGATTAACTCTGCCTAAAAGAATTACAGAGATTTAATGGCAAGGTTGAGGAAAGTTTCGGGGTATACCCTGATTCAGCATGGGTAAGTGGATTAGGGCACAGATCTGGGATGCTTGTCTTTCTAAATTTCCTCTCTATTATCTACAACTGCTATAGTAGGTTGAAAGATAACTTGCTCTCCCCCTCAAAAAAAAAAAAAAAAAAAAAAAAAAGGTAAGTTCACAACTCAGAACGGGTGAATGTGATCTCATTTGGGAAAAGAGTTTTGCGGATGTAATTAAGGATCATCTGAAGCAATCTTCCTGGATTACCCAGGTGGCACTAAATCCAGCAACAAGTGGGCTCCTAAAACACAGAAGGGAGAAAGAGAGGAGGAAAAGGCCCTGTGAAGACAAAGACAGAGATTGGAGAGATGTAGACAAAGAATGCCTGGACCCATCAGAAGCTGGAAGAGGCAAGGAACCAAGACTCCCCCGGGGCCTTTGGAGGGAGGATGGCCTGGTTAACTCCTTGATTTTAGAATTCTGGCCTCTAGAACTGTGAGAGAATACATGTCTGTTGTGTCACCTCATGCATGACAATTTGTTGCAGGAGCCACAGGAAGCTAACATGCCCACCTTCACAAAAGTCCAAAACACTTTCGTGCTGTTTTTCTATGAATGTCTAAGTGCCTCCACGGATGAAGTTCATGAGGCAGGCCACCACGTCTTGTTGCATGATTAGCTTTACTCCCCCACTATTTGTTATCCCCCACAGGGCAGGCAGTCCTGCTGGGATTGTCCCTGGCTTGGAAAGACAGAGCGGGATTGAATTCCATGTAGCGGTAAGGGGTAGTGGCTTTTAACCAGCTCCTGGAAGCAAGGTTAAGGCACTATGTGGACCAACATCCACAGCGTGGACTCAGCAATATTTGAGTTTATATACTCAATGGGTTTGCCTGTTTCTTGTCCATATAAGGAGACGAGCTAGCAGAAGTAGAAAAACAGAAGAAACCCTGAACTCTCCAAATCTATGAGAGAGAAACCCCCTACCAGCTTCTGAGGAGGTAATTTCACTTTCTAAACTTTCCCATCGGACTTTCCCCTCTGCCCAAACACATACATATTTGGTGTATTCCTAGTGGTTGGATGCAGAAACTATTCCAACCTCCACCTCTTGGCACTCAGCAGCTGTAGACATGAAGGCTTGGGACGTATTTGACCCTTTGCTTTGATAAATTAAAATGGGTTAAGCAATTGCTTGCACTTAGCTTTCAGACCACTAGGTGTCAGTGTGACTGCTCCATGAGGCTGCCCTAAATTTCAAGAGGGAATTTCCCCCAGAAACCAGCTTTAGTGAGCTCCCTGACTGAGAAGGGCCCTCTGGATTGGGGCAGGAGCTGGGGAGCATATAAAACCCCTGGCAGTTAAATGGATGGAAATGACAAGCAGGCAGCATGAATATGAGCCTTTAAAATAATCCCCCAAGAGAAATGGAATCCTTCCCAGGCTTTTCTTTTTAAAACAGAAGGCTAACTTCTCCCAGCGGCAGTCTCTTGAATTTGCTGGGATTCCTTTGATATTCCTGGTCACTTTTAGTGGAAGATTTTTAAAGATGTGTTTTTATTGGAAAGAACAATGTCTTCCTCTTGTCCCTCATCTATCATTTATTCTTAATTTCTGAGGTATTATAATATTTGAAGTATATGCACGTTTGTCCACATAAAACCTCTCCTGACAGCCTTGCAGCATGGGCAGAGAAGCCACAGCCATGACTTTGCCTTGTGTTCATAAACCCAACTATTTTTCTACATGGGATAATCTCTACCTAATGCCAAAACATTTACAGTGGCAAATATTAACAATCTATGATTATGTATTAGTACACAAAAATTCATATAACTTTATACTCACAATAGCTCTCTGAGGTAAGTACTACTATTACCTTTATTTTTTGGAGGAGGAAACTGAGGCACAGAGAGGTTACGTGGCTCTCCCAAAGTCCCACAGCTGCTAGGAGGCCACGCAAGAGGCCCACGCTCTTCCCTGAATTACCTCATTATAACTTTAAAAGGTGGGCGGAGGGGGCTGTGTGGGGAGGGGAAGCCTAATGAATTCTTCAGAGGCAGAAATGCATACGTGAAGGCCAAGGGTTCAATCAAATTTTGTTTTAAGTTACTGTGCCTGTGAACGATTTCCTCAGATCATTCGAAGCCCTTTGTCATGGTTTGTCCCCATTTGCCAGGATTCCTTCTGAGAAGGCAGGGCTGATGGCCGAGTGGCTTCCTGTCCCTGGCCTGTGCAGAAAGTTCACACGAATTCCCCCCCCCCCCCACCAGATCTTAAGGTTCGGAGGGAATGGAAATTTGCTTCTCCTCATCAAAAGGATGAGCACACACTTGTCAGCAACCGGGATGGAAGAAATCATCTGTGCCCAGTAGCACCACGTTTCTGGTTCTGTGGCAAGACCTCACTGAACACCAGCCACACCAGAGGTTGGAACAGGAACGTGTGACAGGCCCTATCCTGTTACGAAACAGTGAGTGACAGACGCACTTTTATCGGCTTATCACCCCTCTGGCGGCAGCGAGGCTGCATTGGACTGTCGGACGTCCACCGCTTCTGCCATTTTCCAGCACAACCTGCTCGTGGGTGTTTCAGCTAGCAGGTCTGTGCTGCCAGCATTTGGAGGCCGCACCTTTTCCTGCTGTAAAAAGTTACACATTTACGTGAAAGCAGCTGTTACCTGACTCCTGCAGAATGAGGTGGGAGGATGGCCTCATTTAGTGAGTCTTCCTGAGGCCGGGGGCTGGGTGCTCCCGCCTCACTTTTGGTGGCCGTGTCTGCTCAGCCTGCAGAGTCCAAGTCACTTTCAGACTCAGGGCAGGGGCATGTCCAGGGGAATGACTGAGTGAACCTCCCCTCCCTCCCTCCCTCCCCACACTGGGCTGACTGACACAGGAGGGCTCCATTATGGCCTCAGGATATTGAGTAAGAAGGGGGAGAATAAGGGGAACTGAGAAGTGTCTGTTCAGCCTGGACATTTCTGCTGACATTCCCACCAAGCATATGACATTTATAAGGGCCAAATGCAAATGAGGTTCTCAGATCTGCCCTCGCCCCGGGCACACAAGGGGAGGAGCCTAAGAAGGCTTTGGTTCTGTAATCTGCCTGCGCACCTGGGGCTGCCCACCTGCTGTCAGTTTGGGAGCTCCACTCCAAGGTGTGGGCTGTTTGGGACCTAATCCCATCTGCTGCTCGGAGGTCAACTGGGTGCTGGGCTCTGTGAGCTGATGGGCGCGCAGGTGGCAGAAAGCGGGGTGGTTTTGGGCTTGTCTGCCATTGGTGAAACTTTTCTTCAAATTCTGGAAAAACTGGAGTATTGAAATTATAATCTAGGATGACAGATGACCATTGGGACTAAATCATCGTTAAATTAAACTCCCTTATCTTCCTTCAGCCAATCCATCAATCAATCCAACCATCCATCAGTCATAAACAGTGCGCACCTACCCCAGGAGCTGAGCCCTGTGCTGAGACTAGAATAGGGAACAAGTCAAGGTTCTCCTTAGTGTTTATAACCTTGTAGCAGTTGTGTCAGACACAGCCGCTTTCCTCCCCGAATTGACTTTCTTCTCTTCTTCCACAGGAAGGATGTGTCAACCAAGGCCCTGGTGCCACATCTGGCCTATGGCTCGTCTCGCACAGCCTTTAAGCTAAGAATGGTTTTCACATTTTTAAAGAGATGCTAAAACAACCACAAATGAACAGAAACAAGGAACAAGAACAACACATGACCAAGACCGTATGTAACCTAAAATATTTACTATCTGGCTCTTTGCAGAAGCAGCTTGCCAATGCCTATTTTATAGGAAGAGAATTCTTGTGTTTTAGCCAGGCATGTGACTACACAGAAGAGAACATTTTCTAGCCCCTCTGGCCACTGGCTGTGGTCATATGGTGAAGTTTGGCCAATGAGATCAAAGCACAAGAGATTTGTGTAACTCTTGGGTCATGCCCTGGACCTGGGTCCTGGCCTGCTTTCCCCTCTGCACTGGCTGCGATGCTGAGGGGACCTGAGCTGCTGGGGTTCACTGATGACTAGGGGAATGCTTAGGGATGGCAGAGCCAGAAGACAGAAGGAGCCTGGGAACAACTCTTCTGTCCTTGGATTTTGCTGGATGGTTATGAGGGATGGAAAGGAAGAAAAAGAAGAAATATTAACTTTTTAAAGCCAATCTTATATTTGTTTCTCCTCTTTCCCACCAACCTCCCTCTGATGCCAAAGAAAACAAAAATTTCAAACCCAGAAGATGCCTTCATGAAATGCGGCTCCTCTCTTCTTATTTACCTGGTTAACTCCTGTTCGAGCCCCAAAGCACATGTAGATGTCATCTCCTTCTGAACCCAGTCCCTCAAGATGGGGCAAAATGTTTTTGCTCTGGCTTTGGAGGTATCTTTTAACTGCTGGAGACAAGTCTGTTTCTCCCACTAGACCTTGAACTCTTTAAGGGTGGGGACTATGGTTTCTTTGTCTTGGAGCCATAGTACCTAATACAGTGCCTGGCACACAGAAGGCACTTTATAAACATTTTTGGGTGAATTAATTTATTACAGGCCAAGGGCAGCTTCCTGGTTTGTGGGACAGTTTTTTTTTTTTTTCCTAAGTTTACACATGTTTTTCCCCTGGAAAAGGTAAATCCAGCAATTTACATCTCTGAGGGATAGAAATAAATTTTGGTATCCAAAATGGTAGGAAAGAAATGTACACATTTACAAAGATTATATTTAAAAATTTGAGTGTTTAAATCAAGTGGTAGCTATGCTTGTTGATAGGATCTGAAAAGTTGGCAAATTTAACAAAAGTAAGTAAAAAGCTATGAGATGAGTTTGGTAACCTAAGGGAATGTTCCTGAAATGAATGAAAATGTAGATACTCACCCCAATCTACCTTATATTGAGTTGATCTTATTATGACATAGTAATAAAACTCATTTTTTCTCTTTTTATAATTCCTCACAAAGGACGAGATATACAATAATTTATTATTTGATAACAACAAGATAATGATGATAAAAACCCGATTTGGTTCTCCCCATGCTCCCCTATGTTATGTGGCTTATAATCAATGAATGCAAAGTTAAGGCATTGTTTCTGGTATAAGCTTATTTCACTGTACACTCTGAGTAGTTGTGAAGCAGCAGATTAATGTAGGATTTGAAAGTCACTGAATAGCGGTAGTATTTTTTTCCCCTTCATTTAGAGGAAAGAATACAAAACATAAGAGTCATATTTTTCTCCACATAAAATCCCTCCTGAGATGGTGTTAACAGCAGGTGGAGTTGGGAAGAATGACTTGCATTGTATTTTTTGAGCACAACAATAATGTAATATTGGGTTATTAGGTGGGCACCTACTTTTCATTCTTTTTGTAGCTCTTCACCAAAGCTTTTTATAAATTATGAGGAAACCCGAGCAATTACATAAAATAAAGTCATTCGAAGGTTTCTTAGCTCAAATACTAGCTCTTACGGGACATCTGCTGCAGAATTCTAGCTAACACCTCAATGCTTCTGGATATTTTATGAAATGTTGAGGACTCTCCCTTCCCCCAGCAAGACCAAGTCTAAGAAAATGATGAAGGTCTCGCTGAATAGCTCATTCTTTGTGGACTTGAATCTTGGGCTTTTTCTTCCTCGTTATGGGCAGCTCTATTGTGCAATGCAAAGGAATAAAATGCCACAGGGTGAAAAGCAGTGAGCTGGGGGGTTAGGTAGTGAGGAGGGAGGAAGTCAGTTCACTCGGCCTATCACCACCTGCGTCCATATCTATTTAGGATATCAGAATTTCTGTCTTTACAACCCAGGCAAATTCTTCTCCTATCCCTATCTCACCCCATCCTCACCTTGACCTCAGGTTGAGAAACCTTGCCTTATTTCTGTCTGTTCGATATCATTACTACCTGCAGCGTGGGCCTGTTTATACCTATGGCTGTCAACAGGCTCGCTTTTCTGTTCTCTAAATTGAATGTTGCACTTATTGTTCTTTGCAGTTTAGCAATTATCACATTGATCTCCTCTCAGTTAAAAAAAAATGGCAGCTGATGTTCTAGTTCTAGCAGGTAGAGACATGAGGCCAGTGGCCAGTTGAGCTTCCCTTCGAGGACAGGTGGTCTGGTTCTCGTGGCTACGCCAGATCCGCTGTGCCCTTCAAAGTCCCCGGTGACTTGTTCAGAAAACAGATCATGAATGCTTTTGCGAGGGAAAATGATTCGGCTTCAAGTTAGGTTTTAGCACCATCCTGCTGGCTTCCTTTCCCATGAGGGTGTGGGGGTGGTATGAAGACGCATCAGGCAGGCTTCCCCCTTCTCCTTGCTCAGCAAGGGAGTGCATTTGGCAGGACAGGCCAAGCTTTGCCCCTGCTCCAGACTAGGGAGCCCCGGATAAAGCCAAGATGAATCCACGCTCTCCCAAAACTTGCCATTGCTCTGCGGACAAATGTCCGGTTGTCAGGAGTGAAGCCGCTGACAGCCTGGTCTCAGGTTATGCGAAGTGTGTAATCTGAGCGTGATTCACTCTCTGCTGTCAAAACTACCCAACGCCCAGGCAGGCTGGTGACTGGGATGGGAATGGATCATGGAGAGAGAACCCAAGAAACAGGTTCTGCTTATTTTCTTTCACTTTAAACAGCTACTTCCTCTTCCTCCCCTCATAACTCCTACCCACAAATCAGAGAAACATTACAACCTACAAGGGGCAGGACAGGCTCCGGGTTCATGTGTTTAAAAAAAAAAAACCAACAAAACAAGGTGGTTTTTCTCTTCTTTCTTCCACCCCATCTCCTCCTGACCCCACCTTCCTTCCTCCAACCTGCTCTTTCCTTTTGCTTCTCGGGAAAGCAGAAAACTAGCTGATTGACACGAAAGGTTTTTCCAACTCTCAGCATCTTACATTCTACAAACACACTCAAGGTAACAAAAGGTACAAGGACTTGAACAACTTCTCGGGGTTCTGCTCTGTGGGGTTTTGTTGACTGGCATGCCTTTTTGAAAGAGGCCGGCAATCTTCGAGAAGGGAGCATGCAAGACCTGCACTCGTTTCTCCCCTTCTCCTTCTGGAGGCTCTCCTTGCTTGAGTTTTTGTCATGCAGAAGAGCAGTCACTCCAGATCCTTGATTGTGTGTAGCAAGCAGTAAAATATATTTGAACATGCACCCCTAATATGGGGATATCTTTTAGTGAATCTTACCTACCTATCTATCTATCCCTCCGTGCACACACATGCGTATTACTTCGCAAATATTCTTTATCCATTATAAAATGTAAAAAAAATAGAAAAGGTGAGATTTTAAAAATATAATCTTTCTAACAATCTCCCTTCATGTCCAGCAAACTGTCTCGAGCCTCCTTCTACTGTATTCATTCTATTTTGGAGACTGCTATTAGAAAGCGTGAAGAGAGAAAACCAACACTAGAAGTAGGCAAAGGGCATAGGGAGGTCAACAAAACCATGGTGTTCCCTACTGGCTGGTCCCACCCATTCAAGTGGGTTTAAAGTTCCACCTTTCTCATGCAAGTGCCCCCAAGCCTTCTGTATGGTCTAGAGCCTATCTCCCCACACCAATCTGCCCCACCTGCATCATCTCTACTGGGTCCGCCTGAGTGTTCATTTCCGAGGTATTTGCTGTTGCTCTCCTGACCAGGTAACAACCCAAGGGACATCTTCACCTGAATGTCCAGCAGGCACTGCAGACACTCATTCACATGAGGCTGAATGGTGAGCTGAGAAGCAGCTTTAGACTCTCTTCTCTGACTCCTGCATTCACATCAGCTAAGACGTGTCCTGTTGCTTCTCTGTCTTAAGGGCCTTTTGAACCTCACTTACCCATCCTCCCCCATGCGCTGCCGTCATCACTTCCTGCCTCTTTAACTGCAGTGGCTCCTTATTAAATTGTTCTGCCTCTAATCCTTTCTTCCCAGGGCTATCGAGCATGCGCTTCCTATGATCAACTTGCTCATGTCTCCTGAAAGCCTTTCAAGTGCTCTCCAACCCTTCCCGAAACAAAGATCAAAACTCCTTCACATGGCATCTGAGGCTTTTCTCCCTCAGTCGTGGCCACATCGCATTCCCAGTTGGATGAGGCATAGTTTCTGCAACTCTCATTTCCATACCTTCTGCCCCTTCTTCTTCTTCTTCACCTGGGATGACCCAATCTTCTTTAAACTCCAGTCAGGGGTTACCTCCCCTCCAGAGCCTTCTCCAACCCTCCCTTTGAGCCACTCAGAGTACTCATTGCAACAGATGATAACGTGTAATATTCTGGTCCACTTGAACCTACCCAATTCATAATTTATCTGAGTTTTTAGAATAGTCATCCTCAAAGATCAGTGTTCTGAGGAATAAGTGGAGGTATTTTTAAAAGCATGATTCCAGACTGAGGCAGTTGAGGGTAGAACCCAGCAATCGTGCTCTGTAGCCCCTTCCTTTCCCAAGTGATTCTCATCTAATTCATCCTTAAGTTTAGCAGTATCAGAGCATAGGCCTAGCAATAAATAGCAACGAAAGAAGGAATTCTCTTTCTGTCTCATCTTTCCATCCCTACTAATCAAATGCACTAATATGAGCTGAGGCAAAGACTATACTGATTATTGATTATGTTTTTAGTAGTGGGACTTTGGATGGACCATACATGTGTGCAGAAATACACCTCACAGCATGAATCTGGCCTGTGGACCTGCTTTTGTTGCCTATGTGTACAAGGGTGTGTACACACGCATACACAAATTCATATAAATCATATTTATTAGCAACAATTAAAAATGGTTTTGAAAAAGGAACTCTTCCAGATTAAAAGATGCCTAAAGGACATAATAAAATGCAATACGTATAGCTTGATTGGATCCTGGCTTGAACAACAAAAATTATACAATAATTTTGGGACAATTGGGGAAATTTTAATATGGGCAACTCAATGATGAAGGTATTTTTACTTTTCTTAGGTGTGATAATGGTATTGTGGTTAAAATGGAGACTGCCCACATTCTTAGAAGACACACGCTTTCATTTTTAGGGATTGATTGTCATAATTTGCACAACTTACTATCATATGGTTCAGAAAATCATTTATATATGTATATATAATGTGGCCAAGTGATAACAATTTGGTGAATGTCACTGGAAGAGAATATAGGTATTTGCTGTATTATTGCTTAATCTTTTCTGTAGATTTAAAGCTTTATTTAAAAAATGGGGAAATAAAAAACTAGAGTGATATCACGTAAACATTCAGATTTGTGGTTTTCTTCGAAAAGTCTGATTTCTCAGTGCAACAATTAGCTGGAACTTCGCCTGGCCTCCATAATTTGCTGTAACTACTTGGCTCATTGAAATCAGCTGCCTGGACCCAGGAAGCATTCAATCTGCAACCCAAGAGCCCTTGAAATTCTGCCGGATTCTCTTCGTAGGTTTGTTTCTCTCTGTCTGTCTGTCTCTCTTCTTTTAGGATTGTTTCTCTTGAATCCAGTAAGACTGACCTAAAGTGCCTTTTGCTGGGGGAACGTCTTTCATCTAGAGAAGCCCACACAGGAACCAGAAAACAGAAGTCTTGAGCTAGTCATGTAAGCTATGCCTGCCCTTGACCCACACGCCAAACCTAGTGCATCTCTTCCAGCAACCATAACCAGATCCGGACAAGGTGAAAGTAATAGTCAGTGCCAATGAGTGACTCTTAACTGGAGTAGTCATTAGCTCCACCTTCTAGGGCTTGGGGTCCTGATCACGCATGTCAGAATGAACAGAACTGACCTTTGCTGGGACACAAAAAAGCAACCTCAGAAGAGTCACAGTGAAATCATGATAGAGACTGTCTTTGGTAAGCCACGGTAGGAGAGGGGGAATGATCACTGATTCCAACTTCGTATCTTTGCTTTATTCATTTCATATTAGAAAACATTTCAAATAGGACAAAATTCTAGGTAATGGACCACTGGTGATTGTTACATATTTCTTTGTGCTTTTAAAAAATACTTTAAAAATTTCTCAAAAATAACAAATCCAAATATTGCTTTTGCCTCCAAAAGGATAGAAAGATCTCCACAAGAGCCCCATGCCTTGGACATGCCATCTTTGGGAAATATTGTCACCTCCAGCAACATGCTGCCAGCCTCTGTCAAGAACTGAAGAAACAGGAAGAAGAATCATAAGGCTCTAGTTTTCCTTAATGCTAAGAGCCACAGATTTTAACTTTAAATCACCAGGGTCCCCAGAAGCTAAAAAAAGAGGCTAACAAAGGAAAATACAAGACAAAAAAATGTCTGAGATCTTTTTTATATATGATATAATTTCCCTTCTCTCCCTCTCTCTCTGTCCCCCCTCTCTCTCTCTTCCTTTTTTGACTCTGGAAGCTAGTAAAGCAAGATCCCTCACTTATGATGTAATCTTCTCTCTCTCTCTCTCTCTCTCTTTATTTTGGAAGCTAATAAAATCTAAAAACATGCAGTATTACAATGGATGACTCCTTTGGGGTTCAGTTAAATAGAACCTTTTCTCATTGTAAAATTAGAATGGTTCTTTCTATCCATTCTAACCTCAGCAACACATGAAAATATAATGGGATGGTATAGGGTCTTTCTTTTGTGGTGGCAGCATGCGGAGAGTCTCATTTCTCTGTAGGACAGGGTATGGCTGCATACTAGGACTGGGGTCAGTCCTGACCAAAGTCCCACCTCATGGGCTGAGCTGGGGCTGGGCTGGGGATCCCAGGAATGGTGAAATGAGTCTTTTAGAGGACAGGGGCTGATACTTTCTTACTAAAGGAAAGACTTGAAACCCTAGCAGTACTGAGGACCTTCCTGGGTTGGTACTGAGTGTATATATCATCCCTCAAGTTGATAAATGGAGACCACTGGTTGTCCGTGCATAAGGCTAAGCTAATTTATCCCACAGGCCCACTCTCTGTAGTGCAAAGGGAGTGGCTGTAAGACGAGAAAATCTGAGAAGAGGTCAGTTTTTGCCCAGAACCAAATGAGCAATGAACAACTCCCCTGAGCTGTGTCAGTTTGCAGGTGATCTAAGCCGAATGAGTTAGAGCTCTAAGCTCCTTTAAATCTGACCAAGAGGGGTGAGTTTGGGGTATGTCCTTTGATATTCACTTTTCATATTTATGTATGCCATAACTTAGGGATATAATTTGACCTACTCTGTAAAATTAATAGTTACAGCTACCTTTTGTTGGGGGAATTAACATATTTCAGGCAAGGTACCCAGGACTTTATGCATATTATTAAATTTAGTCCTTATGTAATTATTATGCCCATTTTATAGATAAAGACACCCGGGTTTAGAAAGGTAAAATGAGTAACCTAAGGGCTGAAGAGGCCCTTAAATTTAAGTTCATGTGATGGTCCAAATCCACTTTCTTAAATACACCCTGTGGCTCTCAAACATGGCTTTACAATAGAATAATCTAGGATACTTTTAACAAATGTTGATGGTTAGGCCCATGTGGTCCAGTTAAAAGACAGTAGTTGGGTGAGGCGCCTGGATAACTGTTATCTTTGAAGCCCTTAAATGATTCTAATGGTCAATCAGGATCAAGAATCTCTAAATCACTTTATACTACTTCTAATGCAACCTAGACCATCCTATAGTGTGGTAGGCAAAATAATGACCACCTCCCCAAAGATGTCTACTTCCTAATCCCTCGAACATGAATATGCCACCTTGTATGGCAAAGGGGACTTTGCAGGAAAGTAATTAAGTCAAGGATCTCGAATTGAGGAGACTATTTTAGATTATCCAGGTGGGCCCAATGTACTATAAAAGTCTTATAACCGAAAAGGGGAGGCAGGAATATCAATACCAGAGTGACCCAACCTGAGAAGGACTCCATTAGCTACTCTGGCTATTAAGATAGAAGGAGACCATAAGCCAAGGAATACAGGCAGTCTTTAGAAGCTGGAAGAGGCAAAGAAATGAATTCTCCCCAAGAGTTCCAGAAGGATCCCAACACAGATGGAACCTTGCTTTGACTCAATGAGACCCATTTTAGACTTCTGACCTATAAAATTGTAAGATAATAGATTTGTGTTGCTTTAAACCATGAAATCTGGCCTTTTGCTTATACCATAAATGATACAGTTGTATATCAGGTGATTTTACATATGCTTGAGAGCTATCTATCCAGCTGTCCATCCACTTGCCTGCCCATCCACCCACCCATCTATCCATCTATCCAGAAAACATTTGCCGAAATCTGCTAATGGTGTGAAGCACGGATTGTCTCCTCTGTTTCATTGATGGGCAAACACAGCAAAATTAAGAGCTAAGGTGAGATTTGACTCCCAGTCTTTGGATCCCTAAGTTAACTTTGTTTTTTTCTTTATTCTGTATCATGTTAGCTTTGGGTTTCTAATTACTAGAATCCCAGGCCCTGTGGGTAGAGATTCAGATATTGCTATAGCTGACCAATAGAGGAAGTATTTTAGTGTGTGTAGAATTGGGTAGCATTCTTGAAGGCGTGAAGTTGGTGAAGTGGGTTTGCCCTCCAGAGCTGTAGGTCTGAGTCAGCACTGCCAGAAGAGTGTCTGGAGTCTTCTCCAATCTCTAACCTCTACAGCATAGGATATCTAGTAATGATTAGGTTATATTTTGACCTTTTTGCTAAGAGTGGTGCTTATAATGGCATAGGACCCCAGGTCCGAGATTGGGTTATAGCAGATTTAAAAATTTTTTTAAAGCTGTAGAAGACTTTCTTCCAAATGAAACCTGTGTTAAAACAGATGTAAGTTAAAATCACTCTAGTAGAGACAGGGATGTGCATGTGAGAAACTCTTCTCTTACCACAACCCTCTGATGTATCTGCTTGGAACTGCCATGCATGCCAGCATTTTAAGATTATTAGGCTATAGTATTAGTGAGAGAGTGGGATGACTGATGGTCCTAGGCTAGCCATAATAAGGATGGAGCATAATCTTGTACAAAGTATCTTTCCATCTTAAAAGGAAAATATACTCAAGTTTTATATCCTGATATTGATTGATATTGATTAGGAAGAGGAGGAAGATAAAAAGGATGAGGAGTAAGAGCTATTTATCAAGATCTATGCACTGGGGGAGACAGTGTGATGAAACAAACAAACAAAAAAATCGCTTAGCTCAGAGCCCAACAGCACTAGCTGCCAGCCCCAATGGTCACTGTTCTGATTGCTGTGTTACCTTGGACAAGGCCTTTCAACAAATTCAAGGATTAAATTACATAATATATCCAAAATCAACCGGCACAGTGCTTGGCACATAGTAGGTATGGAATAAATGTTGAGTCAATGTTTTGCATCTGAATATACTGAGTACCTTTCAGGCTATAAGGCATTCTGTCTGGTGCCATGGTCAAAGATGAAGAAGACAAAATCTCTGTTCTCAAGAAACTCAAGGCTATTTGGAAGACGAATGACATATTTCTGGAAAATTCCTAGAACAATGACTATTATAGGGCAATATGTTTCAAATGCCAAATAAGCAGGCCAGATGTTAGAAATTATTATGCATCAGAGTGATTCAGAAATGCTACTTGAGGCAGTGGTAGAATTTGAGGGGATGAGAGACCAGGAAAACAGTGCAAATACTGGGAGAAAGAGCGCTAATCAGTAGTTGCTCAAAGGCTGTGTAATTCTCAAAATTCTTCTTACATGCCTGGGATGAACAGAGGTACAGCCAAGGGTTTCTCTTTTATAGGGCCAGCAATTGAGACAGGGAAGTCTAGGTTCTCACAGAGCCAGCCATTCCCAAAGACACTCTGTTCACTCTGACCACGTTGCCATCAGTCTTGAATGGGGTGCCATTGACATGGCGTCTACGTAAGGTTGGGTCACCCAAGTAGTAAGAGATTTTTACATAGGTGGTAGGACTTGAACAGTGATTGTAAGCAGGGTGTAAGGCAGAAATAAGCTACAGAGACACAGAGAAGTATGTCATCAAACTGGCCTCTCTCTGAGCTCTTGGGAAATGGATCAGTATATGGCAATTAGGAGTGATGACCTTCCTCGGAGCCAAAGATAAGAGTGGTTGAAAGAAGGAGACTGAAAGCCGCTTGTTTGAGAACATACACACATGCACGCTTCCCAATGTCCTTTCGTGGTCAGTTTTAATTAAAATGGACAGAGAAGTATTTTGCAAAATGGACGAACTTAATAGAAAATTTCCCAATATTATTAGCCCACATTACCTAAAAATATAAATCATATGACACTAAACACACCAATAAGCCACTGGGAAGATGAGTCAGGGCTTGTTTGGACACTGGTCTACCCATGCTCTTTGCAAAATCCACAGATGATGTGCCACAGGTCTCAGAAATGGTATCTGTGTCCTGCTACCACATATCCAACTTCAGCCCAGGCTGCAGGCAGACCCGCCTCTTTAGAGTAAAATTGAATCCTCATTTAAAAACATTGTAAGTGCAGCATGTTAGAGTACATATTTTATGAAACAAAATAATTTGTATGCAACTGGAAAGAGCTGGCAAATATTTGGCTGGGCAAATGAATGGTTTGGTTTATGAGAAGAGAGTAAAGGAAAACTTCAATGTAGCCTCCAAAAAGCTGTGGGTAATTTAGTTGATTGGATGAAGAACCAAGGTCAGCATCTTTAGCAGAGTCTGGCCAGCTTAGAAACAGGATTCCATTTGATCTTTCTCTTCCTGAATTAACCACTGTCTGGGGGCCCATTTATCTTGTAGCAGTACTCTCCATAGTCTAGAGCAGTGGTTCTCAAACTCCTTGGTTTCAAGACCACTTTGCACACTTAAAAATTATTGGAGGACCTCAAAGAGCTTGTGTTACTGTGGGTATTGAGACAGTGTTCATTTATCTATTGATTCATTTAAAATAACAGTAATAAATCATTACATATTAATGTGAATAACACTTTTATGAAAAATATGGTTTCCAAAACAAAAAATTTAGTGAGAGGCATAGCACTGTTTTACATTTTTACAAATGTCTTTAATGTATGGTATAACAGAAAACAGCTGTACTCTCATGTTTGGTCTGCTTGGGTCTGCTGTGACACACTGTTTTGGTTGAAGAATATGAAAATACGGTCTCACACAGATATGTAGTTGGAAAAGGAAGAAGATCTTAAAAGCCCTTCCAGATAGTTATGGAGCCTCTGGAATATTCCACTGAACATTCAAGAGAGAATGAGAATGAAAAGGGCAAATAACATCGTAGTATTATTATGTATATAGTTTTGTCCTTGTGGATTCCCTGAAAGGGATTTGGTAATCCCCCTGGGTCTTCAGACCACACTGAGAACCGAAGCTCTACCACTTCTCCTGGTTATATGCGCCGGAATTTTTTCCAGGGGACACGGGCTTTCCCGCTATTTGTGATGATTCTTCAGGTAAACTACCTATGGACTCCAAATGCATGATATCCAGTCTGATTTCTAGTGCTCTAATGGAATTTTCCACTGAGTTCTGTAATAATTACCTCATCGTTACATATATCAGTCTGATTTTGCATGGGATTCTGAGGAATCTCAGAAAAAGGTTATTCATCAAAATTGTTTTGTTTTTAATTGTGTTTGTGTCGTTAGTAAAATATTATTGATACTTAACAGACTCAGCTACAGGCAAGGTTCCACATTCATCAATCTTAGTTAATTTATATATGTGAAAGTATTTATTGGTTGTCTTTTACAGGGCTGTGTCTTAAGTAATGAAATTTTAAGACTGAATCAAAATAGTTTTATAGTGTCAGGAAGTTCACAGTTCTTGAAATACTAAGGTGATTACAAAATCACGTAGTTCATAAACAAAAGCTCAACAATCAGTTTAAATTTCTTGGAAGAAGAGAGACCAGTGTGACTTGTGGGGCCATGGAACTGCTTTCTTGCTCATATGACAACGAGGGATGGGGCAGCAATGATGGCTGCCAGAGAGCAGGAAATGAGGAGGGGATCACGGATAACACCCCAAGGAACAGCTTTTCCTTTCAGTCAGCGCAGATCTTAAAAATATTTTTCTTGAGAAACGAACAAAGGTGACATTTTTACCCTTTGGGCTTAGAAGCAGGTCGGTGCACAATTTCGAAAATAAATAACTCTTGGCTGATTTGATGCAGATGTCAGCCACAGCTGTCCAAGCAGGGGCAGAGGGGGTGTCAACAATTTGCCACAGATTTACATTGAGCATTTTGGCAGAATTCATGAAATGAAGACTGCTTGTTTGTAGAATCGTTTGTTTCTCTTTCTGCTGCTGAAATCTTTGCTTAAAAAAATGCACGTTATTATGCTAGTTCATAGAGTATCTGTAAAGAGCCATCTTCAGTCTACAAACACATGTTAAACATTTTTGAGTGCTTATTAGGCACCACGTGTTATGCTGAGTAAATGAAAGGTGGATGAAACCCTAACTTAGGATAGCTACTTATTTACAGAACTTGTAGCTAATATATTATCAGCTGCTATAAATTACATCAAATATATTATATATTTCTCAGCAAAACTGTTGATGTGCTTCTAGAGAAGTAAATGTCCAATAGGATTTTTTTTGTGTTGTAGAAATAGTCTATGTCTGTGCTGTTCAATATGGTAGCCACTAACCGTCTTTTGTAATCGGGCACTTGAAATGTGGTTAATGCAACTGAAAAACTGAATTTTAAATTTTATTTAATTTTAATTGCTTAAAATTCAAATAGCCACATGAGACTGGTAGCTATAGTATTGGACAACACAGTTGTCAGAGGATCAGAAACGTATAATAAACCTTTGCTTTCTAAATCTGTCAGCCACATAAATTCCCAGCATGTAATAGGATTTTATTTATTTATTTATTTTTTAAAAGATTTTATTTATTTATTTGACAGACAGAGATCACAAGTAGGCAGAAAGGCAGGCAGAGAGAGAGAGAGAGAGAGGAGGAAGCAGGCTCCCTGCTGAGCAGAGAGAGAGCCCGATGCGGGGCTCGATCCAAGGACCCAGGATCATGACCTGAGCCGAAGGCAGAGGCTTTAACCCACTGAACCACCCAGGCGCCCCTGTAATAGGATTTTAAATGATACTTTTATATAAAATGATATTTCTCATATTGCTATTAAGGCTCAAGTCTGGGTTAATGAGAAGATTACACTACTTACTTTGCTCTGAAGCTAGGAATAGATTTTAAAACAACCATGAGAAGATTTATGGGACTAGATCTCTAATTTAAAGAGACAATATGTCTTGGAAAATCTGCAGGACATTCTGGACTTTCATACACTAAAGAAGGCCTTGGAAATTTTTGAGATTATAATAATCTATAAATTGAGAAATTAAGGTATTAGATAACTTCTGCAGAAGAGCAAAAGCAAATACAGTAAATAAAGGTCATTAACAACAACCTAATTTCTTGAGGAGGAACTATAGTGCTTTGGCAAAAACTCAGAAATTGAGATGTCATATCCATTGAGACATAGCAACACCTAAGAATTATGGGGGCCACATGCAAAGGCCACAACCTTTGCAGTCAAATGTTCTCAGACAAATAAAGATAAAAATACAGACAGCTACATATCAATGCAAGAGAACAGTAAAGAACAATCAGAGGATTATCATGTAATTGCAAACTGTTGTCAAATGAGAGGTCTGGAAAGAAATGTGAGTTCAGAGGAAGCTAAGCTCACATTGGACCAAGGCAGTAGAAAGAGTGTGTCGTTCGAAGTCAGGCTGAGATCTGAAGTCTTAGTTCTCCACCACTTAATTTTCCTCTTTGGCCAATTTAGTTAATCCGAGTTTCAACTTTCTTATCTATAAAATTGGAATACTACTAGCGAACATGTAAGGTTACTGTGAAGAGTGGCACAGGACCCAACACATGGTCACATATTTGGGACTGCAAGGCTACTCAAGCAGTTACAACTACTCACTACTACCACCAGGATCTTCTGGAAACAGGACAAATCTAAGAAATGTGATGGTGTTGGTGACAGTCAATGAATAAGCAAATTTAACTTGAATAGAGGTTGTTGGAGGAAATGGTAGGAATAAGTTTAAAGGGTAGGATGGACCCACATAATTTCTTTTCTTTGTAATTCTGACAAAAAGATTTGGGTTTGACTGTCATGGGTAATGAGAGAAAATTGTAGGCTCATGCCAAAAGTACTGAGTAAGTGGTTTAGACAGTGGTACCACCGAAGATAACCCGAAGAAAGGCAAGGAAAGCGGTTAGGAGGATGTTATCATAAGTCAAGTATGAGAGAATGACCTTGGGTGAAATGGTAGCTGCAGAAATGGAAGTAAAAGGACAAGTATACAAGGCACCTTGAAGAAAAAATGCATTACATTTGAACTTCTCAGCTTGGGTGCCCCGCTTTTAGAAGTGAGTTGAGATACTGTTGCATGAACGCCTTGGGGGCTGTGGGGAACACCCTACCCCTCACCAGGCAATTACTTCCAGACACAAGTAACCTTTTTCAGTTTACTCAATCCATCTAATATCATTTCCTGTGTGGGAGGGAACGTGAAAAATTCTGATAATCACTGAACTAAGGCGCTTAGTACCAGACTGCTTATAAGGAAAGAAGTCAATCAAGAGTTCAAATGATGACAACAATTTCATTCTTCAAGACAAGGTGGGTGGTTCTGATAGAAATGTTATAGGTGGGGAAGAGAATTGGTTTGGACAGTTTGGTTTTGGATATTTCCGTTGCTATGAACATGGAATACTCATGAGAACAGGTAGCTGGCGAGACAGGATTAGAACAAAGAGGAGAGGTTTCTTAGAGCTGGAGATGGCTTGCACTGATAATGGAAGATAGTCAGCTGCTTTGGGCTAAAACATCGCCTGGAGGATGTGGGTTCATGCTTTGCTATTAATTTGTCTGTACCTCCTTTGTCTCTAGTCCGCTCTGTTAACTATTGTCATCTTCAGAGAGAAGTTTCGTGATATTTACAAATCATACGATTATGGGAGGGAAGGCTAATACATTGGCTGATACAATCAAGATTCAGAATGGTTTGTTGACCCTAAACTAAGCGGATGAAAAAAACACGTGTACCCAGCCATGCAAAGGTACTTGGTACCACGGAACTGTATGCTCTATGTAAGAGAGCACTGTGGGAGTAAGCTTCAAGGAAGCCTGAGAAAGAGAAAGGGAACGCTTTACCCTTTGTTAGGTGAATTTTTCATTTATTCCTTCAGGCCTCTCTTGAAGAAGTCACTTGTAACTTGGCAAACATTCAAATATTTAATTAAGCTAAGATCGATTTGTTTGCAATACTTGTGTGGGCCAACCCACCTGTCTCCTGGAGAACAGGCAAAAAAGAGCAGCTATTGTGTAAGGAGAAAGCCAGATGAGAACAATGAAGTCTCTGTAGTCAAAAACGGAACTACCAGGAGAGAGAAAAAGGAAGCCTCAAGCCCTCAAAGTATTTGCACATAATTTCTACAATAGCTCCATCGAATCAGCAGAAAGGGTGTCTAGTGGCTTATCCAAAATAACTACACAAACCAAATGTAAGTAACATCATTTAGGGGGGCTTACTAAACCCCAAAAGCTGAGTGTATCAGGGTGGGGCTTTGTCTTATTTACCTCTTGCCTCCAAGAGTGGAGCTTTCAAACCACTTCCCCTCCTAATACGTGAAAACCACTCTGTTGTGTGGAGAAGGCTGAAGATTTCTGGTGTGTGTGAGAACACCGAAGTGCTTGTTCAGCCAGGCCCTTTTGCTTAGGAAGCCTTGGACAGAGTGGATCACTCTAAAGAAAATGTCATCCCCCCAGGGTGTCCCCGATTTTGGGTTCTGGGAGATGGACAAAGTCGAAAAGGACATAAACTTTAGTTCCCTGGATTTGGAGCTCTCCATCCCCAGGTCAGCTTATTACCCTCCAACCTTCCTGTTCCTTCCCATCTCCTCTTCTACTTCCCACTTTCTCTTGTTTCTCAAAACCAAAAGCCGTGGACAGGTAGTAACAAGGGAGGGAAATGAGGTCACGGTTGGGAGTTGGGGGGGTGTTCCATTCTATTGCCTTTTTTCTTCTCATTTCTAAGGTGACTCCGTGTAGGCCAAGGAACGAGGACATCTCAGTCGGCTGCACCCCACACAACCAGAGGGGGTGCCATTTACAACATGGCTTGTGATCCAAAGCAATTCCCAGTGAGAGATCTAGGGCAGTGGAAAGGAGCCTCATTGCTTTGGTTCCTCTGAATTCATCCTGTTTGAGTTTAAGGTCTCCTTTTTGCTGGAGGGCCCCTCTGGATAACTTTTGTTCAGAAAATTTGTTAATTAAAGTGCAATTCTCTTATAAACAGGCAGTAGAGCCCAAAAGGAAGTTTGGGGATTTTGCATTAGGTTCCCTGTTGGCCATATCCTCCACAGGTTTTTCAGTCCTCCCAACAGTATGCTTCTGAGAA
Organism: Martes martes; assembly: GCF_963455335.1. NCBI lineage: Eukaryota > Metazoa > Chordata > Mammalia > Carnivora > Mustelidae > Martes > Martes martes. Next base: position 135,126,862 of record NC_137892.1, on the reverse strand, counting down.
CCTTCAGAACTCCTTACACTGTTTCATATTCCAGCAACTATAAAATTACTTTATCTTCTACTCCTGTTTAAATAGTCCCTGCTGTCTTAGGTTGCCTCCAAGTTTTTCTTTTCCATCTATTTCAACAATTTTCTTAAAACTGTCAAGTCTAGAATCCACAATTCATTATAAAAGTCACGTGTCTGTTCTAACACACACACACACACACACACACACACACACACACACACATGTATGTGCATGGGGGTTCTTTTAAGCTGTACGGTGATATTTTCCCAACACAAAATGAGAGATATGGTCATAACCCCTAGAAATCTCTACATTAAAGCAGATAGTTAATCAATATTTGTCAATGTTTGTATGGACGTGTGCATTTCGGGAGACTTAGGTAGAGGTCAGTGTTCTCTGAGAGAGAAGCAAGAACAAGATCAAAAGCTTCTGCACAGCAAAGGAAACAGTCAACAAAACAAAGAGGCAACTCATGGAATGGCAGAAGATATTCGCAAATGACAGTACAGACAAAAGGCTGATATCCAGGATCTATAAAGAACTTCTCAAACTCAACACACACAAAAGAGATAATCATGTCAAAAATGGGCAGAAGAAAAAAATGGGCAGAATACATGAATAGACACTTACCCAATGAAGACATACAAATGGCTAGCAGACACATAAAAAACTGTTCATCATCACTAGCCATCAGGGAGATTCAAATCAAAACAACATTGAGATACCACCTGACACCAGTTAGAATGGCCAAAATTAACAAGACAGTAAACAACATGTGTTGAAGAGGATATGGAGAAAGGGGAACCCTCCTACATTGTTGGTGGGAATGCAAGTTGGTGCAGCCACTTTGGAAAACAGTGTGGAGATTCCTTAAGAAATTAAAAATAGAGCTTCCCTATGACCCTGCAATTGCACTACTGGGTATTTGCCCCAAAGATACAGATGTAGTGAAAAGAAGGGCCATTTGTACCCCAATGTTCACAGCAGCAATGGCCACAATAGCCAAACTGTGGGAAGAACCAAGATGCCCTTCAATGGACGAATGGATAAAGAAGATGTGGTCCATATACACTATGGAGTATTATGCCTCTATCAGAAAGGATGAATACCCAACTTTTGCATCAACATGGACGGGACTGGAAGAGATTATGTTGAGTGAAATAAGTCAAGCAGAGAGAGTCATTTACCATATGGTTTCACTTATTTGTGGAGCATAAGAAATAACACGGAGGACATGGGGAGATGGAGAGGAGAAGGCAGTTGGGGGAGATGAACCGTGAGAGACTATGGACTCTGAAGAACAATCTGAGGGTTTTGAAGGGGCGGGGGGTGGGAGGTTGGGTGAGCCTGGTGGTGGGTATTATGGAGGGCACATATTGCATGGAGCACTGGATGTGGCACATAAACAATGAATTCTGGTACACTGAAAAGAAAAAAAAAAAACTACAGTTGGTTAAATGGGTTATTCTGGATGGGTTCTAGGGGAGAATTCTCTGCTGTCCTGCTTGGCCCTACAGGTCCTTGGCACAAGAGGGTAGAAAAGGGAGCTTCTCCAAGGGACCCCTGAGAGAAGAGGCTTTTGGATCAGGATGTGCAGGTAGGATGAGGACAAAGAGGCTTTTGCACAGCTTGGTAAATAAACTTAAGAGCTACTATGGGTCCTTCTTCAAAGAAGAGTATGTGGTAAGTCTTGGGAAGGGGTGTTTTGTTTAGCTCTACTCTGTTTTTTTGTTTGTATTTTGTTTGTTTTAGAAATTTCACAGCAACTCTGTCGTGCCAAGGAAAGAAGGAATGAGTTTGTTTTTTTTTACCTTCTGGTCTGTTTTGTCCATGTCTCATACTCACAGAAAAAACAGAGCAATGTACCTCCTTGTGTGGTGGACCGCTGACCCAGGGAACAAAAACGAGAAAACTCCAAAACAGGGGCTGAAGCTTAGAGGTGAGGGAAAGGTGCTCCTGTGGCTGGGAGGCTGTAACCTCAGAGCCATCCCAGGAGCTCATCGCTCTGTCTCCTCAACAGCGAGATTGAGGGTTTTTAAAGGTCAAGTAAAAGAACTCTATTTTCCCTTGTTTGAAAACCAGCAATTGTAGTGGGGATATATTATCCAATAAAGAGAATTGTGTGATTATGATTCAGCTTGGGGCGACCGTCTGTCACTTCACTTTGTAGCCTAATGGAAACCTGGCACGATTAGCTAATTTTTCTGTAACAGTATCCTAAACCCTCTGAGCTCCTATCACACAACTTCCCAGGGGAACTGAAAATGTCATTTCCGCCCACGGGAGCCCCAGATGATACTGTTCATGCACTCTTTCCCATGGTTCTTCTCTGATGTCACACAAGCTATGGTTCTGAGAGTAGAATGTGGCTTTTATAGCGGAAAAGTAAAAATTCAAAGTCCGCGGGTAGGGAACAGGTGAGGCAACACATGGTATATCTGGACAAAGGAATATCATGTCCCCATTAACAAGATGCTACAGGTCTATACGAACTGAAAGGAAAGATGTTCACGTTACTGTGTCCTGTGACAGAGGCATGACCAAGAATAGCATGGAGAGACAGCATCCCATTCAAGGCAAATGACACAGAGGTTTCGAGCCTGGACCTCGGAGCCAGACTGCCTGCGTCTGAACATTAGCTTGTGAGACTTTGGGCAAGAGACTTCTCCGTGCCTCAGTTTTCTCATCTGGAAGTGGGAATAATGATGGTAAATAGCACCGACCTCATACAATTGTGTCACTGGGGCAATGCCACACACACAAAGTAAGTCTTAAAGTTTAAAAACTCCCCAAAAGGATGACTTTCAAAAATGGTCCCTCTCTTGCCTAAAGATTTATTGTTCCCAGATACTAGATTTCCCATTCCGTATATCTTTATTTGGCTCTGCACAACTGATACTACTTTCCATCATGGTATAGCGTATGTATGAAAAATTTATCTCCACCGAATTTTGACACAGGGTAAAACCTTTAGTTTGTATTTACAAATAGAGACCAGTATTCTAGTTGCCCTTAGGCTCTCATTCCGAGATTGTTTGATATAAAAGAAAATGAATTTATAGTTTGGGGACAATTTGATAAACTGGACTCCTATCTCCAGATTAGCAGCCTGAATGGTAAAGACTACAATTTAGAAGGAAAATCTCTCCAAATAGAGGAATAGAAATATAACTTGTATAAAATATCATTTATTTTGGACCTTTCTTACCCTGAAAGTACACTTAGAGGCATTTTTCTTTGTATGTCGCTACCTCACCATTTTTCAGTCTATCTCATGGGGCAGTAAATCTATCCACAGTGAGTTTTAGCAAACTTCATTCACCAGAGATTTGTTGAGCATCTAGGATACGCCAGCTGCACCCTGGGCTTTTAGAAAAGCTGGGACTTGTGTTTGAAGGTTTGATGCTTTGGCAGTATTTCCTTTTGTAAGCTCTGACTCTGCTTTCTCATGTTTTTTTCAGAAAACTTTCCTGTATTTTTTTTTCCTGTATTTTTTTTCCTAAGGCTTTGGGAATTGGTCCAACACCCTACATGGAGTCAAAGCAAGCTTCTTGTGTTGCTCAAATGCAACAAGAGGAAAAATTCTCCTTAGGAGTCGGGGGAAGCACCCCACAGCCGGTCTCATTTTCCCAGCCTCAGGCTGATTCCCATTCCCTGATGAAATCTGGTTCTTTCCTTTTCCCATATCCCCAGGGAAATCCAGATCTTTCTAAGCATTGTTAAAGGGTGGGTGTTTGCTCATCTTTCTAAGCATTGTTAAACGGTAGGTGTTTGCTTGTCTTTAAACACGATCTTTGAGCCCCTCAAAACCATTTTGAAGGAATTCAGACGCTTTTGGTTTTAAACGACGGTTTAAAAGCATTTCCATTAAGGTTCGAAACATTTTAAACAGCAAATAAGCAGCAAATATCCTGTGAGCCCCGTTCCTGTGGTAGACACAGCACCAAATGCTTTCCTGCAACATGGGCTCATTTGATGCCCATGAACAGGTCGAAGGGAGAGGCTACCACTACCCGCTACTTTACAGAGGGGAAAATTAGGCCACTGAGGTGAAGTAGCTTGACCAGGGTAAACAGGTAGGAAAAGCTAAAACTTGTAAAGGCACACAGATTAGCTCTACCAACAACTCACAACCACTGTGCAAATCTGCCAGACAGATGATCCCGGAGGAGTGTATGGGCAACACTGCCTACTTGGTAGGAAGAAGAAAGAGAAGTGATCAGGTACATAATAGAGCTCTCCTCATTTATTATCTCATCCTTCTTTCTCCACACTCCCTGATCTGACAGAGTTAAGGTATTAGAGTATAAATAAGAATTAGAGCAATGAAAAAAAAACACTTGAAAAGGGTCAAAATCACCTGATTTTAAACCTTAACTATTTAAAACATGTCAGTTTTGAGAAAGTCTAAAGTATTTTGAAGTAATTTAGTTTGAAGAGCTCTTGATTCTACATGAGCAAAAAAACAAAAAGTTACTAAAAATTGTCAATATTTAAGTTGGAACTTCAAAAAGGAAGTGTATGGAAGCTCTGCTTTGGTTCTCTGAACATTGTAAACACGTGTAGTTTTAGATTCTTGGCTGACTGAAGTCCACCTGACTGGGCTAGATTTCTCAAACTTTCTCAGAAGTGACATCAATATTTTTTGGCTCCTCCTTTCAAAGGCTGTTGATTGTTGTTTATGCCACAAGCAAAATTCAACAAGTTGGGTTTCTATCTGTAGAAAACTCACACCGTAGAGTTTTTTATTGTCCTTTGAATAGATAACATTAAATGTTGCTAAGGCTAAGTAAAAAACAAGTTAGCTGTCACAGTTGAGGGTTTACATAAGCCACAAAAAAGCAGTGTGTTCTTAAAAAAAAAGCAGATTTAACAAATTGCATAGAGGTCAAACAAGTAGGTTTGGCAGAATGGCCATGGATTCCTCATTATAACTTGTAGAAGAATGTGGCATTTTTGACCCTAAGTATCAAAGATGTTGTTATTAAAGTGAACTTTAAAAATGTGTGAGCAGGGACGCCTGGGTGGCTCAGTTGGTGAAGCCTCTGCCTTCGGCTCAGGTCATGATCCCAGGGTCCTGGGATCGAGTCCCGCATCGGGCTCCTTGCTCGGCAGGGAGCCTGCTTTTCTCGCTGCCTCTGCCTGCCTCTCTGCCTGTTTGTGTGTACTCTCTCTCTCTCTCTGGCAAATAAATAAAATCTTAAAAAAAAATTTAAAAAAAATGTGTGAACAAAATCAGGATGCTAAGGGATCAGTTATTTTTTTTTCCCAGTGAGGAGTCAACATCTAGCAGAGAGGGAGCGAAGGAGAGGATTCCTAGGATAGCTCTGCACTGTGTGAGAGGTCATTCTTCATTTGTCAAAGAACTAGAAATGAAGGAGATTTGCGTGTGGTTTGTGTGTGGAAAAGACTCTGAATGTGACATCGATCAATCTATGTGACCAATATTAATTTACCAGGTGCTGGAGTAGGAGCTTTCAAAGCAGAGACAAATCGAACTGGGATCTGCATTCAGGAACTGCTATTCTGGTTGGGCTAAAACAGAAGATTCCTGGTAACAGGATGGCGCAGTGAAAACACTGAAAGAATGCCCACTTCTTTGGGGGAGACATGGACTTGGAAGTTTGAAAAGCCTCCTTAGAAAGGGTGACCCTTAAGTTAACTATTGAAATATCAATGTTTCCCAGATGGACAGGGTATTCTAAATATTTCAAATACTCCCTTAGAGGGAACAGAGATACTGTTGGTGACACAGTCTAGTGCTGTACTATCCAATGTCAAAGCTCACCTGTGGCTACTTAAGTTTAAATTTATGTTAATTAAAATTAAATACAATTAAATATGTATGTTAATTAAATTTACATTAATTAAAATTAAATAAAATTTGAAATTCAGTTTTTCAGCTGTACTAGCCACATTTTAATCGCTCAACAGCCCCATGGGGCTAGTGGCTATTGTGTTAGACAGCGCAGGCATACGAGTACTCCACCCTCACAGAAATTTCTGTCAGACTGTGCTGGGAAATTGCAAGCAGACAAACACTGCTAGGGTATAAAGTTGAAGGGTGTGTGTGTGGCAAGAGCTAAGCCTGGATGTAGAGGTTGCCCTGAAACAGTATGTCCTACCACAGAGTTCAGACCTTATCCACTAGGCCCAGCATCAGCAAATGTTTTGTGTGAAGGGTCAGATCATAAATATTTTTGGCTTTTGGGGCCACATAGCCTTGGCTGAAACTGTACAACTCTGCTGTTGTAGCCTGAGATCAACCATTAGACCGTCAGTGAGCAAGCGTGACTGTGTTCCAACAATACTTTATTTGTGGACCCTGGCAACTGGCTGGATTTGGCCCACAGACCATAGTTTGCTGACCCCTCTGCTAGGCTGCTAGGGGCCACCTGAAGGGTTTGAAGCCAGAAAGTTGCCTAATTAGATATGTGCTTTAGAAAGACCATTCTAGTAGCAGAGTAATGACGAATTTAAGGAATGTGAGTTGCAAGAGTCTAATCCTCCAGCCAAAGAGGATAAGGGCCTGAATTCTGAGTGTAGCATGTTAAATATGGGTAGAGAGCAGGAAACATGTATGTGCTTTTAGGCTGGGTGGCAGGGCACTAGTGGCACTGAGGAAATATTTCATGGCATGAAATATTACATGACATAGACATATGAGGGCTTGGGTGACTGGAGAGGTGGTGGCTGCACTCACTGGGTTATAGATTATAAAAGCAATAACAGATTTGGAGAAGGATGATGACTTCAGTTTGGGTCAGGTGGCATTTGAGCTGCCTGATGTGTGAGTCATCAGCAGAGGGTAGTGGTTGAAGCCTTGATAGTGACAGAAAATACCTGGGCAGAGTGAGAGGATGGCAAAGATTGGTACTTTGCATATTACCAAACAAAAGGCATTTAAGTTCAAATGGAGCTGAGAAGGAATTGTTACAGGCATAGGAAGGAGAACCAGGCACCAGTTTGAAAGGAAGACTTTTAAATGTTACTAGGAAGAGTAAAATGATTCCATAGAGTTGGGCAATTAGGAGGCATTTTTGGGAAGTTACTTAGAATGGGTTTCCTAAAACAGAAAAAAAAAAAAGACCACCAAAATGTCTGAAACTGCCCTTTTCAGTATATGATTAAGTGAGAAGATAGCTATGACCTTTCATGGTCTTGGTTTCTCTTTTGGTGTTAAGTATTGGGCTTACTTAGAAGCACGAAGATAGTTTGGGTCCTTGGATCTCACCTTGTAAATGACATAGTGCAGCAATCACTTTATCTGGGGGTGGAAGGGCAGGTGAGATCTTGTCTGGTCACCCCTGAGGTGATCTCTGTGCAAACTTTTTGGGTGAATTTCATGCTGTGAGGGTGGGAGAGTAGCTAGATAACCTCTTAAAATGACACAGAGTTCTGATTTTAGGGTATGTGAAAACAAAAATGGTGGACTTATGATGAGGGACCGTAGAGTTTTATGTAACTCTTGAGCACTCTTGAAACATATAAATGTTTTATCCTGTAGCCACCTTAAAGAAAGTAAGTAATCACAGCTTTAAGATAGAATCATGTGACTTGGGAGTGTTCCATTTGCAACTTAATGGATTAGTCATCCCTTCAATGGAAGAGTTTCAAATGATGATTTATAGCCACCTTTTACGTTTATATTAGGAAAATATTTTACATGCCTAATAGATGAATATATCTCGCTCAAACTTTTGAGTGATTTACTGTGTAAAATTTTGTCTTCAAACATGGAAAAACTGACAAAAGTGTGCTCATGGTTTTCAATAGTAATTCTTGAGAGATTAAGAATTAGAATTTGTTCTTAAAGGAATTGCTTAATGAAAATCTGAGGAACACACATTTCTGAGGACCTTAATTTTACCTCTATAACCACTTTAAGGGAAAAATAAAGTTACATGACAATAACACAGCAATAACAACAAAAATAAAGTAAGGAATGCTTTCATCCTCAGTGACCGATTGGCTCGCTAGGTTAGCCAGCTTTAACTGGCACTACAGTTTTACTGGGAGATGACTTCCTTCTCTCTATGGGCTGTTCTCTCCCTCGGCCAGACTATGCCCTGCCGTAAAGAGCCCACCCAAGAACATGTAAGTTACTTGAGTAGGTGGGGACATCTCTCCAGTGCAACAGTGAATTGAACTTTTAGCAATGCTTAAAAAAAAAAAAAAGCTGGATACTCTATGCTTTTCTTTTTTACTTTTAGTTTTTCATACGGTAAGAATGGCGATCAGAATCACAACTGGAATTTTTAAAGTACTTAATAGATTTGTAAACTTCACTTAGAAAAAATATATGGGTGACAAAGAACAAATAATCCAATCAAGAAATGGGCAGAGGACATGAACAGACATTTCTGCAAAGAAGACATCAAATGACCAACAGACACATGAAAAAATGCTCCACATCACTTGGCATCAGGGAAATACAAAACAAAACCACAATGATATACCACCTCCCACCAGTCAGAATGGCTAAAATTAGCAAGTCAGGAAATGACAGATGCTGGTGAGGATGTGGAGAAAGGGGAACCCTCCTACACTGTTGGTGGGAATGCAAGCTGGTGCAACCACTCTGGAAAACAGCATGGATGTTCCTCAAAAAGTTGATAATAGAGCTACCCTATGACCCAGCAATCGCACTACTGGGTATTTACCCTAAAGATACAAATGTAGTGATCTAAAGGGGCACGTGCACCCAAATGTTTATAGCAGCAATGTCCGCAATAGCCAAACTATGGAAAGAACCTAGATGTCCATCAAGAGATGAATGGATAAAGAAGATGTGGTATATATCTACAATGGAATACTATGCAGCCATCAAAAGAAATGACAGCTTGCCATTTGTGACGATGTGGATGGAACCAGAGGGTATTATGCTTAGTGAAATAAGTCAATCAGAGAAAGACAACTATCATATGATCTCCCTGATATGAGGAAGTGGAGATGCAACATGGGGAGTTTGGGGGGTAGGAAAAGAATAAATGAAAGAAGATGGGATTGGGAGGGAGAGAAACCATAAGAGACTCTTAATCTCACAAAACAAACTGAGGGTTGCTGGGGGGAGGTGGGTAGGGAGAGGGTGGTTGGGTTATGGACATTAGGGAAGGTGTGTGCTATGGTGAGTGCTGTGAAGTGTGTAAACCTGGCAATTTACAGACTTGTACCCCTGGGGCTAATAATACATTATACGTTAATTTAAAAAAAAATTTAAAAAAAAAGAAAAAATATATGGGTGAGGACATCAATGGATATTGTGAAAAAGAAGAGCAATGATGGAGGGAGACTAGCCATGTTTGATATTAGAATACATTGTAAAATAATACTTGTGAATGTCTGATAATACAAAAATAAAATATAGGTGACTCAAAAGAGAGTCATAATGTATGCTAATCTAAAAATAATAAAAATAGGGAAAGAAATATTAAATAGATATTATTTTAACTTCACATTTACCTCCTTCCATGTGACAGAATAAATTCCAAATAGACTGTAGAGTTAAGAAGGAAAATCAGAAGAGGAAAGACTATAGTATTTATCAAAAAATGTGTTGGTTTTTAATTTTTAAAAATTTTAAAGTTTTTTAAGTGAGGGGACAAGAAGGGCAGAGGAAGAGGGAGAGAGAATCTTAAGCAGGCTCTGTGCTGGGTGTGGAGCTTGACGGGGGGCTAGATTTCACTGCTCTGAGGCTCAGGTTGTGATCCCAGGGTCATGGAATAAAGCCTCACAGAGGGCTCCGTATTCAGCTTGGAGTCTGCTTAAGATTTTCTCTTTCCTTCTCCCTCTGCCCCTCCCACTCTCTCTCTCTCTCTGTCTCAAATAAATAAATTAATTAAAAAAAATCAGGAAACCACTTATAAAATTTACAGTGCAAAAAAGTGAACTTATGAAAACTCTTTGAAGCACATATATTAAAGATACCTCTCAAATATTAGTATGAATACTTCTTTTTACTTTTTAAAGACCAAAAACCAATTTTATTCCCACAAAATAAAAACATCCATTAACATTACCAAAACCCATCTGGAGAGCCCAGAATGTACTCTGCTCTCGAGGGACTGCCAATCACTCATTGTGAACCTGTGGGAAACAGCAGTGACAAAATCCAAGTGAACACTGCATGTTGTGAGGTTGGCTTATCTTTTCTGAACTAAGAATTCTGGGAATTACAGTTATAATCTCTGTGTTTTCCATAATTAAAAAGAAATGGATTGACCTGGATATCCTCATTTCTATCTGGAGTGAGAATTTGGTTTTAAATTGTGTCATTATTAAATGGGTTTTTCCTTAATCAGATTAAGCTCTTGACAAAATTGTGAGTGCAGTAGCAAGTATGAGGCTTAGGGAATGCAAGATAGTATGGTGGAAAGCAAAATAATTAGGGAGAAGATACACTGGAAAGTCAAATGTGCTTGATGAACATTTCAAGGCGTTGAGAGAAAACTGAAGGCAGGACACAGCAATGAAAAGTGAGAACTTTCTTGAAGGAAGATGTTGGAGCCATGTATTAAAGGAAGTTTCAGAGTGGGTTTGGCCAACCTGAAAGTGAAGCCATGTAAGTACAGCTATGAGAGGTGCAAAGAAAGGTCTTATACTCTGTCTAGAGGTACATAGAGAAAAATATTTCCTAAACTGTTGACAGTGGTTTTCTTCACATGGTGAGATTTTAACTCTCTCTACATTTTTTTGCATTTTTTTTGCAAAAAAAAATTATCATCTCACATCTCATATTTGCAAGAGAGGGAAATGCTAAAGATAGTTACATTTAGAGGAAGAGGGGTTTTGTGCTGATATATGGTGGATAAACAGAGGCTGCATGAATGCACAGGCCATGAATATAGAGAGTGGAGTATTGTAGTAAAATTTCCAGCTCTATTTGTCTAGTCTTTGTAACACTTAAAACTTTCCTCCCTGCTTTTTATTATGAAAAATTACAAGCATATCCAAAAGTTGAAATTGAAGTTGAAAGTGAACATCAATACACCCAACTCAGATACTTTACTTGTTAGCATTTTGCTATTTTTTGCTTTATCACCTCCATTCACCTTTGCTTTTTGATGCATTTCAGAGTAAGTTGCAGCAACCAATACCTTATTTAATACTAAACGTTAACAAACTTCCCCTACCCCTGCACCCCCATACAATTCAAGACTAGCTCAGAAACCCCAGTGGGCTCTTAAGCATTTAAATCTGATCTGTTTCTTATACCTAAACACTGTTTCCAATCCAAACATGTCCCAAATCAACTGCCTACTCAGAAGGCAACGCTTACCAAACCTTACCCTGACTCTTTCTATATATCTAGAACTCTGTAATTTGTTCAACTCATAAAATATTAAAGACAGAAAGGGAACCTATCTAATCTGGGGTTGCCAATTCCAATGTTTCCAGGAACCAAGCAGGTAACATAAAAAATGGGTATCTCATGTAAGAAATCAAATGGATCTGGTAATGGAGACTGACCAAACCTCCGCGTGGGGATGCAGCAAGGAGGAACAAAACTGCTCAGGAAGCTTGAGAAAACAGAATTTTCAGTTGGGGCAAGGGTTCTAACCTCAGCCTACTGGTTCCAAGAGCCAATTTCTCTTTAGTCTTCTCCGTGGGTCTAGGGTAAATTTACTAGAATGATTAAAATGGCACACTGTTAAATCGAATCTTTCTCTTAAGGTATTTATAAATGCAGGATCTATAGCTCTTCAGTTCAGTGCAGACCTTAACAAGGGAAATGGTAGTGTAGAAATGCAACGATGTGCTATGTGTCTAGTTTCCACAAGTTAGTTGCTCAAGAAAGCAATATTCCCTCATGTCTGGATTGGCTGCCTGTCTGTAATGAACCCTGAAAGAAGAGAGAAACCAGTGTTCTTGCTGATCAAAGAGTAGGCAACCATCATTTCTTCGGAATGTCCTGGCAGCTTTCTTTTTCTTTTTTCTTTTTTCTTTTCCCTTCCCTTCCCTTCTCTTCTCTCCTCTCCTGTCCCTCCCCCTCTCCCCCTCCCCCTCCTTCTCCCTCTTCTCTTCTCTTCTCCTTTCCTCTCTTCTCCTCTCCTCTCCTTTCTTTTTTTCTTTGATGTGTTTGGCTTACAAGTTAAATAGGAGGATTTAGCACGTGGAAGAGAAGAAGAATGAGAAAATAGGGATGTAGGCGTGTCAAGACATAGAGAAGTTATATCTGGGATTTCTTGCCTAATTAATCATTAAGATATGGTTATTCTGGCTACTTTCTAGAATTTCCTCCCTCTCTGCATGACCTGCTTATCAAATTCAATCAATGCTTGCTTAAGTTGGCTAACTTTTACAACTACTGAGAGTTGAAGCCGCCAAAGCTCTGTATACTCAGTAGCTACAGGTGAACTCTGCTTAGAAATCCTAAGTTACAATTCCACCCTCACAATCTTCTCTTTGTTTGCTTGGTAATTAACAACAGATAGTTTGGAAATTCCCTTGCTCCCCCACACCCGAGGTAACTAATTTAAACAGTGTGTATCTCAGCCCTATTGTGTTGGGGTAGCTATGTTCTGCTATTAAAAAAACTCCACCCAGCCCTGAAATGCTGTCTCATGCAGTTGTGGGTACATGTGACAAAATTAGTTTCTTTCGGGTGAATGTCCTCTTGTGATAAAGTAAACACAACTACTTGTCTTTCAGAGTTGTAATGATAAAATTGCTGGTAGTTCTTTGGATTATGTCCAGACATTCATACATCAAAATGTATTCATTTAAGCTAAACCTCCTAAATATCTACCTTATTAAGATGCTTTCACTATATTTCACACAAGTTCTTTCAGCTGTCATAGATCAAATTCAGCAGATGTTTATTTCAATTCCACTTTTTTGACTTCTGCCAGGATTTCCATAAGGCTTGAATTTATTGTTGGCTTATCAGTTTTTGAAGCTCAAATCTGAATATAGGACAGTGATCCTGAGCTCTGGTTTTACAATTCCACTAGCTGATGTTAAAGAACATAAGAAAGTTCTAAAAATGTTAATGAAAGAAGTTCATTTTTACTGGATCAATCTTTTTAAAGATCATACAACATTTTGGGAAAAAGTAGGTCTTCTAAAGCAAAGGTTCCGATACAAAAAAAAAAAAAAAAAAAAAAAAAAGAAAAGAAAAGAAAAGAAAGTCCACCTCAGACAAGATTTATTTTAAATATTGTTCACTCAAAGTTTACTCATTTCCATGGAGAATTCCTGAAACGCTGGGTAAGAGTTGGCATATGTGATCATTGACATAGGTGAGCAGGACATGAATAAGCAATGCAAACTTGGACTGGATAGTTGAATCCTTTGGGGGAGTTTAAAAGATAAAGGGGCCTGCACCCCACCTGAGCTGAATCAGAATCTTCAGAGGAGTGGCTCACATAATGGTGTAATTTAAAGTTTAATAGGCGATTTCAAAGGGCAGCCAGGCTGAGAACCATTGGTCCAAACCTCTTTAGCTAAGTCTTAGCGCAGGAGGCCTCAAACTTTAGTATGCATCAGAATCACCTAGAGGGCTTGTAACATATAAGTAGCTGGGTCCCATTCCTAAAACTTGTTTGGGTAGAACCCAAGAATTTCTAACAAGTTCCCAAGTAATGTTGATGCTGCTGGTTTAGGAAGGACACTTTGAGAACCACTGTGTTAATAGGCTGGGATAGGAGTAAAGGGGGGTGGTGGAGCCCTGGAAGAGATTGGACTAATTCTCCCAATAGCTCATCAACCCTGATGATGACACATTTCCTACACTTTGTTGATTTGCCTTATGCCACTGATCAAGGATGAAGGGGGAAAGGGAAAAAGAAAGATATGGAGTTAAAGGGAAGTGAGGGAAAAGAGATAAAGAAGAGAATCAACTTCTGGTCAATAAAATAAAGTTTTGTGACTCTCTCACTGCCCTAACCATATGTTGAGTAGAGATAGGTAGAATATAAAATGAGAAAATTTAAAAGGTAAACCTTTCTATATCAGAAACAGAACAGAAATACAAGGCTGTGAGTGAGACTAGTGGACAGGTGAGTTGGGCTGTTGGTTCAGGTTATGAAAGCATTTGTTAGTTCAGCCCCTGTAGGGTAACTTGAAAACCTGAACTAGGGTCCCTCTTTGAAGTTAAGGGCAAGGAAAGATATATTTTTTTGTTGTTGTTTGTTTTAATCCTAGTTTCATGGAAAGAGGCCACTAAGAATTGCCTTAGGATAGACCAGCAGTTCTGAACTGGGGATGATTTTGATAGTCCTGGTGGGGGCATTTTGTAATATCTGGGAATGCTCTGCATGTTGTCACAATGAGGGGGGCAGGGGTACTACTGACATCCAGTAGGTAGAGACCAGAGATGCTGCTAAATATCTCACAAGGCCTGAAAGTACTGAAATTGAAAAGCCTGGGCTAGACACTGTCCCAGAGTCAGAATCTGGGCCCAGGTGTCAGCTGACTTAGTAACCAATATGCTACCTGTGCAGTGCTACTGTGAGCCTGATTGCAAAGCAGCTGGTATAGAGCTAGTTCTGGGCTGGAGTCCTCAGGAACAAATAGGAGAGAGCACAATACTAGAGAAGGCAGGATGAAAAATTGAACCAGTCAACCAAACCAAACCAAACCAAACAAAACAAAACAAAAAACAAAAACCTTCTCAAAATGGGTCTACAACACAAAATTCCAAAATATGAGAAGAAAACTATTAATAAGAAAGAAAGACCTAACAAAACGAACAATTAAAAGATGGGTTTACCTTCAATTAAAATGATAGAGCAATATGAAAATGATTTTCTGGATTCAGGAGTCATCAAGAAACAAATATATGAATACTATCCATTGGAGAATATACAAACAATTGAAACAAAATAGGCAGGTAGTAAGTAAAAATAGGTGAAAATAACCAATTCAAAACTGGAAATAAAAACTTAATCATTGAAACAAAAATTCAATATATGGGATAAACCTGGATTGGACATGAATAGGGTAAACAACTATCCTGTTCTGCCTGGAACTAAGAAGTTTCTGGGAAGTAGGAATTTAGTGCTAAAACTGGGAGAGTGCTGGGCAAACTGAGAAAATTGGTCACCCTGGACACAGATGAAGAAAAACTTAGTGGACTGAAAGATGACATTGATAAACCCATTTAGAATTCATCACAGAGAGACACAGTGTTAAAATATTTGGAAGAGTGATTAACATCATGGAGGACAGCATGGGATTTTTATCTAATAGGGACTCTAGACAAAAACAAAAACAAAAATAAACTAGGAAGAATAAAATGGTAGAGTAATAGTTTTGAGGAAATCATAGCTAAGAATTTTGCAAAATTAAAAAAAAATCATTAGGCTTTAAATCAGGCAACTATAGCCTGTGGGCCAGATTCAGCCTGCCATATTTTTATAAATAAAGTTTTATTGGAACACAGCCATACTTGTTTGTTTATTCATTGTCTATGGATGCTTTCATGCTACAATGGTAGAGCTGAGTAGTTTTATCAGAAATCATAGGGACTGCAAAACCTAAAATATTTACTATTTGGCTCTTTATAAAAAATGTTGTATGCTCCTCTTTAAACTGATACTCTCAGTACCAAGCAGGATAAATAAAAATAAATTTATGCCTCTATGAAATATAGTAAAGCTGCAGGACAGAAAGATAAAGAAGCATCTTAAAGGGAATGACAGAATTTCACCTACAGGGAATGACAGATTTGACGGCACACGTATTCCAACAATAACCAAAGTCAGAAGCTGGTGGTGTGAGTCTTTAAAGTGCTGAGGGAAAGTAACTGTCAATTTAGAATATACACAGGTAAACTGTCATTTAAGAATGAAGCAGAAATGAAGATGTATTTTAGTCACACAAAGACCAATATACACTGTAGCACATATTATTCTTTTTCCAAATAGGAACCCCTCTCTGCCATTTCCCTGAACACATGACAATTTACATCCCTACATGTCTGTCCTTTCAGCTGAGGTAAGAGCATGTGTGACTTATTTTGGCCAATTAAATGTGAGTGAAAATGATATACATGTCTTCCAAGGAGAAGTTTTAAGAACTAGAAGTAGGGTTGGAGGGTTGTGTTCAGTGGGTAATTACACTGTATTTAGGTTCCTGTTTTGTTTGGGAGAATAATAATGGAAATCATAATGAACTATAGAAATTGCTAGTCAATAGACAAGAAAATAAGTACTTGAGTAGAAGAATATATGAATCTAGAGCAGGTAAGTGAGTCGTAAGAAACAAACATGATGGAGTTTTATGAAATGTATTAACCAGCATGACAGAATCGAGAGCCTAGAAATGAAGTCAGGTGTATATGGGAAATGGACATATGACCAAGGAGGCATTAGAAAGCGGTAGGAGAGAAGAACAAATGAAAATAAATAGTACTAAATTGGTTATCCACATGAGAATATATTAGATGACAGCCTTATGTCACAAATATAAACAAAATCTTGATGATTAAAGACCTAAACATGAAAATCAAATCTTTAAAAGGTTGAGTGAAGGGATACCTGGGAGGCTCAGTCGGTTGGGCGGCTGCTTTCGGCTCAGGTCATGATCCCAGCATTCTGGGATCAAGTCCCACATCTGGCTCCTTGCTCTGTGGGGAGTCTGCTGCTCCCTCTGCCTCTCCCTGCCACTCTGCCTGCCTGTGCGCTCGCTCTGTCTCTCTCTCTCTCTCTGACAAATAAATAAAATCTTAAAAAAAAAAAAAAAGATTAACAAAATGTTAGGAAATAGCTTTAATATTTGGGGGTAGTGAATAACTTCAAGAGGGCGTGAAAAACAGAAATGATAAAAGATCTACTTTTAAATTTGTTAGCATTAAGATTTAAAACTTTTATATAAAAAAGAGACACCAAAAAAATAAAGTAAAAAAGAAGCCAGGGAGCATAAAATTCACAATGCACATAATCCACCCAGGATGAATGCCTAGAATTGGATAAAGATTTTCTATAAATCAACATGAAAAGATGATCTATACGAAAATGGACAAACCACATGAAAAGGATTTACAGAAGAGGTTGCCTGAACGGTCAATCAGCTTAAGAAAACATGTTCCATCTTCATTGTAATCAGGAAAATTAAAACAACAATGAAGTGGGGTTTTAATATAACAAATTCTCAGAAGTCTTTCAGTGAACCTGAGGATACCGGTTTTAAGAGGGATGGAGAGAACAACCTTCACACAGGCTGGTGAGAGGTAAACTGTCACAATGACCTTGGAGAACCATTTACTAACATTCAGGTGCTCATGCCCTCTATGTAGAAACATATTCATTCTAAGACTGTTTGAAATGGAAAATAATGGCAATAAATTAAATGTTGGGAGAGTAGGTGAACAAATTGCCATATAATTATAAAGCAAGTCAATAAATTGAACCAGACCTGCGTGTGTCCAAATGGATATAACTTGAAGACATAAGTAGGGTGAAAAGAAGGCATTTGCAGAAATCGTAAGCAAATAAAGCAGACTAAACACTACTGTATGTTTTTTTACAAACACAGGCTGACGAAATAAAAACATAAAAACATGGCTGGGTAGGTGAGCTGCTGCCTTCAAAGCCGGTGTCCCCTGCTGTTGGAGGGAGGGGAATGCAACTGGGAAGGGCAAAAAGAGAACTTCAACTTTGTTTTATTTTTTTGAAAAGATGGCAAAATGGCAATATTATGACAAAATGGTAATATGTGTGAAATCTGGGTGGTACATGAAAACTTGTTATTTGTTTCATAACATACCATTATATTTTTATACGATAATATTTTATCTTATAAAGTACTTCTTTATTTGATAGAGAGCATAAGCAGATGAGAGAGAGAGAGAGCATGAACGAGCATGAGCGGGGGGTGGGGGTAGGGGCAGAGGCAGAGGGAGAAGCAGACTCTCTGCTGAGCAGGGAGCCTGATGCAGGGCTCTATCCAGGACCCAGGAATCACCACCTGACCCAAAGGCAGACCTTTAGCCCACTGAGTCACCCATGGGTGGGTGTCCCCATACTACAATATTTTAAAAAGAGAATGACATGAGAGAACAGACAGGGCGGATGGACTCCAACCTGGAGAATTAGGGAAGTGAATTAAAGTTACCAAATGAGGAGCTGGAGTCCCACACCCACTTACTTTAAGGACAAGGGTGTCACATTCCTAATGTGTGCCAAAATGTACTCCAAGAAGTGGCTCTCATTTCCTCCTACATGCCTTGACGTGTGGATGAAAGAGATCCCCTAGTATTTGAACCTCTCATCCTTCGTTTAAAACTGTCTTGTCATAGCACAGGATTTTTAAATTAAAAAAAAAAAATTTTTTTTTTTTTTTTTTAACACATCAGGCTTGATCTTGCTGCAACAGGCAGGTGGCCTCTTTTGCAGAAGAAGAGGATTTGAGCCAGGGAGTGGAGATGGGGAGAAACATGAAGAGGTGAATGGATTTCTGTGTGGGGATATTAGCATATTATTCAGGACCCCTCCAGCTTACATGATAAGAACAGGAGTCACATTCTCCTTGAAAGAAAAGGGTTGCAATCCCAGCTCCTAAGGGGATGCATCTAGCTTACCTTTTATGTTCTCTGATTTCCCTGGGGCACCCGCTCTCAGCTGGGCTATCACTGCAGCCTCTTCAGTTATTTGAAGGTCTCTAAACCCATTCCCTTCAGAAGCCCTACACTATTTATTCTCTAACTTGGCAGGGTTCAAATTTGGGCTACAGTTTTAAAAGGACAAGGGAGAAATAGTCAAGATGTAAGCCCCAGTCATGGTCAAGGCTGCCTGCAGAGTACGCATGTTACTTCAGAAGTAGCCCGACTTTCTTTCTTTCTTTTTTTTTTTTTTTAATTTTTAAAGAGTTTATTTCTTTAATTTATTCGAGAGAGGGAGAGAGAGAGTGCACAGGCATGAGCTGGGGGAGGGGTAGAAAATGAGAATATCAAGCGGACTCCATGTCCAGTGTGGAGATTGACCTGGGGCTGGATCCCACGACCTTAGGATCACGACATAAGCCGAAACCAAGAGTCTGACGCTCAACCAACTGAGCCACCCAGGTGTCCCAGAAGTAGCCCTACTTTCAAAAGGTAAACCAGATAATGGCACTCACTCCTTTGTTTCAGACCCTCCAGTGACTGCTAGGGTGAACAAAATAAGATTGAATCCCTTGGCTGCTGCTTATTTCTTAAAACCTCTGGCCACTTTCGTCTTCCCTTGTTTATCCTCTAGCCATCCTGGTCTTCCTGCAGATCCAAGCTCTCCCCATCTCACAGCTTTTGCATCTGCCAATTCCTCTGCCTGCCGTGGTTCTTACCGCCACGTTTCCTGTGTCTGGCTCATTTTGCTGTTTGGTGCAGCCGTTCTCCACTCTCACTGTGCCCCACCTCCCACCTCAAGGTTTTGATTCAACTGGTCTCAGGTGGGGCTTTGGCAATGGGTATGATTATAAGCTGCTCGAGTGATTCTCATGGGCAGCAGAGCTGAGAACCAGTGCTTTAGTGCAGACAGCACTTTATCAGAGACCAGAGCCCTAAAGAGGATGTCTCTATTCTCTGTGCCATCTCAGCTCTTTATTTACCTCCTTTCAGAAGTCACTACAGGGTATTTGACTTATTTACTTTGATTCACTTTCGATCCATCACTTCTACCAAACAGTGGTTCTCGGAGTGCCTGGATCAGCGGTGGCCTCTGAAAACTTATTAGAAATGCAAAATCTTCGGCCCTATCCCTGATGGAGAGGCATACGAATGTTGGAGACTCACTGCACTGAGTGTAAGCTCTAGGGGCTGGGACCCCACCTGTGTTGTTCACCCTGTATTCTAGTCCAGCCAAACCCCAACTTTGGTTGAATGATTGAGCAGGTGAGAGCACATTTCTTTTGTCAACAGTCACATGTCAACTGAAGGTTGAATGAAAAGAGCAAAACAAACAAAAACTCTAAAACCAACTTTTATGCCATTTCCTAAAAGTTTCTAAGTGTATTCATAAAAGATTTTTCCTCACCCACCACAACCGTACAAAAATTAGTGTATTATTAGATATCTGCTTCTCCTTTTTTTTTTCCCCAGAAAATTCAGCAACTTGAAATGTGCCTAAATTACTTGTCATGTAGATGGGTATCATTCTATTTTTTATTATTTTTTTTTCACTTTAGGACCATGAGGTGAGCTAATTTGTCTATGTTCATGGATCAAGTCAATTTCCACAGGGGCAGATGTTTGAGAATTAGAATCCTACTGCCATGTTCTTTCACTTCTGAAATGTGGAATCATGTTATAAGGAACATAGGCCATGTTATAAAGAACGTGGGCCTCTTCTAAGATGTAGACTCATGTTATAAAGAACGTGGGCCAACATAAGGCCAACTCCATACCTTTCCTGAGCAGCAATGTGTGTAAATGAATATATTGACTATATTATCATAAAGAAAGAAAAATAAGAAACAATCTAAATGTCTAACCATATGGAAATGATTAAATCATGGAAAAATGATTCATCATGAAAAATTACATCATAACTCAGATATTATTCAAGATATTTTAAATAAAAAAGGCAGGTAAGGAAATGGTTTCTAAAGTATGATAGCACTTTTAGAAAATCATATTTATGAAATATGTTTTTAAAATGATGAAATTCTAGAAAGATCTGTACTCACTTCACAGGGATTGCCTCCAGGTGTTGAAACTATAGAAAATGTATATAGTTTCATTTCTGCATATGTGTGTTTCTAAGAAATTTTCTCTAATACAATGCGTTACTTTTGTAATAGGGAGATGGTAATCCCCTAAGATAACATTGCTTAAGTATTGCACCAAATACCCATTACCCGGTTAAACTTTTTTTCTGGTATTATTACCTCGTTTTCCCTAAGAAAACCCAAATAACTCAGTAAACTTCACTTATTTTTGAAAAGACTATCAGTAATTAAGGTCAAACTTTCTTCTAAGAATCTGGGACCTAAAAACCAAGTTGGAAACACTACCAGGACTTTTAAGTCCCGTCTTGACAGGTGACTGCCTTTCTCCACAAGTGTGGCTGCAGGTAGGATCCCTGGGCCACCATTTCCTCCATGACTGTGCATTCCTCCTTGCTACGACTCCACACCTCTGACCCCGTCCCTTCTCCTCCTTTTCTCCTCAATGGCACAGTTATTGTCTCTCAGCTCTGTACTTCCCAGTTCTGGCTTAAGAGTCTCCCGACTTACAAACACATCCCATGAAGCCCTTGTGACTTCTACTCCAATGCCTGCAGTGAGTTCCATCCCCCATCTGTGTACCTGGGGCTGTCATTGTCTCAATCCCTGTCTTTTCACCAGGGGCTGGCAGAGGAAGCAATCCCTTTCCTCACAAGAGAATGGATAACCAAGTTTTAGTCTTCTGGGGACTGGGGCGTGGTGGAGGGGGGTGTATGGGATAGAGAGTTAGCTCTCCTCTAGACTCTGAGAGCATAAGAACACTACAGTATAAGAACACAGACAATTTTTACAGAGAAATAGTAGTAAACCATATAGCAGAATACTAACACTGCAGTTCGGCTTCATTATGGGTTACGCGGGTTGTTACGGTATCGTTGGGGACCCATTACTCTTTTAAATGTGCTCCAATTAATGACTTTCAATTAACTTTGGGAACACAACCTGTCCCTAAGGTTTGGACAATTTGGGTTTTTTTGCTTCTCTTGGCTAAAATAATAAAATGCATTTTTAAACAAAAGAACTCCTTTACAAAATCCACTGTGTTGTCAAAATGGCACTCATCATCAGCAACACTGCCCCACATTTATCACTGGGGTTCTCCGGAATTCCAAATGCTTCTTATGTTTTTTCCCCCCTCAGATTATTTATTTATTTATTTGACAGACAGAGATCACAAGTAGGCAGAGAGGCAGGCAGAGAGAGAGGAGGAAGCAGGCTCCCCGCCGAGCAGAGAGCCTGATGCGGGGCTTGATCCCAGGACCCTGAGACCACGACCCGAGCCGAAGGCAGAAGCTTAACCCACTGAACCACCCAGGCACCCCCCCTAATGCTTCTAATAAGAAACTTGACACTGTTACTGATCCTGGCACCTCGATATCTCAAGAGGCAAAGACAAAGAATGCAACTCTTCTTTCCGTAAGTCGTAGCCCTTCCTCTATTCTGAAGGCTAGAAGCAGAAACGGGAAATCCTGAAGCCACAGGCTCTCAACTGGTAACACTCAGCAGCTTTATTTGCAAATGGAACAACAACAGGTCAAGCGAACATTCCAAAGGCCGGGAGGACTTGGCCAAGAAGCCTCCCCACCCCTCTCTTCTTTACGTAGAGAACATGAGATGTTTGCCAGGGGGCCAGGGGGCATCATAAAATCTCTTACTTACCATTTTATTGAAAGGAGTTGAGGTGCCTGGCACACGGTGACCCACAAGATGTTGGAAGGCGGACAGTGAATGTGCAAGTTAGCTTTGCAGAGTGCACTTCCTTTTTTGAACTGTGTGGTCTGTCCAGCCTTCACACATTGATATGTAAGGTTTATTTGCATGTTATCTCAGGCCTCAGAGCATTTGTATAACCGGCCGTGTTTATCAAGTTATTATACTTTAATAACGTGAGAACAGGTACTTGGGGGAGTTTTGAAGTCTGAAAGATGGCATGGAATTTTTTAAGAAGCACCTGGATATTACATTTTGTGTACATGATTAACCTGTTTTTAAGTTTTTATTTAAGATTTTATTTATTTTTGTGAGAGAGAGAGAATGTGAACACAGTGGGGGAGGTGGGGGCTGGGCAGAGGGAGAAGCGGACTCCTTGCTGAGCAGGGAGCCTGAGGCAGGACTTGATCCCAGGACCCTGAGATCATGACCTGAGCTGAAGGCAGAAGCTTAACCGACTGAGCCCCCAGGTGCCCACAATTAACCTATTTTATATAAAGTCTATATCTGTGAATCTATCTACCTATGAACAAAGGACACAATCTAAAATGTTAACAGTGCTTGACTTAGGTTGACCTTTTATTACAAATAATTTCTTGCTTTGTACCTTGCTGACTTTCTGACTTTTCTATTTTAAGTATATAATACTTGTTAAAAACATAGCTATGATCTTAAAAAGAGCAAAAGGAATATGATAACAATCCCAAATGTATTTAAACTTATCTCACCAATATTTAAATGATGGAGATATCCATAAACTTATCATAGGATGACATTCATTTTATTAAAAATACAAATTACATGTCAATCAAGCTTCATGTATTAGGTTTTTTAGCAATTTTTATTAGCATCACATGTCTCAATATCTCATGTTGATAAACTATATATATTCTTAAAGCATGGTGTTTGATGTCAAATCCCACCAATTATCCGTAATACCTGTCTGAACACATTCTGGTATGAGGATTTATCTCCTTTATTTTGAATACATAGCCTGACATTAAAGTAATTTTGAGGACAGAAGATCATTTTTGTTTCCTCTTGAAAAGGAAAGGCAACTGATCCCTTAATTTTGGGTTGTGAATTTCCAGATCTTCTTGTAAGTACTACTCCCTAGTACAAGGGGCACCAAATATTTTTTCACTTGGTGCTGAGCTAATACAGTACTTCCATGACAATCCAAATCCCATATTAAAAAAGATGTTCCCTATTATTTATTTTTTAAGATGAAAATGTTTTTCAAAATGAAGATGAACTTAGCAATATGGCTAGAATCATTGCCAGGACAAAGCATGAAGACAGAGCCCCTGGCAAGTTCCAGAGGTGGAAAAGAACCTGATACTGCCTTGAAATCTGCAGGTATTTTAAAGAGGACATGGTCAGGAGCTAAGTGGGTAGTCAGGAATCTGAAATTGCAGTCTCTGGCACATAATAAATGCTCAATGAACAAGAGGAGGAAGATCAAGGCAATACAGGTAGAGGAATCGGACGTGCTTTGAGACATAAAACATTTGCCAGCAGAAGGCCTTGAAATGGAGACATTCTTTAGCTTAACCAAAACACCTCGTATCTACTATCTGGTGAAACAGAGTTTTTCCACATCGCAGGTACAGCTTAGGGTCTAAAGCAGTCGTTTTCAATCTGGTTGCACATTAAAATCACCAGTTCCCAGGCTTCACCCAGACCATCAAATCAGAATCTCCGTGTTGGAGACACAGTCAGTCATCAGGATTTTTTAGTTTCCCGGGAAATTCCAAGGTGCAGGCAAGCCTGGTCTCTAGAAGGAGGAACAGATGACTCCGGCCAGCAAGATGGCAAACAGATCACCAGGAGAGCCTCACAGGTAGAAATAATCCTGATGCCCTGACACTGTTTACTAATGAGTTTAACAACATATTTTCACCATGCAGTACATAATAAATACTTATTCGTGGTCATTCTATGATTTTTCTCTCTGTTCCCATAAGTTGGACAAAAATTATACCATGAACAGAAATCTAGCAATTTCCATTAGTGTAGTGACAGGATAAGTCTCTGGTTAAGAGAACTTTGAATTTCAATTTGTTCACTTGAATTCCATTTCAATTTGTGCCTATTTCCAAATGAGACTTAAGGTAATTTTTAGTTGTTACTGACATAAGTTGGGAAGTCTCTCAAAAATATATGTTTAAAACAAATAATTTGACCAAGAAAAAACAGGTAAGGACTCGAGCTCTGAATCCTAATTCATCATCCACCAAGGAGTTTTTACTTTTGCAACCTAATCACTTTACTTAAAAAATATTTCAAATATCACGAATGTGAGTATATTTCCTGTGAAGCCAATTAAGTACATAAGCCCCTGAGCAGAAGGCGAAGCAGGAAATGCAATGAAGATGACGGACAGTATAGAGATACCATCTAAAGAAGATAAAGTTCTATTTTCCTGGTATGGGCGCTGTAATGATTCCTGCTAGTGAAAGGGAGAAGTAGCTCAGAGGATGCAAGTCATTAGAATTCTTTAACTACTTGGGCATGCATTCTCTTTTCCTAAATTCGCACTCCAGAGAACGGGTTTTTGTTCAGCAAGGGTAAAAGGAGTGCCCCCACGTTGGTATTCACCAAAGGTGACCGCTAGGGGGAGACAGTGAGGCCCAAAGATGTGGGATGGGTCACAGAACCCAGCTTCATTTTTCGAAGTCAATTTACAAGAAGATGGAGAGAAATAGCGCTAATAAAAATTTCAGTAACACTACTTATTTTTGTGTTATTTAAAAGCATTGTCAGGGGGCCGCCTGGGTGGCTCAGAAGGTTAAGCCTCTGCCTCTGGCTCAGGTTATGATCTCAGGGTCCTGGGATCCAGCCCCGCATTGGGCTCTCTGCTCAGCAAGGGGCCTGCTTCCCCCCTCTCTCTCTGCCTGCCTCTCTGCCTACTTGTGATGTCTCTCTCTCTGTCAAATAAGTAAATAAAATCTTAAAAAAAAAAAAAAAAAAGCAGTGTCAGGATTGTATCTATCAGGCTCTAAAAGGAGCCTGGTTAAAATGGTTAGCGTAGAGGGTTAGAATGATTTTAAACTCTTACATAATTTCCCCTTTATATCCCAAATGGCTAACATTTTAGAGAAGAAACAAATGATCCCCTCCTTTATGTGCCCAACACCAACATGCCCGAGCAAGACCCCAGAGACAGGAGAACAGAGGGACGTTGAGTCTCACCTCTTCCAGGAAGCCTCCTCTTCAGCGCACTGCCTCTTCTCCCCCTTTTTCTGGACGCCTGCAGACTGCACCACGAACCGAAGCTCCTCACTATGTTTGCCTTTTATGGTCCTCCCATTGTATCGGCTGCATTAAGTTTGGCTTCCTAACTAGATTTGGAACTCTTTCAGTGCGAATTAATTTGCATACTTCCTTCAGTCATCCTAAGATCCTAGAGCAACTTCTATTTCTCTAAATTTTTTTTTTTTTTTTGGCTCCTGGGTTCCTTTCAGAATCTGATAAAAACATTATAGGGTTCTGCACACTAATTCTGCAGGTGTGCGGCCTCCCTTGAAGCCCGTTATTTTTGAGAAGCTGTAGGAAAACTCTTGGCTAAAGTATGATCAAATGCTAGAAGATGGTCACTACGTGACTGCTCACTGATGATGAAATTAAGGCACAGAAGTGTTGAGTGACCCCTCGAGTTTCCAAACTGGGAAAAGGGTGAGCTAAAACTTCATTATTTGGTAAACTTGTCTCTTTCTAGCAGCATGCGTTTGAGCTGCGCCAGCAAAGAACAACTCAAACTCACGGAATAGATTCATAGAAATTCAAGGAAATTCTAGTGTCCCTGTTTAGAGAGATATGGAAAAGCCAAGTGGAAAGTAGCAGGAAGAAAGCAGGATAAGAACAAGCATGTTTAAAAAGGGTGTGCAAGAGGAAATGGGCAGTTCCTTGGTTTGCCTTATTTCTCTTTCACTTTTTGTTTTGAAAACAGAGTGGATTTTTGTTCTTGTACTTTATATTTTTGATGAAAGCAGGCCTTAACCCATTCAGAACATCAGTCCTCTGGAAGAAATAACTTATTTTTTCTTTTAAAGATTTTATTTATTTATTTTAGAGAAAGAGGGAGTGAGCAGGAAGAGAGCCAGAGGGGGAGAGAGAAGGAAAGGGAGAGATTCCCAAGCAGACTGGAGCCTGATGCGGGGCTTGATCCCATGACCCTGAGATCATGACCTGAGCTAAAAGCAAGAGTCAGACTCTTCACTGACTAAGCCACCCAGAAGCCCCTGGAAGAAATAACTTACTAATCAACTTTAGTAAAAAAATGAACTCATCCTCCAACAGAAGGTGAGTTCCCACTGTATTTCAAACAAGATGAGTAAATTGTGTTTAAACTCATGGAGAGCAGGGAACGATTTTCTCTACAAGTTAAACCCAACCTCGGACAAGCATTTACTGATCTCGAAAAGAACTGTTGAGACAGGACAATGGGGAAATAATCTATATTTGATTTAAGGGGTCTTTTATCAAACCAACTAACTTGAAAAGCAAGGAGACAAAGAACAAAGCTTGTGGAATTCTGTGTTATTTATTGATGTACTTATTACTTTCTTTTGCTCTTTTGGCTATAATTTTAATCTTCCTCTGTCTTGGGTTTTGGGGGGCTTGTAAGGCTCTGCAGGGTCTGTTGAATCTTTTCTACTCATGGCTCTTGCTCTTCTCTTTTCATGGCTTCTCACCTGATCAGTCCTCACATGGTCTTCTCAGAGGCAGAATCTAAGTTGTAATCTTTTTGTCTCACTAGGTCTCTAAGTCAAGGATGTTTAACAGATGTCGTCAAAATACACACTCTCATTGGGTTGGTCACTGGGTTTGACAATTCGTTAATAATAGTTTGTACTTTAACGAGTAAAAGACAAGGCCATACATGAGAAATCTACTTCTGCTTTTGTCATTCATCCATTCATTCCCAGTTTCCTTCACAATTGTAAGGTTAGGCCAGGAAGTTTAGAAAATTAACAGATGTGCTTTGGGATTTTACAGACTCAGAGAAGATGACAAAAAGGAAAATGGATCTCTCTGCCATTTCTTGAGTTCTTATTCTTTCCCACTGCCGACTAATTGCAGGTATGAATATACTCATGTTCCTAATTTGTTGTCTGTTTAATTTTAAAATAGGAATATTTCCATTTCAGTACAAGATAAATATTGGTGAAGACTTACATTCTTTTCTTTCTTTTTTTAAATATCTTATTTCACAAATTATGATTTGTCAGGCAAGAAGCCTACCTAAATATAAAGTTATCTATGACCTAATACAAAATTAGCCATTGTGGGTATAACCTAGTGACAATTTTTCTTTTGATCAGAACACAAATGTTCCTATTTTAAATTTTAAATTGGAACTCGATACTACTGCTACTTAGCAATGCTATAAGGAGGATTTAAGATTATCCGTAATGTAGCTATGAAACAATTTTTTTACAACATAATTTGTGAGATGATTCAATGTCATCCCGGCCCTCTTATTTTTAATAAGTTCTAGATTGATAAACTTTAATAAGCTAACGTATGATTAAAAATTATTATTGATCTATAAATGATAGTGGGAAAACTGGATATCCATAATGCAAAAGAATGAAGCTGGAGCCTTATCTTGTACAATATAAAAATTAACTCAAAATGATCCAAGATATAAAAACATAAGAGTTAATAAAACTGTAAGATGCCTAGAAGAACACACAGGGGGAGAAGGTTCATGACAAAATTGACACTGGATCCAATGACTTCTTGGATATGACACCACATGCACAGGAAACAGACGAAAAACTAGGTTAATTAGATTTCATCAACATTAAAAACTTTTGTGCATCAAAGGACACTATCAATAGAGTAAGAAGACAGCCCCAGAACAAAAGAAAATATTTTTAAGTTGTATATATGATAAGGAATTAATACCCAAAGTATATAAAGAATTACTATAACTGAACAACAAAAAACCAACCTGATTAAAAAATAGGCAAAGGATTTGAATAGATATTTCTCCAAAGAAGATATACAAAAGGCCAATAAGTACATGAAAGGATGATCAACATTACTCATCATTAGGGAAATGTAAATCAAAATCACAAAGGGATATCACTTTCATATCTATTAGGGTGGCTATCACTAAAAAACCTAGAAAGTAACAAGTGTTGACCAGGATGTAGAGAAACTGGAACCCGTGCTCATTGCTAATGGGAAATATAAAATGGTACAACTCAACTGTTGTGGAAAACAGTATTATAGTTCCTCAAAAAATTAAATCTAGATTTAACTTATAATCCAGTAATTCCACTTCTGGGTATATATCCCAAAAATGTGAAAGCAGAGATTCAAAGAGGTATTTGTACAGTCGTGTTCATTGCAGCCCAAAGGTAGAAGCAAACCAAGAGTTCAGCAACAGAGAAATGGACAAATAAAATGTGAGAAATATATATATATATAAAATATATATAATGTTATATATATATTATATCCAATATATTTATTATTAGATAAATATTATTATATATTACATATTACATAAAATATATCTAATATAAATATATAATATCTATATTTCATTGCTTTTTAATGCTGAATAACATTCTAAATTTTATATAGGAAAATTCTGATATATGCTGGAAGATATTCATTAAGTGAAACAGATGCAAAAGGACAAATGTTCAATGATTCCACTTATATAAGGAACCTAAAATAGTCAAATTCAGAGATAGAAAGTAGAATAGTGGTTATCAGTCCTGGGGAAGTAGGGAATGATGAGGTATTTTTTACTAGGTGCCGAGTTTCAGTTTGGTATGATGAAAAAATTCTGTGATGGATCATAGTGATGGTTGCACAATATAAGTGTATTTAATGACACTGAACTGTGCACTTGAAAACCGTTAAAATGAGGGCGTGTGGATGGCTCAGACAATTAAGTATCTGCCTTTGGTTTTGGCTCGGGTCATGATCTCAGGGTTGTGGGACCAAGCCCTGTGTTGGGCTCCCTGCTCAGCGGGGAGTCTGCTTGTGATGCTCTCTTCCTCTCCTTCTACTTCTCCCCTGTTTCCTCTTTACAAAAAAATTTTGTTAAATGGCACTTTGTCCCAATAAAAAAACTAACTCCTCTAAAAAAATAAACAACACTGAACCTACTATTTAGAAGAAAGTACTAAGCCATTCTGCCATAAAACATTATTCTAAGTTTTTAGATTTAATCTTTTAGGCTTTTTAAATATCACAAATATTAGAGTCACATTTGGAAAGATTTATATCAATAGCATTGTATAGTAACAATAGTAACAGCTACTGTTTATTGTTTGTCTATAAAGGCCAAAGTCATTAAATGTGTTATCTCAATAAATCAACACAAAAATCCTGTGAAGGGAATATTATCACCCTTGGGCATATCTTAGGGTTTGGGGGTTTAGTAACTTGTCTCTTGTTTAAAAGCCACACCATTCCCTTCTCTTGAATCATTTCACTGCTCTTAGCATGTTAGTGGGTAATGAATATGAGGTGGGGGTAGATGGGTTGGGGGGAGTTGGAGGTGAGTAGAGAGATAGATGTTTGTCCTGTGAATTCGTTATATAAGTGCACTTGTGTGTGACTGAGGAGAGAATACTTTTATTTCTTTTAAAATAAACCTAAGGTGAGCCTAGTTTCTTAGCGACCATTTTGGGTTATTTTCATAAATAACTGTTGGGAAACTAACTCAGGAGTGTTATTGTGGGCTGTTGTATGCAGCAACCCCTTGTGTATACCAGCCAAAGGGCCCTGGGGAGACCGTGGTGTAAAGCCAGGGTAAGGATGCCAACCTGAGAACCTCAAACATTTATTGGTTGCCAGGCATACGATACTATCTACCAGGTGATCAGTAGAATGAATAGGCTACTTGAGTTTTGAGTATAAAAAGGGAAAGCTGTAGCGATCTCTGAAGCTTCTTTTCCCTTTAAACCCAAGAGAATATGAATACACATCCAGCTTCTCTGGGTCCTCTTGATAGTGACTCGAATGTATGGCCTGAGACAGAGGACCGTTTTCCCCACATGTTTCTTTACTTGAGTTTGTGGTGTGCCCTGTTCAGAGAGCATGCGGAGATGGGGATATACTGTGCCCAGTCTGCCATGACTGAGCTACACCTTTCCTTCTCAAGAGTCTGCTTTCTCACAACCACAGGCCAGGTTGAGCCAGGTAAGTCCGGCAGCCTGGAGGTTCTCATCATCCCCAGTTTCTCCTGATTCTTCCTCAGTTTAGGCTTAGAGACATTCTTCTAGGGACTGATTCCTGTTGGGCAGATTCTGGTGTCTCAATGGTGCACCCTGCTGGAAATGCTCTACCAGATATGTCTCTTGGGAAGGGAAGTTGGAGGATCTGGCAGTCCACAGTGAACCTGCACTGTTCCCTCCATTTCTAGTAGAAGGGGCTCTGACCAATCATGAAGCTCACTCTAGTGAGTCTGGTTGAGGCTCAGCTCTTTTCTTGTTTGACATTTGTATTTCAGAAGAGTGCTAGGAATTCTCAGTTTTTACTATGATAAGTCCACTTAGTCCAGGCGCTCTATAGCAGAGACTCTCTCAACAGTGAATTTTTAAAGAGCTGAGTTCAGTATTTGCATGCATGTAACACATCTGAATTCTTTCTGATTCACCCAGACTTCTGGAGGCAGGGAACAGGAATTCTTCTGAGCTCCCAGAGCTACCTTCATATCCTAATGGACCAGGCCGGCACTTCTATGTTTAGAGCTCCAACTCCGTATCGCACCTAGCACATTAAAATGCATTCCTTGTCCAAAAACCTTTTTCTTTGTTGTTTAAAAAAGGACTTGAAAATTATTGGTAAATATTTTGCTTTTAAATTGTTAGCAGCTAAATAATTTGCTGTGATCTTTTGGTAATTATGTGCATTCAAAATTGGTGCAAAGTGAGAAAAATGAACGTTTATTTATAAATGCAGGAAATGTTTATTAACAATAACAATCAACAGAGTTGACATGGTCATACTGTTTATGTTTATTAAACATTTATTAATTTTGATTTTGCATTTTCTCCTTTGTATTTTGAGTCTTTTTTTTTTTTTTAGGGGACGTCTCAGATCTTTTCAAAAGCTCTGAGACCCTAAGTACATCACTATTTAATGGATAAAATCATATAGTCAGTTCCCTTAATCACTTTCTTTTTTTTAAAGATTTTATTTATTTTTTTAAAAAGATTTTATTTATTTATTTATTTATTTGTCAGAGAGAGAGAGAGAGAGAATGCGCACAAGCAGGGAGAGTGGCAGGCAGAGGAGGAGAGAGAAGCAGGCTCCCTGCTGAGCAAGGAGCTGGAAGTGGGATTTGATCCCAGGACTCTGTGATCATGACTTGAGCCAAAGGCAATGGCTTAACCGACTGAGCTACCCAGCCATCCCAATTTTATTTATTTTATGACCGAGAGAGAGAGCAGCAAGCAGAAGAAGAAGCAGGCTCCCTGAGAAGCAGGGAGCCTAATTTGGTGCTCAATCCCAGGACCCTGGGATCATGACCGGAGCTGAAGGCACATGTTTAACCGACTGAGCCATCCAGGCTCCCCACTTAATCACTTTCTTATGTGGGTTGCCTCACCTCATACAATTCATAGACTGGGTGGGTATTAAACTGGACCATATGAAATTGCTGGCTATTTGTTATTTTGTGTTTGTGGTTTTCTGTTTTGTTTTGTTTTGTAAACTATGACTGAATAGAGGCAATTTCACGTGATTTAACCTAATTGTTTTTGGTTACAAATACAATACATTTCTTCTTCTGGAAACATAGAGTTAAACTGAAGAGCTAAGACTAACAAGAGCAGAGTACTATGCATGGAGTAGGAACTCAGTTGGTATTTACTGAATGAATGCATACAGGTACCAATGAACGACCCAACAAGAAGCAATGATGTACACAAGAATGAAATTGTGTGTTATGGGCTTGGGGTAATGAAACTGTGGAACATATTAATCATATAAAGCACTTTGGTAATTGCTTTTAAAGCCAACATTCTCTTCTTAATTTAATTTTGTTTGTTAGCAAGAGACTGGCATTGCCTATGGGAGAAAGCAGTCTTGGCATAGGTCACTGCTGACTGCTCATTCAGGAATAAAAAAATGGAAACATCATAGGAGTTTAAAGAAGAAAAGAAGCATTGTGGATCTGAGAGAGTAGATTTCGGAGGTCAATAGGATGTTCATGTTGTTTTTCATTGGGAGCAAGAACTATCTCCAAGGGCAGGATCCTTAATTAGAAAGTCCTGGTTTTTACTTTTCTTTGATCCCCAGGAAGTCAATAGCTTTATATGTTTTGTTTTGTTTTTTTGTTTGTTTGTTTTTGGCTGGCAATCCTCGAGAAAACAAAGGATTATAAAATCTTAATGATCAATAGGACTTCAAATTTGGGTCCATCCATCCATCTCTTTATTTATCCCCTTACCCTATTGCACCATGATATGCCAGATACTGTCTAGGGGCTGGGAATAGAATGGGGTGTAAGATCTAAGACACATTTCCAAGCTAGAGGGATATTCATATTGTGTAGAATGATGAAATGTCATTTGTCCTGGAAAAGCAGTTGCAAAAGTGCTCAGGAAGCAGAGACAGAGAAGTGATTCCTGGAGATTTTGGAGAAGATTTCACTGATGAGATGTTAGTGGTTCTGGGTCCAGAAAGAAGGTTTTACATGATTAGATTAACCAGAGGCTGAAGAAGAAGGAAAAGAAGGAGGAGGAGGAGGAGAAAAAGGAGGAGGAGAAGAAAAAGAAAAGAAAAAAAAGAATCATGCTCTAGGAAGGATCCACAACAAAGGTTCTGGTTTAATTGGTGTGGATGAACATCTGTTTTGTTTTTCTTTTGGGTCTTTTTAAAGAAGCTAACAGGTAAATCTAGAGAGCATTAGGTTGAGAAACACTGGTGTGGAAGGAGTAGAAACACACAAGGGGAATAAAAGCGAGGGGGTGGGATTGGTTGAGGAAGGAAAGTTGGAGAGTATTCTACTTTAAGTAAATAGTATGTTTAAAAAAAGGTGATGCTTAAGGTTTTCAATCTCATGATGGGGGCAGGGCCAATTTAAATGGGACACTGGGGTCTGGGAGGCAAGATAAGATGGCAGAGGAGTAGCAGACTGAGATGACATCAGGTCACAGGAGTTCAGCTAGATAGTTGTCAAACCATTCTGAACACCTATAGACCCAACAGGAGATCGAAGAGAAGAACAGCAATTCTAGAAACAGAAAATCGAACACTTTCTGAAAGGTAGGACGTGTGGAGAAGTGAATCCAAAGCGATGGGAAGATAGACTGTCGGGGGGAGGGTCCGGCTTCCAGCAAGTGGTGGAGCAATGGAGCACAAAATTTGAACTTTTAGAAGTCTGCTCCACTGAGAGACATTGCTCCAGAGTCTAAGCGGGGGTGGAGCCCTCACGAGAATAGTGCGTTCTCAGGTCCCTGGGGTCACAGAAAGCGGGGGTGTCTGAGTGTGGCAGAGCTCACAGGTATCAGAGTGTGGAAGCCAAATACAGAGACAGAGCTGAGGAGTCAACTCTCACCTCGGGGTTACTTTAAAGCGTGATCCGTGACACAGTCAGGCCACTGTTATTTGAACAGGGACCCCACAAGTAGCAGATCCAGGGAGACTCTACCTTTCACCTCCAAACAGCATGACAGGAATCTGCTGGGTTTGGAGACTCCAACCGGGGCTGTGCGCCAGAGACAGAAATGCTCGGTCACAGGCTGGGTGAGCTCAGAGCGTGGCCAGAGACCAGGGAGATGGGAGCGATAGACCGCTTTTCTCTGAGGGTACACTGAGGAGTGGGGCCCTGAGCTCTCAGCTCATCCAGGCTGGAGATTGGGAGGCTGCCATTTTCATTTCCATCCTCCAAGCGGTAGGGAAAGCGTTCAGGGAACAAAAGCTCCCAAGAACGAACCGGAGCAGATTACTTAGCCTGGCCCCAGGCAAAGGCGGTGCAATTCTATCTCCAGCAAAGACGTTTGAGAATCACTGTAACAGGACCCTCCCACAGAAGACCAGCAAGAACATCTAGCCAAGACCAAGCTCATTGATCAAGGAGAACAGCAGAACTTCAGAGCTAGGGGAAAACAATGCATGGAATTCATGGATTTCTCCCCAAGATCCTTTAGTCTTGCAAAGTTAAATTAAATTAAAAAATTTTTTTTTCTTATCCTATTTTTTTAATTTTTCCTCTTTTAACTTTTTTTAACTAGTTTATCTTAACAACACCTTTCAAAAAAAAAGTTTTTAAACCTTCATTAATATAGTCATGTTTTATCCTACATTGTATTTAACCTTATTTTTTGTATAGATATAGGGTTTATTTTTTCTTTTCTAAAAATTTTTGGGATACAATTTCTTCTAATAGATCAAAATATACCCTAAATCTAGCACAGGGCTTTGTTCTAGTCTCCAGCCTGAGCACATTCTCTCCACTTTTTTTTTCTTTCTTTTTCCAACCAACTTATCAATTCCTTTTTTTTGAATTATTTAATTTTCATCTTTACAGTCATATTCCATCCCTTCATTGTGTTTACCCTTATTTTTGTATATATATAGGTTTTTCTTTCTTTAAAATTTTGGGAGGTGATTTCTTCTAAGACAACAAAATACACCCCAAATTTCCCCTTTTCTTCTCCCCCTGACTTGGGGTCTCTTCTGTCTTGGTTAGTGTACATTTTTCTGGGGTCTTTGCCACCCTTTTAGTATCTTGTTCTTTTGTTCATATATTCTTATCTGGATAAAATGACAAGGTGGAAAAACTCACCACAAAAAAAAAAAAAAAAAAAAAAAGAAAAAGAAAAAGATGCAGTACTAAAGGCTAGGGACCCTGTCAATACGGGCATTGGTAATATGTCAGATCTAGAGTTCAGAATGACAATTCTCAAGGTGCTAGCTGGGCTTGAAAAAGGCATGGAGAAATAAAATCCTTTTCTGGGGAAATAAAAGAACTAAAATCTAACCAAGCTGAAATCAAAAAAGCTATTAATGAGGTGTAATAAAAAATGGAAGCTCTTACTATAGGATAAATGAGGTAGAAGAGAGAATTAGTGATATAGAAGGCCAAATGATGGAGAATAAAGAAGCTGAGCAAAAGAGAGACAAGCAACTACTGGACCATGAGAGGAGAATTCAAGAGATAAGTGATACCATAACATGAAACAATATTAGAATACTTGGGATTCCAGAAGAAGAAGAAAGAGAAAGGGGGCAGAAGGTATACAGGAGTGAATTATAGTAGAGAATTTCCCTAATATGGCAAAGGGAACAAGCATCAAAATCCAGCAGGCACAGAGAACCCCTCTCAAAATCAATAAAAACAGGTCCACACACTGTCATCTAACAGTAAAACTTACAAGTCTTAGTGACAAAGAGAAAATCCTGAAAGCAGCTTGGGACAAGCAGTCTGTAACATACAATGGTAAAAATATTAGATTGGCAGCAGACTTATCCCAGAGACCTGGCAGACCAGAAAGAAATGGCATGATTTTTTCAGAGCACTAAATGAGAAAAATGTGCAGCCAAATATACTATATCCAGCTAGGCTATCATTGAAAATAGAAGGAGAGATAAAAAGCTTCCAGGACAAACAAAAACTAAAAGAATTTGCAAACAGCAAACCACCCCTACAGGAAATATTGAAAGGGGTCCTCTAGGCAAAAAGAGATCCTAAGAGTAGAAGACCAGAAAGGAACAGAGACAATATACAGTAACAGTCACATTACAGGCAATACAATGGCACTAAATTCATATCTCTCAATAGTTACCCTGAATGTAAATGGGCTAAATGCCCCAATCGAAAGACACAGGATATCAGAATGGATAAAAAAACAAAACCCATCAATATGCTGTCTACAAGAAACTCATTTTAGACCCAAAGACACCTTCAGATTTAAAATGAGGGGGTGGATAACAAATTACCATGCTAAAGGACATCAAAAGAAAGCTGAGGGAGGCAGATAAATTAGATTTTAAGCCAAAGACTATAGTAACAGATGAGGAAGGACACTATATCATACTCAAAGGGTGGGTCCAACAAGAAGATCTAACAATTTTAAAAATCTATGCCCTTAACATGGGAGCAGCCAACTACATAAACCAATTAATAACAAAATCAAAGAAACACATTGACAATAATACAGTAATAGTAGGGGACCTTAACACACCCCTCCCTGAAGTGGACAGATCATCCAAGCAAAAGATCAACAAGGAAATAAGGGCCTTAAATGACACACTGGACCAGATGGACATCACAGATATCTTCAGAACATTCCATCCCAAAGCAACAGAATACACATTCTTCTCTAGTGCACATGGAACATTCTCCTGAATAGATCACATCCTGGGTCACAAATCAGGTCTCAACTGGTACCAAAAGACTGGGATCACTCCCTGCGTATTTTCAGACCACAATGCTCTGAAGCTAGAACTCAATTACAAGAGGAAAGTTGGAAAGAACTCAAATACTTGGAGGCTAAAGAGCATCCTACTAAAGAATGAATGGGTCAACCAGGAAATTAAAGAAGAATTGAAAAAATTCATGGAAACAAATGATAATGAAAACACAATGGCTCAAAATTTGTGGGACACAGCAAAGGCAGTCCTGAGAGGAAAGTATATAGCAATACAAGCCTTTCTCAAGAAACAAAAAAGTTCTCAAATACGCAACCTAACCCTATACTTAAAGGAGCTGGAGAAAGAACAGCAAAGAAAGCTTAAACCCAGCAGGAGAAGAGAAATAATAAAGATCAGAGCAGGAATCAATGAAAAAACAACAGTAGAACAAATCAATGAAACTAGGAACTGGTTCTTTGAAAGAATTAATAAGATTGATAAACCCCTGGCTAGACTTATCAAAAAGAAAAGAGAAAGGACCCAAATTAACAAAATCATGAATGAAAAAGGAGAGATCACAACCAACACCAAAGAAATAGAAACAATTATAAGAACATATTATGAGCAACTGTAACCAGCAAATTTGACAATCTGGAAGCAATGAAATGGATGGATTTCTAGAGACATATAAACTACCACAACTGAACCAGGAAGAAATAGAAAACCTGAACAGACCCATAACCAATAAGGAGATCAAAGAAGTCATCCAAAATATCCCAACAAACAAGAGCCCAGGGCCAGATGGCTTCCTAGGGGAATTCTACCAAATATTTAACGAATAATTAACACCTATACTCCTGAAACTGTTCCAAAAAATAGAAATGGAAGGAAAACTTCCAAACTCATTTTATGAGGCCAGCATTACCTTGATCCCCAAACCAGACAAAGACCCCATCAAAAAAGAGATTTATAGACCAATATCCTTGATGAACACAGATGCAAAAATTCTCATCAAAATACTAGCCAATAGGATCCAACAGTACATTAAAAGGATCATTCACCACGACCAACTGGAATTTATTCCTGGGCTGCAAGGTTAGTTCAACATCCACAAATCAATCAATGTGATACAATACATCAATAAAAGAAAGAACAAGAACCATATGATACTCCCAATAGATGCTGAAGAAACATTTGACAAAGTACAGCATCTTTTCTTGATCAAAACTCTTCAAAGTGTAGGGATAGAGGGTACATACCTCAATATCATCAAAGCCACCTATGAAAAACCCACAGCGAATATCATTCTTAATGGGGAAAAACTTAGAGCTTTTCTGCTAGGGTCAGGAGCACAGCAGGGGTGTCCATTATCACCACTGCTACTCAACATAGTACTAGAAGTCCTAGCCTCAGCAATCAGACAACAAAAAGAAATTAAATGCATTGGAATCGGCAAAGAAGAAGTCAAACTATCACTCTTTGCAGATGATATGATACTTTATGTGGAAAAACCAAAAGAATCCACTCTAAAACTGGTAGAACTTGTACAGGAATTCAGTAAAGTGTCAGGATATAAAATCAATGTACAAAAGTCAGTTGCATTTCTATACACCAACAATAAGACAGAAGAAAGAGAAATTAAAGAGTCCATCCCATTTACAATTGCACCCAAAACCATAATATACCTAGGAATAAACCTAACCAAAGAGGCAAAGAATCTGTACTCAGAAAACTATAAAATACTCATGAAAGAAATTGAGGAAGACACAAAGAAATGGAAAAACGTTCCATGCTCATGGATTGGGAGAACAAATATTGTGAAAATGTCTATTCTACCTAAAGCAATCTACGCATTTAATGCAATCCCTATAAAAATACCATCAATTTTTTTCAAAGAGATGGAACAAATAATCCTAAAATTTATATGGAACCAGAAAAGACCTGAAATAGCCAGAGGAATGTTGAAAAAGAAAGCCAAAGTTGGTGGCATCACAATTCCGGACTTCAAGCTCTATTACAAAGCTGTCATCATCAAGACAGTATGGTACTGGCACAAAAACAGACACATAGATCAATGGAACAGAAAAGAGAGCCCAGAAATAGACCCTCAACTCTATGGTCAACTAATCTTCGACAAAGCAGAAAAGAATGTGCAATGGAAAAAAGACAGCCTCTTCAACAAATGGTGTTGGGCAAATTGGACAGCCACATGCAGAAAAATGAAATTGGACTATTTCCTTACACCACACATGAAAATAGACTCAAAATGGATGAAGGACCTCAATGTGAGAAAGGAATCCATCAAAATCCTTGAGGAGAACACAGGCAGCAACCTCTTTGATCTCACCCACAGAAACTTCTTCCTAGAAACACTGCCAAAGGCAAGGAAAGCAAGGGCAAAAATGAACTATTGGAACTTCATCAAGATCAAAAGCTTTTGCATAGCAAAGGAAATAGTAGACAAAACCAAAAGACAACTGACAGAATGGGAGAAGATATTTGCAAATGACATATCCGATAAAGGGCTAGCATCAAAAATCTATAAAGAACGAATCCAACTCTACACCCAAAGAACAAATAATCCAATCAAGAAATGGGCAGAGGACATGAACAGACATTTCTGCAAAGAAGACATCCAAATGGCCAACAGACACATGAAAAAGTGCTCAACATCACTCTGCATGAGGGAAATACAAATCAAAACCACAATGAGATACCACCTCACACTAGTCAGAATGGCTAAAATGAACAAGTCAGGAAACGACAGATGTTGGCAAGTATGCAGAGAAAGGGGAACCCTCCTACACTGTTGGTGGAATGCAAGCTGGTGCAGCCACTCTGGAAAGCAACACGGAGGTTCCTCAAAAAGTTGAAAATAGAGCTACCTTACAACCCAGCAGTTGCGCTACTGAGTATTTACCCTAAGATACAAATGTAGTGATCTGAAGAGGCACATGCACCCGAATGTTTATAGCGGTGATGTCCACAATAGCCAAACTATGGAAAGAACCTTGATGTCCATCAACAGATGAATGGATAAAGAAGATGTGAGATATCTATATCTATATCTATAACTAGATCTAGATCTATCTATATCTATATCTATCTATCTATCTATATCTATATCTATATATATAGATCTATATATATATAAAATACATACATATATACATATATATACATATATGAATATGAATACTATGCAGTCATCAAAAGAAATGAAATCTTGCCATTTGCAATGACATGGGTGGAACTAGAGGGTATTATGCTGAGCGAAATAAGTCAATCAGAGAAAGACAAATATCATATGCTCTCCCTGATATGAGGAATTTGAGAGACAGAGTGTGGGGCTTAGGGGGTAGGGAAGAAAAAAATGAAACAAGATGGGATCGGGAGGGAGAGAAACCATAAGAGACTCTTAATCTCACAAAACAAACTGAGGATTGCAGTGGGGGAGTGGGTTATGGAGAGGGTGGTTGGGTTATGGACATTGGGGAGGGTATGTGCTATGGTGAGTGCTGTGAAGTGTGTAATCCTGATGATTCACAGACTTGTACCCCTGGGGAAAATAATACATTATATGTTAATAAAAATAATTAGTAAAAAAATAAATGGGACACTGGAACTGAACATTTTGCAGAAAATGGGGTGTCTGGAAGAGATTTCTTGAGAGAAAGATTCTGCAAGAAAGAGTTCATCAAGGAGCTGGTGGACCATCCTGAATCAGGTGTGAAAAGTCAGCCAGAAGATACTAGTATCCTTAAAACTACTATGTATATCGGTGGAGGGAACTTGATCTTCTTTATCCATGAAATACAAAATGTGGAAACTGAAACAAGAAATTTACATAAAAAACTGGTGCAAAATGAATGAAAACAACAGGACCCCACAAGAAACAAATTAACCCTAAGAATACTCAGAGTAATAGGATTCTCACCAGAGCAATTTTCAGTGAGGATTAAACCTGTAATAAGAAATTACTAAGTACACAGAAAAAAAAATGCCATGAGAATGAGTTTGTAGACTTAATAGACAAAACAATTGCAGTGCAAAACTATATATTCTGGAAAATTTAAGAGAGACTCTCAAATGAATGTGTTTAATATCCTCAAAAGGATAAAAGTAAGAAAATAATATAGTATGCTAGGATTAATTAAAAATAGATTAAGATTTTGAACATAAGATTTGATACCATAAAGCTCTTAGAAGAAAACATAGGTAGTAAACTCCTTGACCCAGGTCTTAGCAATGACTTTTTGAATCTGACACCAGAAACAAAAGCAAAAAAAGCAAAACTAAACAAGTGGGACTAAATTAAATTTGAAATGTTCTGGACAGCAAAGGAAATCATCAACAAAATGAAAAGGAACCTACCGAATGGGACAAATATTTTCAATCCATATATCTGATAAGCAGCTAATATGCAAAATATATAAAGAACTCATACAACTCAATAGCAAAAAATTTTTTTGATTAAAGAATGGGCAGAAGATCTGAATAGACATTTCTCCAAAAAAGGCATACAGATGGCCAGTAGGTACATGAAAAATGCTCAACATCACTAATCATCAGAGAAATGCAGATCACAACCACAACGAGCTATCATCATGTCACACCTGTTAGAATGGTCAGTATCAAAAAACCAAGAAATAACAAGTGCTAGTGAAACCATGTGCACTATTGGTGGGAATATAAATTGGTGCAGTCGCTATGGAAAACATTTTGGAGGTTCCTAAAAAAATAAAAAATAGAACTACTGTATGATTCTCCAATTCCACTCCTGGGCATTTAGTTGAAGAAAATGAAAACACTAGCTCAAAAAGATATATACACCCCTATCCTATAATTACTGCAACATTTTTTACAATAGCCAAGGTATGGAAGACACCTAAGGGTCCATCAGTGGATAAATGGATAAAGAAACTGTGGTGTATATACAAAATGAAATATTCAGCCACAAAAAAGAATGACATATATGGACCTTGAGGTCATCGTGGTAAATGAAATAAATCATACAGAGAAAGAGAAATACTATATAATCTCTCTTATATGTGGAATCTTAAAGGTCAGAAAAACAAACAAAACACAAAACTCATATAGATACTGAGAATAGATTGGTGGTTGTGAGAGGTGAGGATGGGGTGGGAGAAATGGGTGAACCATCTTTGTTTTATTTTTGTTATTTTGTTATTTATTTTTTTGTTTTATGTTGTATTTTTTGTTTAGTTTTGTTTTCTTTTAAATAAATTAAATAGATAATAATAAACAAATGATGACGAAAGATCCTTACAATTTATTGTAAGTGATAAAAGCCAGACATGGATCAACATATATAATTTACTACCATTGGGTAAAGAACAAAAATGGGGAAGGAAGGATATCTCTATCTCTCTATGTCTCTCTATCTAAATATATGTGTTTTTTTCTTATTTGCTTGCATATAAAAAAGATGTAGAAATAGGCATCAATGATAATAATACCAAATAGTTTTGAATGCTTTCTCCAAATTCAAGTCCTTTGTTAGTCTTTTACATGTGTTATCTTACGGCGAGTCCAAGGGTCCCAAGCACCTTCTGTCTAGTTTTTGTTTTTAATTGAAGCAAACATAAAAATCATGTTTTAGGTAATTGGCCCTGCTACTGTGGCCATATCTACTTAGAATAAAAATCAGAGCCTTGGCAAATGTCCACTATATATAGAACAGATATAAGGAAGTCCTGGAGTTTATGCTATCATTAGAAACTCATTCTGCTTTAGGAACACTATGTATTAGATAATGGAGTAATGCTCTATTGATCCAATCAGATTCTGTAGCAGATAGCATTCCCTTGGAAATAGACTCTGAGAACCTGAGTTTGTATGCAGCATATTTATTAGTGTGTGTTCTTGGGGAAAAAAAAATCTATGAGGAGTGTGGAAAGCAAAATTAGGTATAAGGGGAAATTCAATTGTGATGCTCTTGCAACAGAGGGTTCAGCAAATCACATGGGGAGCTCTGAAACTGGATGGCACTTCTGAGTTGTCCTCATTGAGGCAAGAGGGCTGGCCCATCAAATGCCAACCACACTGACCAGTTAGCAGATAATGAGCCTCCCTCAGGCTGGGAGCATAACCTTGGGTGTGGCTGGTTCCTTGTCGCAGGGTGGTTTCTGAAGAGAACTGAAATGGTGTGTGAAATGTCAACAGGTGACACTCCTAGGAGGTGGAGGGATGGGTGCTTGATCCTGAAGGGAGATCTGGGCCGTACACCATGACATCCCCTTTAGTCTTAGGGAATTGTGAATGCAGGAGGCACTGAGAAAAGATACAAGTGGTAGAAGCAGAGGGGATAAAGGAAGTGATAAACTGAGTCACAATAGTGTTAGTGTCATTACAATGTTAACAACAAGGTAATTAGGTTGCTACAATAGTTTCTGGACATCTTGAGAGACTTTTGTATCTTTAACAATGATAAATGATAGATCTTCATAAACAGCCATCGAAATCGTGGTGACAGCTGGATTATCCCTGTTTCCTGCAATCTGAAAAAGTGAACCCAAAAGACATAGGTCTTATTCAAGGGTATTTATAAGAATATGTGAAGAAAACCTTCTCTGGAAAATATAAAAAAATTTAGAGAGATTAGGAATTTTGCTTACTTGCTTAAAAAAATTACTGTTGACCCTTGAACAATGTGGGGGTGAGGAGCACTGACCCCTGCAGAGTTGAAAATCTGTGTAGAACTTTCTATTTCCCCCAAATTAGCCTCTCCCTGATAGCCTCCTCTTGCCTAGAAGCCTTACTGATAATATAGTTGATTAACACATATTTTGTATGTTATATGTGTTATATAGTATATTCTTATAAAAAAGTAAGCTAGAGAAAAGAAAATGTTATTAAAAAAATCCTAAGGAAGAGAAACTACATTTACAATATTGTAGTGTAAAAAATCCACATCGAAGTAGATTTCGAACCATGCAGTTCAAACTCATGTTGTTCAGGGATCAATCATTACAATTAAAAAAATTTTTTTTCATAGTTCTGTTTAAATGCAGAGGTAGAAGATGTAAAATTGCATGCTCAGTGACATATAAAGTCTGATTTGTCCATTTTCATTATTCACTCAATTTTTATCTTCTGTTTACCTGGATAATCTAGAATGTTTTCACAAATTAATTCAAGGCTAATTTTCAAATTAAATACCCTCAAAAAGCAGTTTTGTTGCTAATAATATATCATAAGTTGTTCTCACCTTAAGTTACTCGTTTACTGGTTTCACAGGCAATCCCCGAAAATGTGATGGGGCAGGAACACAGACATTGTCCATCCAGCAGAATCACTGTACCTCCATTTTTGCACGGGTCACATTTTCCCACATTGAATTCCTTGATGTAATCGTCAATGGCACGTTCCAAATTTTGTTTCTTTAGATGTGCATCTTTTATGCGTACTGGAACCA
The DNA here is from genome assembly GCF_963455335.1 of Martes martes. Lineage (NCBI taxonomy): Eukaryota > Metazoa > Chordata > Mammalia > Carnivora > Mustelidae > Martes > Martes martes. The sequence continues at coordinate 135,082,725 of NC_137892.1, read as the reverse complement.
GATTATGTATAGGAGATAGCTACAAGAAGGCAAACCATTTGATTTTAGAGTTTTTTCTACTGATGGGGCTTGTGCAATACCATTCACTGAATTAGTTTTTTATCAACTCGTTAATTCAACAGAGGCTTATTTAATGATTGGTATTGGAAGATATCATGTTAGTCATAGTAGTGACCAAAACTAGGCTTAACCTCTGTGATCATGGAGATCACATCATGGAGGTAAGAAGACTGATAGTAATATAATCATACAGACTGGGGCACCTGGGTGGCTCAGATGGTTGAGCCTCTGACTCTTGGTTTGGGCTCTGGTAGGGCTCTGTGCTCTATGGGAAGTCTGCTTGAGATTCTCTCTCTCCCTCTGCCCCTCCCCCATCTCTCTTTCTCTAAAATAAATAAATGAATCTTAAAAAAAAAAAAAAAAGACTTTAGTAGTGACCAAAACTAGGCATGATCTCTATGATCATGGGGATCACACTGTGGAAATGAGAAGACTGATGTTAAACCAATCATACAGACTTAAACTTAAAACTTAAAATGGAAGCTATGGTAGGTGCTATATGGGATGGGTACAGGTGTTTTAAAAATGCACAACCATGGATTTAAATGTTTCACAAGAGCATGTATTGATGCTATTTGTGAATTGTTTTTGCTGTCTTTTCTGCTCCTCTTCTGTTCTACTAGGTAGCCAAGGGCTTGGTATCTCTTGTGACATGGAGGGTTTGGGTGTAAGACCAAGAACAGAAAAGCTCCTAAAGGTAAATTCTTTACTGTCCCTACCTTTCCCCCCACCCCCCACCCAAAAGCCTGAACTCATTGAAAAATTTTTGTAGGGAGAATATTTCAATGTCAAATTTAATTAGACTTAAAGAAAATGAAGTAAAATGATTTATTCTGCACACTTAAATTCCTGGAGTAAGATACACAGTTGTTACAACTGATGCAGGGAAGCTTGGAAAGGCTTCCCTGAGAAAATGACCCTTAAGCTGAGATTTGAGAGTTTGAGGGTGCTGGGCCAGAAAGAAGAACATTCCAGTCATACAGAAGTTCTATGGGGGAGACCATAACATATATTGAAAGTGTGTATCATATGTCTACGTAGGCAAATTCAATTGCATGACTCTAAAGAGCTATTTGAGTAAATAAATCATTGGGAATTGAGGCCCTTGCATGGCATAACACTTTGGAATGGAAGGCCACAAAATTTAAAAGAAATTGGAATCCAAAGACTCAAGAAAGAGGAGATAAAAAAAAATACCAGAAATTCCTGTATAAGAGTAATGATGGATTAAACAATGTCAACTGATATTTTTTTTCCTCTGAGGACAATGACGAAAGCTGAACAAATAAGCCAAAAGTAAAAATCTGCTCGATCACCCTGGAGAACTAATGAGACTACTTATTGGACTAAGATCTGGGAGGAGGTGGAAATGCAGTGAGGTGAGCCTAGTGTTTTTGAGCCACAGTCCCTTTGACACATTTCCTAATTTGGGAATAGGCAGCCGAGGGGCTGATGTAAAGTAGCACAAATTACTGGGCTGGGGAAAGAAGGTTGGTATTCAGGAACAGCAAAGGAAAATAAGACATGCTTTGTTGGGACCCAAAGGACTACAGCCCTAGAAGTAAGAAGGAATTAGAAGTGGGGTAGCTCTGGCAAATACTGCAGTGTGATTTGCATTAGAATAAACTTGAGGGCACCTGGGTGGCTTATTTGGTTAAGCATCTGACTCTTGAATTTGGCTCAGGTCTTGATCTCAGGGTTGTGAGTTCAAGCCCCTCATTGGGCTCCATGCTGAGTGTGGAGTCTACTCAAAAAATAAAAATAAAAAAAAAACCCCACAATAATCTTGAAACATTGTAACCCCAGAAACAAACAAATAAAATAATCTCAGGCCTCAAGCTATTCATAGAACAATTTTTAAAGTATAATATCTAGCCCCTAATAAAAATAACTAGGTACACAAGGAAACAATGCAACGTGAAAGAGAACCAGTAAGAAAACCAGAAACTAGAGGTAGAGCTGAGAGGATGCCATGGTTAAGTGACCAGAATTTTACATGAGCAGAGGGAGTAAAAGAAAAGATCAACAATTTTAGCAGGAAACTGGAAATTATTTTTTAAAACAGAGGATTTGAAAAAAAATAGAACTATTATAAGTTGATATTATAATATTCCAGTTAGTGGACTGGTTATATAGCAACTGTGATACAAATGAAGCAAAGTTAAGGAACAGGAATATAGCTCAGAAGAAAATATTGACAGTGAAGCATAAAGAGATAAAAGACAAGGAAATACAGAAAGAGGAAACATAAAAGACAAGAGTGAGAAAGTGAAAGACCCACATAGTTTGAGTCCCAGAAGGAGAAACTATTTAAGAAGCAATATTTGAAGAGCTAATGGCTGAGAATGAAACAAGCCTGTGAAAGACAACAAGGTACCCCAGGAATGAGAAACAAGGTGACAATTTTTTTCTTTTCACACCTAGGCATATCAGAGTAAGATTGCTAAACAAAACAAAACAAAACAAAACAAAACAATAAAAACCACACCAAAACCCCAAAACCAAAACCCAAAAAACTCAAAGGCAATAGAGTACATATTAAAATCATCTTTTTTTCTTAAGATTTTATTTTTAAATCATCTCTCGACCCAACATGGGGTTCAAACCCACAACTGAAATCAAGTGCGCATGCTCTACTGACTGAGCCAGCCAGGGGCCCCAAATCTTTGAATCATCTGAGTAAAAAAGCCATAGTACTTTGAAAGTAGACTGATATCTGATTGTAACAGATAAGATCAATAATACAAATTGTTCTAGGACAATGAGATATTCATAAGAGATTTTTTAAAAGATGACCTTGAAACTTCTATCACACACACACACACACACACAACTAGATTGACTGTAGAAACAAAAGTAAAAACAAAACAATAAGACTTCTGGAAGATAGTATATAGAAGAGTATCTTCAAGACCTTGAAGTAAAGAAAGATTTAAATAGGACACAACAGCATTAACTATAGTGGAAAGAAATACACAAAATCTACACTATAATTCCTGACATACTGAGAAGGACACAGCATCACTTCTGTGGTATTCTCACCAAAATGCATAACCTTAATCTTCTCTAAGCCTAAATTGAGAGACCTTTGACATAACAGGTGACCAAAACTCATCAAAACATGTCAAGTCAAAAAAAATGTCAAGGTCATGAAAGATAAGAAAAGTCTGAGAAAATGTCCCAGGATGGAGGGAACTAAGGGGGCATGACAACTGATTGCAATGTAGGATTTTGATTGGATCTTACCAAAAGAAAAAAGATATTAGGGGAAAGACTGGTGAAATTTAAATAAGGTTAGACAGTGTTACTTTTCTAATTTGATCAACTGTACGATGGTTATGTAAGTTGTTAACATTCAGGGCTTCTGGTTTATAGGGTGTACATGAACTCTGTGCTATTTTTGTAGTTTTACGGTCTGTAGTATTTATGCAATTTTACAGTAAATCTAAAATTATTTCAAAATAAAAAGTACACAAAAGAATATCTGTTATAAAAATGTATCATAAAGGGTCAAAGTCCTCAAGTGAAAGAAAACATTTATTATACTTTTAAGTGAGAATAGATTCATTCCGAAATATACCAAGAACTTCCACAGTCCACATAAATGTTTACCAGCACACTCTGTTTTATGAGTTAGTATATAGGATTTAGACTTCAACAATGTCCTATTTAATTGGAAGAAAGTAGCCTCTTAACAACATTTCCACATTGGCATGAACAACATAAGCATGTGGCAGAGTTATTTTGGTTTTTAGGAAAAGAAATTCATCTTGTTTTACCCTTCAAAGGAAAGTCAAGGCCAGATAATCTAAGATACAGGAATAGAGGGTCATGGAGAAACTACATGTGGATGAAATGCATGAGCAGTGTTCCAAAAGATAAAAACGAAGGTCATGCAGTGATCACAGTCTGGGAGGAGCCTCAAACCCTGCAGGCAAAAGTCCCACAAGAAGACAAGGAACAATTAAAATGTACTTTGGGGGCACCTGGGTGGCTCAGTGGGTTAAGCCTCTGCCTTCAGCTCAGGTCATGATCTCAGGGTCCTGGGATAGAGCCCCGTATCGGGCTCTCTGCTCAGTGGGGAGCCTGCCTCCCTCTCTCTCTCTTTCTGCCTGCCTCTCTGCCTACTTGTGATCTCTGTCAAATAAATAAATAAAGTCTTAACAACAACAAAAAAATAAAATGTACTTTGGGAAGTGTTCCTGAAGAGCCACATCTTTTTCTGATGAACTTTAGCTCTCTACTAATTAAGAAAACAGTTCTAATTTTTCTCCTATCCTAGTTAACTCTGTCTACCATTTGTAGATACTTTCAGTGGAGGTAATCTGTCACAAAACTTGCCAACATACAAATTAATGGAAATATAATTTAATATGAAGTACGTTGAATTTTCTCACAGGCTTCCAAACTAATTAAACTTTGTGCCAAATGTAGTTTGTTGATAGAGGAGTGTTATTTCCATCCCTATACAAGAGAGTTCGCAATGATTTTCGCTACATCTTTATAACTGTAATGGCGACAGCTCAGAGCACTTGTACTACAGCCCTTTAAAATAGTTAACTCTCTTTGACATCCAGTGAATCACTGCTAAGAGTTGCACAATATAACAAGAGTGTCAGGTAAATAGTTCATTATGCCTCAAGTTGCTCCAGAAAGAGCTTAATGTAGCTTGACATGCGAGTGAACTGGAAGGGTAAATTTGGTTGAAGGAAATGAGAGAGGGAGAATGGAGGATGGAAAAGGCAAGATGAGGGCAAAAGCAACACAAAATTCATGTCAGGAGGACCCACCCATTGGCATGAGCTGGGTCATAAATTTGGGTAATTTTCTAGGGCATTGAGTAAGACAACTGAATGTAATAGTTACATGTATATAAGAAATATTTACACGATTCCCAAGAGAAACAAAATGATCCTTAACACTGAGATTAAAGAATAGTATCTCCCATGAGTTCTCATAAAGGAGATGGTGGTATTATTTAACATCCCTTTAGTAAATAAAGTAGTGGGTTATGTAACTTTGGTTTTTATAATTCCAAGACAGGGCTTTACAGGAAGCCAACTTGCTATTCACTAGCTGTACTGATCTCTGCTGCTTTGCTCTAGAGGAAATAATACACTTTAGATCTCTCTGGCCATCATTAATAAAGGTAATTTCCTCAGCTGACTTTTTTTTTTTAAAGATTTTACTTATTTATTTGACAGACAGAGATCACAAGTAGGCAGAGAGGCAGGCAGAGAGAGGGAGGGGGAAGCAGGCTCCCTGCTGAGCAGAGAGCCCGATGTGGGGCTCGATCGCAGGACCCTGGGATCATGACCTGAGCTGAAGGCAGAGGCTTTAACCCACTGAGCCACCCAGGCGCCCCCCTCAGCTGACATTTTTATAACTAATCTGTAGTAGGGAGCTTAAGAAGAAACCCAGTTCAGGGGCACCTGGGTGGCTCAGTGGGTTAAAGCCTCTGCCTTCGGATCAGGTCATGATCCCAGGGTTCTGGGATGGAGCCCCACATCGGGCTCTCTGCTCAGTAGGGAGCCTGCTTCCCCCTCTCTCTCTGCCTGCCTCTCTGCCTACTTGTGATCTTTGTCTCTCAAATAAATAAAATCTTTAAAAGAAGGAGAAGGAGAAGAGGAAGAAGAAACCAAGTTCAGCTGTTCAGCTATCTGTTGAGCTAAAAGAAATATTGTGTTAACATTCAGGCAAGCTGGAAACTGAATTTATATACTTCCAAGAAAGTTGAAGTTCTGACAAAAGTTAACACTGAAGGCAAGGCCCTATCGCTACATGAAGAAGGGTGGAAGAAAAATTCTCGGGCTGGGTTAACACATTCCTCAAAGAAGTGGTTTAGCATCTGCTGAAGCATATAGGTGAAGTGAAAATCAAAGTGACAGGTACTACTTAGTAGAGCATGGCCTTAATTACTTTACTTTTTTATTTTAGTTTTTTCATAGTTACTTTAGCATGGAAAAATATATTATGTTATGATATGTTATGTTATGTTGTGTTATGTTGTATATAACTGTTTTACTTAGAAAACCTCTGTAAAATTCTTTAGAGTAATATAACTTCCTAGTGTTTTCTCCAAGATGAGCTGTTTGTAACATAAATACCTAGATAATTGATTTAATTGGATCAGAGGATCAAACATAAACCAGGTAAGAGCTTAGGGTAGGTGGGGAGAGGTTTCACCAATTCTTTAAATAATTAAATAGAAGGGGCAACTACATTAAAATTAAGATCATCCCTGGTGTTTGAACATGTCATCCATAGACAAGAGAATGCTTCAACTTAACAAAGAATTAATTAGTGATTACAGATTGTTTAATTACCCCTTGAAATAGCTTCTAAACCAGAAAAACATTTCTACTGGATTTATAAAATCAAAATAATTTGCCATCTATTTTAAGGTCAAACCAGACTATATATCATATCTCTTTAGGAATTTAAAAGCCGCACAAAGTCAATTAAACACATAGCATTTTACTATTTTCTGCACTTCATCTATAAGAAGATACATTTTTAAAATAGTTTCTCGGTGGCTTACTATAGCTATCATTTTCTTATGTAGAACATTCATATAAAAAGTTCAGGCTTCCAGTATATGAAGAAAGAAACTTAAACAGGTAGTTTAGATGGAATCTAAAAATCTGGAGATCAATATTTGCCTTCACAATAAGATAGACTATATTTTGCATTCAGCCAGTGGGACTGTCCAAACAGAGTTGATGAAGGTCTTTGAATAGTTGAAGCAAATCTAGTAGTGAATCTTCAGCAGATGCTTTATTTACTTGAGATTTTTTAAAAATTGGCTCTAGACTATGACAGATGATGATTAAGGCCTTCTCAGAGAACAATCTTGGATCCCTACAAAGACAGCTGAACTTCCTTTGTAAGGATGAGAAGACAAGGCAGTTTAAGTGTCCATGTGGGTGTAAACATCTTTCTAAATGAATTCTTTGTTTTCCATTTAATGTTTTCTGACATAGATTTATTTTTCTTGAGTTCAAAATAACAAATTTAAATGTGACTTAAACATAATAAAATAAAAGGGTCTCTTCTGACTTTAACTTTATATATAGACATGCTATTTTGGCCAACTTTTTCTTCCTGTTTGTCCTCCTTTTGGGGCAAAGTATTTGAAGTTTCATTGATATGTTAGCACATCTATGAATGCCTAGATTTCTACGACTTAAGCGAAAAGTAGATGATAATTTTCCAGTTCTGAGTTCTCCCTCTACCTAAATGTAATAATTTTGGAAGCTTCATTCACTCTTTAAAGACATTAAAATGGGATGAAGGAACAAAAATTTCCAGTAACTAGTCCTATAAAAATGCCAACATGACTGTAACTGAAGTTAATCAAACTAAAGTCGAGGATCATCAAAGATAAATCTGACCTTAGAGAAAATTGTGAAACCTGCAGGGAAAATTGAAAGCTCTAAGAGGAAGCAGGGAAACAAATAAGGGATTAAAGAAAACACATACCTTTTTTAGTAAGTTTGGAGAGAGAGTGATGGGGCTAAATGAGACTAGCATTTATATTTTTACAATTACAATGCAGTTTGGTTCCCCAAGAAATAAGGACTAGTGGGTTTATAATCAGAAGGCTATAATCAAGATACAAAAAGAAAGAAATTCTGGATCCTAAAAACTGCTCACCCTTGGTCTTATTTTCTGAGACCTTATGAACTTCCCTTTCGTGAAGACCCTTCATGATTCTCTTGTGTTGGAAGTGGTGCAATGAAGCCCCCTAAAAGCAAGGGATAACCAGGGGCGGATGGATGGGAACTAATAATTCTTGAACACCTATTTTGTGCCAGTCTGTGCCAGGAGATCTACGCAAGCAATGCCACTAAATCCTCAAAACAAACATGAAGCCCTGGAGGGTTTAGTGTTGCAGAGGTCAGAGAGGTTTACATGTTTAGAAGGCAGACACCCAAACTCAGCCTGGATTGGTGTGATGCCTGGGGTCACACCTCTCCTCTCTGTCCTGCTTCTTTCCGGGGATGAGATAGGAGTATGTTGGAATGCTCACATCTCTTTCAGATAAAGTTAACTGTTAATCTGAACCCACAGTTACATTTAATAAGAATATATAAAAGTCTTCTATTTGAAAATAAACATTCCTTACTTTTTGGTTTACAAGCACTGGAGCATCATTTAAGGAAGTGGCCCAATTTACAAAGTCAGTTACATCAACCGTCTTGGCTCCTTTGAGAAGCTTCTCTTTCAGTTCATATGCGTATTTCGGGGTTCCTCCTCTTATGAGTGAAATAACATTATCGATGATTCCATCACTGCTGATGTTTACTGAGAAGAGAAAGAGGATATAAGTGAAGCATTTACAGCCCTGCGACATTTGATTATCATTTACTGAACTCTTTCATAAAGTATCGTCTAGTATATTTATTGAATTTTATTTATGTAATTTTTTTTACCCCAGATCTCTAGCAATTTTTATGAGTAGCCAATGGTAGACTTCAATTGTCTTTAAAAAATAAAAACAGTATGACAGTTGAGATACATTGATGATTCCAAGGTCATCACTTATGCACATACACACATAGGAAGTACACATGACTTTGGGCTACACTATACATTTTTTGTTTCAGACTTACCTTCATAATTAGATTTTATATAGGTTTGTTTTAAACTACTTTAAAATTATGAAAAATCAAAGAGTGTAAAAAAGAATCAGGTGGAAAGAAAAATTTCTTTCTATCTCGCATTCCTACCTATCTCTCTCCTTCAGTCTCGATCTCCAGACTAAGCCATTTTCAACAAAATTTGTGAACCTTACAGAGTTGTAAATTTTTCAAACTGGAAAGGAATTTAAAGATTTTTAATTATACTTCCTCATTTTTATAAATGAGAAAACAGACCAGACAGGTGGAGTGACTAGCTCAAGACTAGCTTAAGGGCCAAATATTGAAATTAGGACATTTGATGGCAAGTTTAGTTTTCTTTGCATTTCATCGATGGTTTCCAATAACGGCCACATGTTAGTGGTTGGTATGTTTTAAAGTATCAGGCTTTCTTCTCTCTGACTCCCCACTATCATCTGATTCTTTAAAGGTGAGCCTCAACCCTTTGTATGTCTGAAAATGCTCTCAAATTAGATTAAAGATTGAGAACTCCAGCACTACCTCATGCTTGTAAATCTGCTAAATATTAACAACACAAGCAACATTTATACCAAAGATATTTATATTTTTAAAAGGTTATGCACTGATTGAATGTTAAGGATGGGTTGAGATTGCCCCTCAGTTTTATTGAACTATACTGACACACTGTAAAATTTAAGGTGTACAGCATAATGACTTGATATATATATATATATATATATATATATATGATTACCACAATACGATTAGTTAACATGCATCACCTTATAGAGTTTACAAGAAATTTGTTTTTTCCTGGAATGAAAACTTTTAGTATCTGCACGCTTAGCGACTTTCAAACATATCACATGGTACTATTAACTCGAGCCATCGTGTTGTACATTACATCCCCAGGATTTATTTACCTCATAACTGGAAGTTTGTACCTTTTGACTGATTGGATGAAGGTGGATTGAGTCAGGGGGTAGGCTGAGTTAGGGGAATGGTTTTGGTCTTCTCCTTTCTTAAAGGTCACACAGGTCCTGCCACTAGCCCATTCGAAGCTTTGTTAAAATAAGGGGGAAGAAAGGAGATCTTTCCTGGAGACATTTTCCTACCATTGGCCCTCTACCATTGTCATGATAAATATGCATATCTACAGTGACCACCAAGTAAAGGCCTTTCCCAGAGCTGCACACCGTGTGACCTGCACAATGCAATGAATACATGTCCGTGGGTTGCTTGTGTTTATAATGGTTTGGAAACTACTGTAAAGATAAAATAATTTTGAAGCACTTTAACTTTTTTTAAACAAAGTGTATAGACAAAAAGGAGAGTTTACAGTGAAAGCACAGTGCTCACGGACAATCTCATTGACAAAAAAAAACAAACAAACCTCCTTTTTTTTTTAAAGTAGTGATTTAGGTCATACTTACCAGTATTACCTTTACCCGTCTTTACACAACCATTTTTATTAAAATTCCCGTCGAGTTCAACTCCAGCTTTCAGAGAAAAACCCAGATCAAACCCGAGGCATCTCTGTACATCCCTTAGTTCAACACCTGTTTAATATGTTTAGTTGAAAATTATTAAATAATATCTATCAACACCACAAATAAATTCTGATTTTGCTATTTTGTAAGAAATATAATAACTGGGATTCCTAGACATTACTGAGCTCAAATTTCAGGTCATATCTGCCCTACGTTGTTCTCATATTAGAATCTAGTGGTCTCCTTTTGAATTTTCTTGTCAACTTACTAACGGAAGACATATAAATTTACTCCTTGTCAGAAGAGGGCAGTTATAGTAAAGTCTTTTACCTCTAAAATCATGGAATGGAGACATTGACATCTAACATACATTGAATGCTTATCATATACACAACATCATTCTTAGCATTTCGTATGCATCAATTAGTTTAATCCTCACGCTGGCCTTTTGAAGAAGGTTCTATTATGGTCCTCATCTTACTGATGAGGATATGGAATGGCAGAGCAGGTAAGTAATCTGCTGGTGGAATTCAGTAATTAGCAAAGTTAGTATTTCAACCAGAGTTGTCTGGTAGTTAAGCACTTCTCTGTATTGACTTCATAATTGGGTTGTGGGAGGCATCAATATCCCATGATCATCTTTAGAAGACTGTTCATTATTAAGGTGGCTAGTTTATTGCTTTGAGCAGGTGGCTTATCGAGATGACAATTTTATTTTGGTCCTATGAATGCTACTTAGTAGATATCAGTCTTGGAAGCTGACTCACTGTGGTATGTGGATGCCACAGTTCCTAGGAAGAAAAATCCTAATACTTAATTGAAGTATATAATTTATTATCTATTTAAAAGAGAGAATAATTATTTTGTTTTAAACTGCCTCAGTTCACTGACCATGTTGGTTTTTGCTCTTATTTATCATTTCAGATCATACACACACACACACATGCCAAAATGCTTTATGAAAAAGGAAAGGGAGAAGTTAAGTTAAACCTAGGGTTTCATGGTTAAATTTAGAACTTGGGATCGGGGAACATTCAGGAATTCATTTATTCAACAAATATTTTTTGTGTATCCACAACTAGTGAGAACTTGAGAAATGTCAGGTGGCTTTCCTCATGAGAAAGGGAGAGGGTGGATAAAAATGGAAGACCATCCTAGAAATCCAGAATACTAAATTTCCAACTGTAACCTAAGAGACATAAAGACTTTGATTCTGAAGACGGGGATGAAAAAACCTAAGTGATCCCAACAAGCTTAGATTCTCTCCCTCTGCTGTGGAGCATGAAAAATGTTCCGACAGGGTCTGGACATCCCAAATCTAGGTGTAGGACATGGCTTGGTTCTCAGGTATTTCCAATGAAGAAGTAAGAAAGATGATTTTCCTCTCAAAGGTACCAGAACCAACCTAATGATCCTTGTCTACTAAGGCCAGATGCTAAGTAAATTTAAGTTGCTAGGTCTGAGTTATCCAAGATTAAAGATTTCAGCCCATGAAGCTTTTTCACCAAAGCAACTCTTAGCTTGAAGTATTCCTTGTGTTTTGATCATCCTTGCTGAGCCTTTCCCTTCTGATTTTCAAGTTACTCAAGACATAGTCCTTTTGTACCCCTCATCCATGTGATATCTATCAAAATAGCCTACCAGGCAAGACTCATGAAACTTCCTTATTCTATCTCACAGGATATAGCCCTATAGGGCAGTATAAGCCAAATAAACTCATATTCACTTCCCCTGTCTGTGTTTCTCCCTGCTCAAGACTGAGGCATCAAGAAAAATTGTTCTGGCCAGGTTATATTGGTTCCATCTATAAAGCGCTTATCAACTGTGCAGGCAATGTCATACTTTAAGCTCATAGCCATATCCCATTCTTCATGTGACACAGAGGCTACAGGGAAGGAACCATGGAAAAGGTTTTGGGCAACACTTCCCTCCCTAAGAGACACACTGAAAAATGCTGAGGGTGGAGAAAGGAGATATGCTGGCACTTACCTCCTCTTTAAGGAATATTATAACTAGACATAATGACTCACAAAATAAATAATTAACAGTCACTTTGCATCTACTTTATTTTTAAAAATCTTAAATGAAGCCATTAGGCCAGTATGGTAACTATGTAGTACATAGACCTTTCCTGTATATGTGGCAGACATTGATGGTCAACCATAGCCTTCTTTCCACGTTTCAAGTGTGGTCTGGAATCCACCCAACATGGACCCAATTCAACTACCACCTTGTGATTAGACTTGTCATAAGATGAGGTAAACTGATTTTCTACCCTTGCTTTAAGACACTATATGTATACAATCTTAACATTACTTTCTTCCTCCTCCCAGAAGAAATTTAGAACATTATTTTACTTCCAATATTGAAGAACCCTTTGGAAGATGATTGTCATGCATATAATTGAACTGGTTTATTGATTAAGAAATAGATTATATAAATTATGTCTCTTGAAAAAAATTATGTGTCATACTTTTTTCACATTTTAAATAGAATTTCACTAAAAACAGTATCCCCAACTGATATTAAATTACAGTATAATTTTGTTCATTTCTCAATAGTACATGACCAAGTCATCTTGTTTAAGATAGAAGTCAATTTGTTGTCTGATAGGGTTTTAGATGCCCAAGGGAAGGGAGAGCATTCTCTCAAAGAAGCAGGTTATAGGACTTTATTTTAAAGCCTTTAGCCATTGAGAGAGATTAGCAAAAGGGATAATGATTGCTTAAAACAGCATTAGAAGTTAGAACTCTATTTCCAAGTATACCTTTCTCTTTCATGGATGCTTTATCCAAAACATATATTAGTTCATATAATCCTCCTAAAGACCCAGAACTACTGTAGTGGGTTCCATAGGTTTCCAAAAATGCAAAATATTCCCCCTTTGCGTAGGTACTTGGCAGAGCTTTTATATCATCCAAGAAAGTTTTTGTCAGAACGACATCCCGACTTCTCATCACAAATCTCCCCAGTTGAATTTCTCCTTTCACAAGCAGAAACATTTTTTCCTTGGTAGTAGAACAGAAGGAAAAAAAAAATATGAGTTTCATCACCACTATTTCAAATTTAAAAATCACAAAAATAAAAAAAAATCACAAAAACTCACAAAATTTAAAACTTTAGGACCAGGCAATAAATGTTTTAGCAATGACTGTAGATGACCACTTTAACCCAGTAGGGTGGCAAACTCAAAATGCAATTAGTCCGCGCTGTTGATGAAAATGGGCAGCAACTGGAACTCTCAAGCACTGCTGGTGGTAATGTACAACAGCCTGATCGCTGTGGAGAACCGCTTGGCAATTTCTTATAAAAGGAAACACACATCTACCCTGTGATCAGCACTTCCACTTCTACTTAGTTATCTAAGATCAGTGACAAAATAGTCCACAAAAAGATCTATATGAGACTTTAAGAGCAATGTTAGTCAGAAGAGCTTAAAACTAGAAACCACTCAAATGTCCAGAAATGAAAGAATTGATCAACAATTTGTGGTATGTTCACAAAAAGGAATACTAGTTAGCAATACAAAGGAACAAACTACCGATGCACGCAACAACATAAATACATCCCAAAAATATTCTGCTGAATGAAGAGAGACACAAAAGACTTTGTACTGTATGATTTCATTTAGATGAAGTTCTAGACCAGGTGAAATTAAGCTATGGGCAGAGAAATCTGAAGAGTGGTTGCTTCTCAAGCAGTAGGGGATTGACTGAAAAGGGCATGAGGGAATTTTCTTGAGGTGATGAAAATGTTCTACATCTTCTTTGATGATGTGATTACACAAGTGGATACAAAAGTCAAAGCTCATGGAACTACAGGCTTAAAATATTTGCTACTTGCATTTTATCGCTTGTAAGTTATACCTCATTAAGTTGATTATAAAATGTTGACAGGGGCGCCTGGGCGGCTCAGTGAGTTAAAGCCTCTGCCTTTGGCTCAGGTCATGATCCCAGGAGCCCCGCATCCGGCTCTCTGCTCAGCGGGGAGCCTGCTTCCTCCTCCTCTTTCTCTCTGCCTGCCTCTCTGCCTACTTGTGATCTCTATCTGTCAAATACATAAATAAAATCTTTAAAAAAAAATGTTGACAATGGAAGGAAAGGTAAATATTCTATATGCAGCCCAATTTTGCAGACAGGAAAATTCTGATCCAAAGGTATCAAGTTATTTGTCCCAAATCACAAAAATAGTCTGTGGCAGTGATTAGTACCACAAACCTAGGTCTCAGGTCTCCTACTACACCTTTTCAATTTTTGATAACAAAGATAAGATAGACAACACTTTTAAGACATGCAAACTAAACAAGTGAATAGTTAAGCATTCCTAGGGATGATGGCTTCAATTTCCAGGAGAAAACTGAGGCAGTGACAAAGAACTACGTGTTTCAACGTCCCAGACTGTCCCAGTCAAAACTAAACTACAATGGACACTTACAATTTTGTAGATGGTTCATTTAAGTTTCTCCTGCTATAGTCGCAGTTAACACATGTTGATTGCATAGAAGTTTAAAACATTTTACTATTTTTTAAAGTTTATCTTGGTGTATATGAACATCACCCCAGACTTCCTGTGTTTTAGAAGCACAGCTGTTCACACTGTATGACTTTAGGTGATGGTCAGTGATTCAGTCTTCAACAATAATCTTAAAGAAACTTACTCCATACATAATAAGTCATATGAATTCACCTTCTGATGACCTGCAAAATAATTCTCATTGGAGTCTTAAAGATGCACAAAACATATTTGGATTCCTTTTCATTGTTGCTAAAATTAGGAGGTATAACTGTCAGACAGATGTTAATGTTCTTTGGCTCAACTTATTTCAGAGGTAGGTCTTAGATAATTTCCATCCAAACATAAAGTTGTTCCTTCCATCTTAGATAATAAAAACAAAATCTCTTGGCCTCATTTGTCTAATCGTTTGCTACAAATGTCTTTGTCTTCGTTAGAAGTGAAATTCCTTTAAAGAATTTTCCATACTGGCTATTTTCAATTCCTCTAAAATCTAATTCAGTCATGCAGCTCTGCTTACTACTTCAGCAAAACTTCTCTTGTCAAGGTCACCAATGACCTTCACAATGCTAAAGCCAGCAGTGGTTACTTCTTAGTCATTCTTCTTTGACATATTAACACATTTGACACAGTTCATTACTCCTTTCTCTTTGATAGGGTTTATTTTCTTTTCTTCTCGGGCAGTTCTTCTTACATTATGAAGTGTAGACAGATCACCCATAGAATCTACCCGTAAAATGCAATTCTGATTCAGTAGGTCTGTGTTAGAGGCTGAGGTTCTAGCTTCCCAATGATGCTGATCCATGGACCACACTTTGAGTAGTGAGGTTCTAGGGCGTTATTGCCACTTCTTGCTGTCTTCTGCCAGTTCTTCCTCTTTTGCCAGACCTTTTCTCTTTCTGTTGAAATTTCTTGAGTTAAATCTTGGATGTTCTCTTTTCTATTTACATTAACTCTTAGCGATCCCACCAAACCTTAAGACTGTGAGCACTCCCTACATATGAGCAACTCCCAAACTTACAGCTCAATCCCAAATCATTTTGCCAAATTCCAGACTTAGAACACCAACTTCCTACTTCACATCTCCAAGAGAATGTCTAATAGGCATCTCAAACTTAACCTAAAATTGAACTATTGTTTTTCTTCTTTCAACCTGTTCTACCTAAAGTGTTCTCCAGCTCAGTTGGTAGCAATTTCCAGCCTTCCAGCTGCTCAGGCCCGAAATCTTTGACTCGTGCTTGACTCTATACCTGTTCTATCCATCTGCACACACCTGGATTCCTGCAATAGCTTTCAACAAACCTTCTTACTTTTGCTCTTCACTCTCGTAATTTCTTCCCATTGAAAATATACTAACATATGTCAGTCTTCTAGTCAAAAATTCTACCGACCTCCCATGTCATTCAGAGAAAAAGCTAAACTCAGAACAGGCTGTGAGGTCGTTCATGATCTGGTTCAGTGTAAACTTTCTAACTCAGTCTCTTCTGGTTCACTTTGGCCCAATGGGCAGATATGTTTCCACCTTAGAGACCTGTCTCTAACAGCTCCTTCTGCCAGATACATCATCCCAACTATGACTATTTGGCTATTTCTTCTCCTTCAAATCTTTGCTCAGATTTCATTTCCTTAATGAAGTCTACCCTGAACTTTCTTTTTAGTATTGCCCTTGCCCAGCACTCCTGCTTTCCCTTGTGTTATTCTATTTTTTGCTTTATTCCATAGCATTTATCACTTTCTAAGTACTATATATCTTGCTTTTTTGCTATTAGGTTTATTTTGTCTATCTCTCCCTGCTGAACTTTCAGCTCCATGAGGACAGGAATATTCTTTAGTTTGGTTCACAAATGTATTCTAAGCCCTTGAAACAGTGCCTGGCCACATAAGAAAGCCACATTAAATATTTGTTGTATGATTTAAAGGATTTTCCAGCTGCATAATATGGATGGGTATGCATTTTAACATAGAGACGAGGTAGAGAGCCATTCAAAACAATTGTATGATTAGGCACAATGTAAGTACTAAAAGTGAATTATTATTATTTTTAAAAGAGGAGAGGGTATCTAAACATGTGACTGTGTTATCAGAAAAGGAAAAATGAACATTTTACCAGCATCATACTGATTACAGAAGGTGTTTTCTGTATTTCAAAGGCGATGAAACAAAATTCTACATCTGACTTAAATATTAAAGGACAAACACATTTTCAAAGGCTTAAATTAAATGTATGATTACAAAGTAAGCAGACCAATGTCATATGCAATGTGTACAATTTCATGGCCTCATTACTTTAGAGATGCTTTCCAGTGAGTAAATAGTCATCAGTGTAAGGCATTGTGATGAATTACCCAAATTCCTCAGTCTGATTCTTCATTGTCATTCTGAAGATGGTATAAATTCAACAGTCTATTACCACAATCTCAGTCCAAAAGCGTGCTCTGAATTCTTAATACGCTTGTTCTTCTGTTCACCACCACCAAACATTTCACCCCCTTATATTACAACAGATCCCATGGGCCTCTTCTCCAGTTAGCATTCTTCTTCCTGAACTCCTAGCCACATATTTGGGGATTTGTTGAGTATTTTTTTTTTCTCTCTCTTCAGTGAACTCTATATGCTCCAAACACTTAAACTTAAAACAGGGGGTTTAGTTAGTTTGAAAAATATCCCATTATATCCTTTGTATTAAGTGTTTGGTCTTACCGTTTTAGAAGAATGTGAGAAGAAGTGCTGGTAAGTCTCATTTTTGGAATATCTGAATCCAATTTTGCCCTCAGCTTCTGTAGGTTCGAAGAAATTTTTGTGAGGAGACTTTTCTTCTTCAGGCATACTTTTATACTTTTCAATTGCTTCAGTAGGTGTGAATTTTAAAGTTACATCTGCATTAAAATTTGATGTCGTCTCTTGGACAATGGTTTTGAATACCTCCATCTGTTCTTCATAACTTTCAGTTCTGAAATTTTTATCGGCTTTGGTCTAAAAGAGAATGATGAAATGCTGTTAAAAACAACATATAAAAAGCCACCCCAAACAGACACAGATGAAAGAAAAAGCAATTATTTGAAAGGGATTTGATTAAGGGAGTTAAGAGAGAAACACCCAAGTGACATCCCTGAGCTCTGATAGGGACTCCATGACTCTGAGGACAGGACACAGGAATCTCATTGTGGGTCTGATTCCTAGTCTATGAAAAAGAAATACTCACTACACACAGCCCAAAGGCTGTTATGAGATAATGCAGTGAGATAATATATATGAAAGGCTTAGAACAGAGCAAGCTTTCAAATGTTAATCTGTTAATAATTAAAGAGCAATTTGCCTAGCAGATGTACAATATATTACCATTTGTGTAAAAAAAGAAAGGAAGAAAGAAATGATAAAGCCAACCCTGACTGAAGGCTAGCACAGCTTTGAATATTTTACACATGTTAATTAATTTAAGCAGAAAGGTTAAGACTTGAGCTCTGCACTCTCAACCTTTACACTCTCTTGTCCCTTAGTACATACGTACACACATAAATAAATAATTTAAAAAAATTAAAAAAAAGAACAGGAAAGCAAGCAAGCTAAGAAAGGTTTTTACGTGCACCCAGAATTACTGGAAAAATCGACAAAGCTAAGTGTTTGCCCTTGAGAAGGGTAACTGTGAAAGGGAAATCTGGAATGGGAGCAGGTTTATATCTCCTTGCATAATCTTTTGTGATGTTCAGACTTTTTGACTGTTTTTTTTTAACACTTTCATTTTTGCATGGAAACAAAACAAAACAAAACAAACAAACACCCAAACTAAACAACCTAGTTAAAAATTGAAACTTTCTGTTAAAGAATTCTTTGTCAACTTGACAATTGTCAGGTGTCAGTGGGAAGTTTGTCAATTTCAGTGGTTAAACTCTTTCCAGAGGTCCTCTGCAATATGTTGTAACTTTTGTCTGAGAAGGAGCCACCTATCTCTTCAGTCAGTGGCACAGATTGGATTCATAGTGTACTCTGGGGGACAGTTCTGCACAGGGAATGCTATAGTCTGAATGTTTATGTCCCTCCACAAAATCCATACGTTAAAATACTAATGCCCGTGGTGACGGTTGGGCAGAGGGGGATCTTTGGGAGGAGGCTTCATGAATGAGGTTAGTGCTGTCATAAAAGTGACCCCACAGAGCTTTGTAACCCCTTCCACTGTATAAGAATGCAAGAAGTCTGCAGCCCCAAAGAGGGCCCTAACTCAACCAGACAAGCACTCTAATCTCTGACTTCAAGAACTTCTGATGTTCTCATCTTCAGAACTGTGAGAAATAAATTTCTGTTTTTTGTTTTGTTTTGTTTTGTTTTTGTTTTTTTTTTTAAGCTACCCTGTTTCTGGTATTTTGTTATACTGGCCTGCATGGACTCAGACAGGGAAACTAAAGTTCCCATCTAATGGGAATGACTAAAATGTATATAATTTTCATTAAAGTTAGGCATGCTGGGAAAAGTGCTCAATGTAAAGGGTTGAGTAACCTAACCACATCACTTCCCTGTTTAAAATCTTTCAGTCTTCCCACTGCCTTTAAGATCAAGTCTAAACTAGACTTATTCCAAGTTAATCTCTCCCTGACTATATTCCAACCCTTTAGACACATTTTTTTATTTTCAGAGCCTGTGCTTCTTCCTACCACAGAGCTCTTTTATGCTGCTTTTACTTTCTGGAATGTTCTCTGACATCTGCCTCTCCCTCCCCCTCCCCCATCAAGAACCAAACACAACACATTCTCTCACATATACACACTTATATGGCTTGACCTGGTTAATTCCTACTCCAATTTCAAGTCTTAGCTTAAAAATCACTTCTTCAGGGTTGAAGGGGTCTTTCCTAATCCCATAGACTATGAAATCCATTTTCTATAAGCTCTCATGCCTCTTAAAATAAAAAAAAAAATGCAGGGTGCCTGGTGATGCAGTTAGTTAAGTGTCCAACTCTTGGTTTTGGCTTAGGTCATGATTCCACAGTCCTGAGATTGAGCCCCACATTGAGCTCCCCACTCAGTGTGCAGTCAGCTTAAGATTCTCTCTCCCTTTGCCCCTACCCTCTGCATGCTCTCTCTTTCTCAAACAATAAATAAATTTTTAACAATAAAACAAAATGAAAAATCTTTTCTTTTATGATTGCTTATTTAATAGACTTTCTGATGGTAAGCTCCAAAAAGTCAGGGAACATGTCTTTCTTATCCACACACCACTATAGCCTTATCACTTAGTAAAGTGTCTGGCCTATAGTAGATGCTAACAAAAATGTATAAACTTTAACATAGCTAACAATAATAACTAATATTTACTGAGTGCTTACTCTATGCCAGGGGCTGTTAAAAGTGGTTTACATAGAATAAGACATTTAATTTCTTACCTTTAATATAATTTCTGTAATTATCCCCATTTTACCAATAAGAAAACAAATTAGGAAATTTGTCCAAGCTCGCACAGCTAGCGTTGAAACCCAGAAAGTCTTATTCTAAGGCTTGGCTGTTAATTCTTATGCTACCCTGCCAAAGAAGGCTTGACAAATTCTGGCTAGTAAAATAAAGGATTCATGGAAAAGATTGCCTTGAACTTGGCCTTGAAAAATGAATAGGATTTCTGTTGCTTTGAGATCTGAGGTTAGTGAAAGTGTTGCCGGGTGAACTGGTGAGACTCTGGGCTCTAGGGCCTGGACCAGCCCATCCGGATGAGTCCCTGAAGGTTCTTGGTCATGACTCGGAAAAGAACTTGAGGACAGACACTCAGCACAGTGGATGAGCATCGTAAGTGGGAAAGTTTATTAAAGTGAAAAGTATACTCTCAAGATAAGGAGAGCAAGGTGAGCTTGAGAGAGAGCTTTGCACACTTGGGTTTCTGTCTTTTATTGACAGCTATTAACTAGGGGGTAGAATATTTATCGGGGCGGGAAGCAGGGCTTTGCACTTTTTCTTCCTACTTTTGTCAGGGGTTTCCTGTCATGGCACCTGCCATCTTGGGCCTGTCTGGTTTGCTCTGGCTTCTTGTGGAGTGCATCAGGATAGGCCCCTGAACTTTCTGAGAGTGGGCCATGACTTCCTTGTTGCTAACTTCCAGGTATCCTGTTAGAACCTAACTGCCCACTCTAATAGGAGCCGCTGAAGACAATTCTACTCAATCTTCAAAGTTGGAAAGGGACAAAGCTGAACAAAATGTCACCAGAAAAGTACTCCTTGACTCTCCTGGAAGGCCAAGCTCTTCTTAGCTTCCTGTGTGCTAATTGGCTGCAGGATAAGGGTGGTGTAATTTGTAAGCACCTGCACTTACTCCTGACATGGCTAAGAATAAAGAGGCCTTGGCAGAGATCAGTTTAGCAGTGTGGAGAATTGTTGGCAACTGTAAGAGAACGTTGGTCAGGGTATCCGTTAGGAAGCTGTTGAATGGTCCTGTCTGACTCTGCTAAGATGACAGTAGTGAGTAGAGTCTGAAACAGTGAAGATGGGGTCAGTCCAAAAAGAGGGCTCAGTTCCATGACAGACAGTCAGAGATGGACCAATACTGGGAATCATCATGAAGAAAGAGCAAAAAATCTTGGAAGAGAGGCCAATGATGCAAGGATAGAAGCAAATTTCTTTATGAAAACCCAACTAAGCAGATGTGGAGAAGATGAAATTTGAGAGAGGGACAAAGGGGCTTGCATGTTCCAGAAGGCCATGCATATTATAGGGGTCAGCTCAACCTGTCCTATTTAAAGGTTTATACAACTGATGCTTCTTGAAAAGAAAGAAACATTATTTCTGGAACTGGGAGTGGAAGAGATAGAATATAACCAATAAATATTTCAGAGTTCAAATTGAAAAGAAGAAGGTGGGAGAGCAACTGGAAATAGAAGGTTAAAAAGGGAAAACTGTTAAAGATGCAACTAAGACTTTGTACAGATAGATCATAAAAACATGCATTATTTATTATGATTATTAAAGTCATGTCTCACTAATTGAGAGAAAGAACCTGGGAAGAGTAGATTGACTGCCATCTCATCAGCCACCCTCAGCCATGGTACAGAGAGAAGCCACCCACACACTCCCAACATTTTAGCTACTAAATTTTGGGGTAATTTGAAATTTAGTAATAGGTAACAAATATGGTTCTTCTCCATTATCTTGAAGAGATCATTTTCTGTGTTTGTATCTGAAATGTTAATATGCTCTAGGTTTCATTCTTGATGTTCTTTTCTCTCTCATTGTATACTTCCTGGATGATCTCAAGGATTCTCAAAATTTTAATGGTCATCCATATGTTGATGCTTCTTAAACTGCCTCCAATTCAGATCCTTCTCTCTCCCCACACATCTATGTAACATACTCTTTGCAGGATCTCTTCATCTAGATGTCACATAGACCTTTGCATTCAAAATTACCAAAATTCAAATCATTGTCTTTTTCTTGGACTTGACTTTGACACTTCTTTTGGAAGATTCCTCCCTCCCTGACTTCCAAGATCTTTTTTTGATGGCCTATCTTCCAGTGGGAGTGTCTTTGACTTTCCATCTCCATACTTTACATCCATGATGAGTATCCTTTGTTATGGCTAGATGTTGTTCTAAGCACTTTGCACTTATTAACACATTTAACCTTTTCAAAATCTTACGAAGTATGTATTATTGCCACTCCACTGTATGATAAGAAACTGACATTCTGGAAGATAAATAAGTTGCCTAATGTACCATGGATAAGTGGAGGAATTTAGAAGAATTTAAACCCAGGGAGTTTTCATTTAGAACCTGTCAATTGACTGCAATGTACACTGTCACCAATTCATTAGTGACCTCTTTGTTCTTAAATATGCCAGATTTAAAAAAATGCTGGATTTCATTTCTTCCTTTCAGTCTCTACTCTTATAGTAGAGTTTAGTCTTTCTTCATTTCCTTCTTGGACCATGAAATAGCCTCCTTCTGTCGTTACCTCTCTGGTCTTGTCCTTTTGAAATCATATCCCCCAAACACAAAGATTTAAAATGGAACTTTGACCATGTTGCTGTCCTCAGGGGCTCCCTTCTCATGCTCAGGATCACATCCAAAGTACTTAATATGGCATAAGAGCACCTTCATTATTTGATTTCTACCTGTGACTCCAAATTTGAATTCATATTAGTTTATCATAGACCATAGTTCCTTTCAAAATAGCAGTTCTACAAGACCAGGCTTATTGTTCCTTGGAAACATCAATATACAATAAACAAACCAGCAAGTACATAATAAATCTGATCTATATTCTGCTGGGGCTTCTAAATGAACTCATGTGGCAGTAGAAAGTACAGTTGGAATGTTAATTAAGCCTCTGTTTTCCATTTTTTGGTCAACTTCAATGGCAGTTACAATTACGTTTACTTGATTATGGGCTCTTGCCTTTGTTAGGAACATCAGCTTTTAAAAAAAAGATTGTTGGGGAGCTTGGATGGCACAGTCAGTTGAGAAGCTGACTCCTGATTTCAGCTCAGGTCATGTTCTTGGGGTCATGAGATTGAGCCCGGCATAGGGCTCCACACTCAGCCAGGAGTCTGCTTGGGATTCTCTCTCTCCCTTTCTCTCTGTCCCTAACCCCCCAGACTGGCTCCCCACCCTCTCTAAAATAAATAAATAAATCTTTTAAAAAGTAAAGATTGTTAATATACTGCATGCACTTATTTATTAATTCAGTAATCATTTTTTAAAGATTTTATTCATTTATTTGACAGACAGAGATCACAAGTAGGCAGAGAGGCAGACAGAGAGAGAGGAAGGGAGGCAGAGAGCCTGATGCGGGGCTCGATCCCAGGACCCTGGGATCATGACCTGAGCCGAAGGCAGAGACTTTAACCCACTGAGCCACCAAGGCGCCCCTCAGTAATCATTTTTTTAAGCAAAGAATTTACAATGTTAGTTTCTCAGGATTCCATAGTATATAAAAGAACTAGAAACTTGACTTAGAATATGTATGATACAGCAAAATAAATGCTAGGGCAGAAAGGAAAACAGAGGCTGTTACATTAATTTGCAGGTGGGGCATCTAACCCAAACAGAGAACTAAGAAGAGAAAGCTGATGGGGGAATGGTAATCAAAAACCAGGTCAGGAATGACCTCTTTCTCCCTACCACAGAGATTGACTATTATCCTGCTGGCTACAGGGAAACACTCACTAAATTTAAGCAGCAAAGTGATAAGATCAGGCTAATCATTTATCTTCATACTGATGTGTGTGGAATGAATTGAAACTGAGCAAAACTAGAAGTCCGAAGCTGATAAGAAGACTCTCATAGCAGCTTTGCTGAGAAATGAAAGATGCGTAAAGCTCTGGCTATGGCAGTGGAAATGGAGAAGAGGAGACATATTTAGGATACATTACAAAATAATGGAACTTGGAGATTGATTGGATATTGTAGGCTTCGAGGGAGATGTGTCTATAGAGGAAGTCATTAGGATGATTCCCATATTTTGAATTTAGTGATTAGGAAGATATAATTTCATTGTTTCATTGTATCCATTTAAGTGAAGAATTCAAGAGGAAGAGTCAGGGAACTGGGTCTAAGAGTGGATATCAGCTTTGGGTATGTTAACTGTGTGATGCCTGATACAACTAGCTAAATAGGTATCCAGCTCAGAGGGAGACTTGGGCTGGAAATAGAGTATTCATAAACCATCAGGTTAGAGGTGAAAACTGAAGCCACAGAAGGGAATGAACTCAACCCAAGGAGAATATGTAGACAGAGACTAGTGAAACAAGGCAAAGTAGGGACTCTGGTGAGACCTATAGGTCTTAGGGCTGTCCTAAGTAAAGGGAACTCAAAAGAAACTTCAAGATGGACTTTGGCAAAAGGTAATAGAGATTTGGTGTTGTGGGCTGTACTGTGTTCCCCCCAAATTCATGTATGTAAGTCCGAAGCCCATGTACCTCAGAATGTGACTATATTTGGAGGTACAATCATGAAAGAGTTAATTAAATTAAAATGAAGTCATTAAAATGAGCTCTAACCCAACACGACTGGTGCCTTTCTAAAAAGAGGAGGTTATAACTCAGACCAGAGGGAAGAGGCTGTGGAGATACAGGAAAATTGGCACCTACAGGCCAAGGAGAGAGGCCTCAGAAGAAACCTGACCTCAGATTTCTAGCCTCTCAAATTGTGAGAAAATAAATTTCTGTTGTTTGAACCATCCAGTCTGTGATACTTTGTTATGGCAACCGTAGTGAACTAATATAGTTAGCGAATTAATAGGAAATGCAAAACTTGAGACAGCAAATGTAGATAAGAAGAGTATGCGGAGACAGATGTTTCCTTCTTATGTTTGTGTTTCTTTTAGTGAGAGTCTTGAAGTATTTATTTTTATATATTAAGAGGGGGGGGGGAGATGAAAGAGAGAAGCGTTGATAGAAGGCTTACGTTGATAATCAGCAAGGCACTTGGCATGGAATCCAGCCTATAGAAAGACACAGTCTCTACTGAGACAGAAGAGAAAGATGTTAAGGGTAGACTGAGTGAGAAGTAAGTTCGTACACAAGGATAACTTTGAAGAAAAAACTAGAAAATTCTTGACTAGGCTTGAGTATTCTCTGTCAAGTTGAAGCTAACTCCATCTATTGAGCTCAAGGTCAGAACGGTCAGATGAGGAGCCTGAGGGGGTTGCTGGAAATTTTATACCACCCCTGTGGGGACAGAGGGGCAGGGTAGTGCAGCCTTGGGTGAAGAGTGTGGACCTGCTGAGCTGTGTGGAGGCCCCGGGTGAAGCTATAATGCCACCAGTTCTTATGTCGTTATGATTTTCTCTAAGCAGGACAAGTTCACAAGAGGGCCAGAAAAATAATAGGGTTCATCTAAAGTTGGAATGTTTCTGGTTTATAGAAGGAATAGAAGGCGAGGACACTGATACTATTATCAAGAGTGGTCAAAATGGATCGGGATTGATTAGAGGAAGGAGTTGAAGACCGGAGGAGCAAGATGGACTGGGAGGAAAGCCAATGCCAAAGAACTGGGTCTGGATGGGACCCAAGAGTTCATTTGTGGTCATAAATGAGAGTGAGAGCTGAGAGATAGAGATGGGCCAGTTGCAGTGAGGCAAAGGGTTAAATGCTGGATTCCCCAATGTTCAGATGCCAGGGGCAGCACAGTTCTGCTGAACACAGGCTAAGGATGGGAGTGGCTCTGGTAAAACAGACACAGGAAGTTAAGAGGCAACGAGAAGACACTGGCAGCCCACAGGATGTAAAATCACCAGGTTTCAGGCAGGATTTGGGGTGGAAAGGACAACTAGAATCCAGGTGCATTTTACAATTCTTCGTTGATCTCTTAAATCTTACATATTCATGGTGACCCAGGTTTATAGAGAATGGTAGTGAAAACCTGAAACCTGATTTACAAATTACTTTCCAGAACAAAAGTGGAGAGCACCAAAGAAAGCTGAGGAAAAAGTAACTGATTTGTACATGTCACCATCCCTGTTTTCTTCCCCCTAATTGCAGGCTTCAGTGGTTCATTATTACTTCTGACTTACTAGATAGCCAGTAAACCTTGACCTGTAATGTGAATGCTAATTACACACTAAATTGTAGTGAAGTCTTTTACTAATTATATTCTTTAAAAAGGGAATGATAGCAAATATTTATTAAGGGTTTGCTATGTGCCGGTAACTTTCCAGCTGTTTTAGATTCATTTATCTTTACGAGATAGGCACCGGTATTTCTATTTTACACATGAGGGAATGGAGGCATGGTGAGGATAAATAATTTACCCAAGATTTCACTGCTGCTTAGGAGCGGAGCCAGGATTCCATTTTATGTACTGTGTTCTGGAGAGCCAGAGGACCAGAGCCACATTTGAGAGAAGAGGCACTGAGGGAGTGTGAATGTGTCAGAGGCAGACGTCATTATTAAGAAATATTCCTCATACACCAATAGTTTGGTAGAATTCTTTCAAAACATAAAAGACAGTAAATTACTTTCTATGAGTAACAAAGACAGGATTTTAAAAATTAATTCATCCAACAAAAATGTGTTGAGCATCGTGTGTACACATATATTGCGTAGGGTATTAGCATTAACAGGCTATAAGGAAGTATAAAATGCATTCAGTTACGATACTAAAATACACCAAAAAAGGAAGTAAACTAACCCATTGGCTATTAGAAGGTGTAGGAAGAAATTCTAATGAATCAAAATAGAGATTTCCATTGAATAAGCTCGTGTTCTTTTATGTATGGTAGAAACAAATTTGGCTACTTGCCAAGACCGTCACAGACAAGAGTGAGGGGACCACCAGCTGTTGTAGCACCAAGAAGGTGATCTGGGGACTTTAGCAAGCTTCCAGCCAACTCCACCAGCACTCCTCCTTAGCTGACACCGACTCACCATCCAGGCCCATAATCCTCTCTGCTTTTTTTTTTTTTTTTTCAATCAACTTGATGCCAAGACTCACTTAGAGATGTTTTTCGGATCTGAACTGATAAGAAGTTGCTACAGTCTTCATTTCTCCCACTTTGTGTGAACATCAATTAGTTTTGCTTGGCTATGAGATGCTGCTCCCAACCTCCGTGGGACAGAAGCAATATACAGGGTAAATAACACATCACCTTTGTCACCTTTGTAAAATCCAAAATACTGAGTACAGAAACCCATCTATTTCCAGGGTTGTAAAGAAGAGAAAACAGGGAATTTTCTCTCCAAATGGAGCTTCAAGATCAGTCATAGGCAAGGTCCTGGCCCTGACCATCTCATGTCACTCACGGTCATTCCTACCCCTAGAGAGAAGCTAAGAGGCTGATCACAGGGACGAAGAGAGGAAAACTGTATGACGCAGACCTGAGAACTAAAAAACAAAGTAAGATGCCAACAACCCTTCTTCCATCAGCAATGACAAAGATCACCTTAACTTTGTGGTATTCTTTTTTAAGAAATTAGAACTTTTGTAATAACCTTTAGAAAGATGATCATCTTCCCCTCAGAAAAGGTGCTTAAAGAAGGTAAACTTGGCATGAGGGGGAAAAAGTCAATAATCCAACATGTTCCCTTAAATTTGTGGGAAAATGATTCCATGCTGGACTTACACGTACAAAAAAAAATAAATAAATAAAGGATGATGTGGTCACACATGTAAGAAATGCCAGTTGAATAGTACAGAATTTAACATCTTTAGTATTCATGGAAGAGTAGGAATGCCAGAGGCTGCAATGTGTATGGACTGTTTTATAACATTATTAAAAATAAAAGAAATACTAACTACATTTATTTAAAAGTATGTCGTGAGTGACAACAGTGATAAAAGACTTTGCAAAAACTGAATAAAGTAAACATTATAGATCGCCAATGGGACCATTGAAAAAAAGATTTTTGTAGCTCCTGGTTCAGAGTAAGCTAATATTATTCTTTATTTTTATCTTGCTTAGACCCAAAAAAATCTCTCTAATGGTGATAACTAGTAATCCTTTAAATGAAGGGGTCCAATCTGTGGATGGTTCTAGAGAATTTAGGTGACTTTCAAGAGGGTGGTTACGTTTGGGGTGGCACTGGGTAGAGTAAACCTCATTTTAAGAAATAGTTCAACAAGAGTTAGAGGGGTTTGAGGTGAGTGAAAATAGCCACTTACATTTGTTAGGCAGGCTTTACCAAGGGGAATGCTGAGGAAAAAACCAATGTCAAGATGAGTTTTTTAGGTAGACTAGCAAAAAAAAACAAGCTTAAATAGCATGAGCAGGGTACCCAGTACTTAAATCAGCATTAATTTAATTTATAGTTTTATCAGAATCTTAGATGATTCTTTTTATGGGGTCTGGGTATTTGCCAAAACTATCACTGGGTGCACATTACTGAGGGTTGGTTGTAGACCACCGGGAGTTTCCTAAAGAGATCAAAGCTATACATCTTCTTCTTTTCAGTCAATCATATATTCCCATCAGATTCTCATTCTACTGAAATTTTCACATTATTTAGTGTTACATTTATTGAAGTGGCATTTCAGCTAAAAGCTGAGCAATGCTTTTGCTTCTGAGGAGACTTACTTCATAGGCCAGAGAAGCCACGTTCCAGGGTCTGCGGTAGTAGACCTGGGCGTTTCCATCCCGAATGCGGTCGCAGAGTCCATGGTAGTACTCATTGTCAAAAGGTGTGGTTAGGGGGTCCATCCCTAAGATGTTGATCCTGAAAATGAACAGAGTAATATCAGAGATCCCAGAAGCTAATACAAGGCAGTCCTCTGTAGCTGGGGAAAGAGAGAGCTTTGGCTCATGTCCCCATCACCCCATATATGCATGCTACAATCAAGAACAGAAGCAAGGGTCTGCTCACTTCTGCTTTACGTCTCTGGCAGCAAGCATACCTTAGGAAGGCCTTATAAACTTCCAGGCAACGAGGGCACTGTTGAGAGCACAATGAAAGAAATGCAATAACTGGGGAACCAGGGACCATCTGGCTCCTAGAGTCTAAATTCCACCGCTGTAACTCTGAGCTAACCTCCCTTAGTGAGCTAAGAGCCAACTCTGTAATACCACCTATTTAAATTATTTGAGAACAGAGCATCTCAGGGGAGTTGTATAACATATGCATGCAATTTTTAATCTATGAATCAACATTGGGGCTCTTTCTCTCCCCATTCTCTTTAAACATAAGCCTTTTCCTCCAGCTGTCTCATTGCTTGTCAAGAACCTCATTCCCTCCAGGCTTCTATTATTTCTATGATACTTTCCAAGGGGAAATACAAAGATTTCAGCATCCTGACAAGGCATTTTCAAAAGTTCTACTTTTTCCTCTCAGCAAAATATTTTTATTTGGCAAGCTTTAATTCAGAAACAGAAATCTTATTTAGGTTTAAAAAAGTTAAGTTTGATTTGTAGACTTAAAAGCAATGTATGAACAAGGAGCAGTTCATTCTTTGGGAAGTACACTTCTGTTAATTGGAGGAATGGTCATTTGCCGTCTAGTCCGAAATATATGGCTCCAGACCAGGGAGGCCAAAGAAGGGTTTGCTCTGTATAACTGAGTTTGACACAAAGCAGAAATTCTTCCATGGTTCTAGACCACATCCCAAACTCCAATGAACTGGATTATAAATCTGGATGTTGGTTTCAAGAGTATTTTGTCAAAGGGTGTTGATGGTTTGCTCTAAAACCCATTGTTAATGGAAGAAAAATAATCGAGAATATGTTACCGCCAGTGGGTTAGTTAAAAACAACGTCTTCACATAAACGACACAATCTTTTTTTTTTTTTTTTTTAAGATTTTATTTATTTATTTGAGAGAGAGAGAGACCTTGAGCAGGGGGAATGGGGCAGAGGGACAAGAAGACTCCCTACTGAGCAGGGAGCCTGATACGGGGCTTGAACCCAGGAAGCTGGGATCATGACCTGAGCCGAAATCAGGTGCTTAACTGACTGAACCACCCAGATGCCTCCAGATGGCACATTCTTAATGAATTTTGAATCTGTAAAGAAAATGATGTTACAACTCAACTTTAAAGGAAGGTACTTAAGGAACAAATTTAGGAATATCTTTCTCAGAGCTAAATGTACTGTTAAAATTAACCACTTCTGACTTTTTGCTCTACCAGAACCTTTCATGAAAAATGCTGTGGCCCTAAAATTTAGCATAGGACCAAAAATCAGATTTAGTTGAATAAGAAAGAAAAAAAGAGACATTAGTATCTGGTTTACTTTCTTAAACATTTAATGCCTCATGACAGGTTAACATTTCAGCTTCACTTCTTCACCCATCTCTGTATCCACAGCAAATGAGTCATACTTTTTTTCCCTTTGGTATGACTAAGGTTTTGATACAAAGACAAGGAACACTGGAAACAAATGATCTGCATTTGTTTCTTCAACAAGCCAGTACGTTTTCTTTGTTCTATAGTGAACTTGTTCTTCAAAAATCTCTATTAACAGAGACCCTGTACCTCTTCACTTACAGGAAATAATGACATTAATCTTTGCTTATAATGATGATGAACTCTTGGGTGACTATGATGCCCTCGCAGAGTGTTTGTAGTAAATAATGAATAATATTAAGAGAGTTAATACACAGTCTTTGATGTCATGAAAATTATATTCAAACTGGGGAGTCGGATATATAACCACCAATTTCAAAAAAGAGTCCAAGGTCAAATATAGTTGATGAGCCAATGAGCAGCACAGGCAATCACCACGCAGGTTCCCAAAAGGAAGAAACCCCATGGCAGCGTCATAAATAGAGGTTAGAAGAAGTAGGATTTGAGGGGTGCCTGGGTGGCTCAGTGGGTTAAGCCTCTGCCTTTGGCTCAGGTCATGATCTCAGGGTCCTGGGATCCAGCCCCGCGTTGGGCTCTCTGCTCGGCAGGGAGCCTGCTTCCCCCTTCTCTCTGCCTGCTTCTCTGCCTACTTGTGATCTCTCTATCTGTCAAATAAATAAATAAAATCTTAAAAAAAAAACCTAAAAAAAAAAAAGAAGAAGTAGGATTTGATTTGGGTGCTGCAGAGTGGGGACGGAAGGGCAGGTGGAACGGTATGAGCAAAATCCTGCAGGTGGAAATGTGTATGGCATGATTTCGGGCAGTAGTCTTCAGATTTTCTGTTCGTCTACTCTATAAAAAATTATGACAAATTTTGCCTCCCTGCACAATGTTGGTGTGACATCTAAGATTTTTCATCTTAAGTTTAAGCTGTTGCAAAGGATATAATTTCTCAACATGCTATAAATATTTACATCTTATAGTTATTTTGCCTCTTTTTAAAATAAATCCAATGAACTATAAATGCCATAGTGATGGTGGGTGTCCAATCCCTGCAATGTTTATATTTCTTTAGAAACTAGACATTTTGTAGTATTCCTTTTGATTCTTTTTTTTTAAAAGACACTTTATTTTTTAGAGCAGTTTTAGGTTCATGGAAAAATGAGTGAAAGATATAGAGATTTCTCATATGAACCCATCCCCTTTTGATTCTTCAATCTATTTTTCTAGTCCATTTCCACCACAGAAATTTAGCTTAATGTAATGTTATTTTAGGTTGGAAGTTTTAATGGATCACTTTTTTAATACTTTTTTGTATCAAAAAGGTATTAATTGAAATTTTATAAATAATAGGTATCCTTTGACTATTGGGTCTAAATAATTAAAAACTCCTCTGGATTGAGTTACAATTATTAGCAGTATACATATGTATATTAAAAAAATTTAAGTAGTTAACAAACTTTTTTTTTTGTAAAGGTGTCTCAATGAATTGAATGGATATCTTTTTAAATTAAGTGATTAGTTCCTGCCTTTATGGATGAATATTACTTATTGCTAGAAAAAGACAAGATTCATGATCAATCATATTCCTACTTTCCATTTTTGTAGATATTAATGCTGATAAACTTTACTCACATACGTAAGTGGAAAAGAATAGAAGGCATTTTGTCATGGCAAGGTCACTTGATTCTTTGATCTCCTGAGTTTTGTGCCAAAAAAAGATCACTAGTCTATCATTAAGAATTATTTTTATAACCCATTATCTGATAATTGATTACAATATCTTTCAAAAAGAAGTGGAGATGGGTTGACTTATAAGACACTGGCGTCCAACTCAGCACCAATATTTGGAAATGTTTCTTGGTTCTTCCACCACAGAGTAAAACTGAGATGGGTGAGGGGAGCACTCTTCTTTTGGGAGGTGATAGTTAAGTAATTGTAAAAGGGGAAGGGAGAGGAGAGAATGGGCTTCACAACTTGGATCCTACTGAGTTGCTAAACTTACCGAGTTTATGAAAAATATGTATGTATGGAATTGAAGATTCACTGTTTGTTCAATAGATGAGTTAAGCCACTAATAGTTGAGAGAACTATTACTTAAAACTCACCTGTCTCCCCCTTAGAAAGTCTTTGCATCCCATAGTATGCATACCCCACTTTGAAGATTTTGTTTTACAGAACAGCAAATTGACTAGTTGGCTGGATCCATCTGGAAAGTTGCAATGAAACTGCTCCACAGTCTAAAGCACGACTAAGGAAGAAATGTTTCAAAACCTTTGACTTGGTTCCACCACTACAGAGACAGCCAGTCTAGTCTAGAATGAGCCAATTTTTTTATTCGGCCAAGAAACATGAAAACTTCTCATGGTTGGAAAGTCATAGCCTGGGAAATAAAAAAAGCATGTGTATTTTGGCAGCACCTAGAGATGCCTGTTTTCATGCCAACATCTAGAACCAAAAGCAGTTCCAATTTGCCAGGTGAACAGAAAAGAAAGCTCCCTCCACAGAAGGGGTGCTACGCTTAGATCACATAAAAAAGTAATTTGTTGCATACCATACATCACTTACAGCTGGCTTGGATTTCTATTTTTTCAATGAGCACAAGATGGGTTGGGGATTTCCCTAAACACTTCTGGAGAATCTCAAATGCCTACAGGGCAAAAGGCGGAAACACTTGTGTTACAAGGGAATTCTGCTGACATTAAGAATTTAAGGGGGAGTCCTTTGAATGAAAAAAAAAAGGTATAAATTAATGGCTGTGGGTACTTGTGACTTTCATGTGTGAAAGAGTCTAATTGTATATGACTGCTGGTGAGACTTGTTGAGATTTTCCAGGTAGGATTGCGTAGAAGCAGTTTCTAAGCCTGTTGCTATGACTAGGGTGCTTACTCCTATTACTTCTATTCAATATATCCCAGAGCCCCTTGGAAGAATAATAGCCACGCATGGTAAATAAATACAGAATGTTCATACGATTGAAGAATATCACCGATATAATAAAGCATGTCATTTTGAGAATTCTTCTTAAATATTAATTACTGATTTCCTCTCTTCTATACTCTTAATTCAAAAATTCAGAAAATCAACTTAAAGAGTTTCATTTTCTAAGGTTAATTTTGCTTTGAAGTTAGGGTGTTGATTTATGGGCTTTGCAGTGATGGGGGGAAATGACGTGGGTGGTGATGAGCATGGGGGGAGAGGCCAAGGTAAGGCGGCATGGTGAAAAAAATATAGTTTTCTAAAAGTCAGAGAAACTTGGGTTTAGTTCCACTAGAAACTAAAGAGTTCTGCTAGAATTGAAAGAGACTAAACTGGTCTTGCTGGCTTCCTTCCTTTTTTTTTTTTCCCCTGTAAAGTGAATATAATACTTTCTCTGACAACCTCAGGATTATTATGAAAAATCTATAGAAAAAAATGTAGGAAAGAAAGTTCAAAGCATTATGCCAATGAAACCTGTTGGAGAATAATAGACTTTAGGAAGACTGGTTACAGGTAATTGTTCATGGTAATGAGGAATTTAATAAAAAATACTGGTGAAATTTTTCTATGAGGACCTACTTCATTTTTCACCTCTTCAGCCAACCTTCCCCATGGCGGGGGGGCCCCCACCCTTTTCCTTGGTCCTGAAGACTCAACCCTATGTCATTCCCTGTCACCAGCCCTTACCGTGGCAAAAGATGATATAATTACCCAACTCCTTGGGATCCCTCATTACGAAACTTACTAGCAAATACTATATAATCAATTTCTCTGTTCTCTGAACAAAGAAAACTAATAGATTACGAACGATTATTTTTCAGCTGAGCGGGCTAAAATTTCTATATCCTTTCACAAGGTGTAAATTTGCATTGAGTGAAAATACATAATATGTGCAAAGCCCTGCTTCAAGCCCATCTGTTTAGATTAAGGAGAAAACTGCTTCTTGGACCCCAAATACAACAAAAACAATGTCATAATGGACTTCGACCATGGACTCAACAGTCTCTCCCTGAGGAAAGCAGGAGAAAGAGTCAGAACTCATTGGAGCAGGCTGTGATCTGGTTATAAGGTGTCCGACAACCCCCATACCATTTACTGACAATTATTAAAAGGACCTCCTGTGTTTGGAGACAAAGACCATACACTGTATTCAAGACTCCTACCTTCAGGCTAGGGGCCAAAGACACTTAGTAGGCAATACTTGAATGCTGCTAGGACGAGATTTTATAATGTGAGTAAAGGGTGTGTGAAA
The DNA here is from genome assembly GCF_963455335.1 of Martes martes. Lineage (NCBI taxonomy): Eukaryota > Metazoa > Chordata > Mammalia > Carnivora > Mustelidae > Martes > Martes martes. The sequence continues at coordinate 135,048,147 of NC_137892.1, read as the reverse complement.
TGTTTTACCCGTTTCCTAACTCTTGGTACCCTGGATTTTTCTCCTTATTGAGATTCAACAAGTGCAAGTTCAATCTAGCTTGGAAGGAGAAGACATCTCCGTTTATAGCCAACACTGATCCAGAGGCCTTACCTTAGGAACTGCCCCCTACCTTGGATAGGGTTTCTCAGTCTGAGCTCCACTGACGCTGCGGGTCTGGCTACTGTGTGCCTTTCAGGGTTGGCCCAATCCAGGGCCTCTACCCACTGGATATTGGCAGTGCTCCCTCACCCACTGAGTCCTCCATCCCATCCCCCACAGTTATGACCACTAGTATGGTTTCCAGACATAGTCAAATGTCCTCTGGGGAGCAAATCACCCCTGGTTGAGAACCGGTACCTTAGTCCCTCTATTAGCCTTGCTTTTACCATTGCCCTCATCTTCTTTCCTCTCCTTATCCCCGTCCCAGGAATTAAGTCCTGAACCTGAATTTACTTCTAGGGACCCAGTTTCAATCTTACCTGATGCCAATTGACAATATTTTAGAAGCACTTATTTTCATTAATTTATGAGCTGATTGATTGATTCACCTATTTATCTACTCCCCAGTGTTGATGGAGCATCTGTGATGAACCAGGCACCGAGAATTATGAGGTTGATAAGACACATCGCATGGCAGACAGTGAAACAGAGCCACATGCCATCTCTGTCAATCGACCAGTGGATGTGGGAAAAGATGTGTCTCTGTTGAGTACAATTTGGCAACAAATCTACCCAAAGTACCCCTTACTGAAAACAGCTCAGAACAACAAATGGAAACTATGCCATGGGCATCCCTGGAATGTTCTCTGACTATATGGAACAGAACAGAACAGAACAGCCCCTTGGGCCTACATCATTTTCCTAATTCCTAGAACACAGAACTCTGGTTAGTGGTCTTTACTTAGTTTTAGTGGTAAAACTCTTGAGTTCTAAACTGTCCAAGACTAGCTGGCCCTAGCCCCTACATTTTGCACAGAAAATGGGCGAAACTTCACTTTGTAATGAGAACCAGAGTCTCAACACCATCACCAACCAACGTCACAACTGCTTCTTCTGCGCTTTCCTCTCGGGTCAGCTCTACAATGCTGTACTCTTCTGAGAACTTACAACCGGATGTCAATCCAGAACAAGTTCCCATGGAAGACAGCCTTACCGACAATTCAAACTTTTGAACGGCCAGACCCACCACTGGCAATTCAATGTCAAGTGATAACATGTCACTTGAACATGGCTGTGGCCTTTCTGAAGTTCTTAACTGAGGTGTGTCACCTCCTGCTGGACTTGGAGAAAATCACCTATCATCCTGATTCTGCAGACCCCTTCCTGAGGACGGGCACTTTGTCCAAATGATCTCGAGATACTTCGCACTTACCTTCTTTTAAGCTCAAGCACGTTTCAAGGAGAATGCAGAGCAGGGGGCTGCCCTGGCCCGGTGCAGACCCTCCACCACCCTAGCACAGCAAGAAAAGATGGAGATCCCTTTCTCCCATCTTCATCTAGAAACATTTCAGCCAAATACAGACCCATAGCCTGCCGTCCGCCCCAGCTCAGATTCTTCCACGACTCTTTCACGGCAGGGGCGACGGGGATCACCTTCACAATCATCCTCATCTGAAAAGTCCCCGCAGTCATTGTCACCATTACACAGAAGCCGTCTCTTGATGCATCGGCCTGTGATCAAGATCAAGAAAGACACTGTGTTTCATGCCAGATTTCCTCTCTCTTCCTCAAGTAAGCAAATGGACTTTAATGATGGAGGGGAGGCAACAGGCACACACTTGAATTCTTTGTACAACATTTACAGAAAGCCCTTTGACCGGCCCCTTTCGCACTTGGAAACATAAGCGTGTAAAAGCAGACTTTGTTCTTTTAGTTCGCAAGTGCGCGCAGAAGGCCGTGGGGAGTAAGGGGGGTGCGAGGATTACCTGTACCACATTTAAAGTCATTGCCACAGTCCTCCTCCTCGTCTTCACAGGGCTCAGTAGGCTCACACTGTTTTCTGTCTCCCACTGCCTCTATGCACTTCTGCCCTTTGTATTGTCCAAAGATCTCAATGCTCCTTGAACGGAACTGCGCAAAACAAGCTGGAAATATTAGAATTTCTATGGCCAAAAAAGGGTAATGATCTAAAACTGCATCCATAGCACTGTAGCCTTCTAGACCCAGTTAAGTTGATTGTTTCAAGATGGAAGCCCTAAAAGTAGTCACCAGTATTAAAGTAATACCTCGCATGCTAGGGTTGGCTGTCTCTCCTTCAGCATCCGGTTCTTCAAGGCACACGTTTATTATTGTGTGCCATGGTGAGATTTCTAGGCAAATTGAGCCTCATCCACGTAGATATTTATCTTTCCTTCTTAGCTGGGAACTCAGTGGGGGTGGGGGTGGAGGCTTCCTGCCTCCTAGTCCTTTTCCTGGAGATGCTGGCAATACAGTTTCCATTTGGGGTTATTGGTGGGGAATGATATTGGTGGGGAATGACACTTACCTTTAGTCTGAGGCAAGGGTCACATTCCGACCATTCGCTCCAGGAGCTCATTCTGCAGTCTATGGGAAGTGGTTTCTCATTATCTTCTACTACCTGTGGGCCATAACTAAGAGAACAGAATCATCAACTTCATGGCGTGACTCGTGTCTGTGTCCAAAAAGTCTTCCCGAACCAGTCTGATTTATTTACTATTTTTCTGCTTTCCAAATCAAAGGACTTATCCTTTTTTTTTTCTAAGATTTTTTTTTTTAAGTTTATTTGAGAAAGAGAGAGTGAGAGATAGAGCATGAGCAGAGGAAGAGGGAGAAGCAGGATCCTGCTGAGCAGGGAGCCCCATGCGGGACTTGATCCCAGGACGCTGAGATCATGACCTAAGTCGAAGGCAGATGCTTAACCAACTGAGCCACCCAGGAGCCCCGAAAATCAAAGAAATTATCCTTTTACTAGATCTCTCATTTGACATTGGATCATAAGCTGCTTTATGTTTTCAGTTGGTCTTCTTATTGAATTCTTGTATTGCTTTGTGACTTAACTTTCGATCTAACCACAACATAGTAATGGTGATGAGGGAAACAGGCAAGGCATCGTGCTGCCTGTTTATGTGCATTAGTCTCAGATTTCCCGCTGCCTTCTAGAGACCTTTTTTCACTTTGCTTCCCCCAGAGTCTGAAAAAGCCTCCATTTGCCTGGTTCTTTTGTAAGCCAGCGGGTCCAGGCAAGCACCTGGGAGCCCAGCTTTCCCACCCAGCTCTGTTCATATCCTAAACAAGCCTTACCCTTCACACTCTGCTTCAGCACTAACTACCCTCACCATTCTGCATTTTAACACCTATACTTTGGCCCTTACAGCCTTCCCTCCCACCCCCAGACCCAAAGCTCAGCTGTGCTTTTCTGAGCTTTGAACTTTCTTTCTTGGTTCACCATTTGGATCTCTTCTGGTTACAACACCTCCTTGGATGATGATCTTCTTTAATGAAAGGAAAACAAAACAAAACAAAACCAAAAGCCAAAACCACTGAACAAGCATCCTATGAATGCTCTGCCCCGACTTCTCAGAGCTGGCACCTGTCCTTTCTAGAGTGTAGCCTCTTACTCCAGAGGGCTGGCTCCATAAGGCCATTGCCTCCACGAAGGTTCTAGATCCCAGCTCTCTGAGACTTTGACCAGATGAACATGGTCTCCATTAAAACTCTTCCTCCGTCCCAGTTTCTTTCCATGTGTGGTATATTGTGTTCAAGTTTTTGATACTAAACAGAAAAAAGCAAATGAATGAGCAAAAAAGACCTTCTTTGTGAACTCTACATTTCCTTCCAGCTGCTCCCATTCCTGTCCTTTCACAATGTCACTTTGTAAAAGAATTGTTATCAACATATTTGTTTCTCTTTCATAAAAAAGAAAAAAAAAAGAGTTTCATCTCCTCCTTCATCTTTAGGTACCTCTTAAATTCTCTCATCCTTTTAGCCAACTTCCCTGGGAGAGTAGTTTGAATCTGTATTTTGTTCCTTACTCCCAATCACTGCTCAGCCCTCCTGCCCCAGGGACATGGCTCTGGCCAAGTCAATGATGACTGCCATGGGGCTCACTTGGTCCTTTCAGTGCTTCTCTTATTGACTTCCTCACAGGGGTCAATGCAATTGGCCATTCTTGCTGTTTAAAACACTCTCTTCCCTTGGACTGAATGACACTAAACTACCATTTCTTCTTTCTCTTCCTTCGGTTCTCCTACTCACCCGTGTGCTCCTCCTCCTTAGACCGTCTCTGGAATGCTGTTTTTCCAGGCCTTGTCCTTGAATCCACTGTTTTGTTTTTTCTCTCTACACTTTCCCAGGGCTTTGGTTTCCATGCATATGCTAATGGCACTCGGAGATAAGTCTGCCGTCCAGACATCTCTCCTGAATTTTAAGCTCTTGGATAAAACTCCCAACTGGACATCTGCACTTGGATTTCATTATGGTCCATTGAACTCAAAATATTCTCAAAACAAATTCATCATTTTTTCTCTCCTCTCAAAGCTGTACCTCCCCCGTACTTACTGTCTGGGTGAACAGCACTTTCATTTATGCAGTTGGCCTGTCCAGAGGCTTGGGTGCTGCCTGTCTTATCCTGCAACCCTCACACTCATCGCCTATAGCTAATCAACCATTAAAATCTGTTGTTTAGTCTCGTAAATGACTCTCAAATCCATCCATCCTTCGGCTCTGCCAGATGCTTCTCTCTTCTACACTAACATTACATCTCTCCTGGATGACAACAATGTCTTGCTAATCCAGTTCCCATAAATTGTACATAGGATCTTCTAAAAATGTGGATTTGATTGTACCATACCCCTCCTGAAAACATTTCTGGAAGCTTCCTATCACTCTTATGATAAAATCCAAATTTTCTAACATGGTGTGGCAGGCAGAATAATGACACCCCAACATGTCCCCAACCTAATCCCTAGAATCTGAGAACATTTTCCCTTACATGGCAGAAAGGTGTCTGTAGATGTGACTTAGATATATTATTCTGGGTGGACTCATTCCAAACGTGTAAGCTCCTAAACGCAGAAGAACAGTTCGGGGAGATATAAAGACAGAAGAAGAGGTAGGAGAAATTCAAAGCATAAGAAGGGACCCCACTGGATCTTTCTGGCTGTGGAAGTGGAAAGAAGCCATAAACCACGGAAGGCAGGCAGCCTCCAGAAGCTAGAAGAACCAAGAAAATGGATTCCCCCTTAGAGCCTCTGGAAAGGTATGCAGCCCTGGTGGCTCTTTGATTTCCTCCTGATGATTCCCCAGGGTTCTGCTTATTTTGCCTCCAAGTAACTAGGTATCTGGTGCAATGAAGGGAAAACTCCCTTGGTTCTAGAAACTGCACCCTGTAGATCTGTGACATGATACTTTTCTCTTTCGCACCTGCCACTGAGAGCGGCTTCAATGAATAACTAGTTCAGAGGGTACAGTATGGGCTGAAGGATGATGATGGAAGGTGAAATCCACTGTAAACACTGCAGAGTGACAAGTCTTTTGCTGGCAAGCCTAGAACCCAGTCCACGATGAGGGCTGCTGAGAAAGGCTATTCATCTGTTTCACACACTGGGACCAGGATCCTGCTCCAAAGACATTGACATCACCACAGACTGTTCTCTAACATCTTTTACATAAATAATAGCACCACATAAATTATGTACATGCTGATTCCCTTCTTTCTCAGTTTCTAACTTAAGGACTCCTTTTCTTTTTTACAGGTTTGACTCACGCTCTGGACTTAGTACAGAGCTTTGCCTTTGATCTTTTATTGCCCTCCTAGACCATGATTTGAGTTCATCCCTGGAATGACCCGATCCTCTGAAAGACCCCCTAGAAAGGTCCTCTGATCACATCCTTGTCCTGGGAGTGGGACTTACAACCTTCTAGATATCAGGTGCCGTGTATATGTCATAATCAGATACCACAACCGTGTGGCTGAAACAACAGAAATTTATCTTCTCATAGTTCTGAAGGCTAGAAGTCTGAGGTCAAGCTGTCTGCTGGGTTGGTTTCTTGTGAGGTTTCTCTCCTGGGCTTGTATATGGCTGGCTTCTCCCTGTGTGTTCAGATGATGTTTCCTCTCTACAGTTGTGTGCAAATTTACTCTTCTTATAAGGACTCTTCTTATAAGTCGTATTGGATCAGAGCCCAGCAAAATGAACCCGTCTTAACTTAATTACCTCTTTAAAGACCATAACTCCAAACACAGTCATATTCTGAGGTATTGGGGGTTAGGACTTCAACATATGAATGGGGGTAGGGGACACAATTCAGCCTACAACATTCAGTAAATGTTTTTTTAACTAAGCAGTTTCTTCTATTTAATTTTTAAAAAATTTTTTAAAAGATTTTATTTATTTACTTGACAGAGAAAGACACAGCAAGAGAGGGAACACAAGCAGGGGGAGTGGCAGAGGGAGAAGCAGGCTTCCGGCCGAGCAGGGAGCCTGATGCAGGGCTCCATCCCAGGACGCTGGGATCATGACCTGAGGCGAAGGCAGCTGCTTAACGACTGAGCCACCCAGGTGCCCCAGTTTCTTCTATTTGTCTTCTAGTTTTACTAGACAATTTTCAAATCTCATTTCTCATTAACCTTTTATTCTAACCTCTGAGACATAAATTTTGTAGGTGTTATTAGTTCTCTTTTACAGATGAGAAACTAAAACCAAAATTATACAACTTATCCAAAGTTGGACAGTTAGTGGCAAAACTGCATTCAAAATCAACCTCTCTCCACTCCTAGTTCACTGCAGTTTTGCCCTGTTCCGTATGCTGTATCCCCCTCCCATCACCAAGTAAATCCTCTTTGAAATGACCTAAACGGTCATAACTTTGTCAATACTTTTTTTCCCCTCCTTCCTCCCTCCCCCTCTCCCCCCTCCTTTCTTCCTTTCTCCCTCCCTCCCTTCCTTCCTCCCTCCCTTCCTTCCTTCCTTCCTTAATAGAGCCATTCTTCAAAGCATATCAGTTGGGGGATGCCCGGGTGGCTCAGTCGATTTAGAGTCAGCCTTCGGCTTAGGTCATGATTTCAGGGTCCAGGGATCAAGCCCTGCATCCGGCTCTCTGCTCAGTGGGAAGCCTGCTTCTCCCTCTCCGGCTCCCCCTGCTTGTGCTCTTTCTCCCCCCGCCCCACCATCAAATAAATAAATGAAATCTTTAAAGCGCATCAGTTGGACAGCTTGGTTCTTGCCTGGATCTATTTTAAGCTTAAACTTAAATGGTGTCAAATGAGACAAAAATAAGCTGGACAGTGTGTGAGCATCTGGCTGTTTTCCCTTCATTGCACCAGATACCTGGTTACTTGGAGGCAAAATAAGCAGGACCCTGGGGAGTCATCAGCAGGAAGTAGTAGATTAGGCAAAAGGAATGCTGTACTGAAATGAATGCACTACATAAATATAAAGAAAGAAGATGAGCGATCTTGGATAGCTCCTTCTGAGCCCACCACTCCCTCCTGAGCTCCTCGGACTCACTGGGCAGATAATGTTTTGTGGCTCAAAGACTGTGTATGTACAATGCTTACCACCTGCCTTTTGCCCTGCTGAGTGATTAGGCGGACTGGAGAAGTATTTGCAAAGCACTTTTTGGATTCCTAGATGAAATGTGTTTATCAAGTAAAACGTATCTCTAAGTGTTTCAATCTCAGCTTGAAAGTCACTTCCCAGATCAAAGTGATGTACATCAACACGACAGGAGGTCTAAGTCTGGGCCAGGAATGCATTCAACGAAGGGCCATTGATGCACGCCTGCTCCCATCTCCTGGCCATGAAGAGATTCCAGCTTTAGTAAAAGGAAACCTCCGGAGCAGCTCACACTCCAGGACACATCGCGGCAGACCCAGGCGAAAAAAAAACACCTGCTGTAGGAAGGAATCTTTTTGTCAATAAATAAGGCAACGTGGCTCCTTTGAGTGGCGAAACATAAGCTTCTTAGGACTGCATTCTTAACCCGCAGATCTGCCAGTTTGCTTAGTTCATGCAATTCATCAAACGAAAAGGTAATAGGACAACAGTGTCCAACACTCATTTTTTTTTTTTTTTTTTTAGGACCTTTCCTGATTTCCCAAGTCTTAACTTAAGAGCTTCTCTCAGGTGCTCCCAATGAGCCAATATTCAACGACCCTCACGGAGGGCCTGCTCTGTGTCAGGAATGGTTCTAGTGTCTGGGGCTACATGTCTTTACCACCACAGAGCCTGCATTCTAGTGGCTGAGATACAGTAAACGAGAATCCAGCAAATATAACACGCAGTGTCAGTGAAGACACGTGAGCGGTCAAAGAAAGGAAAGCAGGGTACGAGGAGGGCTCTCGGGCTGGGGTTGAGGAGGGAGCTTTCTTGTATGGAGTAGTCAAAGAACCCTCTCAGAGGAGATATGGTGATGTAAAAATGTGTTCACAATTTTTTTGGCCATTCTTCCCAACAAAGATGGGTTCTAAGTGCCCTCCACCTGAAGCCGGTCGTGTCTTTCTTAACACCCTGTTGAGTAGAATGCGGTGGAAGTGAGCCTGCACGTTTAAAAGGCTAAGGTTCGAGAAGGCCATGCAAGTTCTGCTGGCTTATCTCAAGACATGTGCACTGTGAGCCCTTTCCCACTATGGATAAAACTGACTACTCTGAGTCTACCACATGGAGGACAGAGAGAAAGAGAGACGTGGAGACAGATTCTCAAGGAGACTTAAGTGTTCCAGCCCCTAGCGGTTTGAGTCTTCCCAGCCCAAGTGACAGACACAAGAGGGAAGAAGCCATCATAAGAATTCCGAGCCGAGCCACCATCTGACTACATCCATGTGGGAGACCCATGGGAACCCCTTCATGGAGCCCAGTCCACCCTTGGACTCATGAACCAGTAAAATAATCGGTATTATTTTAAGCTACTGTCTTGGGATGGTTTGTTACATAGCAAAATTGACCAAAACAGATGATACTTGGTTAGATACTTGGATGCATTCAGAGAGAAGCTATGTGAGTATCTGGAAAAGGAATGTTCTGTGCTAGGGGAAAGTAAGTGCAAAGGCCCTGAGACAGTATATCGGAGGCACAGAAGTACAGTGACAGAGAAGAGTGAGCGAAAAGGAGGGTGGCTGATGTGCCTGGAGAAACAGGTAGGGAGCCTCTCCTGCTTTGTAGGCTGTGGTGCGGAGTTTGGATCTGATTCTGAGCTTGATGGAAATTCTTAGAGGAGTAGGAGAACAGGAGTAACACCCAGAGTTATGTTTTCAAAAGACTTAAAAATGTCTCTGGTTGTTAGATGGAAAATTGACTAGTGGGATGTGGGCGAGGCTGGATACAGGCCAGAAATGATAGTGATTTGGGCTAGAATAGTCACAGGGGAGATAGCAGGCAGTGGGCAGATTTGGGATATATTTTAAAGATAACACCAACAGACGTGCTGTTAGATTGCCTGTGGGAAGGATACAAATAGGGGAGTCAAGTGTGATTCCCAGGTTATTACCCGAGTGGGCCAGGGAGTGGTGTAGTTTGGGTGAGGTCGGTGAGAAATCAGTGGGTATGTTTTGGACATGTTAAGTTTGAGATGCCTCTTAGATTTTCAAGAGCTGCTGACTTAAGTAATTAGACATTGTGTTCAGGGAAGTGAGTGCACCACAGATATAAATTTGAGATTTGTCAAAATACAAGTGCTTTGTCCTTCCAGGAGGCTGGATGTGAGTGTGTACAGATGGAGTAAGGCTGAGGATAAGCCAACATTTAGTGGAAGTTGTTACAACATGTCTGTAGATTAATGGGAATGATTCGGTACAAAGGGAGCTATTGATGATGCAAGAGAGAGGGGGCAGAGTTACAGGTGCAAAGTCCTTGCAGGGGCTGGAACAGATGAAGCCAGTGGACGAGTGGAATGGTGAAATGGTGATGGTGGAATGGTGGAAGTCAGAGGAGCATATCTCCGCTAGCATCATGGGCTTCACTTGGAGAACTTGGCTGTTTCAATCACTGTGTATTTGTTTATATTCCTTAGTCGACTGTAAGCCAGTGAGGGGAGAGACCCTTGTAATGTGTTCAGTATTACACTGCAATTCCTGATGCAATGTCTGGCCCATGTTGCAAACTCAATAAATATTTGCTGTATTACCGAGATGAATAAACAAATGACCCTCCTTGTCCAATAGTAGTTGATGAATAAATATCTGTTAACTTGTATTGAATATGAATATTAAAAACACAGGTGTATACAGCCAAAGAAGGAGGGAAAACTGACTTTTGGATATCTTCAATTTAATAATTAAGCCTAGCTTTTTCATTAGGAGATGTTTGGGTGCTTTTCCAGACTGTTGAGACAAATTTAACTCAAATAAATTGAATAATAATTACTAACATTTGGGAGTGCTTAGTTTACATCAGGAATTCTTCAAAGCCTTTATTCTTATTACCTAACTTAATTTTCACATCAGGTCTATGAGATTATCTATTACTAGTATAATCACACTTTAAAGATAATGAACTGAGCCACAGAGATGGTAAGCAATTTTCCTCAGTTGACACAGCAGAGGTCACCTGGTGGTCAGGTTGGGATTCAAACCTAGGCAGTTTCTCTCCAAGGGCCATCTACCTAGCCACTCCTGGGACTTCCAACTCCCAGTTTAGTGCTCTTTCTTAACTACTTGAAAAATGAAGAATAAGATAATTATGAAAGTTATAATTACACCAAAACACACCACCGATACAGTCAAAAGATGAATGACAGATTGGAGGAGATGTTTGTAATTCATACCAGAGACAAAGGACTAGTTTGTAAAGTGGTCATAGAAATCCACAAGGGAAAGACAAGAAACTCAATAGGAAAAAGAGTAAAGAACATGGACATTCACAAAGGAAAACATACCCATGTTCTTTAGACAGATAAAAAGACACACAACGTTCTTGAGGGAATCATTTCATTACGTATAAAAACATTGAATCATCGTGATGTACACCTGAAACTAAGAGCATATTGTATATCAATTATACCTCAATTAAAAAATAATAAAAAGAGAGAGGGAAGTTAAAACTATTTGAAGATAGGGTTTTGTTTTGTTTTGTTTTGTTTTAACCTATGAGACTGGCAAATACCAAAAAGCTGACCAAAAGCTGTTGACAAGTCTGTGGTTCAGTAAGAATTCTCATACTCTGCTGGGGAACGTGCAAAGTGGTACCAAACTCCCGGAGCCACAGGGACATTTTAGCAAAGTGACAAAGGTGATTTCCCGTGATTCCTTTACATCATTTCTGGGAATTCGTCCTCAGGTATAACTATCCACTTGCAAAATGATATAGGACTAAAAATACCCATTGCAACGCTGTTGCAAAAGATTGGAAGTAACTGAAGTGTTCATCCATCAAAGATGAATTATCAGGAGTGCATATCCACACAATGGGAAATTAATCAGTTGTGAGGAGAATTAGGAAGTTCCTTCTAAATTGATACGACAAGGTTTCCAGGATATACTGTAAAGGAAAAAGCAAAGTACAAGACAGTACGTGAAAGAAAGGGGAAGGATAAGATTACATATGACTCTATACTTTAATCTGCATTAAAACATTCTGGAAGGCTGCACAGAAGACTAATGAAGGTGGCTGCCTAGGAGAATGGGTTAGGGTGGGAGGGGGTGAGATTCTAAGTACTTTATACGTAAGAACATAAATTTCATGAAAAGTTATGGGTGGGGAAATCAAGACTTCTCAAGGTACACTTTGTTATTTTTTTGATCTTTGAACCCTGTAAAGATGTTGTTTATTTACAAATTAAAAAGAAAATATAATGATAGCTGTGCCCATGGAGCCCTCAAAGCGGGACGGTCACTGTGCTGAGGACATGGCGTGAATTATCAGGAATTTCCCATAACAAGTCACAGTTTTATTTCCACTTTGAGGTGAGGAACAGATTTAGAGAAATTAAGGACTTTGCCTCAGGTTACAAAGCTAATTAACGATGGACCCTGGAATCAAACTCAGGCCACCTGCTTCCAGGACCCGTGTTAAGAGCTATGACTCTCCTAGCACACTGGTTTTAACATTCTATTCTACTTTGAGAAACCTAAGAGATACTGTCCCGTTTATGATCTATTCTCATGGGCACTATTATGTTCACAAACAAAGGATTATTGATTGATTCCTAATAATTCACCGGTAGCAATAGTTCACTGTCACTTGACTTCAGGTGAAACGTGTGCAGCCGGATGATAACCCCTGAAGGCTGGCTGTAACTCAATTTCTGCCTTTCCTCCAAACTAGAAAGCATATCCAAGTAATAGCAAGTTATTATTTTAAAGAATATTTTGTGTATACTGAGTTTTGTGCCAGGCACAGTTGCTTTAAGTACAATATATATATAGTAATTTAACTGTCACAGAGACCCTTATTAGATAGATGCTATTGTTGTCACTGTTAAGGGGTGAATTGTGTCCCCCCTCCCTATCCCCCCATCCAGAAAGTTAAAGTTCGAACCCCTGTACCTCAGAATGTGACCTTATTTGGAAAGAAGGTCTTTACAGAGGAAATCAAGTTAAAGTGAATTTATTACGGTGGGCCCTAATCCAGTATGATATGCATCCTTCTACAAAGAGAAAATTTAGAACCTGCCAAACAGGCATAGAGGAAGGATGATTGAAAATAGCCCTGTGGTGCCAGAGGCAGACACTGAAATGAGGTAACTACAGGCCAAGGATGCCAAAGATTGCCAGCTACCAGCAGAAGCAGAGAGGGATCATACCTAGGGTCTCAGAGGGAGCACCGCCCTGTGGACACCTTGATTTCAGACTTTCAGCCTCCAGAATCGTGAGGTAATAGATTTCTGTTGTTTGAAGCTGCCTGATTTCTGGTACTAGGAAAAGAATACAGCTGCCACCCTACAGATGAGGGAACCAAGGTACAGAAAGTTTGAGTAACGTGCTCAAACGTGCATGGTCTGTTTGTTAGTAATGGCGCCTGGAGCTGAGTTTGGGAAGCCTCACTCCAGAGGAGCGCTCCATTCTGATCAACTCTGTATTTTAAAAAAATCATTTGCAAACTCCTGTGCTCTGGTCGAACTACGTGTCTCACTTCACGACGGATCTGAACACTCTGTTTTGACCTCAACCATCTGTCAAGGGCAGAGCATGGAGTGTTTGAGCAGGGTAACCCTCATAAACTCCTAAGGGCCTTGGAAGAGAGGTGTTGGAAGCCAAATCTGGCTCAGCAGTGCATCTGCTCCGAGCTGGGGAGCCGGCCAGGGGGCTTTTGTGGTCCTCCCTGAAACAGCTGAGTGCGGCAAGGACCCAGGGACGTAAACTTCAAAGTGGTTGCAGGCTTCCCTGCAGACTCTCCTTTTTGATCAGCGGGAGTCTCAGTCTAGGAATGCGGGTTGTTTAAAATATTTTTTTTAACTTAAGAAAGGGTCGGGGTAAGTACCAGAAGGCTAAAGTAACTTTTAGTAACTGCCTTCCCAAATCCCCTTTGTCCCCGATGCCAGGTAAGTGAAAATGTTTTCCGAATGGAACTCGGCTTTTTAGCTCACACCACATGCTGGGTGGGGCCCAGGAGGCGTGGCGGCCCCCCGAGGTAGCCGAGAGGCTGGTGAGGATGTGCTTGCCATGGCCATCAGTTTCCACAACAGAATTTGGTTAAACTAAGAGTCAGATGACCAAAGTGGAAATGGCTGCAGGTTGCAGGGATGTCTGGGCAGAGGGTGAGCGTTGGGGCAGATATTGTCCCCCAACAATACTGTCAAAACCGGAAATAGTTCAATACTGTCCCCAGGTTTCATCATTCTACATTGGCTGGGGTACGCGTTCTCCAGCAATTCCGGGTGCAGCAGCGGTGTTCAGTAAGCAGATACTATCTGTATGATTTATTTCCTGGCTCAGCTTGGCATGAGTTTCCTGTTCCCAATTAGGATCAGAACAAAAGGAGAGATAGTCAGTCTTTGCTGGAAGCATGGCCGATGGGTCCACAGGTTGGTGATTCTTCTTGAAGGATAGAACTACAATCCTAAGCCTGAGGTCAAAATGTGTGCCTCTGGACACAACCTGGGATGTCAAGGAGGAGAAGCAAAATGCTTAACCCTCACCTGACACGGGGGCAGAAAGGTGAGGTAGTCCGCTGTAAAGGGTGGTAGACATTGAGGCAGAATGAGGGAGAGATTAATTTTCTTTCTTTTAAAGTTTTCAGATGTGAAATACTGATAAACTCAGGTTTATCCATCATACCCTGGTGAAAACCAGCTTTGTTTCATCATTCCGAGTATTGAAAGACTATCTCGGCCTTACCATTTGAATGGCTGTTTAAAAGAAATTGCTGGAAATGGCTACAGGTCTCCTTAGAAAACTCTCAGAAACACACCCCTGTACTTTCCCTCACCCTTTTTCAAAGGTTAAACTCTGGGACTATCTATCTCAAGGTGGGTTGAAATTTGTTTTTTTTTTTTTTTTAACCTGCTTCCTGCTAAGAAGTAGACCTTGAAATATCAAAGCTGGAAGTGAAATTCCAGAGACAAATGGAAAAGCAACTCACCTAGGAGTGGGCCCGGCGGTCAGCAAACTTATTTCTAAAATGCATAGTGCAAAGGCAAACCTCCAGCGGGCAGACATCTGCTCTGACTAGGCGGCCCCCGTGGAATGGCCAGACGGGTCCCGCAAGGCATTTATCTGCAAAGGGCGGGACAACCTGGGGACAATTATTGCTTGTTTTCGGTTGGGGTTTCTGTCCAACTGGGCTTCCTGGGAGCCAAAGTCCAATTAAAGGGGAGTCGTGTCGTAACTCTTCACCTACTGGTTTCTCATATTAACGAGCATATTCGAGCACCCAGCCCCTGAGTGCTGAATTGACTAAGATTAACGGGAGCATTAAAAACAACAACAACAACAACAAAAACAAAAACAAAACAAAACAAATCTCCAATGTTTCTCATCTGGGGAGACTCTGGGAGAAAGGATGAGAGAGTGAGCAATTTGGGGGAAAATGGGTCTGTGGATGATTCTCAGAGAGGCATAAATTAGTAAAAGAAATCAGTCAAAGACTGCGGTGACTGGAGCAGGACGCAGGGACCGATGCGGCGACCTGAGACCCAGCCCTGTGCGTCATTGCCACAGGTGCGCCGCGAAGTGCAAGATGCGGTTAAGGTACATAGCTGGCTTTCTTTATAGACTCGGTGGGTCGTTCTGAAGAATCTAGGGAAACTCTACTGCATGTACATCATCCGGCAGGAGGCTATGACCTCCTTATGTCAGAAATGCACCTGTCAGCGAGATAGATTCTGAGATGGGGCAATTCGCTCCAGCCCATGTTAAAGGACCCCCTTCCTTTCATATTTTCACTTTCTCAGGGACTTGTGGAAAGGGTAAGGTGTTTTCTAAGTGCTAGAGAATGTGGATGTCTCTGCCGCTCTTAAACACTGGTTAGACAGTAGAATGACCTTGGACCTGTGCAAAGCCACCAATGCCCGCCCTCTCACTCCCCCATAGCTGATTCTAATATAACTGATCTGAGAGGGGACCCTGCATCCGTATCTTTTAAAAGCTTGCTGGGTCATTCCAATGTGTGGCCAGGGTCGGGATTTAGAATGACCAGCTTGAGAAGCAGTATTTCATTACGTTTTTGGGAAAGAATGTTTGGAACACAGGACTTAAGGGGCCTTCATCAGTACTTACTAATTACAAAGAGGCAATTTGCACACATATACAATCTGGTAAAGCAGAGGGTGGGGTTGGGGGATAGCAGACAGCTAGTTTTTCCAGCACCGCCTTACCTTTCCACGAATGGTCCTACTAGTGTCAAAGTTATTCTCCACAGCTTTCTTGCCTCCCTTTCCTTCTCGTGGGGAGAGTTTGAGGTCTCTAATGGGACTAATTTCATCGGTTCTTGACCTTGTTGTCAACCTGCAGACTGTGACTTGATAATTAGATTAAATGGAGATTGAAAACCACCTCTGTACTCAGAGACTGAGTGAGCCCCCACCTCCAATCCCTGGTCTCCGGGGGTGGAAGAAGGGAAAAGGGGAATTTCTTAGCTGGTTGGTTGTTTGAGTGCTGAATTGCTCCGTAGACGTTCTATTTATTTTATCCCCTTGGTTCAGGCTAAATGTAATGTAGCCAAGGAACGGGAGCAGCAGAATATAACAAAACTATATTAATTAAGTAGTATGGGTTAGTGATATGTAAAATAAAATATATCTTACATTTTTGTAGTGCTTTTAACTCTTCTTTGCCCTTAACATCTGTTATGTATCTGACATATTTTTATTTTATTTTTTTTGACATGTTTTTAAATGAGGTTTATACTTGGGTTATATCTAGGGGAAGTGAAGCATGCTGAACCACAGAAGTGGAAAAATAGCATTTTTATTTAATATTTAATGACTTTCAAAGAAAAGAAAGGACAAACATTTATCAAACTTTTCTAAGGGGTCAAGCTAATAGACATATATTATAACTAACATACACACACATATAAAAAATTGGAAGGGGAGATGAACCATGAGAGACTATGGACTCTGAAAAACAATCTGAGGGTTTTGAAGGGGCGGGGGGTGGGAGGTTGGGGGAGCCAGGTGGTGGGTATTATGGAGGGCACGTATTGCATGGAGCACTGGGTGTGGTGCATAAACAATGAATTCTGTTACACTGAAAAGAAGAAATATATATATATATAAAATTTAATCCTCAAAATAATCCATTTTACAGTTGCGGAAATGGAAGTGCACTGAGGTTACATAATTTGCCCAGCATCACCACCTGCAGTTGCTGAGAAATGGCGTTTGAACTTGGTGCACCAGACTCCACATCTCAGGGTCTTTCTACCACACATCAGTCCTGTCGTTGTTATTGTTTTAATTATGTCACCTTAACATGAGACGATAACATTTCTCACTAAGCTCTCTCAACTCCCTAAAAGGTAGGCTTCTGCTTTAGCTTTACAGATGAGGCGCAGAGGAATACAGCCAAGGCTATGTGGACAAAGCGGCCAAGGTGGGATTTGAACAAAACTCTGATGCCAGAGTTTTCCACCCTGCTGAGGGCTCTCACAGTTTTCTCCATTCAGGAGGCTTCAAAAAATATATTTTTTAAAAATTTCCCTTTGGTTTCAGTTTGCTTGGGAACTTCGTGGCAGTAAATTATATTTATTGTCCAATAATAATACTTTTGCTCCTTTTTAAGGCAGAGTCACGCACATGTGTACTTTAGAATGTGCAACCATCGGGCAGAACACTTAAT
This sequence comes from Martes martes, assembly GCF_963455335.1. Taxonomy (NCBI): domain Eukaryota; kingdom Metazoa; phylum Chordata; class Mammalia; order Carnivora; family Mustelidae; genus Martes; species Martes martes. Next base: position 135,030,950 of record NC_137892.1, on the reverse strand, counting down.
TTTTACTGCAGAATTGTAAATGTGTTGGGCATAATTCCCATCTGGATCTCTTAAAGTGATGGAAGCGGTTTTTTGGAAGTTTATTAGTAGACATTTCGTGGACTCCCTCAGTGACCCAAGTAGGAGCTGCCACCTCAACCAGTATCTGTTTCTGACTGAATCCCGAAAGACCCACGGCTCTTACACTGCTACCCTGACACTGTAGTACTTTCACTTTAAACACATGCGCTTGCTGGAGAGAATTAGAATTGTCAAATGTTAGGCCCTCGGTTTGCGGTGTGTCCTGCTTGACGCTCTGTCCTCAACATCTCGGATGTGCGTACCGCCATGAGGCTTCAACAGATAGTGGGATTTATGATTCATAGATGAATAAATCAAAGTGGATGAGGAAAATGATGTCCAGGAAGGGGAGGTGACGCTCCTAAGGTCATACGGTCGGGGTGGGGCAGCATCGGATTCCAGCCCTCTCCACTGTTGGTTCTCCGCCATTTTCATTACAGAACTTCCAAACAGGCCCTTTTCTAAAGGAAGAGAACAGTTTCTCTGTGGAGTGGTTCTGGGGCTCTGTGTCAAGTTCAACGGGAGTGCTGTCAGTCTGGCATCTCTTTACAGTTATAAGAATTCCTGCGGCTCAGATCTGTTTACAGTCACATGGAACTACTTAGGACCCCCTTGATTGCATACAGCACTTCATTTAAGGAAAGACTCAATATGATCCCTTTTCCTTTTGAAGCTGACAAGATCTGGCTATGCCACCTTCTACCCTTCTGTTTACCAACACTGCTGACTGTCTACATTCGCCCAAGACTTTTGACGCTGTCCTCTCTCTTTCTCTCCACTCTAAATCCAGCCTTTCCTTCAGTGATTTCAGTGTTCTCTGAGGTACCACCCCACCTCAGTCTTTCTTGATGCCAACAGTTCTATGAATATGTATCTTAATCCCATCGAGGCCGCTGTCCTAATGTCATTCTAACACCTGTAAAGGCTTCATCTTCACAAATGTCAATATCCTACTTCCAGTTACCTCATCCTCTCAATATCCCTTTTCTTTGCTTTATTGAACAACCGGCTCCTTAATTTCTCCATTTCTGGGTTCCTCTTATTGCTCTTGCCTTTGTTAACCACACTTTTTTCGCAGTCTGTATCAACTTTCTTCCCTTTCTACATGGTTATGCTCAACCTATTACAGTTTGTCCTTGGTCTTTACTACTCCATGGAAGACCTCCTTATTGCTAAATTTGGTGGACACTTCTTGACCCTGATCTTTGTTCCATAGGGGCATCTGACTTGACTGGCCATTCTTATGCTTTAAAATTCTCTGTTCCTTTGATTTTTGTGATACAGCATTTTCTGATTTGTTTTTAAAGATTTTATTTATTGACTTGACAGAGAGAGAGATCACAAGTAGGCAGAGAGGCAGGCAAGGTGGGGGGAGAAGCGGGCTCCCCGCTGAGCAGAGAGCCTGATGCGGGGCTTGATCCCAGGACCCTGAGATCATGTCCTGAGCTGAAGGCAGAGGCTTAACCCACTGAGGCACCTGGGAGCCCCAACATTTTCTGATCTTCTGCTTCTCTTTTGCCAGCTCCTCTCCCTTGTCCATTATACAATGCTGATATGCCTCAGGGGTCTGTCCTCCATCCTCTCCGCTTCTCAGTCTATCCCTTCTTTTCTTACCCACTCTTAAAATTAAGCCTACTCTTCAGAACCAGAAATCTCACCGTTGAAGTTCCTTTACCAAGATCTTCTGCATTCTTGTTTTAGAAGTATAGATATCTAGAAGTGATACTTTTTGAAAAATGCAAACTTATGGTGTTACTTCCCAGCTTAACAATCCTCAAGTACTTCTAAGAAGTCTCTAGGTGGACTTTGATTTGCCCACGGTAATTTGAACTTGCTGTGTCTAAAATCATACACATAATTCTTGCCCTATCCCTGTCAAGGAAGTTGTTCTTATATTCTTTATTTTCATTAATGAATCACCAATAACCGTCTTTCTGGTTTCTATATCTGGAAGTCATCTTTCTTTTTATTGCTTTAGTATTTCGACAGTATGCATAATGGTAAGTGGGTTCATCATGGGCACTTCATAGTTATTCCATAGTTATTTCAGAGTTACTGGATGACTGGTTGATTTCACTTGGTTCAGGTATGTTTGGTTTCTGGAACTTGGAGCTTTGACAAAAAGAAACTAGTATTTGAGGACAAAACTATATACAGTTTTATCAATTAACAACATGTAAACCCAACTCAATATAATAGGGGATGATGCTTTGCAGATCTTCAATTTTCTTTAATTTTCTCCTTTAAAATTGTTTTTTGACTCTGAGACCTCAAGACTGAACTGTGAGGCTTACTGCCCAGGAAGGAGATGGTGGAATAAAGCAGCGATTGGTCACCTGTGAATCTCAAAGTAGTGGGGATAGCATGGCTTGTGATGTAGATAATGCGAGAAGACTGCCTCTCTTGTTGGAGCAGAGCAGTTGTGAGAGGGTGAGAGGGAGGGGGGAGGGAAGCAGGCCTGGAGATGAGTGTTTGCAGTAAGCCACACTTTGGCATGGGGCCAGCATGGTAAGTAGGTTGAGGTCAGAGCAGATGTTTCTCTCCTTGCCATCTGGAACTCTGGGAGAGCAACTTCCAGACTTTCCCAGTATGGGGGAAGCCAAACCAGAACAAAAGTGGTTGTGGTGTGTGGTTGGGCAGAGGAGGGATTGAATTTGGCTTCATAGGTTTCTTTGGCTGTTGTGGGCCACAGAGGATACCAAGAAGTTCCTAAGCCCTGAGGAGGGATAGAGAGGGTAGCTGGCAAACTCACTGCCCGTCAAGGGCAATGTGGCCCTAGGGTTGAGGCACAGAGAGGTAAAGGCACTCACAGGCAGATGTCCACGGTCCATTTAGTGAGGACCAAAGTAGGGGCCCAGGCTTTGTACAGAACCACCAGACCTTGTAGGTCCCTAGCTGCATGGAGAGAAACAAACTCCCCATGCTTTAGCCAAGAGTATTAGCCACAGATCCCACAAGATAGTGGCCAAGTAGATGAGGTATGTGCTGTAGAGACTGGAAGATTCAGAGAACAGTACAAGGACCTGTCTGAGGATCTAAGGCCCTTCTCAATGTTCCTCTCCCCCCATCAAACTAACCATCATCATGGAGAAGAGCAGGATAAGGGGAAGGAATGTGAACCACTGGACACATAGCTGAGAGAAAATACCCTCAGAGGGAGTCATCATGACTGGGTCGGGGTTGCAGGATCTAAGTGTTGGCATTCACACCTAGCAGAGTGGAAACTGAGGAAGAGCACATTGGGAAAGAGAGAGGGAAAGATATAAAGAAGGAAGAAAGAAAGAAAGAGAGAGAGAAAGAGACAAAGAGATAAAGGGAGAAAAGGAGACAGGAAGAGAGAAAAAGAAGGGAGAGAGAGAGAGAGGGAGAGGGAGGAAGGAAGAAAGGGAAAAAAAAACACAACATAGATATATTTTCTCTCTCCACCCCAGTGTAGTGTAAGCAATTTTTTGACCCAATTTAAGAAAAAAAAATTATTTTCTTCTCTAGGCATGTTTTGCTAATCCTTCTTCTCTAGGGAAGGGCCAGTCAGTAATTACAGATGATTTAACTCAGGAACTTAATCCCATTTCTGGTATGGCATCATCAACTCCTTCATTTTTTCCTCTTTACTGATCTGTGCTTTTCCCTGCCCTGGAGTGTGTGTATGGTGGATGGGATGCAAGGCATCTCTCTGCTCCGTGTTCACTTGTTCAGTTTCCAATCTCTATAGTGCAAGGGTTTGCATTTGTCAAATCAGAAGAATGAAGAAAGTCATCACCACTAATAGGTTTTTTATACCCTGGAAAACCGAGAAGGAGAGAATAAAAAGCACTGTGTAAAATAAACTATGTTGTGAATACATAATTTTGATTCAGTTCATTAAAAGCATGATACCATGGGGTATCTGATTTTACAAAACATAGACACAAAAGAATTACTGTTATAAAATTGGGCTCCTCATTGACCATGGAACATCCAACTAGCCTTCTGGGAGCAGATGCAGGATGGTTTATTATTTATAATGCAGAAGATATTGGGAGAACATTACTCACAACCCATCTTTCATTGTGAGTGGCCTGTAGCTTACGTTAAAGGGGCTGATGGGAAATACCTGAATTAGAATGCATTATGTGAGGTTAGATTGATGTGTTGCATTTATAATAACTAGATAATTTAAACCTTTAAGTGATACCTAATTCATTCTGAAAGTGCGCCCTAAAAAGCCCAAAGGGGGTTCAACTTACCGAATTAAACATAAGCGTAAGCATATCATGATGGGCATATTGGTTATAGGAAGCAGAAGAGGAGACCAGTACTATGAAGAGAAGAAAATCTTGGTGAATGGAAGATAGGCCAGCATAATGGCACTGGGGCCAGGTTTTGGAGAGAGTGGAGTGCTGGAGTGGTGAATTCGAGGTTAACTGCAAGGACACCAGACACTAGCTTTGTGACTTTGGTAATTCCTCAGTGTCCTCTTCTATAAAATGGTGGTGGTAGTAGCAGCCCGCTTCATAGAACTGACATGGAAATAAAGTTGTTTGTTGTAACACACTCACAATAGTGTCTGCGGATGGTAAATGCCGGGTAGGTGTTTGCTGTTATTATTTAGTGACTTCTGTAGACCATGCCTGAATCCAGTCGGGCTTTCCAGATTTAGCAGTCGTGCTTGTAGTGAAGGGAAATGAAGAATTGTGAAGCACGTCACAAGAGCTCGGGAATTCTACAGTCCTCTCTCCTCTCTCCTTCCAACTGAGATGGTGCATCACTTTGATGTCAAAGTACGTTATGCCCACATTCAAGCTTCCTGGATGGGGGCTTTTAGTTAGCCCACCCCTTTCTAACTTTTATAGTCTCTAGTAATCCTCATGATATTAATACACAGAAACCAGTCTTCTACATTCTTGAGCTTACACCTTCTAGTGGAGGTACCTTGACATTGGCTTTGCTGACTATGCTTTCCATGTGTGGGCTTCTCTTCTGCCCTGAGCATGTGCTATGTCGTCAAAGATTGCTGTGATATGCACTTGGAGGCAGGCCAACTTAGGGTTAAACTATCACCCAGGCATGTGGGAGACACATTGGCTAATCCGTCACCCATTTCCAAGGCTCTCTTGCCAAGGCAGGCTTCAAGGACATGCGAACTATGTAATTGGTCGGGGCTCAAGTGCTTGGAAAGGTCCCATGCTCTATTAGTGCCATCTTGAAATTCTTAATATTGTGTTTGGACTTTTGTTTTGAAAGCAAGTTTGATTGGAAAATAGAGCACACACATGAGCAGAGGAAATGTATGCTGTGTCCCTTCCTCCATACTACCACATTTGCACAGAATGCTTATGTTGTCCCATGAACATGGAATTCAGGTGGACCCATGATGTGTGGGAGTTCAATGAGTGAAAGCAAAAGTGAGTATAAGATTGGTGTATTATGCCTAGCACCGTGTAAGTGACAGCTCTGAGAGGTCACACTCTCCATTTGAACCAGAACTGACTTCCAATACAAGAAGAAACACAAATGAACAAGAAACGCTATCAGATCTTTCTTACTAGTGGTGTTACTTCCCTGGATTAGCCATCTACTTACGCTGAAAATAATCATATAAAAGGAAAGAAAGAGTTGCCCATGTTTCTTCTTTCCACCATTTTTCTTTACTTATTGGTAACTAAAGGTAATATGTACTGACTGGTAGAAAGTTCACGTGTCAAGAAGTGAATTAAAAACAGCTGAGTTAGTTTTAGGCAATGTTTCTACTGTTCTCGTAGGAATGAAATACATATTATGTTAAATATATAGGCATGGATGAGTTATGAAATACAAATTGTATAATTTCAGTGATTGCACTTGCCAGCTAAAGATTATCAATAAAATTCCCGTGAAAGCTTTAAAATTTCATTTCTTTTTTACTTAGAACAACATTAAATAGCAAATAAAATATATCATAATAAGAAAAAGGTTGCAAAAGAAAGGATATGTCATGCATCAATGTCTTTAATAGCACTTTTCTCCTGGTTTATGAACAATGGATCCTTTATTTTTATTTTGCCCTAGGTCCCAGAAATTATTTAGCCAGCCATGTCTCGGCCTTAACTCCTTTCACTATAGAGGCTGACAAAGCTAAAAGCTTGATTTCCCATCCTCCTCCCTTCCTCCCATTCTGCCCTCCTTGAACACTGATGTCATATTTGGAGCTGTACAGCCATCTCGTGACCATGAGGCAATAAACACAAGAATAGAGTGTCAAAAGGCTACAAAATTTGGGGTGAGAAGCTAAAATAGAGACCATGTCCTTGAGGGCCTTGTTGAGCCGCTAAGCCAATACCAGCAACCATCAATCTGGACTTTTTATGTGAGAAAATAACCCACTAGTAATTTTAACCATCGTGAGCCTTTCCTTTGATATAGTCCATTCATTAGCAATGGGCACGTGGGCTATAACGTGCCAGCCTGTTCTCAGAGGTTTTCAACGAAAAAGACAACTCCTCCTGCTTCTAGCTCTATCATTTCCATCATCAAGTCTCTAGGCCAGTACCTCAGGTTAGTGAGGGAGGTAAGGAGGCAAACATCATATCAGCTTTCCATTCCCCTCCTCCTCCCTCTCCATTAGCTCCTATGTTCCAACACTCCTCTTAGCTGCCCCTGAACAAAAGGCTCTGTGATGATCAATCAGTGTTGGTAGGTTATCTGGTAGAAGTACCCTCAGACACACCCCCAGAACCATCCATAGCTCAGCCTCAGCCCAGTCAGGTCATCAGGTAACTTTTACAATGGTAATAATTTCACTTTCTTAAAATACAGGTAAAATAATAGTGATCGAAGTTAACCAAATGAAAAGAGAGTTTTGACAGAAAACTCTGTAAATAACGTCAGAAGAAAATGTAGTCATGGAGACTTTTGCAGTCAGGTGTTTTTCCTTCTTTTGTAACCACCTCATCTTTGGTCAAGGTGGAAACCCAATTTCTTTGCCACTGAGTAGCCCACACTGTCATCTCCTTGGAGAATGGCACTCGTATGATTTCAGCACACAATAGAGATTTAGTAATTAAGCACATTAATTCCAGAAAAGCAAGGACAAACAAGGGGCTCAGGCCCTCATTAGGTGAGATGACACATGGCTGGCCCTTGGCCATCAGCCTGGCTATAATTAGGACATGTTAACAAGGCCGCTGCTGTCACACTGTGTGTGTCTAAGTTTGGCATATCAATTTAGAACTGAGTCTTAGTTATTTTTAATAGAAGAAAGTTAGTAAAAACAACATTTCCCGGCAAGAATGAGATATTTTACTATTTAGCAATTTCCTCCAATGGTAATAGCTTAAATATTTACCAGGGACTTTTAGAGAGTGCCTGGCTTTTACTAGAAGACTTTCTATCGAACCTATTCCGGGAAAATGGGTCAGAGTCCACACTCATCAGTTTTTTCAGGGTCAACCAACTTCTGAGTTAGCTACATCCTCTGTCCCACCCCCCCCCCAACACCGGCCCCCCTGCTTTCAGCACAGGAAAGACACAGAATGTGTTTTTGTTTTCTCTAGACACCAGGGTTAACATTTTGATGGAGCAGTCTGAAATCACAGACTGAAAAGATATCCCTACCACAAGGCAGTTTTACAATGAAATACCACAGAAATCACTCAAGAGTTGGAAGGGATTTTAAAGCACGAATGCCATTCTTAGATGAGAGGGAACAGTGACAGCTCCCACCCCATGGGATTATGATATCAATAGAATGAAATTATGTTGCATAAATGGTAAAGCACTTCCTAGGTGCAAGAGCACCTTGATAAAATCAATACCTTCTCCCTTTGTATTGTCTTTAGGTGAAGAATTTAGGGCCCTGGTGCTGTTCAAGTTCAGCTTTTAGCTTAGAGCTCTCTGATGCCTAAAAGAAACCTGCCCCCAGGTATATAGGGTTAGCATAAAAGCTGAACTTCTGACATACAGGTCTGACCAGTACTGTTACTAAATAGACTTGTAAAGAAGAGGATCTGCTTCTCCTTTGCCGAGACACTTCAGGGAGCACCTCTCCCTGCTTGGCCAACAGTAGTTCCTACGGTACTGAAATGAATGTCCTCCCCTTGTTTGTATGAGCAAGGGTTAAGCTCTGGCAAGATCTTACAGATTAAGCCACATGGAAACAGCGCACAGGCTCAGTGGGTCAGACACACTGCAGAGCATTTGGATAAGCCAGATAATTTGTGCAACATGTTCTTATCAGCAGCCTTCTCCAGCACATCTGTGGCTTACTGGAAGCGCTTTTGTGTGGAACCTGTTTTTCTGTATTCTACTCATTGTTGATAGAAAGAGACCGAATGTTTCACTTAAGGGGAAAGGTAAGGCAGTAATAATGAACGACCTATAATCATAAATACCCATCAAGGACACCCACCTGCTCCCAAGTTTGTCCTAAGACTCAGAAAACTTTAAGATCAAGACTTTTGTACTGAAGCAAATCCTGCCTCAGGGACATCTTCCCGGGAGATCTGGGTCTTTTCGGAAAAAAAAAAAACAAAAAAGGGAGCCTTGAGCTTTTATCCTAGGGGAGAGTATTTAAAGTGTCCTTGTGCTAAAGATGTCTGATCGTGGGCCTGCCCACCTCACGCAGAAGTTCTCCAGAGTGGCCCACACCAGCCCGCGTCAGTCCACACAGTTGTGTCTTGGTGAGGACAAACATGGCTGAGTCAAGAACAAGGAGATGCAAAGAGTAGAAGGTGTGAACCAAGAGTTCATTACTAAATGATTTTTATACTAGATGTCAGTAGTGGCTGTTCTGATACAGTTCTTATCCACTGGACTCCTGTTAAATTCTCAGGAAGGGAATATGTGTAGGTCAGGGAGAGGAGAATAAGGCATGAAAAGATATCAGACAATGGTTTACTCATGGTCTTATTTCACAGATTTCCATTTTCTCTTCTTTATGACAACCCAAAATGCATTAATATTGGCTCACCTTGGACTGATTATATTTTATACATCAGCTCGAAGTAGGGGTCAACTGTAAGAATAAACTGATGCTAACACATGAGATTCTGCCATTCCAGTTTATTGAAATGAGTAAATTTATAGCTTTATTTGAATACAGAGAAGTGCACAGGAAAATAAGTATGTACAAAGCAGTGTGTGGCTGATCATCCTTTTTAAAATCTGTCTACTTTAAAAAAATTCAACTACCTAGATATAATTGCCTCCAGTCGAGCATGTTCAGGTATTGGGACATATAAAATACTATTTTAGGACTGTGTTTATAATGACTGAGTAGGAAGCCAGATGGAAAATTATGCCATACATGATCAGCTATTACCATTAAACATAAAACCACAGGACTTTAGCTTGGGCTACTTGGGGCTAATCAATAAAGGTTCATGAGGCCACCATCTTGTTTAGATCCTAAGCAGTCATCCTCCTCTTCTACCTAAAGGTAACATTGTATGGTTGATTGACACCCATGAGAACCTGAGCATTAAGAGTCAAGAGAAAACATTTAAAAACCCAACATAAATATAACAAAATGAAACTCATTTTGGCAAGAACAAATCCTTCAGAACTGTGCTAACAATATGACTGGAAATGAACTGGGAGAGTTTCCAAGGTTATGAGGAGAAAAATACTGCAAACATTAGATTTTCAATGATAACACCGAATACTTGTTCTACAGCTTCTCACTCCACTCCTCCATTCATCATTTATCTTCCTACTATCTAGGAGATTGTGGCTTCAAGCGAGTTTTCCAGTTACTTGATAAGGGTCTAGCATGACCCCATATAAGCACCTAATATATTTGGCACAATTACATTGAAGTTTCTGATGTGTTGGCTCTCCAGAATATAGTCCTTCATTGCCGAGTTGATTTTAGTTTTTCTTTCATTTTCTTCAACCTGAACCGCTTTTCTGGAATTTCAGATCAAGAGGATGGCCTCCTATTCCATAGAAAGGATAAAGGTTGTGTCCATTTGCAATTCTAGTTACGGGATTTAATGATTACTGAGAAGGCAGAGACATTTCAGATCCATGAATCCTTAGATTTTTTTTTCCCCCCATAAAACTGTTGCTTGTGGAAGGGAAGTAATGTTATATGAACCTGGGAGCAAAACTGACTAAAAAAAGAATCAGAGGGAAGAGGAGAGGAGAGACAAATAATGCTTTTCCCTCATTTGCACTATCAAGCAAGAGACTGGGGGAAAAAAAAAGAACAATCTTGTCCTTGAGAGAAAATAATCTTCAGAAGCAGAAGTTATATTTTTAAAAAGGTTCTTAAGTGTGTCAGATTCCCAAGTGTCTAAGGAGAAGCTGGACTTGCTTCAATTTTACTTTAAAAATTCCTTATAAATGTTGATATGAAGCAAGATTTAGGAAGGCGTTTTGTTATACTATAACCTTTAGGATTTATGCTGTAAAACAGAACCCCCAAACAACTTTGAACAGTAAGGATTTTAAAATTTATTCAAAACAGTGTCATCTGAGGAGTTGTGGTGGCTGCATCTCCCAACCAGAGGGTACACAGTACAGTGTTCTAGAAGGTTCTAGGAACACACTAGGCAATGGTTCAAGTAGGGTAACTACTTCATTTACATTTAAGCTAGAGAATTTAGATTCTTAATTTATTTAAAGCCATGGATTCAGTTTAGCTTTAATCTAAACAGAAAAGTGAAAGGCATTTTACAAGTGGAAGAGGGAACAAGCAACAAGGCAACAGATAATATGTCAAAGCTGGAAGGAGAGCAGAGGTCGTCTGGCTATTAGCTTTGTCCTTGACTACTAAGGCCAACCTTTTTGTTCCTCTGGATAGTCAGCATATCAAGTTCCTAGAGAAGTGTAGAGAAGAAAAAAACCCATGGTTAAAATTTTTGGGTTAAATATCAGTGCATTTAAATATCAAGTCATCATTTAAAACTCAATAATAGTATCTCCTAGGGCTGATGTGACAGGCTTAAATAAGATAATAAATGCAGAGCCTGAAATAAAGTGATTCACACAAATGTTCAATAATGTTAGTTATTTTCTCCCATGATCATGCTCCCCCACCCCCAACCCCAATCTATAAGTTAAGCAAGTTCACCAAAATAATCCTTCCTTCATGACCTAAGAAAGAAAGGGCCTCCAAGAAGACCTCTTGTCAATGCAATTTAGTGCAAAAAATCCTCCTAGACTCCGGATGCATTTTATGCCTTTCCATTTGTCCATGTTTGCCTCCCTTGGAGACGAGGGCGAGAACGAGCCTCTGTTAAGGCTTCGAGCCCTTTGGGGGGCCTGGTGGCTCAGTGGGTTAAAGCCGCTGCCTTCGGCTAAGGTCATGATCCCAGGCAGGGTCCTGGGATCCAGCCCCGCATCGAGCCCCGCATCAGGCTCTCCGCTCAGCAGGGAGCCCACTTCCTCCTCTCTCTCTCTGCCTGCCTCTCTGCCTACTTGTGATCTGTCTGTCAAATAAATAAATAAAATCTTAAAAAAAAAAAAAAAAGACTTCGAGCCCTTCATTATATTACACTGTTCCACCAGCATTAGAAACCACCAGGCTGTTTGTAACCTGGAGCTTTTCCTCAGTACCAGAGAGGGACTTCTTAGGGCTGGAGTGGGGCCCCAGAACTTGCTTTTTCCATAATCTCAGCCTGTTCTCTGAAGCAGACTTTCTGGAAAAGCACTTTAAGAAACACTGTAATTCTAGAAGTCAAGTGAGGGAAAACAATCCGAATTGCAAATAAAGTCAATCTTACTGTTCATGTCAGACTTGAGATATTTCTCTATTTAAAATAATTAAATTCTAGATGGGTCAGGACAGAGTTAGTAGGAGTCCCACCTGGATGGGGCAAGACTGAAAATAACAGGTTTGGTTCCTTTCATTCTTTTTCTTGTTCTCCCCCACCAGCTATGCTCTTCCTCCTCTAAAATGCAGCCAAGCCTCCTTTCCTCCACTAACTTCTATCTTCTGAAATCAGACAGAGTTGCTTCCACTCACTGTTGATAAAGAAAGGGTCACCTGAGCCCTCCCAGGGTCTCGGGCTAGGGCAGTTACACCTAATAACTCACCTGGGGTAAAATCTACTAGTAAGATAAACCTACAAACTCATCTGCTCACACGCTGCTTTTGAAGGAGGTAAGGGCAGCTGTCACCACTTCTGGATTGAAGGCTCTCAGACTATTGTAGACTGTGAGACTCCTCACAGAGAAATAAATTGATCTGGGAGGTGGCCTCTGACCTGTCCTTAGCTACAAACGGTCTTTGGATTTCGAAACTTCTATAGGAAACCAAGTAGTTACGAGGATGTTTTGCTGTCGCTTCAGTATGAAGGTAAAACAAAACAAAACAACTAGAAAGCTATTATGTGTTATATAAGCTTATTGTTATGCAAAAATGTTATTTTGAAGTATCAAAAACATAGGATATGATAGAAATCCATATCCTCATGGTTATATTACTGTTTTGTAGCATGTAAAAGAATTCTATTCTTAAATGCTCAACTTAGTCATTACTGAATTTGTTAAGCATAGATTTCCATGTTTATTAGTTCTAAGTTACAGAGATTTAACCTTGTAACAATTTGAAAATTAAAATTTTACCCTCACCCCGTCCCATGCTTTCTTACTAAACCTAAGCTTCATAGGATCTTCTACTTACAGAAGTTAGGCAAAAGGATTTCCAAACGGATCTCTATATACATCAGAAGATGTGGGTTGAGAAACCATCTATGAAGATAAAACCATCCAGTCAATACGTTTAATTACACTTACAGAGGGAAAAAAAAAAAAACCCCTATAACTAAGACTTCTCAAAGATCACAGACAAATCAGGTATCATGTGGGTCTATAATGACTTGTGTCTGCCTGCTTATAATTCGTGATGTGTATTTATTATTTACATCAAAATCAGGGTTCATAGGTTTGCCTCTCCAAAATGAAAGGTACTGTTTTTATGAGCTAAAGGACTGAGGGCAGGAAATCAGGAAACTAACTCCTTGAAAGATTTTTAAAGATAATATTATTTTGGCTCAATTTTCTCTCAAAATGATTTCGGGAGCCAGGCAAAGTGAGATTTGTCCTTGAGACTTTTTCTCTATGATATTCATTTCTCAAGCTCAGGATAGTCGTCCCTACCAAAATAGTCTCTCCCCAGCCTGAGCTGATGTTTTCACTGTGATGGTTCTCAATGATAAATCTTATTTAAACATCCTTTGGCACCAAACAATTATTATACAAGCAAGATTAATTCACGACAAAGTAGCTCTATGTGGCATGTACTTTGGAGCAACAGCTTCTAGTAGTTGATACTTACAGAGGCTTGTGATGAACCGAAAGAACCTTTAGAGAAAGGGTTCTCAAATGCGTTGTCAGCAGATTTGGTAACTGGCAGGGAACCTTGTCTGGGAGCTGGCTTTGGTGGTTCTAGAAGGCAAAAAACACCAAGAAGTCAGTAGACCAATTTTTTCCCAGATAGAAGCAAAAGTCCCCTGTCCCGTGTCCCCCCCTCCCCCGTCCCTCCCCCCCCACCCAGTCAAGGTTATCTCAGAAATTAAGTTCCATCCTTTGGAATTTACACCATGGGACAAAAATCACCACAAAATACTAGGACTCCTGGTGATTATTACAGGTAAATTCATCCGAAGAGGAGGCTGTGCATATATAACTGAAGTGGAAGACATTCAGAATTCCCTCACTAAGGCGGTCGAGTGTGGCCGAGTCTCTGTTACAGAGCCTTCCAAGTGCCACAACCCACTGAATTTCAAGAGCTCTTGGCAGCCCTTCTAGGACTTGCCACAGGAGGGCAGTATTGGGCCAGCCCTTAGAAATATCTAAGGTAAATGATTAGCTCCATAAGGTAACCCGTCAAGTTGTCTCGGTAACCACTGATTACCAAAGAGAGCAAAAGTTAGGCTACTGATGGGTGGGAGAGGGTTCTTCTGAAGACTCTGTGGGCCCATATGACGGGGGAAATACTTGTTGTTATGGTAGACAGAGAAGTGGGTAGCTTACCATTGATCTTTTTCAACAGCTGATTAGCATCAAAGTCATCATGGTCCGCATTCTCTTGAGGAATGCCAACTTTGCTGTTGAAATAATTGGAGAAGGCACTCGAAGTCCCAGAGGAAGTCTGCTCTCCCTTCCTTGCAGGCACAGCAGGTGGCTGCCGCAGTTGGAAGTCCTTAAACATTTCTTTCACTTCTTTGACTTCTTTATCCCCAAGTGGGTCCAAGGCAGTGAAGGCATCACTGGAGATGTCCTTTGGAGGGCCAGTTCTGGGAGGTGGTTGAGGAGGAGCAACCAGAAGAGAGGAGAGCATAGAAGGGGACTGGGTAGACACAGCAGAAGCTGGAAAAATATTGCTCTGGAAAGGGTTCCCCAAAGAGCTTGTTGAGGACCAAGTATTGGGTACCACAGATGCTGATGGGCCCCAAACAACAGGGGCTGGAGGCGAAGCTGAGGCTGCAAAGGATGAAGGCTGGTTCCAACCCGGAATAGCTGGGCTTGTGGTAAAAACTACTGGCTGACTGAATCCTGAAGGCTGACCACTCAGCATGGCTCCCGGGACCACTGAAGTGGACTGATTGAAGACTAAAGATGCTGGGTTCCACGGTCCTGCCTGAGGGGGGCTAACTGGTATACCACCTGAAGGAAGCAGAAGAAAGGCCTTATCAGGACACAAACTTGAAGAGGATTTTTGAGTTTCAGGAAACACAACTCTGGGGCGGGGGAGGGGTGGGGCATTTACCAAGCATCTACATGGCCAACACCTTCCTTAAGCCTTAAGGCTGGCATGGAAAAAAGGCCCAGAGAGATTAAATCAGTCTAAAGATTAACTAGCTAATACAGAATAGCTGGCATTCAAAGGTTGGTTGCCTTTTGAAGCCCTTTCTTTCTACCACAGATTTTAAACTTTTCTCATTAGAAGGGTAATACACTCCATTAGGACCTGGTCACGAAAACATTTATGACACTGATACATTTCAAACAAGTAGGACAGAGCCTGTTGATAGCATGAGTGCATCTGTTGAGTGAATACATTTCCATAAACAAACCCTACTGATTACGAAGCAGTTAATTAAAATAATCCATTGGGTACTCTGAGTCATCGATTCGATCTTTTCATTTGGCAGCTGGCTCCTGTCTGGAGTCTCATGGAAACCAGCTATCACGCATGTATATTAGGCCTCAACATGCTCGCATCCTGAAGAAACCATTTCAGTTTCCTTGCTTTTAAATGCTGCCAAGGTTGACACAGCTATATAAAAGGGCGATAAAATTTGGTTGATGCCAAGATAGCTTTAGACTTTTATACATATACATGGAGGAAAGGCTGGTTTTCCTGGGAGAGCTGTTTCAAGGAAAAGTGCTTCCTGCCATGTGTCGCTCACTAAGCCTTGCCAGAAGTCAGAACACAATACTTCAAAGCAGAAGGGAGGGAGAGAGAAGACAACATAGAGCAAAAACCAAAAACACAAAACACAAAAACCTCCAAACTTTGTGAGGTAGCTGATTGCCTGTGTCCAGGCACCTAAGCTTTGTGGGGGAATGGCTTCATCTCCTGTGTCTTCGCCATATTTAGAGTTGATGAAGTCACTAAAATGCAGGTCTTTCCAATGCTCTCCCCCTCTTCTTGAGAAGCTCCCTATATCTTATTCTCCTATGTAGGACATTTTTCTCTCCTGCTTCTTCCCAGGTATATTAATGACCCGTCAGACTTCCACCAACCTAAATTCAGCCTCATATCTACTCACGAATGAAGCCCCCCTCTCAAAATCTGCTTGCTTTGATCTGTAGAGTAAGAGCATTCTTTAGTTATGAACGTTTTCTAACTGAACTAAGAAAAGACCTCCAAACGTCTACCTTGCATTAGGAATGTTTTTGTTTCTAGACTGAGAGATATTTTGAAAGTGATGTTCAGGGGCTGATGTAGCAAGATATTCTATGTTAAATTTTATGAGTATTGGAGATGGATGTTACTTGACTCAACTGTATCATCATGAAGGCTAACCATCTGGCCACGGAGATGTATGGTGTGCTCAGAGACAGTGGTGGGTTTCAGAAAAGGTCATCTTACGAACTTAACATGCCTTGTTTTTGAGGTTAGGGAACTGGGCACAAGAATATTAATTATTAAAATGGGGGAAGCTCACAGTCTGTGACAATAGAGACTAAAACTCAGGCATACCAGCTCCAAATCTAATGCCCTATTCTCCTGTTCTGCCTCCTTAGCATCAAGGGATAGGACTATGGAAAGTAATTCAAATCCTTATTTCGTAGTTACAGAAATTAGACTTGATTTACACTAAAGAGCATACATGTTCTTTTCACAACTAATCAAGGGAAGAGTTCCCTCACATTCTATACTATGGGGTTCTAAAAGTGGGTTGGGTTTGAGCGAAGTGATTGCTAGCACTTAAAAAAAAATTATTTAAATTTTGTTAACCAAAGCCAGAGTCACTCACTGATACTTTTACGCCAACTGGATGTGCAAATGGGGTAGAATTTTATCATTTTTCATGTTGGATGACTTGCCTTCCCTTAGGAAAATGTACGGCTTTACTCAGAGATGGTATTAGAGGGAGTGGTGGTAGTTAAAGAGAAAAATACTTTATCTGCCAGGAATTAAAGGCTTTCTCAGTACATGCTTATGCCAGCCTTCATTCCCATCTGATGGATTTCATGCCTTGTGTTTCCAAGATATTTTAGGCTCTGCTGGAGAAAGTAGAGGCAAGGGGTAAGGGAAAAGAAAAGTGTGGGTCTAAGAAGTTAATTTTATTACCTTCTGACGCTAAATTAAAACACAGGGTAGCTAGTCAAAGCTGAAGGCTTAGCTTTCTTCAACACCCTCTCCCCACCCCCAGTTCTCCAGAAGAGACAGTCCCCCAGCTGGGTCTAGCGGAAGCCAGACCTACAACCTTCCATGGTTTGGCTGAGGATCCCTGCTAGTGGACAGGGGCTATACTGTAGAGCTCAGTTTGAGTCCCATGTCCAAACTTGGAAGGATCATCAGTATTCTGCAGTTGTATACCCCAAGGCCTCAACAGGGGCACCTAGCCAAAAAGCTTCACTTCGTCTGAATAAATTAACAGTTATAGGGTCCAGCTGTATTTTCGAGCTGACTTGTTAAATATTGGCTGTAAAAATTCTTTGGGGCATTGATATTAGACTGTCAAGCTCTGAGATGTGATGTAGTTGCCGCCAGTGCATGGAAGCTCTCGACCCTTCTGCAAGGAAAAGGCACTCACCAGCTCCGCTTGGGGGGCAGGAAAGAGAACGATGCAAAAAGGGGAAAGTCCGCAAGAGACATGAAGTATTGGGGGAGAGTCTTGATGGTGTAAATGCAAGAAGAGACCCGGAACAAGTTGACTTCCCACACCTGCACTGATTTTAGCCACTCAACAGTTGGGTAAAAACCCCCTCTTGCCGCCATATTCCAGATAGGATTAAACAGATTTAATATGAAAAAAATGAAAATATTTTCCTTTGCAGGAAAGCAGCAGGGGAAACAAAAAATCAGGGTCCTGATGATTGACTCCGCAGGAGGCAGAGAAAACCAAGAGCCCTGGTCAAATTTTACAAAATGGGGGAAGAGAGTTCCTCTTCATCCTTAGTTCCCCCAACCCCCTCCCAAGACAGAGTCTGTTGGGAGCTTGTAGAGGTGCCAAGAAACAGAAAAATAAAGAGAATCCCCAGCAGGATAGCAAAGCCTGTTGTCGGGGTTTCTGAAGACTGTACCACGGAGGCAAAAAGGAACTGGAGGCCGTGGGCAAACAACGGCAGGGCTAGTCCTCAGCCAAGTGGCTTCCCCCAGTGTCCTGCCACAGAGTGGCTTAGTGGCTCACATGAGCTCCACACATTAATGAATGAGCACCGGCACACAGCCTGGGCATCTGGTAAAATCCTATCTTTTCCCTTATTTCTGTGTTCCTTTCAACGTCAGGTTTCTAGCATCTGTCTTCTAATTCTATTAAGACACTCCGATAGCCAAAATATTGGCAAGGAGCAGCTGAGGCTTAAGTATTCAGAGACCGATCAGCATATATGCCTGTCTCATACCCATCGTATGCCCAGCAGAGCTGGGCTAAGAACCCAAGACTTGCAGTGTATGACTTACACTTGCTTTGGACTTAACTAACATCCCTCTCGGGGATAAGACAGGATACCCTATCCAAAGAAGCCTATCAGTTCACTGGGAGATAGGGCTTTGATCTAGTAATGGGAAATTGTGTGGCAGACATGCATGTCACCAGTTTTTCCAATATGGATGACAGACAAGACTCTCTCAGCTCTATCTCCTTTCTCCAATGAAGCTGGTCTGAGCATCAGAATCCCTTAGAGTTGTCTTCTGTAAGCCACTGCCAGTTGGCTCGGGTGAGTGCAATATTGAAAATGGTTTTCTTTCCACTTGCCAACTTCAGGAGCCAAATTTCAGTTGCAAGTCAAGGGTACTAAATGAGGGTGGGGTCTACGGAAGTAAAAGTGGGATGCTCAGATCTTCTGTCCCTGGAGCCTCTATGGATATGAAGTGCCTTCCTCCTGCACATGAGAATCTTATGAGTGAAAGCAACAGAGGCAAGTCTTACGCCATCTCTCAGCACCTACCTAGACCTGCAAGGGGTCCCGCCGGGGCAGGAGCATTTGTTTTGAAGAGATCCAGAGGGTTGGTCTGTAGGGTTGCGGACTGTCCTGTAGGTGAGGTCTGGCCTGGAGCTTCTGAGACAGGAGGAGTAAAGATGTCTGATGCAAGCAAGTCTTTTGCTGGAGACTGACAGGGCAGAGAGGGAGACACAAGAGTTATTCAGTAATTATGAAAAACAGCTTTATTCTGTCTCCTATTCTGTACCTCAGATTTGGGAACCACACATAGGAAAACTTATTCCTCTTACTGGTAAACTACTACAAAGAGCCAAAGCTCCCTTCCCCCACCTCTCACCACCCCCATCCCCAACTCCCCCTGAACGACAGATCCCTGCAATGGACAGAATATTTGGTCTTGGTAACTGAGGTAAAGAGGACTTTCAAGGTGAAATCTATTTTACTCATTTACACATTTGTACCTGTCTAGTCTCCTTATCCTCTAAAAGCTTGAAGCTGGGAAAGAAAGGAGAACTATAAATAAACAAGTAACCTACATATTTTTGATTATTCTACTAGGTTTAAATCGGTTTATGTAAAGATGACACTATAGTCTAATTATGAGGCCAGCCTGCATATTCTAATGAGGTTTTTAAAGATATATTCACAGAAATCACATTTTAAATTGCTTTTCAATGAAGTGGTACTCGTAAATATTTAAGTGTCCTTTAAAGCCATGGATCATTCAGTCAGCATTGAAAAGAAGAGGCAAACTCAAGAATTTTCCACCACCACCTTGGACATTAATGCAGCAGGAGGGGTGTGTGGGGCGTGTGTTAGTGTGGGGAAGGTACACAAGGCATCACAAAGAACCCTTGCCCTCCCCTTCCAGAATATGACGATCGAACTTACCAGAGGTACAGAAGCATAGCAGCATTAAAAATGGAAAAACTTGTGTTTAGTTAATAACAAGTGACAAGACATGCAAACGGAAAGCAGGGTGTGAAAACACTGCCGAGCGAGGAGCTTAGCAAGGGCGGCAATCAGAGGAAGGTGTTCCTGGAGGAAGATGCGCCTTATCCCACCTTCTATTTCACAGCCACACAGGCAACTACAAGAGCAGCAGGAAAGAGAGCTTGCGTCACACCACCCTTTGGTACCGAGCATGCATTCTGCCAATGGATATGTGGAGAAGACAATTCACCTTAGCAGTCCTTCTGCCTCTTCCTGGTTTGGTACTTTGTGGAGGTGGGATAATGGCTATGGAGTCATGTGGTGAGGACTGGACAGAGCTTTCCAAGTCCTGCTTTACGCCATTCAGTACAGACAGTCCTTTGGGAGGGCTTCCCACAAAAGGGTTCGGGGAGGATTTGATATGGAAGCCGTTCTGTTCTCTTTCAGATACCCCATTTTGAGTTCTCACTGTTGGCCGTGTTTGCGTACTTGAAAAGGGCCATGGGCCTGCCTGAGCTTCCTGTTTGCCAGTCCGGTTAGAGATTTGGTCAAACTGTTGACCAAAGTAATCAACATCCCCGTTCAGGGGCCCGTTACTCAGGGGAGTCGACAAGTTACTCAAATTCTCTTTCTTCTGATCTGAAGATTTGAGAGAATCAAACGAAGAGGGTGCCGATTGGTCTGGCTGTACAAAAGGATCGTCACGGAAAGGATCAGGATTAGGGGTGGGAAAGAAGTTGAGATTGGCAGAAAAGGCATTTTCAGGCAGGAAAGATGCCTGAGGCTTTGGTCGAGGAAGAGAGCAGGAGGTAATGCCATTTGTTAAGAATGGATTTTCTCTTAAAGAATTCTGATTGGTGTCGATTTCAGAGTTTAGATCCACTAACAGGATATCTTTGCTTTCCTATCACATTTGGGAAGAAAAAAAAAAAGAGAGAAAAGAAAGTGTTAGTCCATGTTGTGACTTCACATGAGAAAGCTACAAAAGACCATCAGGATCATCAAAATTCCCATTAGAGTTTGATCTTGACAGACTGGTTAACCGTGACCTCCTCCCATCACCTCCCTGAGTGCATTTCTTTACTAGCGGTGGAATAGGTCCTCCCTGTCCCTCCCCGCCTTGTTGCCCCTTTATTTAGGTCTCCACTTTGTTGGCCTTTCATTAAAATGAAACTCTAGTCATGTGTCTGCTCACCCTTGCAGACTGCGTTCACGACCCTCCTTGTTCCCATTCCTGCCTTTGCGAATCTTAAAGGGAATTGACTGCCAGTCACTCTAAGCAATCATCTAAGCATATTGAGCTTGAATGTAAGAGAAGACCTCAGAAGCATAACCCAGCCTCCCACCTGAGGCATAGTCCCATCTATGATACCATCAGAGTCATGTAACAGCATCTCTCTAAATGAGCAAATTCGCTGGCCAATATTTTATAGTGCTGGTTGTGACAAAGTCTAAGGTCAAATATATTTCCCTATAATTGGTCTTTCCTTTACGGGGCAAAAACAGATTTTCCCACCATTCATATGGCTTGTCACACATGCCCCTTTAAATATGTAAGGATCTTTTTGAAAGTGCTAGTCAAGTTGGATCTCTCATTCCCATCATCCTAATCTCCTTTGGACACATTCTTTTATCTGTGTCTTTCTAGAAAGAAGAAAGTGACACTCAAAATACTGATATATTCTAACATACTACATTAACCTCTCATATTTGTGCATTTTTTCATAATACAGCTTAGAGTCGCCGGTGTTATGACAGTAATCTCAACTATTTGGTGGATAAATTCAATTAATCTTTAATTTATCTTTAATTTATGTACAATGTAATCTTTAATTCACATATAAAGTAGAGATGTGGCTTTAGAGTTAATTTGAAAAACATACCGAATATTTAACTCTACAAGATCTAGTCCCTTCCTATCTTACTTTCATTCTCCATTGTTAGATAAGATATCCCTCTCAACCAAAAATCAGCAAATTTGAAAAATCTGACATGTCTTTATTCAGGTCAGTGACATAACAAGTTTGGGCTTACCCTGGGTTAGGGCTGTCAAACTGACATACCTTTCTTCTGACTGACTTTGATCCATTAACTTCTCATCTATGCTAGCCACGGAAGAATATAGTCAAAGATGCCTACCTGAGACGGAAGTTAGAGGTCTAGCATTACCCTAAGCAGATTACTAAATATTTTTGATCATTGGGATAAAAACAACCTCAAGGGAATATGAAATTCTCAAATTACTGAGTAAAAAGGGGACCCAAATAGGCCTCCTTGGCTTTAAAAGAACAATTTTTTTGGAAGTTCAGGTCTTAAATCAGGCCTAATTGGTATTCTATCTTTGGTTTCCTTTACTGTTAGGTATAAAAACACAATTCTTAAAAGCCAGTTTTTCTCTTTATAACCAGAAGAATTTGTCAGAAGAAAGAGCTTATAATTAAAAAAAATTTTTTTTTTAATCAAAGAAATGGATTGGAAGATCTCTTGATGGAGGGCTCTTTAGCAATCAAAGGATAGGACAAAACGTATTACAAAAGCTTGTGATTTCAGTATTTATTCATTTATGATGAGCCACCTCTGGGTTAGAACAGTTGGGTGTTCACAGCTGGTAGAGTTCTCCTTTTCAAATACTTCAGAAGAAGTTCTTAGGACACCAAACAGGAGCCACAATGTTAGACTTCTGAATAGTCAGCCTATAAGTAAAATGTATAAGGCTCTCCTCAGGTTGGGTTTGTTGTTAATCCAGGATCAAGAGGCTAGTTCATAGACTACAATGGGATGACGTGAGACTCCTCATCCGCCCCCTAGGTCAGAACTTCATTAATTCTTGGTTGGATTGTCAAACGCTGCGTCTGCTTGGCCACCATCTGGGCTACCTGAGAGATAAGCACTGATAACATGGAGGTGAAATGCAGTCCTGGCTCGTAAGGAGCTCCAGGAAGAGGAGGAAGCGGGCAGCCACAGAGGGGTCTCCATGAAGGTGAGCTCTTACATGCTGAGTTCCACAGCTGAGCTTTCTCCAGGAGGCTGGTCTCTCGAAACCATTCCAGCCCGCTGAATCCCCGGACTTCCCCACTCAAAGCTCTCAGTGGCTTCCTGTGTCCCCTATGTTAAAATAAGCCTCATGAGCCAGCCTTTCGAAGTGACCTACAATAGGACCCAGTTTATTTTTAGCCTGACTGCTCTCTATGTTCCTACACACTTCAAAGACCCAACTCAAGTTCAGATTCTTTTCAAAGCCTTTTCCTATTGATCTTTCGACTTCAGCATCCCCTGTGCCCACCCATGGCCCCTCATGTCTGTATGACACTGTGCTTTGTGCCCTGATCCCATGCCTGTACCAGACTCAACCTCCTTAATACCTTATGTTCTTCTCATAGTAACTGTACTTTCAAATTATCATTTTAAAAGTCTGAGAATGTGTCTTTTTGGTTTTTTTCTTTCCTTCTTTTTCTTTTGAGTGGCAGTATGGAAGAATATTGTTCACTTATTTTCCAGTAAAAATTATGTTCTAAAGGATACCACTTAGTTTGTAATATGAGTTTTATTTGAAACACATAAAACCGTTCTGTATGAATGCTGGGAGAGGGCCAGATGGGTCAGGGAACCAGTAATAAAGTCCAGGTAATGTAGATTTCTTCCTCTCTTCACCTCTTCCACAGCAACCATACTAAGATTGTGAATATTTTTAAACATTCTGGTTTTATCAAGTAGAGATAAATCTGTTTTGTGACCTAAGAATATGAAGTCAATATGCAAAAACACGTGGGCAAAACCCACCCAGCACATAATCAGTGCCTTCAGCATTCTCTTACTTATCAGATACCATCTACTTTGATGGTATTTATTACTTTAATTTATTGTTAGTTTAAGACTCACTTTTATTTCTATAAACCCCAAATTTTGAGAATGCATTAAGTCTAATATAACTAAGACTCAGGATTACTCATATTGTTTTCATTTCCTCCTTCAGAACTTTCTAGAAGTCTACAGAAGCAGATTAAATAGTGCTTCCTTGCCTATCCCAATGGAATTCTATCTCATAGCTTGAGTGCTTTGATCTCTTTCAATTTCCATGTTTGAATGTCGGTTACACTTGGAAAGTAGATCATTCAGATATCAATTCACTTTGGGAAGGGGGCTACTGCGGAGGAGGGTTAGTCTAGGAAGCACAAGGACCTCAGGGCTAGGACAGACATTTCAGGGTCATCCAATCTTGTCTCTCAAAGAGTGTATCCTTAGGATGGTAGCACACATTATGAAGAATAAAAGGCTCCACAGACAAATGAGTCCGGACTCACTGCTGAAAAGGACATTAAACTGGCTTCTTCTCTAATGCAGGCTTTTTAGGGCCTCTGAAATGCTGTTCTGCATTGTGAATCTCATAGGGTCGGGGACAGAGAAGAGAGTATGCAGTCCCTGCCCCTTCCCATCCCATGGGCCTGAGCATTTTATGGGGAAGCTCATGGACTGCCATTCTCTCCACTACTCTGGCAAGTGAGACTTACCCTGTCCTTTACCTGCTGCCCCTTTGATTGCTACGACCTTCTTGGTCATGTCGACTTGCTTGATAATTCCCTGATATAAGAGACTCCCAGAGAGTCCCCTCATTAATCTAGACTGATGTTCTTTTTGTCTCTTATTGCTTTTCTCATCTTTTATGGTCAAGTTCAGAAATTCATTTGCTCTGAGGTATTAAATGAACCTCTAAACTAGACAAATACCATGTAATTAACATCAACGAATAGGCTTTGTGATAAGTTTTAATGCTAGTCTCGCTGCTTGATGGTATACTCCATGATGTCACTGACATTGTACCTGTCCCTCACTTCTGTGTCCTGCCCATGGCAGGTACTCAAGAAACTGTCAAAAAAAAAAAAATAATAGTTAAAAGAAGTCAATCAAAAGTATATGGGTAGCTTAACTTGAGGCCTGTTTTGGAAGCTCTGAGACTTGTGCTTAAGCTCTGAATTTGGACCTCTTTCTCAGGTGAATGAGGTTTTTTCAGAATCACCATTCCCTTACCTATGAAGGAAAATACTGCTCCGTTTTTACAGAGTTGTTACGGGTCAATCAATATTTAGAAGACTTGATACACTATCGGGTCCTTCAAAGAATGACCCACTTTTTGAAACAAGGACAGTCCTTGTGGTTAAACATAACTGAGCATCTTATTTAAGTCTTACTTCACACCAAGCTTACGTTGTTAAGTCACAAGAGAAAGAACAGAAAAATATTGAAGAGACCGGATGGTTTTACAATTAATCATCTAGTAAACACTTCCTTTGAGTGGGACTTATGCCAAGGATTATTATTCAGGTCCCTCTCTGATCCTAAGTAATACCTAGAAGGACTGCACTGCCTGTCCTACGGCTCAAATCTAACCTCCAACCAAAAATAATGTAACTGAATTAGTGCTGAGAGGTTCCCATGGTAACTTAAGACTCAAATTTGTTCTAGGACCCAGTTTTACTTTATGTGGAAAAATCAGCGGGTACCTTTCAAATGTCAATGAGATGCTCAAGATTTCTGGCTAATTGCCAATTTGAGTTATAGATGTCATTTTCATCACATTGCAAATTTAAAAACAGGCACTTACTGTTGGACTATTTAGGTCAGGAGGTGTAGACATGTCCCCAAACAAATCCATCTGGTCAACACCCTTAAAAAAGTATTTGGATTAGATTCAGATGTGTCTACTAAAAAATATTACTTTGTATATTGTTGTAATTGTTTCCCAAACTATAGTTTAGGAAAATCATTGTCACAATTTGATTTTTCATTTAACTAATACAGATTTACTATTAGGCTATTTAGGCCTGGAAGCGTAGACATGTTCCCAAACAAATCCATCTAGTCCACACTCTTAAAAAAATCTTGTGGATTAGATTCAGATGTTTTTACTAAAAAGATTGCTTTCTATCTTGACATTAATGTTATATTAATATTTAGGGCAACAGGTGTCGTAACTGGACTTCCATATAGATTCAATGCAGATTTGGTACATCTATAGGAAGTAAACCCATGTTCAGTTAAATAAGAATCATAAAAAATCACATACATACCAATTTCAGTTTGTTAGCTTGATCATCAAGGGTCAATAGGGTCTCATTCCCATTCTGAAACGATGGCAAATGTTTGAGGGTTTAGTTGGTGAGTTTTCTTTTAGAATGTAATTCCCTACTGTACTGGTTTGCTAAACAGTTATGATTTTGGCACTGATAATTCAACTCTACATCTTCTATGGCCAGAGGGATCATGAACACAGAGTCATAAGCTAGGAGGGAAGCATGCCTGGACAGGGGGCAAAAAGGACTTCTCCATGTCATGTGTGCAACTCATAAGAAGTAAAGATGCAGTTTTACCTCTACTGCTTTGTTGGCTTCTTCCATCTTAAAAAAAAAAAAAAAAAAGAGAGAGAGACAAATTCAGTGATCTTAGTAGCTACTGTTAAAGGGAGTTAAATACCTACATTATCTATATAGCTCTATA
Organism: Martes martes; assembly: GCF_963455335.1. NCBI lineage: Eukaryota > Metazoa > Chordata > Mammalia > Carnivora > Mustelidae > Martes > Martes martes. The sequence goes on along the minus strand of NC_137892.1, from coordinate 135,004,940 downwards.
TTACCTATGGGTTCACGAGCACAAGGCAAGAGTCTGGCATATTATTTCTGCCCTACATTCCCCTGCCCTTTTCATATCAATACCAGATTTGAATACAGTTTCTGAGCTTAAACTTGTTCATCCTGTGTAGACTCTGGAACCGATGTGAAGTTTGTGGGGAGAGAAAACAAGAGTCAGGGACTGAAAATCAGACGTATCTGACTGTTACATCCACCCATTGCTCTACCGGGAAAAACAGATGCTATATTTCTAAACTTTCTATACGTGGAAGAGCCACAAAGAAGCCAACTCTCCAGACGGGCCATATGCTTACATAATGTTCAGACATGGTCCTGAATATAATCTTAAGTCTAATAGGGTCAATATTGGGTGGTACTTGCCTTTTTCTTTTCTTCTTCCTTTTTCTTTACATTGTAGATAACTTGAAAGAGGTCTTTAAGATCAATGACTAATGGCTCAGCCTGAAGCAAGAAAAAGCATCTTTATGAGTACTTCAGTATTACTATTTCCGTCTCTTTGTCCCCCGTCAATTCTGACTAGAATTGTTCTCCTCCTTTCTCTTAAAGCTCTTTACTGTCCCTCCCTGGTTTATGGAGGATCACTGCCCCCCATTCCCACTGCCAGATACATAAAGGGCAGCAGATTAAATAAGTATTTAATAAAACAAGAGGATCATGATCATTTTCCAAGTCCTTTCTGGATTTAGGGGAATAATTCATTATTGTTTTAAAATGAACATTGACCTAAGTCCCCTTCCAGGTATACCTCAAGGCTTGAAGCTTACCTGTTGTCCTGTTTTTATGGCAAAAAATTGATGCTGGCCTTCTCCTCCACACACATAGCCAAATGCCCGGTTGTCTGTCACATCACGGGCAATGAAAGAAATCTTATTTACTGGATGTTCATGCTCTATAACCTGGAAAAGAGACATAAAAAATGATTTACTGATAAAACTAGAATCTATATGGTGGCACAAAGCATCAGCTACCTAGGCATATATGAGAAAGCCAAAACATTTGAAGGAAGAAATTATTGCCTCTGGTTTAGAGCCACATTTACCCTTGCTAGTAAGGGCTCCAAAGGAATAAAGAGTAGAAAACAGAAGTGGGGAAAAACACTTTTTAGGATATTGATACTTGATTGTCTTCATCCCAAAGATGTGATACCACATAGCAAGAAAGGATTGAGGATCAGGAGACTGAGAATTTCTAAAGCAAACATGGGATATTTCACTGCTAAACCATCCAAGTGGGTTTACTTTCCCAACTAAAAGTCAAACTCATGTGAATAGCATAACTAAACTAGAACAGTGTGCACAGCGATCTTTTCACAATGGCTCTGAGTGGCCAGATAACCATCCTAAGTACTACCAGAAAAATTATCTGCAGAACATTCTGGAAGTTACCAAATGCCGGCATCCAGTATTTCCCATGTTCACAACACTATCAAGGAGTTACATGGGGCAACGGGTTTATTGGTTTAGCAGCGCCTTCTCCTCTGTTCTCCGCTCCCCACAGCCCCCTTTCTCTTGATCCTTTGAAGCACAGCTATGTGGGGATATTTTTAGGTGGTCATAAGGTGTCTTGATTTTTGTTTCCAAATGTCAAATGCAACTGGAAAGTTTATATTGGTTATCTTCGAAGATTTGGCGAACAAGAGAATGCTTGAAGGAAACTTGCTACCATTCTCTGATGGGCTGGGGACAAAAGACTTGAGAGACAACAGAGAATGGAAACAGCAGTGTCTGAGGACCAGCAGGATGATTGAGCAGGTGCCAGGGTTCCAGAGCTCTCTATGTGACCAGAGGATTTTACATGATAGATAATGGCCATCTCTAGGAAAGCCTGGGTAATGACTGGCGGTCTTCCCACAGTACTTGAGACAACAGAGTACTTGACCGCAATGAAAATGAGATACAAACAACATTTTAAGTAAATCTTACGATGTTGAGTAGAGAAAATAAAATCCCAGAGAACCTGAAGTATGATCTGATTGTCTTTTGATAAGGTTACAAAAATAAACAAAATAAGTAAGACTTATTTTTCATTTTGCAACAGTAACCACAAAAAATAAGCAAGGTTATACCTGTAGGGTGGAGAGGAAGGGAAAAAAGAGTAGACAGAAAAGCTAGATGTGTCACAGGTGGTATTGTAGCTTCAGGTTAGCTGGTAAGTTCGCACGTAGTTAATATATTAAAATGAGATCCAGGCATAGATCTATGACAGCATCAGAAATCAGGGGTTAGGGCTAATCTAGTTCTGTGTACCTGGGGTCCAAAAAAATACTGAAGTGATATTTATAGCACATCTGTGTTTATAGACTGAAGGTTCACATCCATTACAGAAAATGAATTTCAAAATGAAGTATCTTGGCTCCTCACCTCCTACCCTATCTGTTTTCTGCCTGTTACTTATGGACAAGTAATATATACTATTTTTTCCCTACAGACTTTTGAAAAGGAAAACAGGGAGCTGAGATTTACATCAAATTGTTTGTTAGACTCAGGTGGTCAGAAAGGTGTCAGTGAAAGTGAATTCTTACCCCAGTTTTCTCATCAATTATTTTTATCCCAGAAAGGGAAATGTTGACCCAGATCCTTTGTTTGTGTTGTCCCTGAGACCGGCCAGCTGCTGCCATTCCCTGATGAGATTGGGAAAACAAGAAAAATCCCGTTAAAACTACCTGATGATGCTTTTAATACTAAAACATTTAAAAGACAGCTTTATTTTCAGCTTGGTTTACCATCTACAAAAGGATTAGGCACCTTTCATGATAGATGGCAGGATGAAATAGAAGACATCAAGCCAGGACATCATGAGTTAGCTAGGTGAACTTGGACAAGTCATTGTAATTGTATTGGCCTCGGAATAGTCGTTGATAAAGACAAGAAGACGGGATCAGATCTTCAAACATGTTCCTTCTAGGTCTGGTCTTATTTAACAATATTTATTTATTTATTTAGTCTCACACAGTGATAGCACTAGAATTTAAGAATTAAAAACAAAACAAAACAAAACAAAAAACCCAAAGGGCTAACATGGAAGAGCTACAGGTCCCAGATAGAGACCTGAATTTTACCTGAATACTTCCAGGATCTAAAAATTGATGTGCCCAAAGGAAAAGGCATCTACGCTCCTGCACCTACATGATTAAGTCCGGTCTCCAGAACAGCATTCACAACGTGCCAACAAACTCAAGACTGACTCCTCAGAAAATGAAGCATTGCTGAATCAATTATGTGATTAGAATTTTTTTTTTTCTTTCAAATAACTGAGTTATAGGTAAACACAAACTTCTAATATAATTCCCGTTGTTGGATATTTGCTTGAGATAGAGACAAAGCATGCTTTCCCTTCCTACCTTTAGTTTCATCATAGAATCTTGGCTCATTTTATCCCCTCTTGCGTCGGGCACATCATCAATGCCAATTAGTTTGGCTTTGTATTTTACACCATCACCTTTGAATCTGGCCAAAAGATACTCATCTGTTTTTTCAGAGCCTGGGGGAAAAAAAGAGAAATATAGGATAAAATTTATAAATGCCTTTAAATATCATCCCCAGGTATGACCAAATATGTTCCAGAATCTCCAAAGATGAGTAGCACACATATTGGTTACATTACGGTTGCTCTAATATGAAATATTCTATCTTTATTCTTACTTCCTCTGAGTGAAGTTTTATTCTGTAATACTGTACATGGTGTTGGGGTGGAGAGAAAGTGAACTCTTAAAAGTGCAAAATGGGGGCACCTGGGTGGCTCAGTGGGTTAAAGCCTCAGCCTTCCGCCCAGGTCAAGATCCCAGGAATCCTGGGATCGAGCCCCGCATCGGGCTCTCTGCTCGGCGGGGAGCCTGCTTCCCTTCCTCTCTCTCCACCTGCCTCTTTGCCTGCTTGTGATCTCTGTCTGTCAAATAAATAAATAAGATCTTTTTTTAAAAAAGTGCAAAATGGACTGAGTTATGGGAAATGTATGGGACTGTGTGAGGTAGATTTGGGGATATTCCTCATAATTTAAAAAATATTTTTAAGAGAAAGTAAGGAAGATAATGCTTTTTGTAACGAAAGAAAAATAAGCTACTGTACTATTTACTAACACTTTGAATCGCCAATAAGGTAGAAGAAAATTATGAATAAATTTATTTAAAAGTCATTAAGATACATATCTCATCTTCACAATTTTTTTTGCTTTTCTTAAAAAGACTGCAGTATCTCATTCCATAGCTAAAGTAGAAGAGTAAAAGGCAGGCAAGCCACGGCATATTCTCAAACTATGAATGATTAAGGACTCTGGCACTTTCTAGTGGTACTTCAGGTCAAGAGAACAAGGTCTAATAAAATAAAGATCTCGGTTTTTGAAAAACAGCTACTTTAGTAAAGCAAAGTGGTAAATAGATTACTGAAAGATAAACATCTAATAATGGATAGTGGCGTTTATCAACTAAACAAGCTATGACGAACGCTTCCCAGCAGGCTCCAGTGGGTGAAATCAGAGACATGTCCTGTTACAAGTGGGGCAAAGTAATCCCTGACAAAGTCCCACTTTCCTGTTAAGGAGCACTTGAGAGTAGGCTGAGACTGAAGGGAGCCAAGGGCCAGCTCTTACTTCGTTCACCTCAAACCTCACATTTCTTCAGAGGTAAGCAACACTCGCTCCCCTCAGTGGTCTCAAGAGGATATCTCCATACCTTTCTTTTTTTCCTTCTTTGATGGTGCTTTTGGTGCAGCCTGTTGGTCAGGCTGACCGTTAGTTGTGCTCGTCTCTACTTCGTTAGACATGGCGAGAAGGCAGACAGCGAACTCCAGCACCAGCGGACACAGAGTGACACCAGGCGATCCCGAAGTCTCAAATGAACATAACCCACTACGGACACCTGTGGGCAGGGTTTAGAGGCATCATGAGATCATAATACGGCAAACCCAGGAGGTATGCTCCTAGGCTGGCAACTCGTGATTTGAAAGTATATTTCTTCAGGCTCATTTTGTTCTTTCTCCCGTATTAGATTGAACTCTGAAGAGGAGTGGGTAGGACCGTTTCCTTTGTAATTTTCAAAATGGAAATAGGGTGTTTACTAGGTTTTTCTTTAAGAATTAATGTCTGATAACATTTCATGATTACCCACCTAAGTAGTTTGCATTGGAATGTGGGCATTAAAAAACTAGTATTAAACATAGGGATCAAAACGTGTCACACATACAAAAATAAGATTTCAGAGCAAAATACAAATATACTGGATGCTGAATCTGAGAAGATGGCAACTGGCATCTGAAATCTGACATTGTAAATTCTGCTTTAAAAACTCATTTAATTGTAAAGGCAGGGTCAAGAATAGAGTTAAAAATTTTATTCCCGTTGATAAATATATATTTTTTACATGTTGTGATTCTGCATATGATTTCCCAGTCTATCTAAGCACTATCCTTTAAAGGACAACCATTTTTGACATTAACACTTAACACGTATCAGGGGAAGAGTGAATTTATGGGATGTCTGTCGTGCAATTCATTGAGTGGCGATACTTTCATGCTATTATTTAGCATTATTATCCTCGAGGCAATTGTGGCATGTGTTCTCATAAGACTCCCTTATGTTTAATGGCAGGTAAAAGAGAAAAACTTAGAGTCATTGTAAGCACACAGACGTGAACTAATATTTCAAAAGGTTCTTTCACTTCCCAGGAGTCAAAGTTTCTACACAGCTTCTGAGAGAGCATTAACTTTCTACATGGACTGAAGACCAGAGGATAGCAGCCATTCATAGTTTTGTAAACCTGTTAAGACCACCCATGGACTGGTATATCCCACCCACCCCCAAATCTCTCTTCATTCTGTTTTTAAAGCATCCATTTATTTGAGCTTTTAATTTTTTAAAAAGATTTTGTTTATTTATTTGAGGGAAGGGGAAAGAGAGAAAGAGCGAGAGTGTGAGTGCATGCACATACTGGGGGATGGAGGAAGTGGGACAAGCAGACTCCCACTCAGCAGAGAGCCAGATGTGAGGCTCTATCCCAGGACCCTGAGATCATGACCTGAGCCGAAGGCAGATGCTTAACTGACTGAGCCACCCAGGTGCCCTAATTTGAGCTTTTTAAATTCAAGGACCATGTCCATCACATGGAAATGTATGTTATTATCTAGATATGTAAAGGGTAAAAAGTAAGTCTTACATTTTTTGCTTCTCAGTCAGCTGAAATTGCACTTCCCTGGCTTCCTAAATGTCAACGTATTTTTTTCTTCAAGGTGCATACTTCGTCTCTCCCCCTATGAGTCTTTAAATGGTCTTTATAGTCTTAATAGTCTTGAAAAACACACACACACATATAGAAATATATATATGATTAATGTTTAAATTGAATTATTTAATTTGGAGATTTAGTAGCTAATTGTGTTCAAAGATACCTGACTGGTAGGCACCCAGGGAGACAGCCTCCTTACAGGTGTAAGTCTTATGTAGCAGGGGACTCAAAGCCCTATTTACTCAAGATTTAGTTGGGGGCCAGATACTAGTAGCCTATTATGTGTATTAACTCAAAAAATCCAGAGTGACCCTACGGGTATTATAATATAGTATTATTTCACTGTTCCGAGAGAAAGCCAAGGCACAGGGATTTTAAATGATACAGCTGTTAAGTGGTAAAACCTGGGTCTATCCAACCCAGGCTATCTGGCCCCAAGCCAGAGTTCCTCACATGTTACACTGATGGTTCCTCACATGTTACACAGAAACCTCATACTAGCTACAAAGATGCTCTGTTACATTGACTATTACATTCATGTAGTGGCCCTTAAAAAGATACGTCCAAAACTACAACCCTCAAACCTTTGAAAGTGGCCTTATTTGGGAAAAAGGATCTTGAGCTGGGATCATCTTGGATTTGGGAGGGCCCTAAATCCTATAACAGGTATCCTTATAAAAGAAAGGCAAAGGGAGATTTGAGACAAAGAGCCCCACAAAGGAGAAGGTAATGTGAATAAGAGGTGAAGACTGGATTGCCATATCTAGAAACCAGGATTGCGAATGTCCTCCAGAAGCTGGGAGAGAAGCACAGAACAGATTCTCCCTCAGAGCCTCCAGAAGGAACAAACCCTGTTGACATCTTGATTTTGGGCTTCTCACCTCAAGACTGAGAGAGAATAAGTTTCTGTGGTTTCAAGTCGATTAGTTTTTGGTGATTTGTTATGGCTGCCCTAGGACACTAATACAACACCTCTATTTTGTATGCCTTGATTGATTTCAGTGGTTCCCAAGATCTGTTTCCTGGTGACATGATAAGTCTCCTAGTCATATCCACACTTTTCCAATTTCGGTAAGCTAATAATTATTTTCTTAATTTCAGGGAATCCATTTCTAGAGGATATTTGCCTATGTTAACAACATCAGGAGGTGAGACCGAGCTCTGACCTAGGGAAATGCAGGACATGTACCCTCTTGTGTCCTCATCTTTTCCCCATTGGGCCCTCTCCTTTATAAGTTGCTCAGATCTCATCTCAGAAATAAGGAAAACACTTCCCTATAACTCTCTAATCATCATCTCATGATCCTTTCATGATTAAACATTTAAATTTGATAGTCTCCAACCCTTTACTTTTTCATATTCCCTTTGTCTCAAAGGACTTGTTCATCTCAACTCTACTCTCAGAAATTCAACTACACTGCTGAGGAGTGTCCAGACCAAATCCAATTATTTTACTGTCCAGCCTTTTGCGGGTATTTGACTGCATGCACCAGACACTTATCCCCTTCTGTGAGCCTTCTCCCTCCCTCCCTTTTGCTCCCATAACAACCTGGATGCTCTTGTCCATGGCTTGTATTTTCTGTATTGGAATGATCTGGATTCTTTTTTTTTTTTTTTTTTTTTTAATGATAAAGTTCTTCTAAATTTTAGAATAACATTGACACTTTCTTGCTTGGTCTTGTGGTGGTTCCCTTTGCATTTAGGACAAAAATTTAGATGTTTTTTGTTTTGTTTGTAAGATGCTTAAATATTCTGCCCCTTCTTATCTTCAACATCCTTTCCTTTCACTTGTGTAGCAGCCCAAAGTTTCTCATTTCTTTCAGAGTATTTTTGCTTTTTGACTCTTTACCTTTTCAAATATGCACACATATTTGGAAGGCCCCCCACATGAGCTCATCCCAGTTATCTATTTGCCCCTTGAAGCCTGTCCCTCCTCCCCTCTAGTTCAGCTTTAAAATAATCCGGGTAGAAGAGTTTACTGACATCTCTGGAGCCTAATGTTGTACTTTTCTGCAGGATGTTATTTCTGACAAGAAAATGTTTAGGCCATTAAATTTGGCAAACTGTGTTCTAAATTGAGAATATTTTAAAGGAATTTGAGAAGTATCACAAAAAAATTTTGAGGGGTTTGGGAGTGGGAATGGTGTTGTGTAAGTCATTAAAGTGATATAAGACACAGCAACCTCACAGCTCAAGACCAGGTCTCAAATCTAGTGTCGGCTGACTGGACCAAGATGGAAGGGTTCTGAAGCGAATGGTGCTACCTTGGTTTTATAGAAAAAAACTTCTCTTTTCAGACAACTAAGTACAACTTTTCACACCACTGGAATCATTTTAAAGGTATATCCTTTAGTTATGTCCTTCCACTATTTAGGAATGAGCAGTTATAAGGGCACGGAAGAAAAAAAATAATAGAAAGAAAATGTTTCTTTAGTATAAATTCCCTGAAGAAAAGGTATATGTATATTAGGTTGCAATAACCAAAGGTAGGTCCATACTGCAGGCCAGGCCATTTAAAATATATCCATGTTCCCTGAAATGATCAGAGTAGACTCTGCCCCAAGGCCCCAAGACTCAGAGATAAGCTCCTTTATAAAGAAATGTTGAAGAGGTTTTTTGAATGATTTCACTAAAAGCATCCTTCCGGTATCCCATATACCAGACTGATAGACATTTACCTTTTTTCCAAGGTTAAAAGAGCAAATCCCCCAGCACAGACTTTCCAAATGTCCAAGCTACCATCTGACATATGAAAGATGGGGGAAGTCCTGCTTCTAGACTCAGGTCCCTCTATGGAGAATAATCAACTTAAACATGTAAAAACTCAAATGCATAATTCTTCTAACAATGTTACAGAATTGTCCCTTGTTCTCATAAAACTTTTAGCAGGTTTTATAATGAATTGTTTTTGGAAACGGTTTTGGCCTGGAAAAGGGATCTGGGGGCCAAAAGGTTCCCTATTATTTTCTTTGATTACTTTCCCAAATTAGGGGCATTGTTTTAAAAAAAATTATCTAGATTGCATTAATCTTTGTGTTCTGTTTCAAAGCTCTAGTGAGGTAAAAGATTTTTGTAAAGGGGAATAAGTGGGCGCAGGACATCCAGAAAGCCTACAGCCTTCTTATACCTTGGGTTTAGTCACAGAAAAACTCTTCTGACCAAGAAGCACAAAATTAATCGGGAAACACATGCGATGGGGTGTTATCCGAAAGCAGGGATTACAAATTCAAGTTCAAAAACATATACAAAGAGTCACATAAACAGCTCCCCATCTACACCTAGCTGGTTCTTTTTCCTAGGGGTGGGCTGTTTCCTTTGTTAGAAACTCAAGGAGAGGAATAAGAGGGCACAGCTGGAAAGAGAGGAGGATCTAAAGCTATTGTAGATTCTTGACTCCTTCTTAAGGCCACTTCTTAAGACTCCTTCTTAGGACAGCAAGTTGTGAAAGAAACTTTGCTAAGTCAAGAAAATTACCTCCCATCTGAGCAAAGATACATAACTTGGATTCCGGACTGAACACGTACCTCCCTGAAAGAATGCGGGAACTTCCCCTTTCCAAGGCACAAGAATCAGATGACTAGAAGGGATTCTGGAGCTTGCAACATCTTTTTTCAGTTTCTGAGAAGGTTCTGAGAAATGTATACCAGAAGACAGCTTGAGTCATCTTATGACAAGTACATCCCTTGCACAAGAAAAAAAAAAAAATCTGCTAGTTTGTTTAGTCCTTAAAGTGATTCATGCAAAATGTCTAGTATTTAGAACCTGGAATAGACCCAGTCCAGGGACTAATTCGTGTAGGGAGAAGCTTGGCTGGCCCCTCCTCATTCTTGCTGGCTCCCTTTCCTTCCTTAGGATTGTGTGGGTAGCAACAATGATAGCATTTAATGATTCCAGGGTTCTCAGCCATACCCTGATACAAGTGTCCCCTCTCTCTCCTAGCCAATCTTCCCACTGATACAAGTGTCCCCTCTCTCTCCTAGCCAATCTTCCCACCGTAATTATACACAGCAGAGAGAAATTTGCTTGCTCAGTCTCAAAATGCTGGTAAAAGGAATAACTTAAAGACTAACTCAATGGTAGCCCCATTCCACACATGGTAGAGAATCTGTTGTCAATGTTAAGGAGGAGGGGACAAACACTTCACTTACCAAGCACTTGAAACATTTAACCTGAAAGCTCTGTGAAATGAAATGGGTCTATTTTATGAGTAAGTTAATGGACTCAGTAAGACCAAATCAATCACTAGTAAGTCATTAGGCTTAAAATTGAACATGAGCTGTGTTCTCTTGTCTCCTATAGATACTGATGGCTCTTATCTTTTTGAAAAAAATCACACTTATTTTAACCTCTATTTTCTAAGCTGCTTTTAAAGTCTTCATCCCACTGACAAGAACATACCACATAAAATGGACACAGGAAAGAGTGTTAAGAGGAGTCAAGAACAAAGCAACATAAACATCTTTGTTAGAGTGTCTAGTACTTTGTACTTGTCAGAAAACATGCTCCCTTGTCCTTTGGAACTTTATTCCTGTCTCAGCCGGGGTAGTGCATTAGGACACGTGAAATATTAACCTCTAAGGCAGATCTTGGGGTCCAAGAGGGCAGCAAGCTGCCTTCCCCGTTATTTCCCAAGTAGCATTTTGCGAATAAGAGATGTTGCCAGAAATGTTACAGCGAAGTTCAGCTGTTTCTGATACTTGATATTTTAAAGCCTTTCTCCTTTAAACTGCTTGGAATCCTGTGCTTTTAGGGAAGGCTTACTCTACTCCGCAAAGGCCCAGTGCCATAGACAGGAAGATCTTTACAGCCTGTTTAATTGGGGAAATGAGACTATGTTAATGCACCCTGAAAAGGAGTCCTTAGGAGATTTTCTTGTAAGTGCTGACACTGCCATGGGGCGTCAGGAACAAAACATGCCTGAGCCAAGGAGGTCTACACAAGTTATGCATTGACAGAGAGCATTTTCCTTGCTTTGAACCCTCGGGAAGCACAGTGTCGGACCTAAAGGACAGACCCGAGAAGCTTTTCACTGTCTTTGGAACCAAGTCAGACCAAGAGTGCCCCCAAACAGTTAATTTTAGGTAGAGGTAGGACAGCAGAGCTGCTAAGGGTTGAGGCTTGGGGGATCGTACACACTTTCGCCATTTTGCAGCTCTGCAGCTCAAGGTAACTTATCCAATATTCACATATGTAAAATGGGAACATAGTTTGCAGAGTCATTACCAGAATGCCTACTATATAAAAAGTGCTCAGTGAAAGGTAGCCGTGATGAAATCAAAGCAGTGTCTCACGTGCTGCGTCCTGTGTACTCTTATCCTGCCTCCAACACTGCTTTTCCACAGCAACCGTTTGAACGATTTCAGAACAACGAGGACTAACAAGTAAACAGCTAGCAAGTACACACAGAGAAGGATGTAGTGCTTTAACCAGTAAGGCCCAGGTGAAGAAGCGAGAGTGTTTGCCAGTGGTAGAGCCCCCCTGTTCAACTCTGGCTTCTGAACACACTCCGAGCCACCCAGAGACAGAGTCAAATCCAAGCCTACATCACTACCATTGGCAGTTTAGAGGGTCAAGCTCCCATCACCTGGGGAATTTTTACTGGAGAGCTCCTAAAAAGATGTCCATGCTACATCCAGATCGATTGGGTTTGAGTTCCAAGCATCTACTTCCACGATCCTTTGTCCCCTTCAAGAAATAACAAGTGGATAGACTTGGAGCTGGAAGAAACCCCGGGAATTATCAGTCACACCCTTTCACTACTAAAGATTAGGAAACTAAGGGCAAGGAGGAATGTATAACTTGTCCACCATTAAACGGCTGGCTGGTTGGGATGGAGCTGGTGTCAAGAGAAATCTAGATCCTAACATGAGGCTCTACTGTCCTATTCCTAGAGATTATATGTGTCACTCTTTAAAAACCATTTTTTAAGAAAACTGTGCTAAACCCATTACATACAGACCGAACCAAGAATATGTTCCATTTAGTAGATAAAGCAAGCACAAAACAGGAAGATAGCCTAGAATAATTTCATCTCAGAGATGTTTTCTGAGTCAAAACAGAAAAAGCACTTCACATGATCTAATCATACAGTGTCACTGGATTCTTTTTTACCGAGGTACTGGAGCCCTATTTGGTCAAACTGGCTTATTAATGTTGATTTGGCTGCTTGGAAGAAAGTATTTGGCTAGGTTTGAGCTAGGTTTGAGCTGCAGCTCACAGATCAAAGCATTCAAATTCATTTTAGTACATTCTCTACTATTCAGTGTGTGGCCTTTTCATTTTTCTTTTTCTTTTTTTTCAGAACATGACAGGAAGTTTGACTTCTCGGGTTGGCAAATTTCAATATTTTTCGACTCATTATGACCCCTCTTAATTTTTGTATCCACCACACCCATTTTGTTTTTAAAATAAGTTTTTATTAGGAATATCTCCTACTAGGGCCTAGAAAACAGTGATCAAAATAAATAGCATTTAGGAGAATTTTAGCTGTAAAAAGGAGCTTAATGCTACCCAGATGAGGGCCCATTCTCTAGACTGGGCAATGCAAGCAGTTCGCTAGGAATGTCTGCAATTGTTCACAAGCTGAAGTGAAGTATTAAGTTTATGCTCAATTTTACAATCACATTACTCAGTTGTTTCAGTGCAATGACTATTCGGTTAGAGGTAGAACAAGAAAGTGTAAAAAAGTTAGAAAAAAGAAGAAAGTGTAAATGCATAATCAAAGTATGCTCTTGCCTCTTGGGAAAGCTGTGTATACGTTAGTGTGCTTGCATGAACAAAGACATGCATAGGGCACAGAGTCTAGAACCCCTCTTTACTCTTATTCAGACTTTAAGAAAGAGTATAGCAGTGGAATATCCCTGTGGTCTTTTTGGCCACGTGGAATTCTTGTGCACACGGACAAGTGAGGCTTGGAGTTGGGTTAATTGATAGTAGAGCGCGTTACCCATCTCAACTGTAACATCCCCATCATTCCACCCCAGTTCTTTTTTTTTTTTTTTTTAAAGATTTCATTCATTTATTTGACAGAAAAGAGATCACAAGTAGGCAGAAAGGCAGGCAGACAGAGAGGGGGAAGCAGGCTTCCCGCCGAGCAGAGCCAGATGCGGGCCCGGATCCCAGGACCCCGAGACCACGACCTGAGCCAGAGGCAGAGGCTTAAACCCCTGAGCCACTCAGGCACCCTCCACCCTAGTTCTTGGGCATCACCTCTTCTAGCTTAGACCAAATACAGAAGAAAAGCTGGAGTCTGACTTTATCCTTTAACTCACTTCTACAAAGGGAAGGAAGTGATATTGAAATTTTGGAGCTTTGAAAAATCATGTTTCTGTCATTGCTTTACGCTGCTGGGATTGGATCACTTGGGTTACTCTCTACCATGGTGCCCCTGACACCAGTAACCATCTGGACACGGCTCAACTAGCCATGGCACGTGTGCTCTGTATATCTCAAGTGAGCTGGGCAGGGCAATGTAGCAGACACGACTTGACATGGAAAAGGGAATGGGGGACCTCTGGTCCAGTGTGCGGTGTGCTTCAGCCTGATTTATCAGAGCTCTGCATGGGGGGGGTCCGGGGCCCTGATCTCCCTAACAATATGTTTCCTTTTCTGCTCTTGTCTCATTTGTACTTATACCTCAGGAGCCATGTGGGGAAGAGAGATTGGCAAGGTATTGACTCCATCCTTGAGTCAAATTTATAATATTAAGTACCATCTTGAACCACCTTATTAGTTGTTGCTTTTTCTATTAGAGAGCTATCAAGTCACCTGTGGAAGAAGCCAAGAGTGATTCCCATTAATTCTGAAGAAAAGCTAAATAAATATGGCTTTTTGTGGGGTGGGAGGGCCATACACCTTGGGCTTAAGGCTAAAAGGTAGCTGGCAATATGGTGAGTAAATCTGTACAGCAAGATAAGACATTCTGGGGAAATGGTCAATGGACCGAAGTAGTCATCATGGGGCAGATGTGTGTGTTTGGGGGGATAGGGAAGAAGGAAAACCACTTTATGGCTGAGGAATGGGTATTCAGTGAGCAGGCTACCCACTGAAGTCCTGGTCTGAAATGTCCGGGTTCCCACCGAACCCAGCCAAGAAGGAACTTCCACACTTTGGGCAGCCTTATTGGTACCATGATGAGTGGGTGGGACGCGTGAGCAGGCTGAAAGAGCTGTGTGACCACAGGGCCTGTGGAGACGTGACAGAATTCTGCTGAGCACTCCTCCCCTCATGCTGAGACCCCACTGTAGGCCCGTGATGGCAGCGCCTGCTTCTGCCACCAAGTGCTTGCTTCAGTGGAGAAAACCTGGCATGTTTTGGTGGTGGCAGAGTAATCTGCACCAAGGTGCTGTCACAAGGCTGGGGACACCATGCTGTAGTGACAGTGACAGAAAGGGGCCCTTGCAGAGTTTGCTACTTCTAGTTATGAAGTGATAGTAACCAGAAAGTATGCCGAAAAGTCATGTGGAAAGAATAAGATTTTTAAAAGCTGAAGTGTTGATAGATAATTGGAATAGGCAAATGGAATGAATCAGTTTTAAAATCCGAGTTTAGAAGAACTCTGTTGTGTACTATTAAATGGTAAAGTAGGATACTGTATTTCAGTTTGCTTTTCCCTCATCCTAAAGCCAAGGAAAGAGGGTATTCTAAAGAACATTTACAGGAACAGTTTTAGGGTTTAAAATGTAAAAAAAAAAAAAAAAATACCACTGTTAACATGGAAGCCTCTAGAAATTTTCTACTGCAGGGACTTTGGGGAATGATTTGAGGAGAAGCATTATGGAACCGGTATAAAAATACAGTAAACATATATATGACTTTTACTTTGAATTTGGTATTTAAATGTATAATGGATATTATGCTTGACCCTTGCAGGAAAAGAGTAGTCCAAAAAGCTAATGAACCGGGGTGAGGGAAAAAGGGCTGTCATTGTACCATTTGATTCCTAGTCCTATACACTGACACTATTCATACCTTTTTCATCAGTCTTCCCTCACGTATAGGTATACCTACTCAAACTGACCAGCAAGTATTTCATTTTTTTCTCATGTCTATTCTTCCCAAGTTAGGTTAGCTACCAGAAATAACTCCCCTTTCTAGCTACAAGCCAGTTTTAAAATAAATCATAGAAATGAATCTTAGCTTGCGTCCTAGAACACACAACATCAAGTCGTGCTTTCTTGTTACCATATGAAATAATCCTGAATTAAGTCAAAACGGGTGTACAGCATATCTGGCATGTGGACTTCAGGATACAATAGGTTTTTTTTTTGTTTTTCATTTGTGCCCTTCACTTATGATACTTCTACATATAGATCCTAATTGTTAAACACAGTCTACTTTCTACTCCAGTACCGTTCCAATAGTTGTCTTGAAAGTCTCTGCGGATGTTAGAAGAAAGCATGTTATTTAGGACCATCTGCATTTTAAACATAAGGAACAATGAAGAGCTACGAATTATTAATGTAGACGAATTATTTTATGATCGACTACAGCAGAGCACTTTAAAAGCAGGCAGGTAACCTAAAACTTTTCCTCTTCCAAGGCAAGAAACTTTGCCTGATATTTGGTTTCTTCTTTAATAGCCTGGCTGAATTATATTAAATCCCAATGTGGTTTTCCTTTCCAGGCAGAGGCCCACGTTTATATAATCCTCAAAGCCAGTGCCTGAGTGTTTCTGTACCTTTCCACAACTCATGTTTCAGAAACAAGCTGTGTTTTGAAGAGCTTAAAGGAACGAGAATCCAGCTGCCTTGTACCATCAGCACAGAAAAGTCAAACTGTGGTGTGTTTCGTAATTGTAAATGGACAGGCAGAACTTCTTTTTCTCTCTGTGTCTGTACATAGACCAAAACTGTGGGAAAAAAGTTCTTATAGCCATGTAGGACACAATACAAAATCAGTTTAAGTGATCCTACCCTAATATGTTATCTCTGGGTTCTAGGTGGCCTTTCCAGTCGAATATGTCCTTTGTTTTAGTGGCCAGTCTCCCCTTAGAGCTGGCATTAGCCTTCCGCGAGAAACTTGCCATTGGCTCACATTTCCACGTCTGATAGGACCTTTTCTAGTTGGCCAGGTCTCCACCTCCAACAGGGCATTCGTGCTTCATCTCTAAGAATGATGGCGGCCCTGCTAAAGCCCCGTGGTTAAGAATGTATGTGTTTTTAAAACTACTTTTTTGTTATCTGTATGCTTGATATATCAATTATCATTTTATGGATGGTTCTTCCTAACTTAGCTAATTTCCCTCAAAAAAAAAAAAAAGACTTGGTTGCTTTTAAATAAGAAGAAGACAAAAAGAATCATTAACCGAATAAAAAGAGACTTTCTACTTATTTGCCAAATTTCAGGTCTGCATACAACCAGCAACCTGATGACCAGCCCTCTCCCCTCCTGATACCAGCGTTCTACCACACTGAAGGTTACAAAGTTCCAGAATGCTATCCAAAAGGCCAGGGGAACTCATCTGGGAGAAATAAGTATACAGGCTCATTTGCTTACTTCTTGGTTGCTGACCAAATTAGGTAAGATAACAGATAAGAAATCCCTAGGTAATTTCCGGTTCTGGTGGACAAGAAGAAAGCTGGATCTGCCAACTTGTTTTCTTGCTTCTTGAGGTAATACGCTAATACTACACAAGTGTAGAAAATTTAGGTGGCAGGATCCAAAAAAGGTCCTGGAATAGCTAGACTACCTGCTTGGAAGCTGTGTTTATCTACAAACACCCCAAGAAGCTGCTGCAGAGTGAGCACAAGATAGCAAAAATGCACAATTACCTTTGAGTTAAAGTTCATGCCCTGTCATTATTCTTTCACCTTTTCAGAAATGGTATTGGACAAAGTAAGTACTGAGAATAAATAAGTGTATTTTTAAATTAAACTGAAGGACAGGAATATTCGAGATAGCACACTCACCCATGCTAAAGGAGACAGATTTGGGATTTTAGCTGCTGCACAATTGAAGCAACTACATCAAACAATAAATGATTCCACTGTATTGAAATACCTGTGTAGGGTCCTTTCACAGCACGGACAGATGAGCAGAGGTAGTTCCAACTGCAATCAGAAAACCTACCACTTAATGTCAGACTTTTACTTATAAAGTCTCAGCATGTGAAATAGATGTTGTCTCATGAACACTCTCTCTATAAATCCAAGTAAATGTAACCAAAATTATGCCTGTCAGAATCATGTAAGTCATCACCATTAACGGGTCCTACCTTCCACAGACACGGCCAGACATCTACCTTAGGAATCATGAAGCACATCAGCAAGTTTGGAAAAGTAATTCAAGGAGTTTTGTATCTACCAGAGCCTCCATGGAAAAAGGCACCCCATGTGATCCCAAACATTAAACAATGTTCCTTAACCAAGAAGCTTTCAGACAGTCAATTTCCATACCTAACCTTTGGCAACTCATTGAAGTGACTTCTACCAATAAGATTAAAATGGATGTGGAGTTTCAGAGAACTAAGTGCACTTACAAAATGAAGATACAACTTACTCATCTTCTTCCTAGTTATAGTAATCAAAGAGCACAAGGAAAAGACCTCGAGTTTCACCTTAATCTGTATAGATTTAAGAAAAAGTTTATTCTAGGATTTAAAGAGTGACTTCGAAGATTTTTTAACTTACGTATTCTACTGGGTTGCTTTCTTACATCATCTTTTCTGACATTAAAATCATTCCAGGGCTGGGGGAAGGGACAAAAAAAAAAAAGATTTTTTTGATTTGCTGCATAAAAATAAGATATCTAAGAAAATTATCCTGGGTATGTCATTAGACAATATTTCCAAAGGCTCGAGTTTTGTATATTTCATTTTTTTTCTTTTTAAGATAAACTCCTGAGATGGCATTCACCACTGATTTTGAGAAGCCTAGAAAAGTACTATTTTTCCCCCATCACAATATAGTTTTGTTTGTTCTACTTTTGATTTAATTATTATTCTACAAGATTGAAGAAATAATTAGTGTCTTAACTGTATATTTCTGTGAAATAATCGTCAATGTAATATGCTGTTTCTTATAAGCCTATACTGCTAGCCTGATAAACAACTCAGTTTGGATATTTTACAAGGCAATAAATGAATTAACTAAACAAGTCATCAATTCATATGGTGCCAAAGGAATTGCTACTTCCCCAAAAGGGCTTAACTTATCTGAGATGATAAATTTATATACTAGGACCGTCTAGTTTTTCTGGTTTTCTAAACTATAAAGACTCATTTATTGGATCTATCGCTGTGTCCTTTAAAATGTGTTATTCAGAATCATATCCAGCTTCATGTGAATCTTCATGTGAATCGGATGCTGGATGACCCTCTACTCCTTCCATGTTAACTGAGTATGATTTAAGTTAATAGCGAGATTACTGTTATTTAATAGTTGTGCTAAAAACTTTGGAAGTATATTCTGTTTTCTATTCATCAGAGCTTTGGTTAGACATTGTGTCAAGTATTTTTCCTTTGCATTAAGTTATTACTCATATACCTGCCTAGCACTCAGAGACCGAAGGATCCTTTAACGGGCACGCTTTTGTTTCAAAGCAAGAAGCTGGTAAAAAACAATCATCATCATCATCATCATCATCATTATCTGACTTACCACACACATCATCTGCCTTTCCCAGAATAAGCAGATGGAATGGGAGCTCTCCCAGGCCTCTTAAATGCATGCCATCCCTATTGGGCTTTTTTAAGATGATAAAACATGGGGCTGAAACTTGGGTCTAGCATAAGGCGAACTAGTAGCAATGGTTGCTGATCACATGCCACTTTGCTGGGCTTTCCCTGAGACCTCCCGGCCCATTATGAGATAGTCCTATTTTTATTGAACTACAAAAAGGCTTCTGGTTGGCCTACACAGGAATGTCAACAGCAATGACTCACTGTAAAGGAAGTTTCTCTGGTTCATAAGAAATACAATATTTAAGCAACATGTTTCGTTAGCTTTTAGAGCAATCTCGTCTAGTCTCTGAACTGGTAATGATCTGTTGCAAAATTCTGTGCCTGCTAAATAATTGACACTTAAATACTACAGCAACCATGGGGTGGATATAAATGATTAGATTGGTGTTCTACGTGTCACCTCTCTTTATTATCCCTATTATAGTCATTAAATAAATGTAACTCGAGCCGGTCTTAGAAGCTTTGGACAGATTCACGGTGGCATCTGCTATTTTCTGGTCTTAGAATGTAGGCATTTTTAGCATCAGAGAATGTAATTAGATCATTCATTTCCTCAGCTGAACTCTATAGCTCTGTGCAAAGACAAGTCTTCTTTGAAAGCCACTATTAAGTTCCTAATCCAATCTTTATTAAAAAGACTCAATATTGTAGACAAGGAGGTTAAAACAAATCCTCAAAAAACTAATGATCAAGCCCTTCTATACCCCACAGATGCCTTCTAGTGCAGCAAAGTCTGAAATTAGGAATGCTTATAGTTGTAAGGTTTGTTTTTTTTTTTTCCTAAACTAGGTTGCACTCCTTAATGAATTATTGAAGCATGTAGATAATGAATTCCACCAAAGAAAATAGTGAGAGAAACAACACCAAGGAACTAATTTATCTAGTCCTACTAACACAAGCAAGTTCTACTTTTGGGGCTATCAGAAGTAGATGTGATTAAAATTTCTTTCTGAGAGTCAATCTCTCCAGTGTTGAGGTCCCTTACCCTACGTTCCATTCTACATTTGCAACTGCATCTAAGAAAGTCCCTTAAAAGGGTAAAAACAAATGCCTTCCCTTTTGACTCTGAAAGGCCTGTCATCTGTCTCACACCTAGCCAGAGTGACTATACAAATGGGAAGTCATTAGCTACCCTAGATTTTGCCCAGAAGTCATGCTATTAGAAGATTGAGAAGGCCTTCAAATACTGACAGCTTTTTAAAACATTTATTATTATTATTACTATTATTATTTTATTCGGAGCACCTGGGGTTTGGTGATTAATCTTTGCTCAAAAACCACTATAACTGAGAGACTGAAAACAAAATTTGTCCCTGAATGCAAGCTAATTCATGTAACAAGTCTGTGTCCCCACTATGTGCCAGACACTCTTCTAGAACTTGGGATATGTCAGTGAGCAAAAGAAAGATCTATTCCTTTGTAGGGTTTATTCTCTAACAGGGAAACACATAAATAGATTACAGTCTTTCAGAAGGTGGTAAATGTCCTGGAAAAATAAAAAAAGAGAGAGAGAGAGTGGATTGGAAGTGCAGGGTTAACAGGCAGAAGAAATACCGTATTTTTGCAAGTTAAATTTATTGGATGTTTATTATACGCCAGGTGTGATGTGTGATGTATGATGCTAAACCTCTCTCGTTTAATGCTATGGGGGAAGGATTGATATCCCTACCTGATGGGAGAGAAGGTGAAGTACTAAAGTCAACCAACCCACTAAAAATCCCACAGGGCTAATACATATGCTTTTAACTTCTCTGTTTTAGAATTATACGAGCAAAAAGAGAGAACTAAACTCAGTTCTTCAGATTAGAGGAATGTGAACTGGCCAGAAAACACTTTCAGGAAAGAGGAATTGATAGCAGTGAGTAAAGCATACTTATGTCAGCTTGGCTAGAACACAGGACTGTGTTGGGTGATACGAGGGGAAAAGGTTGAAAGTTGGGTCAAACTGGATTAGAGTGAATTTTCAGAACTACATTTTGTCTAGACAGTACTGGGAAGACTCTGAGGTTTTGAGCAGTGGTGCGGAGGCTGGGGTAGTGACAAATCTGAGTATGGACCACGGCCTCAAAGAGTGACATTGCTTTGTAGTATGATAGTTGCATGAACTTGCCACTTTGAGTGATTCAACACGGCCAGTTCTTTTCATTTAAATACTTGGCTAATCTTTTGGAAACAAAGCTTTTTAATTGAAAGGTTAAGGTCTAACAAATCTCAAATGTCAGATCCAAGGTTATCCATCTTGTCAAGCTATGCTGCTCAAACTTCAAACAAACCAAGTGTCCTAGAGGTGGCTTAAAAAAAAAAAAAATCAAAGGCCATTATGTCTTATAACCTTCATTCTAAGAAGATCCATTTCATCCTAAAAATAGAATTCCCATAATGTCAGTTTTCTAAAAGCTGATATAAGTGAATTGGTATTTTGAAATGTGACTACCTAAAGGAATAATATCCTTTACAGAAGGCCGCTACCGACTAAAAGAGTCACATTGTTATAGCTTCTCATTTGAAGCAGAATATATAGCATTTCTCTATTTTATCTATGTTCTTCATACAACTTGAAAGACTAGGAAGATCAGTACCAAGGAAATGCTGGTTAAGAGGGGAGCGAGCAGCATGAGAGACAGATTTCTGTTCCTTACCCCTTTAGAATAGCGATATTAGGGTGACACGTGCCTTTCTGCATTTTAAAAATTAAATTCCTTAGAGACAAGCTAATTTGCCAGATAGCAATATTTAAAATGTAGGTAAATCTATAGTCTATCTTGGGCTAGAGATAGAATCATGAAGGTGCTTTAGAATTCAGTCATGTGAATTCAGTAATGTGGAATTAAACTCAAAAACTAAGAGAACCTATAAAATGAACACACACACTTATGGAATGCCGCTCACTGTAAGCTTTGAACTACTGACTTGGACATCATTCTTGGAGACTTACCTATCCGAAGTCATTGAGGAAAATTCCTGATGTATTAAAAAATGAACATTTGGGGGTGCCCGGGTAGCTCAATGTGTTAAAGCCTCTGCCTTCAGCTCAGGTCATGATCTCAGGGTCCTGGGATCGAGTTTCGCATCAGGCTCTCTGCTCAGCAGGGAGCCTGCTTCCTCCTCTCTCTCTGCCTGCCTCTCTGCCTACTTGTGATCTCTGTCTGTCAAATAAATAAATAAAATCTTTTAAAAAAAAGATGAACATTTGGATCAAATGGTCACCAGGATTTGAAAAAAATCTTTTATGCTGGGATTGTTAAACTTGGTCAGAGTTTGGTCTATTGTTCGTTTTTAGGCTGTTTTCCTTGGACCCAAGGGAATCTGTGGAACAGTAATGAATTGGCAACACAGTTTGGGCCTTTTAAGAGTCTCATGCTCTACCGACTGAGCTAGCCGGGCACCTCAATTTGGGTATTATAAAGAGCCTAATGGATATCACAATCTTACATTACAGCGGCATTAAGTCAGTTTAAAAAAAAAAAAAAAACAGGTTTCTTCGATTTTGGCAGAAATTGTGTCAAGTCAAAGGGATAACCTTAATTATCCAGGGCTTGAGCCCAAGATTTCATCTATTTCTTCCATTTTTATTAGTTTTTTTTTTTTTTTTTTTTTGGAAGCAGGTTAGTGGCAACCTTCAAGAGAAGAAACAGAAGGAGAATAAGAAGTTGTCCTTGGGTGAAGTATCAGGTGGGAGACTCTTCACCACTACAATAATTATCAGCCAGGTGATTACATCCATCGTGTCAGATCAATATATGAGCTATGATGAATACTCCATTGGCAGAAGTTAACCCAAGGACTTGAAAAGACCACACCATCTGGAGAATTTCAGTAACAGCTTGTCTGCCTTTCTTAGGCCCTGAGCAGATTTAAGCTAGAGGAACATATGGATGTTACTCATTATAAAAGTTAAAAAAAAGGATTCAGAACTGTTTGACTTACACCAACAGATGACAAGGTGAGCTGAAGTTTCCCATTTTGCCCACTATATAACAAATTAGTCAGTAGTACAAAGGAGAGCAGCTTGTCACTCATTCACTTGGCCATCTGGTTATTGGTTATTGAACACCTACTATGTGCCAAGTGCTGTGGTATGCTCTACATACAGTGCTTAAAGAGACATGGCCTCTGTTTTCAAGGGGCTTACAGTATAGGCAGCGGAGAGAGAATAAGCAGGTAATGGTTTCAATCGGTGCTAAGTTTTTTAGAGGCAACATTTCTGATTAGGGTAGAAAGTCTCATTGCCACGAATAATGCTTAATAAGAGCAAAATTAGTTCCACTTCAAGGACTCCTGTATAAATTGCTTTCTTATTTATATCAACCATGGAAAGATGCAAATTTCATCTTAAAAACTTAATTACCCTCTTCAACAGACAGTTTTAAAATTATGACATTTACTTAAAGCACTAATTAGATGGAAGATATTTACATTCAATGTTAGGGAGTCCTCTATACCCATATAACGATCTGGAAGAGCATCTGTGTGACAGAGACAGCCGGAGGAAAGAATCTTGTGATTCACTCGGTTATTACAGAACATCAGTGATGATTCCTGAAAAGTTATCCAAATTTCCGAACCAACCTTATATTGAAAACACCAGAAGGAAACGCTGTGCTCATATCACATTCAGTTTCGTCACTTCAGAAGGGCAAGCAATTCAGAGATGACATGAACCTTGATATTCTAGAACCAGACATGTTCGGCGGCACTCTCACTCATCAGATTTTCTGAGTGCAATAATGCCACTTGCAGATCAGGCAAAACTATTGAATCACAGATTTTAATGAAGCATAATTATGAAAACGTAACCAGGGCCACACCAAAGTGCTTTGGTATTTGAGTAACACGGCCGACTTACGAGAGCATTAGCAGGGGAGTATACGATAGCATCCGGTTAATGTAAGTCTTTCAGAAACTGGACTTTATTATCATTGCAAGTAGAAAGCCCTTAAACAAGTGTTGGCTACGTGAAATGTAAGAGTCCAGATCCTAAAACAGAACAGGGTTGCCTCCGTTGTTTCTATTAATGAGTTCTCATGTAGAAAGTTGAACATTTGCATTTCAAGATGCTATCTGGAAACAGAACTACAGAATGTATTTGGTATGTGGATATGCCTCAAAGATCAGTAACAGTACTGGCCATAGTTTAGCATAAAACTAAGATTTTATCATAGACTCTTCTCATGTCTACCAAATCCGGCAAATCTGTGACCCTCTATTTTCTAGAACTATCCTTTATGTCCATTCCCCACCTCCCTCCCCACCAAAAAATTTTAAAAGATTATTTTTAGTATTCCTCCCTAATCTCGCCTCATTGTCACCCCAATTTCCTGTTTCCAAAAGAGCGATACTTCCTTGTATCATGTATCTTGGTCCTCACAATTCGCCAATTCATATTACAGTTATTTCAGTATTTTCTGTACCCGTAACATAAGTGCTTTTTAAGATATTTAGAATTCTTGAATTCTTGAAGAATTCTTGAAGGAAAGAAACTCTTTGTGAGAAGAACTTTTCCTTCACCTTCTCAAAAAGGTCCAATGATAATCCAAGTGGTAAGAAACTAGTTGTAAAATGACCTACTTTTATGGTTGAATTCTTGTGGGAGTGCTCTATCAGACTTCATGGACTTCCTGATTTTATACATATATATATATATATTTTATACATATATATATTTTATACATATATATACACACACACACATATATATATATGCACACACACACACACGTATATATATTTATAATTAAAGATTTT